>NC_136733.1:4195000-4892500 GCF_936440315.1 Barbus barbus
CCCAGAAAATCCAAGCTGCCACCTATCAACCATCCCAGAACAGCCTAGCAAACACTTAGAGCATCTTAGCAACTATCCTAGAAAACACCCTGGCAACCGTAGCATCGTGGCAGTGAATTCTATGCATGCAGTCAAGCAACATTTTCTTCAGAAAATCTAAGCTTGTGGATCAGTTTTATAGGCCCGGTTTCACAAACAGGGCTTAGACTAAGCCAGGATTAGGCCATCGTTCAATTAGGACATTTAAGTAATTTTTATAAATGTGTTTAGAAAAAAAAAAAACATTACTGGTGTGCTTTTTGAGACAAAACAAAGGCACTAATACATTTTAAGATCAGTCAGTGCAAGTTTCCTTCAGTTGAAACAGCTCATATTTACATTTTAGTCTGGGACTAGGTTTAAGCCTTGTCTGTGAAACCGATAATGTATCTCTTTTCAGGTGCTTCTTTTTCTGTTTAAAAGTTTTTCTTGTTCTCTCACATTCCTAACAAGATTCCAAACCTCTGCACTGTAAAAAATAAAAAAATTAATAAATTAATAAATAAATAATAAAGTCAAATTTATGGCAAGAAAAAACACACACACACACACACACACACACACACACACACACACACACACACACACACACACACACACACACACAGACACAGACACACACACACACACACACACACACACACACATGTTGGGTTTCCATGTTTTATGGGGACATCCCATAGGCGTAATGGTTTTTATACTGTACAATCTGTATGTGCTATTGCCCTACACCAACCCTACACCTAAACTTAGCCCTCACAGGAAACATGCTGCATTTTTAGATTTTCAAAAAACTTTATGCTGTATGATTTATAAGCTTGTTTCCTCATGGGGACCAAAAAATGTCCCCACAAGATTAAGATTTACTGGTATTACTATCCTTGTGGGGACATTTGGTCCCCAGGACGTGATGAATACCAGGTGCACACACACACACACAGACACAGACACACACACACACACACACACACACGCACAACAAACAAACAAAAAAGGTAGCTGTGGTTGCCAGAACTTTACTGTAAAAAAAAAAATACGCAAGCAACTTTTTAGGTTTTCATGGATTTAATTTAAATTTACAATGTAAAATAATAATATATAGAAGGTGCACAGTGTCATTCACACAAATAATAAACATCATCATGATAACATTTACATTTAACCATTTAGTAGATGCTTTTAACCAAAGGGACTTACAAATGAGGAAAGAAGAAGCAACCAAACCAACAAAAGCCCAACAATATGTAAGTGCTGTGAAGTCCTGGATAGTCTAACACAGTACACATAGCAAAGTTTTTTTTTTTTTTATAAATAAAAAGAACAGGTTAGGGTCAAGTTATTATTATTTTTATAATGAATAAAAAGACAACAAGTAGATATAACAGAAATAGAATAGCGAGAGCTAGTGTTGGAGGGTCAAGGTTTTTTAAAATAAATAAATAGAAAACAAAATAGAATAGAAATAGAATAGAGACTGCTAGTGTTAGAGGGTCAATTTTATATAATAAATAAAAGAAAACAAGTAGATAGAATAGAAATAGAATAGGGAGTGCTAGTGCTAGAGGGTCATGTTTTTTTTTATAACAAATAAAAGAAAATAAGTAGATAGAATGGAAAAGGAATAGAGAACACTAGTGTTAGAGGGTCAAATTTTTTATAATAAAAAGGAAAACATGTAGATAGAATAGAAATAGAATACAGACTGCTAGAGTTAGAGAGTCAAGTTTTTTTGTGTATATATATATATATATATATATATATATATATATAATTAAAAAAACAAGTAGACATAATTGAAATAGAATAGAGAGTGTTAGTGTTAGAGGATCAGGTTTAACATGATAACATGCATGACACTAAAATAATGCAATAAAACATTACTTTAACAATGTAAAATGGAACATAAATCCCTAATATACATAAAAAATAAAAAACAAAGAAAACCCCAAGTATGAAGTGACACGCAGGGAATATCAATTTGCAGTTTTTCATTGCAAATTAAAAAATTACAAAAAAAACCAAAACTGTAAAATGACACGAAAATCTTGTTCAGTGTGTCTGTGGGAGAGAAAGAGAGAGAGAGTGGTGAATGAAAGCATGACAGAAATTCTCACACACACCTTTCACGGATGATTTCAGTCTTTATGCTACACCTAAAACTCAGGTTGTGGTTGTACCTTTAGTCTCAGTGGTTTTACTGTAACTGTAAAAAATGATGACACGAGGAATTATGAAACCTTATGAAAACCACAGCATAGCTTTGAAAAATCATGATTACATCAGTTTCCTTCCTGTGTGCTCCTTTGCCTAAACTGATTTAAATGACTTATTCATATGCAATTTTGGGACACACCCCATTCTACATTTGGTATGTCATAGTTGTCATTCATCCGGAATGATTTTACTCATTCAGTTCACAGCTTACTCAGATTCCTATCACCTTCCTTTTTAAACCTTATCGGTTCCTCAAGTTTTCTCATTCTTTACATTTCTAGTGCAACAGTTACATTCATAAAACTTGATGTGTGTGTTGTATCAGTTCACATGTGTTACTCCAGAATTACATTAACATTACTCTGCATTTGGACCATTCCATTAAGCAATATTCTCATTCTTCTCCTTAATTAGCCATCTTCAGACCTCAGAGTCATTTCTATAATGCCATACATGCCTTTGAAAACAGCACGAGTACATACATGTACATAGTACAACACAATTCACACAGTAGTGGTTTCAGGACAAGCAACAGAATATTGCTGATGCTGAGTAATAGGAATGCTAAGAAATGAGAGTAAAAAATCTTCAAGATTAATGTTTTTAAAAGAAGTCTCTTATGCTTACAGAGGATGCATTTATTTAATCACAAATACTGTAAAACCATAATACTGCAAAATATTAGTCCATTTTAAATAACGGTTGACTAATTTCATACATTTTAAAATATAATTTATTCTTGTGACACAAAGCTGAATTTTCAGCATCAATACCAGTCTTTAGTGTCACATGAACACACCGTGAACACACGTCCAGAGCAGTGGGCAGCCATTTATGCTGCGGCGCCCGGGGAGCAGTTGGGGGTTCAGTGCCTTGCTCAAGGGCACCTCAGTCATCATGATATTGACGGTGGAGAGAGCGCTGGACATTCCCTCCGCCCACCTACAATCCCTGCCGGCCCAAGACTCGAACCCGCAACCTTTGGATTACGAGGCCGACTCTCTAACCAATAGGCCATGAAATGTGTGTGTGTGTTAAAGATTTATACACCAGTGGAGTGAGCACACAACCAGAGCAGGCAGGGCACACCTTTTGCTTTATAGGCCAAGGTGATGGCATCCAATATCCAGTGGGCCATCGTCTGCTTGGAGATAGCCTTCCCCCTCTGCTGTCCTTCGTAACAGACAAAGAGCTGTTCTGAGGTCCTGAAGCTCTGAGTTCTGTCCACATACTGTCGCAGTGCGTGTACAGGACAGAGCAAAGCTAGGGCTGGGTCTGCCTCCTCCAGGGGCAGCGCTTGCAGGTTCACTACCTGGTCCCTGAAGGGAGTTTTCCTTTCTCTTTGGAGTGTTACACGCTGATTGTGCATAGATAAGATCCCTGAACCCTGATCCAGCACACTCCCTCTTTGAACTGTTGCCGTCTGGTTGACACTACAGAGCTCTGAGCACCAGAACGGCCAGGCACAGGAACAGATCCATATGGATTTCCCTCAGGCAATCCATCTCATGAACACTTGACAATAAACGTGGAACACACAACCCTATTATACATTATTTATTCATCACACATACTTATTTTCATTTCATATTTGCACATATCAGAGCTGTACACACATAATTGTCCATATTATATTATATATTGTGTTTTTGCCATTTTGTACATTGCCTATTTGTATATTACTCTTTATTATCTGTGTCCTGTCCTGTTGCTGTTTTTCTGTTGCACTGTGGAGCTTCTGTCACTATAACAAATTCCTTGTATGTGTAAACATACCTGGCCAATAAAGCTCATTCTGATTCTGAAGTATTGATATTGAAACAGATGTATTGTTGTAGATCAAGGGTGCCCAGCCCTGTTCCTGGAGATCTACCTTCCTGGAGAGTTCAACTCCAACCCTGATCAACCACAACTGAACCAACTAATTAGGATCTGAAGGAGCACTTGAAAGTTACGGACAGGTTTGATCAGGGTTGGAACTGAACTCTGCAGGAAGGTAGATCTCCAGGACCAGGGTTGAGCACCCCTGATGTAGATTAATAGTGTGGGCCTAGTGAGGGCTTCCTGGGGGCTAAGTGAGGGCTGCCCGTGAAGGGCCAGCGCTAAGGGGCCAACATTTTGCCAATGAGCAAATTCTCAGAGGCCCTGCGCTGGCAACCCGCTGGGGGCCCTTAGGCTAGCCCTAAGTGGGCCCGTAAAGGGCCACCGTAGGCGTGTTTACAGGGTGACCATAGCCCTATTTGGACTGTAATTGTCTCTCAGGGGGACGTAAGTGATTTTCTCCATTTACAGGTGGTAGTTGGTGATTTTAATGCCGTCCGAATCAGGATGTGGTTTTTCTCACCACCCCCGTAAAAATCCCCGGCCGAATTACCTACTATTTTATGACAAACACCAAATCGTGTGGTTATTTTAATTGCCGTCCAAATCCACTCAGTCTCTGAGTTTACAAGAAGAAATCGATTCAAAATTCACCCAGCAGGCACCAGACGTCTATGTAACATCAGGTTGACGTTGGACATGACGTCGGACAGACGTTGCATTTTGGTTGAAAATTAAAATCGGGTTGACGTCAATATTTGAGGTCAATTTGAAGTTGACTTAACGTTAGATTTTGGTTACACAACCTAAAAACAACAAAATCTCAATGTCAGCTGACGTCGGTATTGGACATCAATTTAAATTTGACATTAGACGTTGAATTTACATTGAATTTTTGTCACCTGACGTCTAAACCAAATATCAACGTCTTATGTGCCTGCTGGGTTTAAACCCTTTTTGAGCACTCCCGAACACAGTAAGGTAACGTTGTACTATGGTGTAATTTTCATACATATTTATTTCTGAAATGCTTGAAAGTATTTAAAAGAACAATACTTCATGACTGCTCCACCACAGCGACTGGGAGCAGAAAAAGAAATAAAGCACGTAAACATTCTAAATGGGTCTTTATAATGGCAGCAGCAGGTATGCAATACAATTTTAAAATGTGTATTATAAACAGGTATATATCGAGTATAATTATATACAACTATAGCATGTCTATTTTCCTATTTTTAAACAGGAGATTTAAATAATCAAATGATTATATATTATAAAATATGCATGAAATAATAAGAATACATTTTGCATAATAATAAGTATTTTTAAATACATTTTACACAATAATAAGGATACACTTTTAAACAAAAGTAATTTTATTAACAGCAGACAATCATGTGACTGGCCACGTGAGCAGCGTGTTCCCGGGTTCGTATGATCACAGAACTCGCTCCTCCACTGTGAATAAATCGCTGTCCGAGTTTTATCACTGAGGTGATATGTACATTTATTTTTACAGACGTCCATATGTGAAAAATATCTAGTGAAAATGAAGTGCAGTACACTCTTGAAAATTAAGGTTCAAAAATGTTTGCAGAGATGCCATGGAAGAAACATTTTTGGTTCTCCAGAGAACCTTTTAAGAACAATTCTTAAAAGAACCCGAAGAATATTTGAAAAATCTAAATAACCTTTTGACACTATAAAAATAACCTTTTGTGGAATGGAAAGAAGTTCTTCATGCAACCATAACTTAATAGTCTGCAAAAATATTACTGATTGTGCCAAACATTTGATATGATTACAGCGTTCTCATTAAAAAAGGATGAACTTTTGCACATGAGATTTATGAGATTGTATTTTGCTTAAATATTCACATGATTGAATATGATTTATATGGCATGTTGCCAGATTTTGTTCAAGATATCTCTACACACTCTCAAGGTCCTGCTGAGGTTTGATCGGACTAAACGGAAATGACAATTTGGCACGGAGTTGAGGCCAAACACGTGCAGGTTATTCTAATAGAGTCATCTAGAGCTCTAGAAGATCACCTGTAGTCTTTCTGCAGTGTTTCTGTGTGAGCATACAGGTACGTGTCAAGGTACGGCTTGGACTTTTTGTACAGTCGGTCTTTGATCAAGCCCAAACAGGCCAGACACGCCTTGGCCATGGGAGGAATTCTCCTTTTCTCTTATTTTCTTAGCACGGTATCTTCTTTCATGTTGTAGTTCTTGAGTTTCAGGGCAGTAGGCGGGATTCATTCAGAGCATGTGGTGCCATTTGACTCACGACTCTGGAATGCCAGCTCACAAACAGAGAGAGTCGGCAGGGATGAAAGGACAAAAGAAGGAAAACCAGGAGGTTTGCATGCACGGGGAGAGTGTGTGTTTGGTTTGGGGGAGTTCAAATGTAAACCATATCATCTATTGAAATCTGTGGCGGTGGAAAGTAAATGGTTTTTTATGAGCATTGGAGAGGAAGTGCATCGGGGAATCTCCCACAAAGCTTCCTTGTGGGCTGCTGGCCACAATTTCCGCCAGGGTCATACACTTGTAAACACAAATATGACCGATGAGAGTCTGTATATGTGTTTGTGTGTCTAATAAGTACGTTAGAGGAGATTTCTGAGAATTTACATTTATAGTCAAGCTAAGAATGAAAGCAAAATGTAAGGCGCAGGATGTGTAAGAAAACCTTTTTAAACAATCATGCAAAGCATGCAAAGACCTTAATAAGCAACAACTTTAAAACAATATAGAAGTGTAATATTGCAGGCAATTGCACTATTGTACCTCACACATTTTCATCTTTATAGTGCTCATAATATTCATTACTGGTGATAATATTATGGTGAATATCTCTGGGACTCTAACATAAAAACTTGCACAGCCATGATATCCTGTTATGACTGAAACAATACAATAATGCCACTTTTTGATTTTCACAGTTTACCACATTACTGTTAATTATTTATTTTAAAACTCTAACAACCTGGAGCTTAACACGCTCACAACTGTGGAGATGATCGTGGACTTGTGAAAAATGCCCAGCAGAGCTAGTAATACTGATTTTTTCTCTTTTTCTAAGCCGTAAAGATCGATTATGGAGAATAATAGATGAAACAATGTTTCATCTTTGATCTGTTGACTTTATTTTCAATGACTTTTGATGATCTGGTCTTTCCCCTTATTTATTTTGTATGTAATATCCATCTCCAAATTAAGGTATGATGCTTTAGACTGTATTTTCCCTTAAAACTCACTCATTATGTCTTTTTTTAAGAATGTGTCAGCGAGGTTTGGTTAAAAAAGTAATATATCAAGTTGTTACTTCAATTAGTTATTTAGGCATGATCTTTTAAAATAACATTTATTAGTGTAACCGAAAGAAGCCAGAGTGATTCAGTCAAATTAAATAATAATAATTAGAACGGGTATTTTTAGATTTCGCCACATTTTAAATAGACCTTCATGGCGAAACATTTGAAGAAGGACACATAACATTATTATGATCATTGCAACTTTATTCATTATATGAACATTATTGTACCTCACACATTTTCACCTTTATAATGCTCATAATTATTATTACTAGTGTTAATATTATGATGATTATCTCAAACTCTTGACAAAAAACTCAAAATTGAAGATTAATTAGCAAAGTATTTCTGTTCTAATATTTCAATCAAATCCACAAAAAGAGCCATATCATCGTAAGTGTTCTTACATGCACAACACATGTAATAAATCATATACATTTTTTCATATTTCTTGTTCGAGTATTGTACTTTTAGACGTGGCACTGAGAAATCTAAGTATTTTGAACCAAGTTTGTGAGACCACAGCTCATTCTAATAATATTACAAGACAATGAAAAAGTAAATAAGAATTGTAAATGCAAATGTCAGTTTATTTTCACAAGACAATAGGAAATAAATAAGCAAATAACAATAAATAAATAACATTAAATAAATAGCTAAAACAAATATTTCTTCATATAACACACAGATAATAATCTTCAATGTGAGATTCAAGTATTGCTGCGAGCGGCAGCGTTCAGCAACACAAATGGTCATTGTGACATCCTCATGAGTTTAGACGTACAGCAGGTCTGCTTGTGAGGCTACACTTCAAGTTAAACATTTTCAAGTGAATCTAAATGAGCCAAGTTTCATTCCATTATAATGTTTCTTCATCATTCAAGTCCATCGGATGTCTCCTCAGCTTGTGTTTTCTATCACTTCGTCCCGTTCTGTGTAGTCAAGCTGGGTTCTACAGGCACGACTTGGGTGCCACAGGAGCCTGTTTTTCTCCTCCAAGAAGGTTCAGTGAACTTGTTTAGTCCACAAACTTGATTCTGAGTTCATTCAGTTCTCTGTGCCAAGTCTATGGTACACTGGGTAGAGAAGGGCCACCACGTATCCATTCCTCCTGCTCTGCTGGTAGAAAGTTTTGATGTCCTCCTCCCAGCTTGAGCTCGGGCATGTAGTGTTCAGAAACCAGGAGCTCTCCTTCTTCTCCTCGCTGCTAGATTGGAGCTTCTGATGAGACATAAGGCTGAAGTCCTCAGAACAGCTGCCCATCATTTCTCTGGCTTGCTCCTCAGCAGACTGGAAGGGGAGAACATTGCACGAAGTTGCATCGGTGAAGGTCGGTCCTTCACTCTGCGTGGTCTCGACCGATCCTTCCTCCGTGTAGATCTGCATGAAGACCACCAGGCACAGGACGAGCAGCCAGCGCTTGGCGGGGCTCTTTTCGGCCGGCGGCAGATATTTGCGCACTTTGGAGGGGTACATGACGCGGGTGTTCCTCTTGCGCGGGCGGTGAGCGGCTCCGCGGTGAGGGAACGCCGGCTGCTGCGGCTCCGGGATCCGCTCGAAGGTGAAGATCTCCGGCTCGGTGTTGCGCGGCATCATCGTTCTGAAATCAAACTGCGACTGCGGCTGGAAGAACGCGTTTGTCGGTAGCGAGAAGACCAGGCTGTCTGATCTGGTATACATTGCTAGTTCAGGTCAGTTCTAGTATGCGTTAGGTGCTCTGTGTCTCTGCTTCTCAAAGTGACTTCTGTAACTTCAGCGTGAGGTTTATATAATTTGCTTTTAAGAGACGCCCATAAGTAAAGCCACACCTTCGGGCGAGACGGAAAAATACATGATTTTAGCCAAAAATTCCAACGTTTTACATTAATAGCCTAGATGAGTTCAACAAAAGTCAATAAGTAGCTATGCCTGACTTCAGATAGTTCAGTAGAAAATAAAAAAGGTTAGGCCTAGATAAAAGCAAAAATATTCATTTGTCAAATTTTAAAACAAAAAACCATAGGATCACACTGCGTTAGATTTTAAGTAGGCCTACTTTTATTTATTTTTGTATTTACTTGCTACTAGCCTGCTTAGACTACTTACGTACTTAGACTAGGCTACTTATTGCTTGATTGATAAAAAAAACAAACCCTCCCATGTATTTTTATTTTATTATTTTTCATGCGAATTAGCCTAGCCTATGAGTTTCAGTTAGCTGACCTTTATTTTTATATATATATATATATATATATATATATATATATATATATATATATATATATATATATATATATATATATTTATTTATTTATAAACGTTTATTTTTTATACTATTATTTTTTACTATTTTTATACACTTTTTTTTTAAATTGCATTTTGATATAGGCTACTTGTGGTATCTAAATTTAAACCCTGTCGAAAACTATATATATTAATTAGGCTATATATCACATGACATAATGTCATCCCCCATTGGTTGCCACACTGATTTTGGAGGATATATTTCACACATATTTCAATATAAATAAATACACATGCTATACATACATACATAAAAAAAAAATTAAATAAAATTATTTTGAAATACAGTACAAGGGCAAAAAAATATATTTTTGGAACAAGACCTTTTCAGATAACTTCCTTTTCTTTCATTTTTGGAAAATTATGCCTACACATTTCTGTCTTTTAGGCCGCATAAAGTAAATAAATCAAAATCAGTTTTAATTTGAAAACATGCTCATCAGAAAAGCTATACTCACTGTGCCTGAATAGATAGTATAGTATTTGCTGTGTTCCTAGGAATTTTCACCACGACTTGAAATGGAGGCATAATTTTACAGTAACATTTTTGATGTGATTATGGGGCAATAAATTAAACTGAACATAAAACTAAGAGTTTGGCAAATGCCTTTTTCATTAAACTTGCATCACCTAATTTATGTTTTTTTTTATCACTGTTGTCTTGTTTCCCACGTAGCTACTGATTACACGCAACAACTTGAGATTTCCCAAGCCTTATCTTAGATGAGAGAGAGAAAAATGTTTTCGGTCAAGCACCCACAGTGTAGTTTAGTCTAGTATTTCCTCAGGAAAACTTGCACTTCAGACAAGAAACGTCTAAATTGTAAGATATTGATTGTGATGTTTGAGGGGGAACACAGAATTGCGGGGATGTAATCTCAGAACTGAAAGGAAAAAAAAGTTAAAATTGCAGGATGTAAACACAGAATTCTAAAAAGCCAGAATTGAGAGGAATTTAGCGTTTATATCTCAAAAAATGCGAACTAGAAAAAAAACTTTTATCTAGAATTCTGAGTTTATATCTCGCATGTTTTCCACATTTTTAATAGTGCTAGTCCAGACATACAGTTTTTTTTTTACTTGCAGCAGACGGCTAGTTGGTTAGTAGCCTAAGTGGGTCACTTGAGATGCACTGCACATCAAATTCTGTGAATTTTTATGAGGATTCCTTGTGCAAGCGGTAGTGGCATCATATGGACTAATTCCTCCGTGTACCTGTCATTAGCTTCATGATATGAATGAACTTATCTTCATGTCTCACCCTCTGTGTATGGGGAATGTCTGCTCCGGGTGAAACCTCAGGCCTGGCATGTTTACTTTAGGAAAGGCCTCAGGGGCTTTGCGTCACCTTACTAAAATTAAAGCTCAAGGAATGAGAGTGAATATGCTCGTGGGTGTGAGCGTCGAGCTTGTATGACTTATGGTTTCAGTGGTGTGAAGCAATGTAGCTCGGCATGCGGTGACTTTAACATTGTGCTCTTTCAAGTATCTGAGCTTAATCATGCGTAGAACAATTTTGATATCGCTAAACTATGGAAGCACGCGTTTCTTCCACGGAAGAATAAAAATCTCTTTATCTTATAATATTGGCTTTTTTCTCACAATTCTAAATTTATATGTCAAAATTCCTACTTTGCTTCTCGCAATTCTGAGCACAAAAGAACTGTGAGATATAATCTCATAACTGCGAGACAGAAACTCAGAATTGCAAGATATAAACTGTGGGATAGGAAGTATAACTTTCATATATTTCTTAATTCAGTAACAGAAGGGAACAGTTCTCATGAGCATGTTTGACTGAGCTTGTGTTTTTGCGAATGCAACAGATGCAACTTGACAGGCAGAACAGTGAGCATCTGAGTTCTTGGGTTGTTAGCGAGATGTGGGTCATTGTTCGCTTTCAATTCTCATTACAGTGTGTCCTTCATGCCAAGTGTCTACGTGCTGATTATGATGACAGTTCAATGTAATTTATCAGCAATGCCTCTCATTAAAGACAGGGGGCAGACTGTTTCAACTTCACATACAGTAGCTACTTGTATTTACCATGGGCCTTAATTACTTCTTCATTCAGTTTCATTCAACCTCATTTTTGTGTGTTGCATATAGTTTGATTAGAGATGAATAAAGTTGGATCTCACAAAAAACATATTCCTTTTCACGCCAAAATAAAAAAACAAGCAAAAAAAAAGATTATGTTTTGCAAAAGAAAATTAAGTTTATTCTAATATATTAATATCAGTTAATACCATAATTTTTTTGATGCATGATAATGTTACAATAAATGTAAAGAAGTCTTAATGGTCCAAAAGAGAAGCTTACATTTGCAAAATATAAATATAAAATGATATAAATATAAATTAGCTAAATATAATTTTCTTAAATGTGCAAAATATAATTTCTTATTTATTTATTTAATTTTTAAGATGACAGACATCTCAACAGGTTTCATGATATTCAATATAAAATATTATTTTAGCATAAAAGTGCTAAAGAGCATAAAGATGACAAAGGAGCACACAATGAAACGTTTCTGAAGTCTTAAAATAGATCTCTTTATTATAGACCTGTTTTTGTTTCTAGGTTGGAATGCTTCCTCTTTGTGTAGGAATGACAATGTCTGACCTTTTCTAAACAATTCAGTTGTCAAAGAAGGTTTGAGAACTCTGCGTGTCTGACAAACGTGGCGTCATACGGATTAAGGCATCTCATGTGTCTGAAGAATTCAAGACATCTAAATATTTGACCCCCAATTAACCATCAGCAAGTCTGCAATTTTAGACAAGGGTGGATCATGCACTTACGCATTTGGCAGAAAGCTTTATCCTCAGGGACTAACAGTGCTTTCAGGTTATTCATTTGTGTGTTTTGTTTGAGAATTAAACCTGTGACGTTTGTAATGCAGTATACTCTACCAGCTGAGTTACAGGGTCACTTTCAACTCAACTGACAATCCACCTGGCTCTAAGTCACACTGAATTCTTCAGAAGTGCATTGCTTAACCTCACAGGTCACGGATGGTCTGTCTTGAAAGCTTCACACATTTTAAATTCAAATCAAATTCTCTGTAAGGAAAGGAATGAATCTTTCGGCAACCAGACTGATGCATTCTGTAGCAATCATTGTAATTTGGAATGGACCAAATGACTAATTATTGTGAAGAAATCACTGCAATGAGAGTTTGTTGAATGATTTATCATGAAATCAATGTAAGTGAAGCAGGTATACAACATAAGCGGATGAAATGCATCATACCTGCTCTGTATGAGAGATGAGAAAACTTCAAGGGAAAGCATGAAGTCATTGCTGCTCAAGACTCTTCTTAGCTGTAATGTATGCTAAAACACACACGTACACAATATGAAAGAGCTAAAGGGGTTTTCTGTTAGCCGCAGCAGGTGTTACACTTTGTCATTCATTGTAGACAGGTGTTTGGCTCATGTTGTTTTCACAATGATGTAATGATGACTGGTGGGTTTCAGGCAGTGTAATGTGTGAGTAGTTTAATTTACTTACAATTTAATTTAATTTACTTTAATTTAATTTAATTAAAAAAAATTAATTTGAATGTAATGAATTTCATAATTAAACTTAATTTAATGTAATTAAGAATTTAATTTAATTTTTATATTTTAAGTTTTCATTTAATTTAATTTCAATTTTAGTTTAGTTTAGTTTAGTAGTAAATGTGTTATGTGTTTTTTAATTTTTTTTATTAGTTTTATTTTTTATTTTTTAAACATTAATATTTGGATTAAGTTTTTAAATTTCAATTTTAGTTTTTATTTATTTCCAGTTACATCTAGTGCTTTAACTTAAATTTATTTCAGTTAGTTGCCATGACAAAATGTATCATTTTTGTTTAGTTAATATTTTCTATCCAATATTTCTATTTTATTTCAGCTTTATTTAACAAAATTGTTCAATAGTTTTAGTTAATAAAAAAAAAAAACAATATACTAATGTACCTATATTTTCGAAATTTTTTGTTAGTTTTATTATTATGCTTATTGCGTATGGCAGTACAGGATTTGATGTAAAATTCAGTCCATTTGGTTTTAGAGTTCCGTTTATGACTAGCAGCTGGATTCATTCATTCACACACTAGTCTCATCATAATGACACAGTGACAGTCATCATTAGCAGATAAGTCATATTGCATTAGCTCAGAGGAGGCAGATAGATTTAATGGGAAACGTGTCATTAAAATACAAGTATATCTTTCATCACAGATACCTGAGGGAGGTCAGATAATGTGTGTTTACAGAAGATAGAAAGATAAAGTTTGTGTGTGTATGTGATGAGACTGATGTTTATGTGGCACAATTGTATTAAACTAGCTGCCATTGCAGTCAGCCATCAACGTCACATTCACACTACATTAGTAGCAAATCTAAAGCTGTGGGTTTGTTTTAAAAAAAAGAAATATGTGCACCTAGTGAGTTGATTTGTATAAAAAGTGTCTGTAAACAACAAAAAATGCTGGTAAAGTGTCATTCTGACCTGTTGTTATAAACTTGTCTGTACAGTGTGTCGTTCTTTTATTAGATGTTAAGATTTATTTTTAGACTTTCATTTATTTACAGATAGAGAGGCATTGTAAGGTTTGTAAAATGATGATAAAGTGGATTCTTTTTCCTGAAAGGAAGATTTAAAAACCCTTTGCAAGAAAACTACACGATGTTACATGGAATTATAGACTGTACATTGAAACTGAATTAAAATGCCTCATGCGTCTTTTCCTTCTTCAGAATTTTCTTCAGGAGAAAACTGACGAGGAGATACCCCCTGACAATGTAGAGCGCTTTGAGTGCTTGGAAAAGCAGGAAAACGCTGTATAAATGTAATGAATTATTATTATTAAATTCAGTTATAATAGCTCCAACACAAATTCATTAATTCATTAATTACATTAGATTAACTTCATTGATTCCCCCAAAATTGACACTATTTATATATATATATATATATTAATCCTTTAAAATTGACACAAAAAGTATGTTTTAATAGCTTTAAGTTTAGATTTGTTTTATATACATTTTAGAATTATTATTATATTATTTTACTTTCCTTACATGCACATCTAGTTAGCATTTCTTGTTTCACTTGAATATGAATGAATTCTGTTTGATGCTCTGAGTCTCAATCTCCCTTCGGATGCTGCGAGAGCCCTCCCAGTTCTGGGTTTTCTCTTCTCCCTACTCGCCGGCGAGGCTATCCGTCTGACATCGTAGTCTTGATATCGTGTCAGACGTCTACGCTGGTCTCCCGGTGGGCTCCTATACTTGCCGCCCGCAAGTGAGGCTCATCCATTTGATGTCTTGATCTCCCGTCGGATGTCGCGAGAGCGTCCTTGCCGGACGTCCCAAACTCTTTGTATCTGCCAAGCCGATAGGACCCACTCGTCGTCAACGGAGTATTGTGCTCTAGTCGGAGGCTTCATCGGCACTGCCCTCTGTCCTCTAATCAGCAGGGGCTGACGGCCACTAGAGCTTATATGCCGACTCCGTGAACTATCCCACTGCAGGCAACTCGGGTCCTCCTGGTCAGGGCCTTAACCACGCTGCTCCTCCATCGGCGGGGAGGGCTCACCGTCCCTACGTGATGAGCACACCGTTGAGTTTCGGTTCGAGCCCTCCTCGACCGGTCGCCCTAAACCACGCAGTTCACACCAGCGACCGGTGGGGCCTACCCATGCATGCCAAACCGCTCCCTCAGAGCTCATAGGCTGCCCAGGCCCTGCTATACAGGCTACTCCTCGGAACTTGCTCCCGCCAGATCTCTAGTGTGTATTTTTGGGGGGGGGGGGGGGGGGATCTCAGTCTGGCGGCTGTCCTACACTCAATTGCTTTTTGGGGGATACTCTGAGTTCGGGCCATTCCTGAGCTCGGAGCCCTTCCCCAGGACAGCACGCCAACTACGTATTACCATACTCGCCAAATACGCATTACGTTACTCATGCTAAATATACAGTATGTAAGTGTGAACTTATTCTATTATCATTTGTATTTTTCTTCTCCACTATTTTCTGCAGTTCATTTACAGCAGAATTGTTTATTTTTCTTTACTGCTTGATGTACATAAATCATTAGATAAACTATTGTGTGTGTATAGATGTGTTTGTATACTATATACATATGTATGTACAGTATGTACATATTTTGTTTTCTTTTGCTGCTTTTCAAGGAATTTGAAGATTAATTGAGCACTCACTAAGAAAACATTCACAAAGAAAGATGTAATTACATATTTATTTGATTAATGATGCATATCGTTGCTTGTATGTTGTCTTTGTAACGATTACATAGTGATTTTTAAGCAGACAAAGGAGGACTCAACACATCCAGACGGAGCACAGACATTTTACATCATCACACAATCATTTTTTTACCCGTTATGAATAACCCCAGGAAACACGTTCAATCGCACACATAGTATTACACATATTTTACAGTCAATGACAAGCATTTCCAGACACACACACGGATGAGTCTCAGCGCTATAGACTGTTTAGCGCAGTGTGCGAGTTTGTTTTTCACTCTGTGATTCATCACTTTCCCCTACGCTGAAGTGACGTGCATGCATATCAGGTTACAGCCAGAGCTTCGATCCCACACAGCAAAATCCCCAGAGTTAAATCAACTCTGCTCAGAGTACATATTGTCCCAATCTACAGAGTGTTAAAGTAACACTGAAGCAGAGTTAAAGTTAATGGGATAATTAAGCGATTCATTAAGTGATGAGTGAGCATTAGAAAAGAAAACCCGTTGTTAACAATGTTGAAGATGAACAACTACTGCTCTGGCTTTTAGACATGAAAATTTATCTCATAATCCTCAACAGTGGTAACTCTACTTCAGTGTTACTTTAACACTCTGTAGATTGGGACAATATGTACTCTGAGCAGAGTTGATTTAACTCTGGGGATTTTGCTGTGCAGCGCGGCGTTTCAATGAATGCAGGAAATCCAGTCCAGCTCAGACGAGTTCATCCAAGCACGCTGCTCCTTTCTGCAGAAGGGCCCCTTCTTTTTTCTGTGTGAGCATCTGCACACACTCTTGTGACCAAGTACGGCTGGAAAAGCTCACTCAGCGAATAGCCTAAACCTTGCAGCCTGCCGTCCGAGCGTCCTGTACAGCTCAGCATGCGTGCTTGCGTTCACATACTGTTGTTGCATTTGGCACCGGTCTCAGAAACAGCTCCTCATTTCCCAGTACAAGTTGCATGACTGTTCGATTCCCCAGCATTGAGCCACGTCTGTCTCTGAAGGCGGTTGGCTGAAGGGATTCTCCCCAAGCGTCGAGCTTTGATCGTCCTGGGCCTGCGGTCGGTCTGCGACGCCCTGAGTGTCGCAGAGCCCTTCTTCCATGTAGATTTGGAGAAAAAGCAGAGCGGAAAGCAAAATCAGCCAGCGTCTGGCAGGATCTGACTCCTCTTTTGGCATGATCTTCCTCAGTCCAGGAGGGTAAAGGACTCGTCGAGCACGAGGTCTTTGGGGTCTGGAGGGTTTTGGGGACGTCAGTGGTGGCTTTTCTCCATCTCCAAACCTTTCCAGACCAGAATGAGGATGTTTTGAGCATGCAGAGTACATCTTTTTTGGCGTTCTGTTCTTGATTTTCTTAAAAATCTTCTGGCTCTTTGTCCTAAATTGAGACTAAGCTGAGATCTTTATGCAGTCTATTCTTTCTTCTCTGCTTATTTCATTTCTGCTTTTTATAGATGCACTTGGGATGGGTGTAACCTGCACACCTGAGGTTTCTGGGCCCGCCTTGTGTGCGGTTGATTGGTTCCTTGGGTTATTTTTAGAGTTGCACATGTCTGTTTACTTTTGCGACCTTCCCTCCACCTTTGACAGGAAAGTCCTCACGCTATGTGATATTCCTTGCATACTTGCTAATTTTATGTTTTATTTGTTGCAACCGTTAACTGTTTAAGCATGTCGCCTCTTAATGCTGATGCTGATTAAAATCACAATATTGCTACATTGTGGCTTTTCAAATTAGTGTGTTTTCAGGAACAGCTTGGTTTGCTACCCCGAGGGAACAAACACGATCTATACACACTGTCTGTATTCTCAGGCTTTCAGTAAAAGTTAGAGACTCTGCATCTGCTTTTTGCATGATCATGATGCAAGTTGAGCACTGTGTTGAAACAAAATGTAAGAAATTGGGTGTTTCTCGTTGCTTGCATCTCCGTGAAAAACACATTGCTTACTTTCTTTGCTGTTTTTTTTTTTTTTTTTTTTAGAGAAGTGCAACAGCGAGACAGCAAGGAGGGGTCGAGAACATCAGGACCAGAACATCACACTTAGGTTTTCACAAATGGGTTTGGGTTATGCAATATTTCACAATGTGATAACTTCTTTAAGAATTAAATTTCAGTGTGACCAAACCTACTTCATCAATAATAATAATAATAGTCTACTAATATTATATATTTAAGAAATATATGTAATATACAGGTGCATCTCAATAAATTAGAATGTCGTGGAAAAGTTAATTTATTTCAGTAATTAAACTCTAATTGTGAAACTCGTGTATTAAATAAATTCAATGCACACAGACTGAAGTAGTTTAAGTCTTTGGTTCTTTTAATTGTGATGATTTAGGCACACATTTAACAAAAACCCACCAATCTCAACAAATTAGAATACTTCATAAGACCAATAAAAAAAACAAAACATTTTTAGTGAATTGTCGGCCTTCTGGAAAGTATGTTCATTTACTGTGTATGTACTCAATACTTGGTAGGGGCTCCTTTTGCTTTAATTACTGCCTCAGTTTGGCGTGGCATGGAGTTGATCATTTTGTGGCACTGCTGAGGTGGTATGGAAGCCCAGGTTGCTTTGATAGCGGCCTTCAGGTCATCTGCATTGTTGGGTCTGGTGTCTCTCATCTTCCTCTTGATAATACCCCATAGTTTATGGAGTTCAGGTCAGGCGAGTTTGCTGGCCAATTAAGCACAGTAACACCATGGTCACTGAACCAGCTTTTAGTACCTTTGGCAGTGTGGGCAGGTGCCAAGTCCTGCTGGAAAATTAAATCAGCATCTCCATAAAGCTTGTCAGCAGAAGGAAGCATGAAGTGATCTAAAATTTCCTGGTAGATGGCTGCATTGATTGTGGACTTCAGAAAACACAGTGGACCAACACCAGCAGATGACATGGCAGCCCAAATCATCACTGACTGTGGAAACTTCACACTGGACTTCAAGCAACATGGATTCTGTGCCTCTCCACTCTTCCTCCAGACTCTGGGACCTTGATTTACAAATGAAATGCAAAATTTACTTTCATCTGAAAAGAGGACTTTGGACCACTGAGCAACAGTCCAGTTCTTTTTCTCCACAGCCCAGGTAAGAAGCTTCTGACGTTGTCTGGTTCAGAAGTGGCTTGGTAGCCCTTTTCCTGAAGATGTCTGAGCGTGGTGACTCTTGATGCACTGACTCCAGCTTCAGTCCACTCCTTGTGAAGCTCTCCCAAGTGTTTGAATCAGCTTCGCTTGACAGTATTCTCAAGCTTTTGGTCATCCCTGTTGTGCACCTTTTCCTACCCAAATTCTTCCTTCCAGTCAACTTTGCATTTAATATGCTTTGATACAGCACTCTGTAAACAGCCACACCTTTCAGTAATGACCCTCTGTGACTTATCCTCTTTGTGGAAGGCGTCAGTGTTCGTCTCCTGGATCATTGCCAAGTCAGCAGTCTTCCCCATTATTGTGGTTTCAAAGAACAAGAGATACCTGGAATTTATACTGTAGGGATGGTCATTAATTGAAACTCAGATATAAATATTCTAATATTTGGAGATACTGATTTTTGACTTTCATCAGCTGTAAGCTCTAATCATCAAAATTAACACAAAAAATATTTTGAAATGTTTTACTTTACATGCAATGAATCTAAAATGTATGAAAGTTTCACTTTTTGAAATAACTTACAAGAAAAAATGAACTTTTTCACGACATTCTAATTTATTGAGATGCACCTGTATATATATAAGTTGGCAATTTTATGTAATAGTAATGTGATGGCTCAAAGAATATAAACACTTAACTACAAAATAGCTACATGATGCAAAATGTGTGAGAAAAACCCCCCCCAAGAAATTATAGATAGATAGATAGATAGATAGATAGATAGATAGATAGATAGATAGATAGATAGATAGATAGATAGATAGATAGATAGATAGATAGATAGATAGATAGATAGATAGATGAATCGACCAGTCTTCGGTGTAAAATGATCCTTCAGGATTCATTATAATATGCTGATTTGCTGCTCATGTAGGATTTCTTATTATCAATGTTGAAAACAGTTGTGCTAATTAATATACACTGTAAAAAAAAAAAGTTGTTTCAACTTAAAATAATTTGTTACCCGGCTGCCTTAAAATGGTTAGTTTAGTCAACTAAACTTATTCCACCTTAAATTAACATTGAGTAACTTAAAATTTCAAGTTGACTAAACTAAAAAAATTAAGTCAGCGGGGGTAACAAATTATTTTAAATCGAAAACTTTTTGAAACAATTTTTTTTACAGTGTATAGTGTATAAATATTTTTAGGGAATTCTTTAATTAAAAGAAAGTTCAAAAGAACAGCATTTATATGAAATATAAATCTTTTGTTGCAATGTAAAAGTCTTTACTGTCACCTTTGATCCATTTAATTTATCCTTGCTAAATAATAATAGTAATAATTTCCTCCAAAAAAAATAAAAATCTTACTGATCCCAAACTGTATATTTCTAATAATTCTGTTCAACAGACTTTTACCTCATGGTATTTTAATCAGTCTGGAGACGTCAAAGAGTGATACATGAAGTGAAACAGTATCCACATCTGCTGATGGTGCTATTTTGAGTAGTTTGAAGACAGTTTTCAGAAAATGTTACTTAAAGTCCCCAGTGATAATATTACAGGCTTCTAAATGGTAGTGAGCAGCCTGAGGCACAACGAAAGCAAACAGAACATTCTGGGCGTTTCTGAAATCTCAGGGAACACCTAAAGGAGATTGTTTCATTTTTACATTGCACACAGGATTATTATAGGCACTGGCCTTCAAAGAACTCCTCATAGATGTTCATTTGTTCCCAAGGCAACTGACAATCCACTCACCTGGAGAATCCATGAGTGTTTATGGTTACTAATATTAAACACAGGTAGAAGAAAAGCCAGGCTCCTACACAAAATTGTGCAGATGACACTGATGACTGATGCACACAGAGTCCGAGATTACAGACTCTTTGAACTTTATAACAGTGCTTATAATCACCACCCACACAAACATCCAAAATGTGCCATTAGTGTTTAACCGGATGTATTTTTTGGGTGAGTGATGGGGTCACGTTATCTTTTAGATGATGCCGTAGTGAATGATTTCCACTTCGTGACCGGCTGTTTGTGGAGGCGTGTTTATATAGTAGCTACTGCATCACTCACAAATGAACTTTCACACAGGTCATGTACAAATGCTTAAGTTGTTAAAACATTTAGGATCTCCTCAGAGATGGACATAGCAAACTACCCAATGTCAGGCCGAATAGTGTAGTTACAACCCTTGATATTGCTTTTATAGCTAAAATAATCCTAGTCAGATTCTAAGACCTGTGACTGCACAGCATATTAAATCAATATAAGTGACCCTCTCTGTGAAAACCCAGCTAAAGTCTTTTTTTTTTTTTTTGTGATTTACTGTTTTCTACATAAAATCATCCTTCATAAGGTAAAGAACATTCTGTGAAAATGTAACCTTTATATCTTTAGTATTGACTGAGTAAGGCCACGTCAAAGATTGAAATTTTAGTGAAATTAATGTTTGAAATCTAACTTTGATGCTTGTTATCTCATAATTAGATTTTGAGACTTTAACCTGGATTTCACAGAGAGAGTCACATATATTGAACTGTCTACAGTTGCACTAAAGTACACCTAAAAAAACAATCCATGACAATAATTCACAATGTACTGTATTAATATGATTGAAATGTTGAATGTTTGTATTTCTATATTTAAAATTTCACACTTCATTGCGTTTGGTTTTTAAGGTTAATGGAAATGTATGTAAAATTACAGGATAATGTCCTTGTTTTCATGGCATAGATTCAACAAGATGTTGGAAACATTCCTCAGAGATTTTGGTGCATATTGACATGATAGCATCATGCAGTTGCTGCAGATTTGTCGGCTGCACATCCATGATGTGAATCTCCCGTTCCACCACATCCCAAAGGTGCTCTATTGGATTGAGATCTGGTGACTGTGGAGGCCATTAGAGTAAAGTGAACTCATTGTCATGTTCAAGAAACCAGTCTGAGAGGATTTGAGCTTTGTGACATGGTGCATTATCCTGCTGGAAGTAGCCATCAGAAGATGGGTACACTGTAGTCATAAAGGGATGGACATGGTCAGCAACAATACTTAGGTAGGCTGTGGCATTTAAACAATGCTCAATTGGTACTAAGGGTCCAAAAGTGTGCCAAGAAAATATCTCCCACACCATTACACCACCACCACCAGCCTGAACCATTGAGACAAGGCAGGATGGATCCATGCTTTCATGTTCTTTACGCCAAATTCTGACCCTACCATCTGAATGTCACAGTAGAAATCGAGACTCATCAGACCAGGCAACGTTTTTCCAATCTTCTATTGTCCAATTTTGGTGAGCCTGTGCGAATTGTAGCCTCCGTTTCCTGTTCTTAGCTGACAGGAGCGGCACCTGGTGTGGTCTTCTGCTGCTGTAGCCCATCTGCTTCAGGGTTCGATGTGTTGTGCGTTCAGAGATGGTATTCTGCATACCTTGGTTGTAACCAGGGCCGGATTATCCATAGACGGGATTGGGCGTATGCCCTGGGGCACCAGCCAATAGGGGGGCACCAAGTGATTAAGATAATGGCAAGACCTTTAAAATATTTTTAATGTTTTATATATATATATATATAAAAACATTAAAAGTAGGCTACTGTGTGCGACTATCAAAAAATATTTAGGAGCACCTGTGCGACTAACCCGATCAGCATAGGGCTATCAGTGTGGTGTCGTCTGCAAACGTCAGGAGCTTGACAGAGGGGTATTTAGATGTGCAGTCGTTGGTGTAGAGAGAGAAGAGCAGTGGGGAGAGAACGCAGCCCTGAGGAGCACCAGTGCTGATGGTGCGGGTGTTGGATGAGAATTTTCAGCCTCACTACCTGCTGTCTGTCTGTCAGGAAGCTGGTGATCCACTGACAGATGGAGGTGGGGACGGAGAGCTGTGTCAGTTTATTCTGAAGGGTGTCCGGGATGATGGTGTTAAAAGCGGAGCTGAAGTCTACGAACATGATCCTCACATAAGTACCTGGTCTGTCCAGATGCTGCAGGATGAAGTGCAGTCCCATGTTGACTGTATATATATCAATATATCATGTCCCATGAATATATTTTGTAAATTTCCTACCATAAATATATCAAAACTTAATTACTAATTAGTCATATGCTTTGCAAAGAACTTCATTTGGTCAACTTTAAAGGCGATTTTCTCAATATTTAGATTTTTTTGCACCCTCAGCTTCCAGATATTCAAATAGTTGTATCTCGGCCAAACATCAATGGAAAGCTTATTTATTCAGCTTTCAGATGATGTAGAACTCTCAATAATAAAAAAAGACCCTCATGACTGGTTTTGTGGTCCAGGGTCACAAATGTATTAATTTTTGTATTATATTATAAATGAAATATTTCTAATTTATATATAAAATGACTAATTTATATATTAAAGCGCAATGTGTGGTACCGGCAAGTTCAGTCAACAGGTTGACTATGGTACATAGTCTTATAAACAGCCTGCTGAATATAAACAGAACAAGTTTGTGTCAAGGTGATCAATCACAAAATAAACTAGATGTTTACATATTCTTTGAACAACTGAGTGGTTCTTACCCACTGCTATGGAGCTGTTTGTCGTTGTCAAGACATTGCTTTGCAATAGCTATGGTAGTCTTTTTAATGTGTTGCTATGTGATTCTGGGTGGTTGCTAGGTGGTTTCCTCCTGGCCTAAGTTAAAAGAGCCCAACCCTAGTCTCTATATGATATTCTGGTCCCTAAACATGGCTTGAGGGCCTCTTTCTCTGCTCGTATGTGGTATTTTTTCACCTTTTATAGTGTGGCAGAGCAAAATCAAATTATTCACAAATCATTCACGTTTGTACACTGTCAGAAAAAAAGGTACAAACGCTGTCAATGGGGTGGTACCCTGTCAAAAGTTACTAAGTTGTACCATTTTAGTATTAAAATGTACATCTGAGGTACTAATTTGCACCTTTTAGGGAGAAGTATAAGGTACAGAGATGTACCTTTTGAATGTGCCTTTTACCTTATTATTTGACCATATTTATCCCTAAAAGTGCATAATAGTACCTCAAATGTACATTTTCAAATAAAAGGTGTACCTTTTGAAATTTGTATCACCAAAGGGACAACTTTTGTACCTTTTTTCTAAGAGTGTAGCATATATGGTGCAGGACAAATGCCAAAGAGTTTGTTTAAATCACTTACCGTAAGCAATAATAATAGTGATGCTTGACTTAGTAAAATGATAGAGTTCATTCTGCAGTAAGTGTATGCCAGGAAACTGATATAATTTCCACACAGAAGGTAAAATTAACGTTAATAGGCCTGTGATTTGCGTCACTCTGGGGGAAACTCAGACTTTGCAAAAGCAGGAGTCCGATTTTCTTTTCCTTTTTTTTTTCTTTCTTTTTTTTTAGTGCAGTGTGTTTTCAGTTCCTGAAGTTTTTATCCGGGTTGCTTCACTATGTTTTCCTGTTTCCACTGCAGTCTGCAACCATAAACACTTGATATTTAAAATCAATTTAATTATGCAGTAAATCTATTGTATAATGTACAGTAATGCAGCAGTGGAAAGTTCTGGAGATCATCTGAAAGATCATGTTGCTGTAAAATAGCTGGCAGCTATACAAAGTTAGTCTGGTATTGGGCTGAACCACAAAACGGAGGAATGTACTGGCCCTCGTCTCCACCTTCCCTCGGATATTAACTCTTTGTTTACAATAGCTGCACGCGATCTAGAGATCAGGCGCACAATTAAACCTTCACGCATGACCTGTTACCTTTCAATTTTTTTCTTAAGTTGCCAAATGACACAAAGGATGCTTCTTTGCAAACTCTAAATCTGTTGTGGTGCTGCTGTACTTTTTTCTGTACTGTCAGATTGTGTGAGACATGAAAAGTTGATCCTTCCAGCAATTCCATTGGCCTTTTCCACCCTTGTAACTATTTTGAACCACACTGATTTACCAGAAAGCTCAAAGCACATAATTGAACTGACTGTAAATGCTGCTGTCAAGATTTTGCATGTCTCAACATTCATACTGAGGTTATTTAACCTCTCCATGGCACGTGCTTTAATTGAAATAAGAAGTGTGCAGTGAAAAAGAAATGAAAGTACTGTAACTATGCAGAATTAGGGCAGGGTGTTATGGCAATGTATATAATACATAAATATAATATGTAAAATAATAATAATTTAATATAATTTAATAACTATTCCCTTGAAGTAACAATAGTGGAAAAAAACCCCCAAAACAATAATGGTTTTAACATCAAAATGTTAAAATGTATATTTCCTTATTTATTTGAGATATAAGTACAGTAAAGTATAGTCAAAATTTAGTTAATAATTATCAAGGCCTGTTTTCAGTACTGTTTAAATATTAATACACAGCCCAAAATTCTGGAAATATTGGGACGTTTTTTTTAATTTTAATAAAATGAAAACTAAAAGACTTTCAAATCACATGAGCCAATATTTTATTCACAATAGAACATAGAGAACATAACAAATGCTTAAACTGAGACATTTTACACTTTTATCCACTAAATGAGCTCATATCAAATTTTATGCCTGCTACAGGTCTCAAAAAAGTTGGCACGGGGGCAACAAAGGGCTGAAAGAGTAAGAAATTTTCAAACGATTTAGCTGGGAGAACATCTAGCAACTAATTAAGTTAATTGACATCAGGTCTGTAACATGATTAGCTATAAAAGGGATGTCTTAGAGAGGCAGAGTCTCTCAGAAGTAAAGATGGGCAGATGCTCTCCAATCTGTGAAAGAGTGCGTAAAAAGATTGTGGAATACTTTAAAAACAATGTTCCTCAATGTCAAATTACAAAGGCTTTGCCAATCTCATCATCTACAGTGCATAACATCATCAAAAGGTTCAGAGAAACTGGACAAATCTCTGTGCGTAAGGGACAAGCCCGAAGACCTTTGTTGGATGCCCATGGTTTTTAGGCCCTCAGACGACACTGCATCACTCATCGGCATGATTCTGTCATTGACAAATGGGCCCAGGAATACTTCCAGAAACCACTGTCGGTAAACACAGTCCGCCGTGCCATCTGCCGATGCCAACTAAATCTCTATCATGCAAAAAGGAAGCCATATGTGAACATGGTCCAGAAGCGCCGTCGTGTCCTGTGGGCCAAGGCTCATTTAAAATGGACTGTTTCAAAGTGGAAAAGTGTTCTATGCTCAGACGAGTCCAAATTTGACATTCTTGTTGGAAATCACAGATGCTGTGTTCTCCGGGCTAAACAGGAGGGAGACCTTCCAGCGTGTTATCAGCGTTTAGTTCAAAAGCCAGCATCTCTGATGGTATGGGGGTGCATATGTGCATACTGTGCAGCTTGCAGGTTTTGGAAGGCACTATGAATGCTGAAAGGTATTTAAAGGTTTTAGAGCAACATATGCTCCCCCCCAGACGACATCTATTTTAGGGAAGGCCTTGTGTATTTCAGCAGGATAATGCAAAACCACATACTGCAGATACTACAACAGCATGGCTTCGTAGTAGAAGAGTCCGGGTGGTGAATTGGCCTGCCTGTGGTCCAGATCTTTCACCTATAGAGAACATTTGGCGCATCATTAAACGAAAAATACATCACAGACGACCATGAACTCTTCAGCAGCTCGAAACCTATATCAGGCAAGAATGGGACCAAATTCCAACACCAAAACTCCAGAAACTCATAACCTCGATGCCCAGACATCTTCAAACTTCTTTGAAAAGAATAGGAGATGCTACACCATGGTAAACATGCCCCCGTCCCAACTATTTTGAGACCTGTAGCAGGCATCAAATTTCAAATGAGCTTATTTTCTGCATAAAATTGTAAAATTTCTTAGTTTAAACATTTATTATGTTATCTATGTTCTATTGTGAATAAAATGTTGGCTCATTTGATTTAAAATTCTTTTAGTTTTCATTTTAATAATAATAAAAAAAAAAACGTCCCAACATTTCCGGAATTCGGGTTGTATAAGACTTTTAAAAAATATATATATTTGTGCACATATTACAATACTACATAATATACCGACACAACTGTTCAAATAGTTATAAGTCAATTTATTGAGTCAGACAGACTAAACTGACAAAATTATACAAAAAATTGCAGATGTATCTGAAACTATGCTTTACCCCTGCAAAGCACTTTTTTAACCCCGTGCTAATTTAGCACAAATTTTAAGCCTGGGTTAATGCTAACACAGAATTGTGGTGCCATTGTTAAATTACACCTAAAAATTTGTCTTAAAAACAGGCTAATATGAGCAGTGTGAAATATGGAACAAGAATAGTCAGGATTGCATTAAAATGACTGTTAAAAATACTTTTGCGTAGTGGAAAAGCCATGGCTAAATTCATTCATTGCAAATCCTTTGCTAGTGCAGTCAGAATTACTCATATTTCAAGACATTTTCTCCATGTGGAAGGTATTTCACATGGAAAGCGTGTGCATGTGTGGTGGTCGCGTGACATTTGCTTTTCGAAGTGATTAAAAGTCAATCTTGTTATGTTTAGCATTCTCAGACAGAGGGCTGTAGGCAGGTATGGGCTTTGTAATTGGGATCCAAAATGATTTGTGGTGGTAACTAGGCTTCTGTCTCTCACACACATATACACACAAGGGTGAAATCAAGATCAACCTGCCAATCACAGCGGAGGAAACAAACCCGAACAACAAGCAAGCGAAAACAGCAGCACACACCACAAACACATGGCAGAGACAGTTAACGCAGTTTTATATGCTTCTATATAAAGTACGATGAAACACAATTTAAATATTTCAATGCCGCAACAAGCAGCCAGATTAAATATGATTTGATGGTTCTCTTCACAAACTCTTCTTCCTCAAGGCTATTAGCATTACGGATAACGGTGACTTTAAGAAAATACTTTTGTAGGTTGTTGTCCTGTTTGTTTAATTTTTAAACTCAAAACGTTTCATTTTTTAATATCACTGCTGTGTAATGTTATTGCAATTTAAATAATAAAAATAAAACTGTAGTTCATTCCTGTGAAGCAAAGCTGAATTTTCTGCAGCCATTATGCCAGTTGTTGTTATTGTTACATTTATTGTCTTTTCAGCTTCACATCACATACCTGTATAGATGAAAAATTCAACAATGTAATAAATACAATATAATAAAAACAAACATTTATGACAAAAAAGACAAGATTTTGTACATACAATTCTATAAAAGATTCTTTAAATGTACTGGTGATAAAAATTGTAAAAGTTTTTCTGGGTCAATCTCACAAGTTTGTCCATTACTTCAGTCTTCAGTGTCACATGATCCTTCAGAAATCATTGCTGCACTTAAACATCTTCACTGTCACTTTTCATCAATTTAGTGCATCCTTGCTATTATTTCGGTGTAGTGTATGTTTTCAGCCATTTTGAGATGGCTGAAAATAGCTGAAAAATGAGAATATTACACATTCTTAAAAGCTTTCTCAAAGCATGTTCACTTTTCCCACTACTTGTCTGCATCCAGTTTTTGCGTACTGTCTTCCAGCTGCAGTGTGATAGGCCAGTTCATCCACCAGTCTCTCTACATGGCTGAGGTCAGGGTAAAACCCTTCGAGGGTCATTTCCTCTAGAAAGCATTGAATGACATGTTCCCGCTCCAGCAGGGAAAGAGGGATGAGCCCGACTGTGGGCTCCGTCCATAGAGGATGGATGAGAGACAGGGCCCGTCGGAGCGGTTTATGGGCCCCGGCGGTGGAGGAGTTTTGAAGAACATGAGCTGTGATCTCCCTTTGCCCCAGACTGCTGAGAAAAACGTAAACCACGTTCAAAAACTCATTGGTCTGACTGGACTGAAGAAACATCTGCAGGATGTCCAGCAGTGGAGGCGCCATCAGTTCCACCTCGTCCAGGATGAAGAAGGGAATCTGCTCCTCTTCCTCGGCTCGAGTCACTACCTCGGATATACGCTGAGCTAGTTTGGAGGCGCAGTGCTGTGCCGCGTCCTGTAGCGGGCAGTGGTGTTTGGATAAATAATGCACTACTAGCTTGTCGTCGACCACGGAGCGGAAGTGGCGTGCCAGCAGGCGACCCAGGTGGCTCTTCCCGACTCCGGACGCCCCATGCAACGACAGGGCGAGGGGTTGCTGGTGGGCGTAAGTGGACAGGTAATCGTTCAGATGCTCCGTCAGCTCCTCTAGCGCCTCCGACTGGCCAAACACCTCCCTGTGCAGCGACCTCTCCAAACCCTCGAGATCGTACTTCAACACATGGTCGTCCAGATTCTCAATAGCGTTGTAGATCTGGGAGAACAGGAACAGAATCTTTTTAATAAAAAGTATATATATGCTGAATTTAGGTAGACCATTTATCCAATTTTTCCCAGAAATGTCCTGGTTGGGATTTAGAAATTGCCTATAATGTCTAGGTTGTGGCTTTATTTTTTTCTGATGACAGTGTTTCTGTTGTACAGATACATTTTACTGTATGTATGCATATTTGCGCTGCTTTGATGGTTCTCTCTAGAATCCACCTTCCTGCATGCCATGATTGGTCGATTATGTACAATGCATGCACGCTATTGGTCAGACTACTTTTTAGTCACAAGTATGAGGAAAATAGGAAAATGAAGCAAAAACCTGGACCTTTTAGTAGAGGTAGAAAGTTCAGGTTCAGAAAGTAAAAGTCCTCAGTATTTTGTTCCAATCACCAGGATTTGCTAATTAGCACAGTTTTTCTAATTAGTGAAATTTGCTGGCTGAGTTCATGGGTGGAATAAACATATGGCAGGACTTTTACTTCCTGACCCATGGACTTTCCACCTCTGCCTTTTAGTAAATTTAGAAATCCCGACTAGGACATGTCTGGTAAAAAAGAGGACAAACCAATGGTATATGGGGGAAACTTCTTTGAAAACAATCAGTTCTGGCACAAAATGACACTCAAGGAATGATCAGGCAGAATTACCTGGATGAAGACGATCACGCTGAAGAGCACCAGGAAGGGTTTCGTCCCGCTGCGCTCTTTCTTTGGCTTGAATATCAAAGTGTCATTTGGGAACAGCACACGGGACTTCCTGCGTTTGGACTTCCTGGTCTGGGGACTCTTAGGGTGCAAACTCCCATCAGACACAGCCGAGTTAGTGCTCAACCTGACCGAATTAGATCTCTTTAGGTACTTCTTCTTGATCCGGATCATGGCTTTCAGCTGTGGGGAGAGGATAGACGTGCTTTGCCTACCTTCCTTCTCCTCATCTCCTCTCTCCTTTTCCACCTGAGCATCCATTGAAACGCCTTCACAGTCCACCATCGGCCTGGGAAACTGAGAGAAGCAAACATAATGCTATGTTATATAAAAGCTTCTATAACAGTATTTCAGATTAGGTGTGTGTTTTATAGCATACAGCTCCTCACAACTCATGCAGTTCTGCTAGAGGTCATGGTAGGTGGCGTGACTTGCTTTAAACAGTCTTGCGTTTTGCTGTATCTTGGCAAATGCTTGATAATTAGAAGTAATTAAGAGCTGGATTTGGCAACAATAGACGATGTTGAGCATGAACCTGAGGCAAGAAAAGTGTAAAGCAAAGAGCTTTATGGCCCTAAATCAACCTAATTGCTCTTTTAAAGTTTAAATAGTGGCTCATAAATGGTTTTCACTTTTCAAGGCTTTTTAAGGTCATTGAGAAAGTTCGGATGCTCACATTAAAGCACATTTCTGATACAGTCTATAATTTGCTATCGATTGCTATAATTCCAGAGAGTCTATTAACAGTATTGACTAAAATGTGTGGTTATAAATCACCATGCATGTAATATAATTAAGCAAATGTTGCAAGTCATATAAAATTTGATGCATGCTCATTTGTGCCTGTAAACAGAGTACAAAGAACGAGTATCAAACAAATATTCATTTATGTTGAGAAATAGCTTGTGCCATGACAATATAAATTGGTTAAATTATATTAAAGGCAGGTAAGCTCTGCTACATTTCAGGTTACAAAACGTTACAAAACAAATTGTGAACGGAAACTATGATAAATAAAAACAGAAAAAAAAGACAAAGCAACAAAATTGCTAAATAAAAATGGAATATCTAAAAAATAAGTTACAAATATTACTACAAGAACAATAGTATACTAAAACAACAATGAATCAATTATTCATTCATTCATAACTATAATTTTTAAGCATCTGACATAAAAACATCTTGCCTGGCAGATGAAAAATCTGTGAAATTATTGTTAAGACTTAAATTAAAGAAAAGACCTAAGCTATATCTACAGATTTTGGGGCTTCACGATGACCTAAAACGCATCAGCATAATTGTGGCATCTTTTGTATGATCAAACACAACTAATATTTTCTTCAGAAAACATAGAGTAATGTAGTTTCTATTTACGCAAGATCCACACGTATACATGTAGGGAAAGTCCAAACATATTTCTAACTAAATTTTTCGACACAGTGTGTGTATTACTTCCTAGGCATATTATCTGAAGAGTATTTCCTCGTCTTCTACAAGCCTAGGCAGAAAGAGAGAGAGGGGGCTAGGTTCTCATACAATATGTGAGTGTGTGACGAGTTTACCGTTTTGCATTACTGTACACTCACATTGCCGTTTTGTATTACAGCAGATGCAAAGGAAGGAACAACAGGGAGTTCATGTATAACATACTATGACATGGTAAATTACTGTGTAAAACATCATTTTTCAAAGCTGTAATTAAAACAAAGATCAATGGAGTTTTTTGTTTTATTGTTTTTAGTGGCCATTGACAGTATTTTCTGAATAATGAAATAGTAAACATTATCCAAAATTCCCTCTGTATTTTGAAAGATGACATTTCAGAAAACTTGTAATGCAAAAAATGTTAGCAAAGTATGGCGATATCTAGATAATCTTCCCTGTATTCACCATTGGTGTCTTGCCATACATATAAATGCCTTGTTTAGTTAATGCAATGACATTCAGACAGTTTTAAGTGCGACTTAAGTGTCAAAAAGACATTGTAGATGCATATATGAAAACATGACTCTTTGGAGAGATGTTTGGCGAATGGTGTTTGTTTGCACACAGCTCTGTGAGGTCAGTTATGCAAACTTGACCATGCAAATGGTTCTGTTGTACAGCAGCAGTAACATAAAACATGAATAATCACTTTTAAAAATAAAAGTTTTAATTGCCATCTATGGTTCAGTGAAGAGCCTTTAACATCTAGCACTCTTAAAGATATAGATTCCAAAACAGGGTTTTTGCAAAGAACCATTTTTGGTTCCCAAAGAACTTTTCAGTCAAGAGTTCATAAAAGAACATTTTTGTTTTCTTAGTGTGAAAAACATTGAAAAAACCTAAAGAACCACTATGAAGAACCTTTAGTCCAATAGAAAGGTTTTAAGAATGTTAAAGGTTCTTCATTGAACCATAAATGACTATAACCTTTATTTTTAAAAGCGTGCATTCATCCAGTTTTCTTAATAGTGGAAAAGTTCTTCAGATTTTCAAAATGTGCTTCACGCTATAAGTATAAGAAGAAATGGTTATTTTAGGAACTGTTCACTCAAAGGTTCTTTAGGCAACCAAAAATGGTTCTTCTATGGCCTAAACTTCATTTGTAAGAGTCTAAAGACAGTGTGACAGTGATCCAGAAATATGAATTAGATTCCAAAAAATAAATAAATCACTGACATATGCCTGAACTTGTCTGATTATATGCATATGCAATATAATATGGGCCTTTACCTCACATGGATCAGTCTGGTATCAGCTGTGATGATATCATGCGTTAAAGAGAAATATGTGAATCATCAAGATCCCAACGAATGCAAGAAGATGAGAGAGAAAACAGAGACTGTTACCTTCAAAGTTGCATGAGGCGTCTACTTGCTTCCTGCTCCTTGAGTCTTGGTTCTGTTCTTTAAGGTGGTGATTTTGATGATTGATAGTCAATGAGATTCCCTCAGTCCTGTCCACCTGTCAGATACCTTCCTGTTGCATTCACTCCATCTCTATGTTTGAGCTCCACCTTCTCGCTCCCTGTAGTCATTTCCTCTTCCTGTGATATGGAATAAACCGCAAACAAGTAGCCAGTATCAGGGTCGTTGTAAAACTGTAGCTGCACAGTCAGATGGAAAAAGTCCTAATCCAAATCATATAGAAAACTGTGCATGCTTTAAAGCACCTTTTAGACTAATTTGGGATAATATAAATCATCCTATTATTATTTATGGTTTAAGGTGAAGTCTATTAGAGCATGGCCTGCTGTCTTAAGGTCCCTAAAAGTAGTCAAAATAAACAGCTTTATTTCCGGATATTATATAAGGAACATTTCATGCTCATCAAAAAATTGTGATGATGATGATAATTTATGATCAAAATCTTTTAACCCTGTAAAGCCTGACATAGTCTAAGACATCATATTTGATACATCAGGCTTATGATATAGTGAGAACATGGAGCTCATACTCCAGGAGGGAAAACTCTCAGGGAATTGCATTTTGGTGCAGTTACTGATATTTACATGTCAAAAGTTAGATGAAATTCTGATAGCTTGTAATGTACATCGATGAAATCTTTATAGCAGTATATACAGTTATATAAATACCACTCATCACTCTATATCTCTCATTAATTTGTCTTAAAATATTTAAATGCTTTATGATCAAAGCTCTGTAGTTTCAAAGCATATAATGCAATGCAATAAATGATGACTGAGAGATTAACAAATAAACAGAAGCCTGAAATATTTATTAAATTCCTACTGTTAGTTTCCTTGAATTTCCACCTGATAGACGTTTGTTACAGAGTTTATCATCTGTATGTTTGTTTGTACACAAAACTGAACGACCGCTTGAGTCACAATCTTGAGTGGACATTGAGTTTATATTTTCATGGCAACATTACATGGCAACACTTTTGTGATTTGCAGTTCTGATTCAGATTTTTGCAAATTACATATTTTATGCGCCATACAGTAGGGGAAACACACTTTGTAATTTAACCCAGAAAAAAAAAGTATAATATTGTTATAAATAAATAATTACAAAACTACAACAATAAAAACATAACTTCCACTTTGAATGAATAAACCATATAACAACAACAATAATAATACATAATTAAAAACATGTTAAAACATATTCTAATTACAATTAAATTAGTATAATATTTATTTAAATAATAATAATAATTATTATTATTAGTGTAAGAAAATGATTATTGATTTATTATTAGCGATAATAATAATTATAAATAATATTATTACAATAAATATTTTTAGTCATTTAAAGTATTTACTATTATAAAAATTTTTAAATAAATAAATAAAATGTATTTGAATAATTTAATCAAAATAATAACACTGATTTATTCTTTTTTATTTGATTATAGTTGAATTATTATTTATTATAATAATATTTACTTTAATAATAATTAGCATTAAATAATTGCTAGTAAATTATTATTGATTTATAATTGCTGTTAATAATAATGTATATTTTAATTATTATTAAATTTAAATTATAACTTTAAAATATTATTGGTATTAGTCTGATTACATGTAATCTGGAGAACATAATCAGATTCCAAAAGTGTATTAATTCTTATTAAAGATTCTATTAAATAATAATTATTAAGATTATATTACATTTTAAAATGCTCATAATCAGACTACAGTTACTTGTTTATTGATATGATGATTTATTGTTTATTGATTGACATGATTATTTTTTTTCACACAATAGCAATAAATTATTCATAATATATTGATATTTTTTCCTTTTTCTTCTTTATCATCTTTTACTTTTTTCTGTCTAAATTAACCTACTGTTATATACATATATCGGTCACTGTGATGTCACTTAGACTGTGGCCACTCTTTTCATGAGATGTTATGATAAAGACATGATAAATAAATAAATAGAATATATATATATATATATATATATATATATATATATATATATATATATATATATATATATATATATATATATATATATATATAGATAGAAGCATCTGCTAAATGACTAAGTGTAAATGTGTGTGTGTGTGTATATATATATATATATATATATATATATATACACGTGCACAAAAAAGGGGAGCGTTTTCTGTTCTTCAGATGGAAAGGTGACCGATTACTCATCCATTGGGAGAAAGCCATCAGGAAAACGCTCTGTGTGTGGGAGTGATGTGAGTAACACTGCTGGTTTGTTTGTGGTGAATTGTATTGGCCTTGACCTCAGAAACACAAGAGCCACTCGCTCATCAGACTGCAAGAGCGGAGAAATTTAGCAGGGTGGGAGGAAGCTTGTTTTGTTTGGCATTTTTATGCACTTCATAATATGACATTCTTGTCTCTGTTGTCTCTGTAAAGCAGTGTTTCAGCTGATTCAGGCATTTCATTTCCTCCATAGGGATGAATGTTTCAAAAGTCTTCAATAAAACATTGTAAGCATTAACCAAACTTGACAGCTCTTGACAGATTCATAGCAAAATTACAAACTTAGAACAAAAATGTATAATATTAAAAAAGCACTGAAAATCAAAAAATGAATGGTACAGTATACAACTTTTGTTATTAGTTCTAGTTTTAATTGAAAACGATTAAAAACTATTGCAGTAAAATCTTTTTTTTTCAAAAGTGACAGTAAAGACTTTCAAAGAATCCTGATAAAAAACCTAAAATGGTTTTCACAAAAATATTAAGCAGCACAACTGCTTTCAACATTGATAATAACAAGAAATGTTTCTTGAACATCAAATATGCATAGAATAATTTCTGAAGGATCATGTGACTGGAGTGATGCTAAATATTCCACTTTTCCATCACAAGAATATATCGAGGGGTGAGAACCAGAAGGGGCATAAGTGACATTTTTGGTGAAATGGAGATATATACATCAAATGAAAGCTGTTAATGAGCTCTTTCTACTGGCATAAGTACTGTCATCCATAAGTGTACACATTTTTATTATAAACAATTGAAATCAGTACACAAAGTCAGATCAAACTATGGTAACATTTTTGTTTTGGCTCTCCTGTAAAGTTGGCCCCTCCTGGTTCTCACCCCTCGATATTACATTTTAAAATAGAAAAAATTGTTTTAAATAGTTTTTATTCAAATAATTGCAAAGCATAAGAGATTTCTTTCAAAAAAATTCTCAAAAAATCTTACTGAATATATGAAGAGTTTATTTGCGAAAACGGAGAACTCCATTTTTTTTTTAATTTTCAAAAATCTAACTTTTTATTGTTATCATGTTTCTATTGTGTTTTATTGTGTAAGTTAGCTGTTTTTTTAAAGTTATTTTTTAGCCCAGTCAAAAGAGTAGCGTCTCGCTGCAGCCCTCAAGATCCAGGGGGCGTGGTTGGATCCAGATGAAACTCCTCCCACCTTACATTTACCTAAACCTACCAATCTCCACCCCCTAGATGTGGATCCACCCACGCCCCCTGGATCTTGTGGGCTGCAGCGAGTCCAAATAACCAAGGTACAGTTTCATTGAAATTAATAGGACTGCTCAATGGAAAAACATGATTTTTGAGAATTATTAAAAACGGAATTCTGTTTTAGCAAATTAACTCTTCATATATAGTACTCATAATCTGGATAGTAGCCTAATCTTTTAAATTACACTGACTTCATATGAAAGTGAAAGTTTGGTGCCTTGCTGTGGTATTGAGGGTGGAGAGAGCACTGAACATTCACTCCCAACACCACCTACAATCACTGCTGGACCTGAGACTCGAACCCTCGATCTTTGGGTTACAAGTCCGACTCGCTATCCATTAGGCCATGACTGCCCATATTTAGCATTATAACGTAATCTCAGGGTTTATTGTAGATCTGCCCTTTACGTATACGTATGTACATTATCAGTACAAACCAGTTTCTCAACTTATGGAGACTGCTCTGTTGTAAGAAAAACAAACCAACAAAAAAACACTTGCAAAAATTAAGACAGTAATAACTGTGGTAAACATTATTTAATAGTACTTAAACATCAATAAAAGCTTTTCATGTAGTTTGCCAGAACTCTCATTCTCATATAGTACACACACACAGAGAGAGAGAGAGACTTAACATGCAAAACAAATCTGACCTCCGCAAAAACAAAGAAAAGGAACAGACAAACCTCATGCCAGTGCCCATGAAGGACACACAAGCCCACACTAGTTTACTGAAGCGGACAGACATTCATAAACACACACACACACACACACACACACACACACACACACACACACACTCTCTTTCAATGAAATCTCTTTCTACATCAATAACACATTCAAAGCAAAAGTACAATTGTGTGCATTCTAGTTCACATGCTGTACACAAGCGGATGAGTAACACAAACAGATTGCTGTAATCCGGTCTGCTCAGTCTTTGTGTTGGCTTAAACATCATCTGACGTACATTAGCATTAGCTGCGACAATACGAAGGCAGAGATGATGCATCAGGACATCACCGGCTGGAAGAATCACTGGTGATCAGTCTAACCCAGCGTTTACCTCACTACAGTACATAAAAACCATCTCTACAGTACAATCAAACCTTCTCTAAAACAGAACTTGTAATGTTTGTGGATGTCTGATTAAAATCCACACAGAAACAGCCAGCATGGCTTATAACCAGTCCAGACTGTAACATTTATTTTAAGACCAGAGATTTCTGAAACACTTTCCAAAAAGGTCTCATTTTAAACATTAGTTAAAGGAATAGTTCTTCTAACATTAAAATATGTTGAGCATTTACTCAGCTCAGACCATCCTAGATTTAGATGAGTTTGTTTCTTCTTTCATCGGAACAGATGTGGAGAACTCTAGCGTTAGCCTACGTCACTTGTGAATGGGTGCCGTCAGAATCCAAACAGCTGATTAAAACATCACAAAAATTATAATTAACATTGTGCGAAGTGAAAAGCTTTGTTTGTAATGAACAAATCCATCATTAAGATGTTTTAAAGTGTTGTTTCCAGCTAGTCCTCTATCACCAGGAGTGCAAATATGCACAGATCAAGCAATATTTACATGCAAAAACACTTTTAAACAAATATGTCGGTGGATTTTAATGTGAGAGGACAAGAAGGGATGGACTTTTTCACTGGAGGAAGCATTTTTATGGATTTGTATTTTAGCTGGTTGGATCATTGTGATATTGCATGAATGCTAATGCATTAGCTAATGTTAAATGAGACCCTATTGAGTCATTGTGCTCATGCTGTGCTATTTTTAGATCTTTCTTATAGCACATTGATGTATTGATTTCAAAATTATGAAAAAGTCCAGCTAGTTCAGTGCAAAGTATTACTTTACTTCCTTCATTTTTTCCTCACATCCTCTTAGCTGAGTTTCCCCATTTCTGAGGTTTCAGATGACACTCATCATCTTTTTACTGGTTTGTTTGGTTTTGTCAGCCATACAAGGCAAGAGAGTGGAGGGAGTAGCTTCAGAGCTCTGGTACTTTTCCATTGCGTAGGCAGCAGCACATTACCTGAAACTCCGTGAACGAACTCGGCGAGAGGATGCCATCTGGTGCACGCGAGGAGCAACCAATTTCGCTCTTTTTTGTCGTTTCTACATGACTGACAAACTTTGATAATGTTATCGCTATGTAATCGCTTTGTAAAACAAGACAAAATGACTTAGAAACAGAAATAATTAATCAACGTAGTAAACCAGCATGCATTATAAAACAAATCATTATAATAAAAAAAGTATTTTTCTTATTTTTGTTTAGCCTATTTATAGGCTATTCGTTTTCTTTGTGTGTAAATGTTAACAATACTTAAAACCCCCCCCCCAAAAAAACAAAACATGGTTATCTACTAGGTAATCGCATGGTTTTGCTACACTAATCATAGTTTAACCACGGCATTTTGTAGTAAAACTGTGGTAATAAAAATGGGAGTCAGTACGCCCCTCATGATTACAACATTGTTTTCGTAAGGGTTGGCAATAAAGCCTTATCTTTTACCATACAAATAAAGGAATTTAATTCAGAATATGAATCCAATGAGGAGGAAATGCAACTACAAAAAAGGTTAAATCTACTAATTCTATTATTCTATTAATAGACATATTGACTGAAAACGAGGCTGTGAGGGAAAGAATGCGTTCAATAATTGGATTGCTGTTTATCAATTTACCAGTCCAGCTGAAAAAACGTCTAGTATACACTAGACGCCATGTTTTCAAAGTTGTGACAGGATATAGGATCTTTCTACAGTGCGGGTCATTGTAAATACTGTAAATCTGTCCTGCACAGCCTCATTTCATCTGTTAAAATTTGCAGTGGTCCTCAATCATAATTTAACTTAACTGAATTGCTAAAAACATAGAATAAAGAAGCAAACTGAAATATTTGTTTAAACTAACTTCTGGAATCACAAAAAGTATTGTGGTTAATGTTTTAACACTAGTTTCTGTTCAGTAAAAACTTTGAATATTATATTGGATAATGGGAGGCCTTTGAGTCAAAAGGTTGAGAACCACCGGTTTATAAAACAAGACAACTCCTCTTTACTGTGGTAAAGACATTGAATCTGTTTTATGTTATCATTTTCATAATCTACAGCTGTATATAGCTAATCTACCTCGTACATATTTTGGAGATGTAGTACTGACTATACTACCGTCCTCTTACATTTTGTGAAGATACTGTACAGTTATGAGGGCCCCCCTGAAGAATTTAGAGCCAGAAGTTAACAAAGAGTACCATAGTATATTTAGAGTATCATAGTATCACCATCCCGTACCACCAGATTATTGTCTATTAGGAACACAAAACAAAGGTACAAGATGCCATAATGTTTTGTACATTTACCATAGTAGTACCACATAAACACCATGATACCATCATAGTACTTTTTTGCAATCATAATCCTCCTCAGTTGTAAAATATATAGACTTCATGACAAGGGAATTTCTGATTTGCCTAGGATGGAAAAATGTATTTGTCATGTTGTTTGTTTTTTATGCTGTCATTTGACCTTTTGACGCGGATGCAGCCAGTGCCAGTAATAATAAAGCCCAAAGTTTGTATACTTTGCACAGTCAAAAGCTCAACCTTTCAAAGCCATTTACAGAGTGTGCGCACACATGCGCGATATTGATCCCAGTGTCTGCGCTTTTCCTCTCCAAAAGTTTTGAGCGGTAAAAATGTCTTTGTATTTGTTAAATTAGAGTCTCTGGTGTATTTTAATCCCCTCAGACAATCGCTTGTCAATGCAGAAGTCTATATTGTTTTTGTCGTCGTAGTTTGTTGCTTCTCGTTCCATTTCTTTTCTGACTGCGAAACAACGTTCCGAGCCGTTGCACAACCTAATTAGTGCAAAAAATTTCAAAGTGCATATGCAAGCTGTGTGTACACTGTACACGGCATTAGAAAAATTGAGCTGCGCGCGATGTTCGTGTTACGCTACTGCACGCATGCTCTAGCGTACATGTAAAAACCAAAGTATTTGGGCTTACTTTTTGTTGGTGGTGATGATGATAACAATGGTGAGAATGACGGTCACTATGGCCACCATGCTCATGATAAAAGCTTTGCATAGTGGTGCTTGCAGTACGGTCATCAGTAGGGACCTCTCTCTACCCCCATCTCTGCCCTGCTGCCCCTCCAAGTCCGCTGGGTTCCCGACGTCCAGAGTTTGGCTGACGGTCTGTGTTAGGGCCGGGGCAGAGCTGGGCACTCTCTTCACCTGCAGTTTGCCTTTGTTGCGGTTGAAGCGAATGCTGTAGACGTGCTGCATGGCAGCCGGGAGGTAAGACAGCACCGTGGAGTCATTTGCTAGTTTGGGAAGACCCAAGTCGGGTAACGGGGTGTATGAGCGGCACAGAGGGCACTGGATGGTGTCGGGTTGGGTGGACTTCACGTTCATCCGTGCAAGACACTCCAGGCAGAAGGTGTGCTTGCATTGGAGTACCTTAGGGGTGTTGAAGACGTTGTTGAACTGGCAGAAACAGATGGCGCACTCCAGATCGGGGGGCTCGACGTTGTCATCCACAGGTTTGTAGGGGTCACGGAGGAAGTTCGGGTCAGACTCCATGACAAAGGGAGGAGGTGAGGGGGAGGGAAGTCAACGAGCATCTTCAAGATCCATGGCGATGTGGCAAGTCTGAAGAAGAGTTGGGAGTGAAGAACAGTTCAGTTTCATGAGCTAGACTGTTTTTTTCCACCACCACCAATAGGAAAAATAAATGCATTAAAAACTGTCATTGTACACAATGAATATTGTTGGCTTTGTGACAAATTTCTTATGCTCCTCTATTATAAGTTGTCCTTGGATTGGATAAAATAAAAGACACCTGGCTTAGTACACAATGCATGTTGCTGGTCTTTTTGCTTATGTTCTTTTACTACAAGCTGCTTTGGATTAAAAGTGTCTGCTAAATGTATATATAAAAAAATAAAACACCTAACTTTGTACATAATAGAATATTGTTGGCTCTTATAATTGCTCATTGCTATAGTTCCTCTAAAATAAAATAAGATAAAAGATAAATAAAATTCTGTGATGTCTGGCCATCTGCCGAGGGTGTTTCTCTGCCGTTAACAAATATATAAAAAAAACAACAACAAAAAACCTGGCTTTGTACAAAATTAATATTTCTGTCTTTTGATAAAAGCATGTGCTAAATACAAAAAAAAAAAAAAAAAAAAAAAAAAACCTGCTTTGTACAAAACAAACATTGTTGTCTTTGGATAAAAGCATGTGCTAAATTCATGAAAGATGAAATGAAATAAAATAAATCTGTAAACCTGTGATGGTCTGGCCATTCATTGAGAGAGTTTCTCTACCTTCAACAAATTTATTTGGAGAATGGATGGATGGATGGATGAAAAATAAAATCAAAAGCAAAAGAAAAAAATTGATTTGGATTCGCTATGTGTTGAATTTCACATATCCTACTTTGGATAAAAGTATCTGCTAAATGCAAGAATGGAAATGTCAAAACAATACAATAAAATAACATTTTGAGACTTATAAGCCCTGCATATGGTCATCATGCGTTTTGGATGTTGGTGTGCACCAATATTTTTTAACTAGCTTGGCTTGCAAGACTTGCTTGTTCAAAGAGCAAATTTCTGAACAAGATACTTCAGGTTGCTCTGGATGGACTGTCCTTGTCCCTCTCTAGAACATAGCTATCAGTTGTAAGTAAAGAATGAAGTACAACTGGTAAACAGACTTGTTTGTTGTTCTGCCCACACACTAGATCTGTTCGCAATAACAGATTTGCCTTGGAAATGCTTACAGGTTTCCATCAAAGAACGGCCCAAAACTATGCAAAGCAGCAGAAGGGTGTCCCATTACTGACGCCCATAATGCAGATAGAAATGATTGGGTTGCTTCATTAGAGGTCCATCAGATGACCTTTGGTTTGGCCTCAACTGATCATAGTTTACATTTATGATGGCAGATGAGCGTAAATGATGCTAATGGCTTTAGAATTTAACTGCAATGTATTTTAGTCTACTAACTATAGACTAATTGTAATTGTATTATTTAAAAAAATTGTATTACCTTATGTTTACCTACATCCAATTTTTCAAGTGTCGAACATCTGATATTCATATAACAAACCTGAAGGATTTGACTGAGAGATGCATAACATGTTTAGATTTCCAAACCCGTCTTGGTCTCAAAACCTTCCCCTGGTATCATCCCATTTAACCACATTGGTTTTCAACTGGAGATTCATAAACTATTGGATTTGTGCTGTAAATTTAGCTCGACTATAATCAACTCAAACAAAATATCCCATTAAAGTCCACTTCTACTTGGTATAAAGACAGCAGATATAAAAATACACGCATATAATGTATAGATCCACAGTTACTCACTCATCTCAAGACGTCTCTTCTCTTACCCCGTCAGATGAGGCAGGTGTCCTGGACGTTGAGGCTGTTGTTTGCGTCTTTGTTGCCTTTCGGAGAGAATGAGATGCGTCAGTGTCTTTTCTCAGTGCCGTCTCTCTCTCTTTGTACATCTACCACACTTTTCCTGACATGAAAAACAAAAACACCAAGAGTCACTCCACCACATTCTTTCTTTCTTAGTCTCTCTCTACCTCTGTTGTAAAGAATGGCAGCATTTGAATACTGGAGCAGCAGGCAGGAGGAAATGCACAGCGAGTAGTCAAATACAGCCACTAGGCAGATCGGCAGAGTAAACTCTACAATCCTGACCTGAAAGAGAGAGAAGCAAAGAGGAAATAGAGAATACATACCTGAGCTGCAGAGAAGACTGTGCGCCAAAAGAATTCTATCTTTACTTCACCAAGTCACTGTGACAGAATCATGCTGATATATATATTGTATATAAACATTATGTTTGCAATACCATCTAGAAATTCTGTTTAAAATAAAATTATAAATACATTTTGCAACAGTGGACATTTTGGTACAGTTCTGTTAATACAAACATGTTCTTATAATTTTAAGGTGTTTTAAAAAAAAACTAAACTAAAAAAAACGTTTGGTTTTGATCATGCAAACGTTCTTCATACTCTTATTCATAAACAACAAAGATCAAGCTGCACATATTACTCCACAGATGTTTCCATTTCCACCTGTGACTGTATGCAAAAAGAGCCAAAAAATGTGTTGACTCCATTGAACTGAAATAATTTATTCACGCAACGTGCAACTACATAAACATTTCCATGTTAACTTTTCCATGTTATTCCAATGATAACTCCACACCTCAGCATTTACATAACAGTCAAATAATCACATCAGTGTAACCTTCCTATCTTTGTGTACCATTAAAACAACATCACATAATACATGTATGTCCTTGCTGGGTTTGTTCATCAATATTCTGTTAATATTATATAGTGGAGGCAAAAAGTATTTCAACACTTTAAAATTAATGTCTTGTCATTGCATTACACAGAAAAATGTAGCATCGAAGCAAGTCGTTGACAAATGCTATTGATAGTAAAAAAAAAAAAGGATTCAATACAATATTATTTTATAATACATTAACACAAATAAAATAAAAATCCATACAATAAAAACATTTACAAATATAATAATAATAAAAAAAATCAACAATTAAAATACATACTGTAAAATAATAATAATAAAATAAAATGCAATTTGTATTGAGAAAAGCCCTAGCAGCATTTCATTGATATTTTGTTGTCTAATGCAATGACATTCAGGCAGTTTTAAGAGTGACTTAAGTGTTCAAATACTTTTTTTGGTGTTGCTGTATATTTATGCAGAAATAAAAGACATAAAACAAACAAACACTCTTTGGTTGGTATATTTGTGAAAAAAAATTCAGTTAGTTTCATCACACGTCAAATCAACATTGCCATGTTGGCAAGACAGTATTTTCTAAAAAAAAAGCTAAAAAAATTAAAAAATTAAAAACAACACAACAATGACAGAAAACACATTGCTTCACTGATTTCACATTCTCCATAGTCTGATCATCTGTTTCTGGGAAAATATTAAGATCTGCTATTTTTGTACTGAATTCTCTAAAGGGCCACATCATCTCATAAGCATCTTCTCCCTCTCCTCTGGGTCTCTCCGTGTGTGAAATACAAGACCAGGCTCTTTACATAAATGTTCGAATCGGTTTATGTGTTTGTCTGTAAACTCTAGCAGCTTCTGTGTGAAAAATGATTCAGCTTTACATGTTGCCAAACCCTGAATCTGTGTGAATGTAACCATCAGTGTGTGTGTGTGTGTGTGTGTGTACAGGGAGAGAAAGAGACTGAGATTTCACATTTATGTGCTTTCTGCATGAATACTTTTGGAAGTGAATCATTTTGACCCATTAGCAATTACTTAATGAAAAGTGCAAATAAAAGGTCTCCAACAGGAGTGTAAAAAGTACAGGGAAATTATACTCAAGGTATATGGGTGTGTTCTTTCCTCTAAATTTGACTCAATTAGCTATAAGACAAAGTATCCGGCTGAAAATGCATTTGTGGGAATGTATAAAAAAAGGAGTCCACATTTAATTGTAGTTAAGCATTAGATACCAAAAATATACATTATTTTTTAGCTTAAGAAATAGATGAGAGGAACAAGATTGACCCATTAAATTAACATTAATATGTGATGCACAAACTTTGTTAACTTTTTACTTAAGTACACAGGACATATTAAAGTTAGCCCAACATTGTTATCTAAAGTCAAGTTTGCACATCTTATCCTGGTCTTCGGTATAACAGTGGTTATAATCCAAGAGGTTTAATAAAATTCTTCACAATATTAAATGTTGTGGCAACTTATTTTTTCACACATTTGGCAGTTTCAAATACTCAAATAAAACTTAAGCAAAATGATTTGACTGGCTTGTTAGCTCAGCAAGCCTATGTATGTATATATACACTCACCTAAAGGATTATTAGGAACACCATACTAATACGGTGTTTGACCCCCTTTCGCCTTCAGAACTGCCTTAATTCTACGTGGCATTGATTCAACAAGGTGCTGAAAGCATTCTTTAGAAATGTTGGCCCATATTGATAGGATAGCATCTTGCAGTTGATGGAGATTTGTGGGATGCACATCCAGGACACGAAGCTCCCGTTCCACCACATCCCAAAGATGCTCTATTGGGTTGAGATCTGGTGACTGTGGAGGCCATTAGAGTACAGTGAACTCATTGTCATGTTCAAGAAACCAATTTGAAATGATTCGAGCTTTGTGACATGGTGCATTATCCTGCTGGAAGTAGCCATCAGAGGATGGGTACATGGTGGTCATAAAGGGATGGACATGGTCAGAAACAATGCTCAGGTAGGCCGTGGCATTTAAACGATGCCCAATTGGCACTAAGGCGCCTAAAGTGTGCCAAGAAAACATCCCCCACACCATTACACCACCACCACCAGCCTGCACAGTGGTAACAAGGCATGATGGATCCATGTTCTCATTCTGTTTACGCCAAATTCTGACTCTACCATCTGAATGTCTCAACAGAAATCGAGACTCATCAGACCAGGCAACATTTTTCCAGTCTTCAACCGTCCAATTTTGGTGAGCTCGTGCAAATTGTAGCCTCTTTTTCCTATTTGTAGTGGAGCTGAGTGGTACCCGGTGGGGTCTTCTGCTGTTGTAGCCCATCCGCCTCAAGGTTGTGCGTGTTTTGGCTTCACAAATGCTTTGCTGCATACCTCGGTTGTAACGAGTGGTTATTTCAGTCAAAGTTGCTCTTCTATCAGCTTGAATCAGTCGGCCCATTCTCCTCTGACCTCTAGCATCAACAAGGCATTTTCACCCACAGGACTGCCGCATACTGGATGTTTTTCCCTTTTCACACCATTCTTTGTAAACCCTAGAAATGATTGTGCGTGAAAATCGAAAAAAGATTGTGAAATACTCAGACCGGCCCGTCTGGCACCAACAACCATGCCACGCTCAAAATTGCTTAAATCACCTTTCTTTCCCATTCTGACATTCAGTTTGGAGTTCAGGAGATTGTCTTGACCAGGACCACACCCCTAAATGCATTGAAGCAACTGCCATGTGATTGGTTGATTAGATAATTGCATTAATGAGAAATTGAACAGGTGTTCCTAATAATCCTTTAGGTGAGTGTATATTTATATATATATATATATATATATATATATATATATATATATATATATATAAATAATACACACGTACACGTACACACACACAATATTGTAAGATTTTTAAATGTTTTAAACCACAATACCTTTATGTATTTTGAAATTGTAGGGACTAATTATTAAGTGTGGTATAATTAAGCATAAACTTTGTAAAATAATACATTAACATATAGTATAATTAAGTACAATTACTCCAGTACTTTACACTCCTGGCTTCTAAAAACTTATTCAAGCATATTCAGCAACCAAGCAGAAGCTGAGTGGCATTTTATTGCCTATATCAGTTTACACAGTAACACACACACACACACACACACACACACACAGAAAAAAGCCAGCAGCACCCATCTTATCTCAGATTATTTTTTAACCCTGAATTAAGCCATATTTGTAAAATGCCATATTGTAAATCATTTCTGCAGGTATGGAGTTTCATAGCGACTCAGTCTCTTTGCTTTAGGTAAGTTAATTATGTTTTTACACCCTTTAATGTTTTGTGTATTCAGACGATCATACACTACATGGTCAAAAATATGTGGACAATGTTGGAACATTTAGACACATTAACAAAATGTATGCCCCTATTAGTAATACGCCATCCTGTTAAAGAAATAGTTCACCCAAAAATGAAAATTTGCTGAAACTTTACTCACCCTCAGGCAATCCAAGATGTAGATGAATTTGTTTCTTCATCATTACAGATTTAGAGAAATTCAGCATTACATCACTAGCTCACCAATGGATCCTCTGCAGTGAATGGGTGCCATCCAAAGATCTGATAAAAACAAACACGCAGCTTTTCACTTCCTAAGACATCAACTGATGGACTGGAGTGGTTTTTATGAGCTGTTTGGACTCTCATTCTGACGGCACCCATTCACTGCAGAGGATCCACTGGTGAGTGTTCCCACGAAGAAACAAATTCATTTACACCTTGGATGGATTTAGGTGAGTACATTTTCAGCAAATTGTCATTTTTGGTTGACCTATATCTTTAATAAGTATAAGGTGTCCACATACAGTACTTTGGAAATGCAGTGTGCATTCTCATTTCCAGGAGTTCCAGTTATTAAATTTGTTCATTTTAACTCATCAGTTTGATTTTCCAGGCGGCCCAGATGGACGTCAGAAGCGAGCCACTTCAGTGAGGCTGGGCACTGCTCCCTGATCTAGATACAGCTGGTGCAGTCCTGTGTTAAAACTGGCACACAGGAGACTGCTGGAGTCAGATGGAGCCAGAGACACCAAAGGCCCTGAACCGTCCAGAGTTAACGAGTACAAACATGCTGAAGAGAGAATATGAAGGAGACCAGAGTCAAACCATGAAGATTTTAAGCGGATGTGACACTTTTTTTCCATGATTATACTAGCTTGACACGTTTAGCAAAATATGTTCGTTTCAGAAAGCATGACACACCTGAAAGCAAATGTGAAAGTGTCTACTGTTGCTTATGACATTGTTATTTAAAGGAGAATTGTTGTTATTTGTGGCAAAAAATGTAGTTAATTTCACAGTAAATCACAGCTCTTTAATAACGGTTATCTAAATATGTTGGATTTTAAAAACACTTTAAATACTACTCACAGAAAAAAAAATAATAAATATGGAAATTTATATAGTCTTTATGCACATTAAATGAAATTAATTATATATATGATTTCATTTATTTAATGAAAAATACAGTAGCAACAGTAATATTGTGTAATATTATTGTTATTTTAAATAAGCTGTTTTCTGCTATAATATATTTTGAAATATAATTTATTCCTGTGATGCAAAGCTGAATTTTTAGCATCATTACTCCAGTCTTCAGTGTCACATGATCCTTCAGAAATCATTCTAATCTGCTGATTTGCTGCTCAACAAACATTTCTTATTATCATCAATGCTGAAAATGTTTGTGCCACTTATATATTTATGAAATTTTTCAGGATTCTTTTTTTTTTTTAATATAAATCTTTTGTAACAAAGTCTTTACTGTCATTTATGCATTATTGCTGAAGAAAAGTATTAATTTCCTTCAAAAAAAAAAAAAAGACTAAATAAATAAATGCTTTCTTTCTTACTTACTGGACCAATTTAAATTTATATTCAATTAAAAATATGTCAGCCGGAGAAGTAAGCTTCCCCAGCTGAGTTTGGCTCCTCACAAAGTTTCCTTTTCTCTTAACAAACATCTTAGAGTGTTTTCTGACTTTACTTCCATAAACAGGAAGCTGGCCTATTAACCCATGAGCCAGCTGGCCAATTCACTTATTTATGTTTAAAAACATAATACAAGTGTATGTGTGTGTGTTACCTGCAGTATTCTGATCCCATATTTTTACTGAGCTGTCATATGATGATGACGCCACGAGGGCAGGGCATCCGGGACGGGGTGGCACAAACACGCAGCATGCGGTGGTCTGCAGGTGTCCTCTGTACTCAGCCACCTTACAGCCGGGCTGCCTGAGGTCCCACAGCTACACACAAGCATAAACACACAAATCTTTGAATTCATACACACGGAGAACTGTGCGCTGGCAGTATCCGTATACACACTCACCGTGGCTTCACAACCCTGACCACCAAAACCATTGCTGGACGACAGCAAGTGGTAACAGTTGGAGCTGATGTCACAGTGTGTCTGGATGTACTGCTTTGCCGGAAATGTGTTAGAGACCTGCCAGGTACGGCTATCCCACACCCTGACACAGATTATGCACAGCACACACACAAATCAAAAACATTCATATAGCGCTTTTAATAAAATGCATTGTTTCAAGGCAGCTTTGCACAAAATCAGGATATTAGCTTAACATTTTCATGCCTTACAGTCAAATTAAGCAGATTAGAGATGGGCATCACTTTGCATGACATTATTTGCTCACCAAAGCATTCTCTGCAGTGAATGGATGCCGTCAGAATGAGAGTCCAAACAGCTGATAAAAACATTACAATAATCCACATGACTCCAGTCCATCAATTAATATCTTTTGAAGTGAAAAGCTGCTTGTTTGTAAGAAACAAATTCATCATCAAGACGCTTTTAACTTCATGGCTAAAAAGGAGTCCATAATATTGCTTTCTCCAATTAAAAAGTCTGAATCAGGAGAGAAATATGAACAGATCAAGCCCCGTTTACAAGTGAAAACAGTCAATAATAGTTCTAAACAAATATGTCAGTGGATTTTGATGTGAGAGGACAACAGGGGATGAACTTTTTTTTTTCTGTTGGAGGAAGCATTATTATGGATTATGGACTCTTATTTTGGCCGGAAGCAGTGGCATACAGTTAAAACGCCCTGATAGATAGATTTGTTGCTTACAAATATTTTTTTCAATTCATAAGATGTTAATTGATGGACTGGAGTGGTGTGGATTACTTGTGATATTTTTATCAGCTCTTTGGACTCTCATTCTGACGGCACCCATTCACTGCAGAGGATTCACTGGTGAGCAAGTGATGTTACATTTTTCCAAATCTGTTCTAAGAAACAAACATGATGGTTGAGGGTGAGTACATTTTTAGCAAATTAAAATTTTTGGGTGAAATATTCCTTTAAATATTATTTAATGGACCTAAGCTGAACAAACAATGAACTGTTATATATTAATAACCAACCTTAACAAAGATTAAAAAAGTACTGTACAAATGAATTGCTTATTGATTAATGCATTAACCAACATTAACTAATGGGACCTTATAGTGAAACATCAAAGATATACTATATATCTAACTTTATATCCAGAGCTGTGTGGTGATATAGCTTACACAATCATGTAGCTTATTTGTTTAACAAATATTTCCAGAGAAATGCATCTCTGCAAACAATAACTGTTCACCAACACAACAGACCATACCAGCGATCTAACCTTATAGTTTTGTCTTCTGAGGTTTGGACAATAGATGTGCTTCCTGGTACCCAGCACAGATGGGTTACCTGAAACAGGACAGTACATGTTCATATTCAGGGACTATTAACACATACACAAGAATCTCAGAAGTCAGTTTCTGAAGACAGCCTTTCTAACCAGGTTACGTGAGATGGTGCTTTTCTGCAGACATTCTCCGGACTCAATGTCCCAGAGGCGAATGGAGTTATCACGAGAGCCTGTGCACAGCTTTGAGCCATCTACAAAATGAATAAACCACATTACAGGATGGCATTTGAGATTTTGTAGTCACAGCATGTTATTGTTTGAGGGTTTGCTCACCTGGGCCTACCGCTACCCCCGTTAACTACGAGCTCATGGCCACAAAACTCCTGGACAGGTTCTGTATCTCGACCCAAATCCCACATCAGCACCGTCTTATCACGGGACGCACTGAAGATCAAGGAACTTCCTTTAAAACAGCATAACTAAAGGAAAAAACACAGTACATAAAACACACTTATTCATTGAGGCATCTCTATATTTATTAAATAATTAAGCAATATTAGTTTTATTCATTTTTTCCCCACCAATGAAAATTGCTCCAAAATAAATCCAAGCTTTGCCTTTACCTTTGAAATCTCTCTGCTGTGGCCCTGGAACGATTTACACTGTTTTCCAGCTCTCCATTCATAGACAACAACAGCCTGACCAAAAAACAGTGGCACAAATCATATTAAAATGCACATAATGTCAATCACTGAAACATATATTATAATAACTATTATTGCCTATTGATTTAGAGCCTTAAATGTGTAATGTATAATTTCTGTGCCAATAGTGGCACCAATTTGAACTACAAAAGTAGCTAGATTTTTACATGCTTCATGTTATCGTGTTACACAAGCGGTGCTATGCAATTGCTAAGATGTTCGGAGTGGATTTAGCATGTGCTGTTGCTATGGGTTTCTGGGTGGTTGCAAAAAATTGACTGACCCCAAGAAAAAAAAAGAAAAAAATATACTGACCCCAAACTTTTCAATAGTAGTGAATATTGTAACACAAAATTTATATTTTGAATAAACACTGTTCTTTTAAATCCTGGAAAAAGTATCACAGTTCTCAAAAAATATGAAGCAGCACAACAGTTTCAACACTGATAATAAATTAGCATATTAGAAAGATTTCTGAAGGATCATGTGACACTGAAGACTGGAGTAATGATGCTGAAAATTCAGCTTTAATCACAGGAATAAATTACATTTGAAAATATTTTAAAATAGAAAACTCTTATTTTAAATGTCAATAACATTATACAAATATATATATATATATATATATATATTGTTTTGTATTTTTCATCAAATAAATGCAACCTTGATGAGCATAAGAAACTAATTTAAAAAAACATTAAAAATCTTACTGATGCCAACCTTTTGAACAGCAATGTACATAATTTTAATTTGACTAATTTAATTTTTAACTTAAACTTGACATTTTTCAACATTTATACATTATTTATTGAATTAGTCTGTATTTTCATATTTTAAGTTTTTAATTTCATAATTTTGCTTAAATTTTAGTAATTTGATATGTTTTTTAATTTTCGTTAATTAAATATATATATATATATATATATATATATATATATATATATATATATATATATACACAAATACACATTGAAGTTTTTCAACAAATATTTATACTTTACTTTAACTAACAAAAATGACTTTAGATAGTTTTAGCTAACAATATATGGTTCACCTGATTGTTTCGCTGCACAGTTTTCTAACGTTACTGGATAACACCAATTTCTTTAAAGAAAAACAAATGATATTTGATAATTTGAACAAATTATCATTTTTAACCACTTTATGAATTAGCCACAGTAACCAAGGTGGGTAGAGCTAAGCAACACTTACCCTAACACTTATTTATCTCCAAACCTCCCTCCTATTAAATGCTTCTGCAGCTCACCTGGTCATGCCCTCCTGACACGCACAGGTCAGAGGTCAGGCTGACGACACAGTTGATGGCATCTGTGTGAGCGGGTTCATACTGAACTACCTGGTGCACAGGTGCAAGCTCCGCCCCCTCTTTGGCCCTGTCAACAATACAGCCTCAATAATCATAAATCCATCACAACCAAAACATCATTACTCATCATATCTCACTTGTAAAGGTCCGAGCGCCGCCGAAACTTGCTTTGTAGTTTCCCCATGCCTGTATGGGCATCTAATCACCCGATATCAGGAGGTCTCACTCATCTCTCCACAGCGCAAGCCATCTTCAGACTCTTTCGGGATCTGTAAGAATTACACCGTTTTTTACACGTTGATGAAGACATCATGTCCCTGGCAACCTCACAAGGGAGCTATTACCTTCCAAGAACAGATGCTGATGTTGTGTCTCTAGCATAAGCTGGTAATCAGTTATGTATTGGGTTCAGTTATGTATGGACACAGCTTGCTTCTGAGAGCTACAGGAAGACAGGGAGGGCGACCTGAATCCTATTAAGTGCATTAGTGCCTCATCGCATTAGGTAACAAGTAAGATGCAATATGGCAATATTTGGCCAAACCAATATCTCCATGTCCTGCAATAAACCTTCAGATTTGAAAAAGCTATTCAGAGAGAGAGAGAGAGAGAGAGAGAGAGAGAGAGAGAGAGAGAGAGAGAAGAGAGAGAGAGAGAGGAGGTAGCGGTGCAAAATGCATTGCCCTGTTGAAGGTAAATCAGCAAGAACTGCATGACAAACATGCAGCATCGCTTTTAATCCAAGCATATACTATTAAACTACACGATACACTTGTAGACGCGCATTAAATGCAGTAAAGCTCGCGACACCAAAACAAAACTTACCGTCCCAAGCCTTAAGACGCTAAGCCGGAGACCGCTGTCAGTGTGTCAGTGTTATAGTGAAGGGCTCGCATTTGCGCGTGTTATGTCGGAGATTGTTGAAAGCACGTGAACGAAGGATTTATCGCGCATCGTGATCCGTTTCGGCTATAAATCTTCCGCAGCTCCCCGAGTTCATCTCCATGAGAGACCAGAGACGCTTTCGCTGTTACCAGGTGCACGGAGGTCACGTGAGCGCACAGGAGGCGGGGCTTCAGGTCACATGGATTTTCTGATCAAAATACAAATGAATTTAGAAAAAAAATGCATTAAACGAAACTAAATTAAGCTAATAAATAAATAAATAAATAAATAAATAAATAATTATGATATTATAATTCAAATTATTTAAATTTGTACAGATACAAAACTTATACATCAGTTTATGCATAGTAATAATCGTATAGGAATATCTTAATCTTACATCAAAAATAAGTCAAATAACTGTTACATCAATTATTTATTTTTTAACAACAGATATGTCCTCTCAGCTCTATTCTTGTTCTTTATAGAAATTAAAGAATAAAAATTCTTCCAAATAATGCAATAATGCTCTGAATGGGAAAAATGTGTTTAGGGACAAAACATATGTAAATATTTTGGTAAAAAGTAATTATGTGCCCTCTATTCAGCAAGAATTATTAACAAAAATAAAAAATAAAAATATACAAATAAACAAAATCTCCCATATCTGCAAGGTGCAAAATGTTACACATTGTAATATTAGTTTTTAAATATAGGTTATTTATGTCCATACTAGTACCAAGTAAAACTGCATTTAACAATGTCTTGAAAATGTTATTTCAATCCTTAAAGCAAAGTGGAGTTAAGCATTGAACTAACTCTCTAGATTAATATATCGCAATATATCTTAATTAACCCCCTTAACTAATTTAATATAATTCATAATTGTATAATTTGCTTGTTTGTGTAGTTAGAAATAAGAATAATTATATTATATTACATTACATTATATTATGATTATTTGTATAGTATTTTCCTGTCAATGCTGCTTGAAACTATTGTGGCTAATAATAATAATGATTATTTTTTAATACTAATATTTTGTTTTCTAGACTCATTTCTCTTTGAAGATCTGCCCTCTTGTGGTCACCGAACAGTCATATCTAAACTAGGCCAGTGGTTAGCCTAGGCATTACAGAACATCTGAGTTTGGTGAACCAACACAAGATTTCCTTCTGTCTCAAGCATTTTAGATGGTCATCGATATAGCATGAGCCTACCGTCCGTTCACCATACTTTTGGCTTCAAATGCACAATTTTTTCATAAAATAAGGGTACTGGTGTGGTTAGAGACTTCCAAACTGGTCGAGTTTCCTATGAAACATAAAGAGGCTTATGGGCTCTGCAGGTCACTTGACTGAAACAGCAACAATGTGCTCTTTGTGATCAAAGGCCAAACAACACAATGCTTGATATAGGCTAGTTGAATAAATATTTCTACTCACAAAGAACAGCCATCCAGCATTCAGTATTTCATTAGTCATCATTATAAATAGAGGACAATTCAGCCGTAATCGCAACATCTTATATGCACAATCCTGAATTTGTGCCTAAGGTAATTGTAAAGTGGTGGTCAACTGGAGCTTATGATTGCTCTAATGACTGCACACAAACCTACCGCCCTTCAAAGTTAATCTTTGAGACCTAGAAAGCACGATGGAATAACTCAGTTCTTTATCACTACTCTGAACTTTAAATGTTGCTCTAAATGAATGAACTTAAAATGAATGGCCCAGACGAGTCTCCGACTTTGAGAAGAAAGGTAAGCTTTCATTTGACTTTTGAATTTACGGTCCACAACAAGGGCTCTCCACAGCATTATCCACAGGACTTAACATGGAAAAGCAATTGACATCTATGTGTTAAAAGACAAAAATATCCCAAAGACAGAGCTTCAGAGCTTCTCAGTGGCTCTAAAGGGAATTTCATCCTGAATTAACTCTGAACCCATGCAGTTTTCAATGCTCATATGAACAACAGCACGATTGTATTTCTGCTGGTATATCTGTTATGCACCTTAAGAGCAGTTCTGTCCTAGTATGAGTTCGCATTTCAGAGACAGTCTGAATCTGTGATTAAGAGGCGTTTGGAATATTAAGTAAAATGTTAAAATATTTTCAACGAGTTTCAAAAATGGGCAAAAACAGTGGAGAGCTTAAGGAATATCAACCTTTACTTAAAGACTTCAAAGAACCAGCTCAACAAATAAAGGTATGATAAAATAAAATTAATTATCAAATATATTTTAAAAATACTATAATTATTATTATTGTGATCAAATTTTGTATTATTTTTTAAAATATATTCAACAATTTTTTAATTAAAATATTTATTACTAGTAGGCTATAATGCACTATTCAGCATATCTAAAATGAACAGTGATGGATAGGACATGAAGTTGACTAATATTCATGCTATATTTTGTAAGTCTTGCATATTTCATACATTTTTTTAATTGCATATTTTCACAACTCTTCACTGTTCTGCTGTTACACTGCAGTTTCCTTCACTTTAATACTCTAGTCTTAGGCTGATGATACACGGGGCAACTTTTTGGGCATTGTTGCCGTCAACGGGCAACCATGTGAGACACAGGGCCCACGACCGATTTAAAGTATCAAGATAGAAATTTTCAATGGAAAAGTGCCCAAGCAACATTGCTCAAATAAAGTTGGCCTGCAAAATTGCTCAAAACGTTGCCCCGTCTTAGATGCTCTAAACATTAGCTGTTAATGATGAAATTAGAAATTTTGAACATGCTTTTTGTACTCTGTTATCTACAGGTTCCCAGTAAGTCTCTTCTTCTGGCTGTCTGGGCAGCTGGCATTGGTGGAACGTTTCAATATGGGTACAATATATCTATCATAAACGCACCTACCAAGGTAAGAAATGTGTATTAATGTGATTATTCTTATCACTTAAGCCCATTGGTGTTTACATCTAGAGCAGACTTTATGGAACATGCATTAGTCACATGCAGTTCAGTACAGCATGCATGTGTTTGATGTATGAGTTATTATTGCAGTAGCTCATCAGACTAAAAATCACATGAAATTTATAGTTAATATATCACATGGATTTGGATTTAAGTCCCTTGCACATTTTTGATAGACTCACCCAAGTTTTTTTTTTGTATACAGGCAAGACTAATTTTAACTACTGTAATAGGTGTCACTAATACATTAAGACAATCGGTTTGTATCACAATTTGACTGAAATGTTACATTTAATTAAGGCACTGCAAAATTAAATATGCGCTAATTTGCATGTTCAGAACAGAAATCTGCATAGAGCCATGTTTAACTTTCTTGACATATTAGAGGTTTTTACAGACTTGATTTTGGATATCTCTTTGTACCACTGCAATTAACAACCAGAAAAATACATATTTTCATTTTTAGGACCCTTGTGAAAAAGAAGTGCACTTAAGTACTTTTATAAAGTTTACTTACTGCAGAAATAATATACTTTAAAAGAACACACATAAGTGCAAATTAAATATGTTATTTTCAATGTTTAAATACATTGGATTTGTAATTAACTTCAAAATGATATTAAATGCAATAAGTTGAACTTTTGAGTGATTTTTTTAAACCACTTAAGTGGGACTTTTTAGTACATCTTTATATGTACTTTCATAATTGCTTCTAGTGTCTTTAAAATATGATAAAAGTGTACTACTAATGTACTGACAAGCAATTAATGTTAGCTAAATTATACTTTAATGTCAGTTAACAATACACTTAAGCGTGAATTAAATGTAATGTCTTCGACCACCTAAATGCATGTTATTTGTAATTGATTTCAAATATATTACAGTTTAAAATGACATTAAATGCAATTAGTTGAACTTTTGAGTGATATTTTTGAACCACTTAAGTGGGACTTTAGTATATTTTAAATGTACTTTGAAATATGGTAAATATGTACTTCTGAATAAGCAATTAATGTGAACTAAAATATACTTAAATGTCATATATCTCTGGCAATGACGAAGAAATTTAGTATAGGCAATTTAAAATTGTATTTTAAAAAAAATCTATTAATTACCTAATTACAATCAACACAAACACAAAGTGGAAAACCCTCTACATTTAATGACAAAAAAAGCTTTTTGCTGATGCACAAGAAAAACCCAACACTATACACAGCTGCAACACTTTAACTCGCCTATTAGAAAGAGTATGGAGAACAATGCAAAATCACTTACATACAAAACTACCTAACCTCGCCATCATAGAAAACATCATTCTGTATGATGTATAAGCCTGTTTCCTCATTGGGGACCTAAAAATGTCCACAAGGTCAAAATGTACTGGTATTACTATACTTGTGGAGTCATTTGGTCTCCATATCGTATAGGATTACTAACACACAAACACACACATTTAATACAAAATAATTAAAGAAAATTATCATTCCATGTACAACAAATGAGACCTTATTGTAAAACATTACCAAACTGTGTTAATGGTACCCTCGGTTTCACAGACAAGGCTTAAGACCAGCCCCAGACTAAAGTGTAATTCTGAGCTCTTTCAACTGAAAGAATCTTTAAAAATATCAGTGCCAGTTATTTACTGTCATTCATGTGAATGAAGTCTGTTTTTAGGCTGTCAAAATGTAAATGCCTCTAAACTCCAAACCATGTAAAAAATAAATAAATAAATAAAATAATAAAACACTGTTGCTAAGAAATATATATAGGAGTTTAGAGGCATTTACATTTTGACAGCCTAAAAACAGACTTCATTCACATGAATGACAGTAAATAATTAATTAACGAAATGTATCGTAGCCTAATTGCCCGAGCCCGAGATTTGCCATAGTTATTTTTTACAAAAAAAATATCCGGGGGACCCCCCTAAATTTTTTATTTTATTTTTATTTTTTTATCTTCTCATCCATTCTGCCTGTTTATGCATAGCGCTGCTTCACCATACAGATTTAACTACGTGCACAGCTAAATAAAGCAGGCTGGATGCTGCTGATTAACATTTCTGAAATTAATATTTCTGTGAAACGCGTTAGGTTACACAGAGGAAAGCCGATCTAGGACCTGTCCCGAATGGGTGTGTCTCACTCGTGCATAAAAGTGAAGCTGCGGGCTCTTTGATCACCCCCTGGTGGCTGGCTGCAGTACAGGTCTTAAACCCCGCCCTCTCCAAGTAAACGAATGGGACTTCAGTCAAAATAAAAAAATAAATTACACTTCCAATACAATTTTCCGAAATATGATTTTGGTCATTTAAGGTAGTCGTTATCACGCTGATATATGTTCAATGGTTCGTTTTTGTGATAAGTTTGATTTTAGCTAGTAATTTGATGCTATAAAAACGGGGCGTGTCGTTATGGTTGATTGGGTCTGCGGGAGTTTGATTCCGCGGCTCCACCTCACGACTCTACTGCGCAGACTCTGGCTCCAAATGACGTAATTTAATCAAGATGGCAGCGGCCGTACTGTATTCGAGATGTATTTGCTTCACTTAAGCCGGAGATGCGTCGTCCATCTTTTTTTACAGTCTATTGTCCCGTACAACCAAGTATTGCTGAACGAACTGAGTATGACATCACAGGCTCAGATTTGATTGGCCAATCAGCGGAAAGGGGCGTGTCACGACCGCCCACAAGAGGAAAACTAATTCGTTAAAGTCGTTTATCCTTTTCTAACCGTGAAACAAAAAAATGAAAATCGAGCCAAAATCTTGTTTTTTTTTTTTTTACAAATGAAAAAAACAACTGTTTTCTCGTTTCTGCTTATTTAATTTCAAATTGAAAAACAAACTATCAAAACGTACACGGACCTGAAAGCCGCAGGAATGGTAAAACTAAATTAAGAATAAAGAAAGATTTTAAGGTTAACACACTTAAAGGATTAGTTCACTTTTAAAAAAAAACTTTTGCTGATAATTTACTCACCCCCATGTCATCCAAGATGTCCATGTCTTTCTTTCTTCAGTCGAAAAGAAATTAAGGTTTTTGATGAAAACATTTCTCCATATAATGGACTTCAATGGGACCCAAACGGTTCAAGGTCCAAATGACAGTTTCAGTGCAGCTTCAAAGGGCTTTAAACGATACCAGACGATGAATAAGGGTCTTATCTAGCGAAACGATCGGTCGTTTCAAAAATAAATAAAAAAGTTTAAGTTTTATAAGCACAAATGCTCGCCTTGCTCTGTTCTGTGATGCGCGTTCGTGACGTCACGTAATACGCAATTGCGTTGAAAAGGTCACGCTTGATGTAGGCGTAGTACCGAGTCAGTGTTTACAAATGTGCGGAAGGAGGACCATATACACATATTCAAATGTCTTTGTGTCAGTTTATGGTTTAAAATGCCCATTTCATGTGCGTATCCTGGGTGTTTTAATATTAAAAAGCCTAAAAGAACATTTAAGTTGAAAGGATTTAGTATGTGCTTTAGTATATTGATAAATATATAAAAATAAGTGTACTTATTTAAAATACAATAAAATCATAGTTATGTAAAATGAATGCTTAAGTAATTCTTAATTAGACATTATTATAAAGTACATTTTAAAAACGTGCACTTAAGTATGCTAAGACCTATTGTCATTAAAGTGTACTCTCTTTAAGTACACTTAAGTGGCCTTTAATTTAAATTATATTATATTATCTGCAAGTGCACTTTTTAAAAAGTATACTTTTAATAATTGAAGTACACAGTAAGTACACTTTTACTGCAATTAAGCACACTTCTTTTTCACAAGGGGAATAAAATGTTATATAATTCAGGTGACTGTGATATGAACAAACCTCTCTGTAAATACCTTCAGAATAGGAATAAAACTGTTTGGTGTAAGTGCTGCTGAAGTGAAGTTTTCTTACTTTAAATTTGATATATGTACTGCACTGTACATTTAGCATCTTTAAAGTCTGTCTACATATGTAAACACAGATTTAACAAGACAAACACTAAATGTGTATTTTGGATATTTTCTTTCCAGTAGTCAACATTATGCATGCAAAACAACAGGCCAAAATCTCAAAACTGACCAGCGCATGAAAAAACACACTGGTTTTGGCTGTAGTGTCTGTTTTGCCTTAATTGTTAACCCAGGTTAGCCATGTCTCTCAATGCTTCAACAGTAATTGACCTACTAAGAATTGTTTTCTTCTGTGGAATATAAAAGAAGATAAGTTGTTTCTCAGTGTTCTATTTTTTGTTAATGTTCCTATTATTCAAGTCAAAGCACCCTTTCCTTTCATGCCAGGCAGACAGCATTTATTATTTTACTTGTGTGTTTCCAGGCTGTGCAGAACTTCATTAACCAGACATGGACTGAGCGCTACAATGCTGAAATCTCCACCCAGGTGCTCACACTCCTCTGGTCCACCATAGTGTCCATATTCACTCTCGGTGGACTTGTCGGAGCATCTGTGGGGGGAACTCTGGCCATTCGATTTGGAAGGTGAAATCTAGCCTTATTGTACAGTACATGTTTGAATGACGTGGGAGGGGAGGGGGGTGGGGGACATTACAGCCCTATTTAGATGAATTTCTAATAGGGCTGTCGGTTTAACGCTTTCATTGTATGAACAAACAATACTGAGATGTTTCTCAGATTATCTTCTTTTGTGTTCCATAGTTTATGTTAGGCTGCTGTAGCCTAACTGCTTATGTCTTTCGGATGAGACGTTAAACCGAGATCCTGGCTCTCTGGGGTCACTAAAAAAAATCCCATGGCACTTCTCGTAAAGAGTAGGGGTGTAACCCTGGTGTCCTGTCCAAATTCCCTCCACTGGCCCTTATCAATCATGGCCTCCTAATAATCCCCATCCACTTGATTGGCTCTATCACACTCTGCTCTCCACCTGTAGCTGGTGTGTGGTGAGCGCACTGGCGCCGTTGTACTGTGGCTGCCGTCGCATCATCCAAGTGGATGCTGCACACTGGTGGTGGTTGAGGAGAGACCCCCACATGATTGTAAAGCGCTTTGGGTGTACGGCAATACACAATAAATGCGCTATATAAATGCATCATTCATTCATTCATTCATTCATTATGTGTATTTTTTGTTGAATCAAATCAAATATTTCTAAAGCTATAATTTGTAATGTCTACTTGATGCGTTCTCAGTTGACAAAAAATAGCTTTAAATATTCTTTTGTGGTCATTTCCAGATTCAAAATTATTTTGCGATTAATTGCGATTAATCGAAACATCATGTAATTAATTAGATTAAAAAAATGTAATCGATTGACAGCCCTAATTTCTAACCTTTTTTCCCAGGAAAGGGACACTATTGTTCAACAACACCTTTGCTCTGTTGGCTGCTTTCTTCATGGGCTTGAGTTATCCCTCCAGCACTTTTGAGCTTTTAATCGTTGGGCGCTTCCTGACAGGAGTAAACGCAGGTATCTCAAATTTTCAAGCACATAGTGATGGTTGATCAGTTTTGTATTAGTATTCAATAAACATTTAATTTTTTTAAAGAAATTAGTCCATTTATTTAGCAAGAATGCTTTGAAGTGATCAAAATAGTTATTTTATTATTATATTAATAGAGTTATTACATTATTCTGTTTCAGATTTCAACTTTCTACTCACTATTCTATTCAAAGAATCTTGAAAAAATGCATCACAGTTTCCACAAACAAACTGTCTTCAACATTAATAATAATAATAATAAATGTTTCTTGAGCAGCAAATCAGCAGATGATTTCTGAAGGATCATGTGACTGAAAACTGGAGTAATGATGCTGAAAATTCAGCTTTGCATCACAGGAAAAATACATTAAAATAGAAGACAGCTATTTAAATTGTAATCCTATTTTACAATATTACTGTATTTTAACCAAAAATTGCAGCATTTACTGTAAAAAAAAAAGTTTCACAAAGTTGTTTCAGCTTAAAATAATTTGTTACCCCGCTGATTTAAATTTTTAGTTTAGTCAATTTTAAATTTTAAGCTACTCAATGTTAATTTAAGGGACAACTGAAATATTTTAGTTGACTAAACTAAAACATTTTCAGTCAGCGGGGTAACAAATTATTTTAAGTTGAAACAACAATTTTTTTTTTCAGTTTGAGTTCTTTCAAAAAGTTATAAAGAAATGACCAACCCCAAACCTTTGAATGGTAGTGATATTAAACATAATACAGAAAGGTATACAACTACGTTTGAGGTATAAAAAGGAATAAAAAATAAGGTCAGTATATAAACTTATAAAACAAAGGTACAAAAAGCACATATATTTAAACTAATAATTGACCATGTTCACAAATACTGAATTTTTGAATTTGTTAAATTTTTTCTAATATTATCAATGCACAATCTTGCTTCACTCTGTTAAACCTTAAAATATTTTTTTAAAATATAAAATTTAGCCTGAATTCTAATTTTTTTTTGATAATTTTTGGGATAATGATTGAAGTAAAGAAAACATTCCCACAAAAGTGAAAAACCTGCACCTGAAACAAATAAATGTAAAGTAGTTTCGTGGTAGTTACCGCATTTTTGAATTTCTGTAATAGATAGAATTTGCTGGTGCCTTTATGATAAATTGTATCTGCTTTTCTTCAGTTTCTTCAATGTTTCTGCTAAATGAGAAGTGTATGTTTGTGATCCCATAACTGACATCTTATTTAAAATGACAGGTATCGGAATATGTGTGCAGGCTCTGTATATTGGTGAGATTGCACCTAGAGCTCTGCGTGGTGCCATGGCGATGGGAACTTCCATTTTCATCACCGGAGGGATCCTAACAGGACAAGTGATTGGTCTCAAGTAAGAAGAAGAAGAAAAAAAGCAGTTTATAAAACATATGAGAAGGGGCACAACTTGTTCAGTGAAAAGCATTAAGTAGATTTGTCTTATTGCATGTCTGATGACATTTATATAGATGCCAGTACAGATGTTAAGACTCATGTTTTGTGCGTTTCTTTGTTTGTGTCAGTGAGTTGTTAGGTAAGGAGGAGTACTGGCCCATCCTCTTGTCCACCACCTGTATTCCAGCCATAATGCAGCTGCTGACTCTTCCCTGGTTCCCCGAGAGCCCTCGCTACCTGCTCATCGACCGTGGAGATGACGTCGCCTGCATAAAGGGTGCAGGATGGTTTAATAACTATGTGTACAATTGCACAATATTATCTAAAACATTATTTGTTGTAAGGCTATAGTAGGATGTGGTTGGATAATACACATTTTTAAAGGTAATGATAAAGCTTAGAGTTTGAATGTCCTGAATCAGGACCTTTCTCTGCCGTCCTTTAAATTCATTTTTAGCTATTTGTTTATTTATTTATTTTTTGTGGATTGCTGAGGTCAGTTAAAATGCTCTACCGTTCAAAAGTCTGGGGAATTTTGCAAGAATTTTGAATTATTTAGTCTCATATGCTCAAAATTACAGTAAAACGGTATTACTGTAAAATATGATTATAAGAACTGTTTTATATTTGAAAATATTTTAAAATGCAATTTATTCCTATGACGCAAATCTGAATTTTCAGCATCATTAATCCAGGCTTCAGTGTCACATGATCCTTTAGAAATCAGTCTAATCTGCTGATTTGCAGCTCATTTCTTCTTATTAGTAAGGTTATGCTTTTTTTGGTGAAACTGTGATATGTTTTCTCAGGATTCCTTGAATAGAAAAGTGAATAGAAAGCCCAAAAGAACAACATTAATTTCTTACTACACTCTATGTTAAAAATGCCTATATAATATTTCGTGAAACATGAAAGTTGAAAAGAACAGCATATACGATATTTTTTTTGGAACATCAAAAATGTTTTTCCTGTCACTTGCTGAGTAAAAAGTATTAATTTATTTTAAATAACATCTTACTGAATAGGTACACAAACTAAATCGAGTTGGAAACATGCAAATTTAGGCATTAAGGCTATTTTAATTTTACTGTTAAAGTTATGTGATGAATTTAATAGTCTACAGACAACAGCAGATTGAAATATCAATTGTTCATGTGAAATGTCTGCACATTTTCTATAAACTTTTCCAATAAGCTTCATGTGATAATTCAGAAATGTAACGAAAAATTGTATATTTTAATAAATAAATCGATGACAATTAAATAATTAATCAACAACCCAGGTAAACAAACCACCATGAAAATGAGTAGGCGAAAAAGTTTGTCTGCTTGTTTTTAGCTGTTTTTCTTGCAAGTATAAGATCACAAGTCACATTTAAACTCATGATTCCATTGAAAGAAAGATGGTGTTGTCATCTCAGCTGCATATAACCACAAAATCAGAATGTTTAAAGGCTGAAGCGTAAAATCTCATTGAAATGAACACACTTGAATGGATGTCATGATGTGAGCAGAGCACCCTGTAGGGAGCTAAATCCAACCCAATGAGCCGTGACCAACAACAGAAGCGAGGAGAAGAGAATCTCGTGAGTAAAGGAATGTTATGCCCTTTGCCACTTTCTTTTAGCTCTAATGTGGTTCCATGGCCCAGATAAGTACCACGGAGAACGGGAGGACATGGAGAGAGAGAGGGTCAGCGCAGTTGGCATTAAACCCAAAAAGCCCTGGGAGCTTTTTACGGACACTAGTCTTCGCTGGCAGCTCCTGACCCTCGTCGTGATCCACACATCCCAGCAACTCAACGGCATCAATGCGGTGTGTATTGGAAACAACAACTTCACATCAGTGGCTTAGACTGGCCTTGACTGCTGATGTGTACACTATTAAAACCAAGAAAGTAAAAAAAGAAACCTCTCTCCAAAGTGGCATGTGATCGCTCTGCTGTGGATTAATCCCTAATCTTTTCTCAGAGCAACCCCCCCCCCCCCCCCCAAAAAAAAAACCATGGAATCGTTCAGATTTTAGCTTTGAGGCTGTGACATTTACTTGAGCTCCTATAATGGGCATAAAAGGGATTTTGCACACAAGCTTAAAAGCTTTTATGGAGTGTCATGTGAGATACAGTAGAACTGAAAAGCCAATGGTGAACCATGTACAGTAGGCGCAAACATTTAGACACTTTAGTCCTTTAACAAAATTTATATACATGAATGCATTGCATTTAATAAAACATCAAACCATAAGATAGGACAAACTCACATTTCTGAAAAATACTTATCATTTGTTGATTAAATTAGATTTAAACTTTAAAGATTTAAACATCTCTTTCTTACCTTTTTGTAATCTAAAGAACCTTCTTTCGTGACAAAGAACCTTTTGTGAAACAGAAAGGCTCTGTAAATGTTAAAGATTCTTTATGGAACCATTTACATTTGGACAAAAAAAAGGTTCTTCTATGGCATTGTGAAGCACCTTTATTTTTAAGAGTGAAGGTTACGTAGCCTACGTTCTAAAAAAAAAAAAAACATAACTGTACCGTAGCCTAAATTTGATTTCATGCACAAAGAGAAAAAAAAAATCACATTAATCTTTGACCAATCTTTGAATCACTGACCAGCAGAAAATTGCATAGTTTAAAAAGTGACTTTGCGGACTGTGCTTCATGCCTCGTTGTTGTTGGGTTTTTTTTTTTTACCCAGAAATGTCGCTAACGTGACCGCACCGAAGAACAAAACACATTTTAAAACATTGTGTTCGCAAATCTTTTTGCTAAAAAGTGACCCTCCAGTCTCAATTTTTTACATTGTTATTTGTTACTTTAATCTATAGCTATTGTTTTAAGCAATCAATATTTTGACATGGTGACATGCTACAGTTTTGCAAAGAGAACCATTCGGTCCAATGGTGTAAAAGAGTCTTTGTGTTAAGTTTCATTGTCACTGTCCAAATGTTACATAAATTTCAGATCTACCAGTGCCAATATATGTCTCTTCTCCCATTAGATTTATTTCTATGCAGACTACGTGTTCACCCAGGCTGGGATTCCAGCTGACAAGATTCCGTACGCTACAGTGGGAACTGGAGCTTGTGAGTGCATCACCGCACTGACGTGTGTAAGTCTGGAATTTGTCAGTATACCTGTGTATTTTTATTTTTTAATCTGCGAATGCATGACAAAGAGCACAGAAACAAAGCAAATACTATAATATACTAACTTTAACTGGTAGGCTATTGGTACTGTAGATTATGGCCAGATTTGGAACAACATTTTTAGGCCAATGCCTAATGATCAAGCATCATATCCCACTTGGCTTTTTTTACATGTCAGGTCTCCTTATTTCTATAGTACTTTATACATTACAGATTGTTTCAAAGCAGCTTTATAGTAACAAACAGGACAATAACAGAATCAAAGAAGCAAACTTTTCATATATGAGACAAATTAAAAAAATTTAAAGTTCTAAAAAGACAACAGTGTCATTATTCTGCTTCAGTCAGTTCAGTGTTGGTTCAGATTCATTTCAATAACCATATTAAAGGGATAGTTCACCCCAAAATTAAAACTCTGTCATCATTTACTCACCCTCAAGTAGTTCCAAACCTGTATGAATGTCTTTGTTCTGCTTGAACACAAAGGAAGATATTCTGAAGAATGTGGGAAACAGAGCAGTTCTGGGGCACCATTGACTTCCATAGTATTTTTTTTTCCAACTATGGAAGTCAATGGTGCCCCAAAACAGCATGGTTACAAACTTTCTTCAAAATATCTTCCTTTGTGTTCGGCAGAACAAAGAAATTCATACAGATTTGGAACTACTTGAGGGTGAGTAAGTGATGACAAAATTTTCATTTTTGGGTGAACTATCCCTTTAAGTTCATCAATTATGAAACAAGTTCAATTCAGCTGTAAGCAGCTCTACAGAAGACAGTAATGTGAGTCAGTTCACAGTTGATTCATACTGATGTTTGTGTGTTTCAGGGTCTTTTGATCGAATCTTTGGGAAGAAGAGCTCTGATTATTGGTGGATACTCTCTCATGAGCGTGTGCTGTGTCTGTTTCACCATTGCCCTCACTTTCCAGGTTTACAATGACCCGACACCTGCTGTTTTTTCTCTATATATTTATTTTGTGTACTACACAAATATTTTATTAGGTCGCTAGTATAAACTATTAGAATCATACTTGGGGTTATGTTGAAAAATGGAATGACGTTTGTGATCTCAATTTTCAAATATTTATGCAGATTTACTGATGTTTGTTTGGTGTTTTTTCCTCACAGGAGTCCAGCCCTTGGGTTCCCTACCTTAGCATGATGTGTGTTTTTGCCTTCATTCTCAGTTTTGGCCTTGGACCAGGTGAATGAATGAGTAAAAAAAGAAAAGAAAAAAGAAAGCAAAGAAAGAAAATTATGAGTAGTTTATGAATGTTTTAACATTAAATTAATAGATCACCCAAAAATTTTAATTAGTTGAAAATGTGCTCATCCTCAGGCCAGCCAAGATTAGTTTGTCCACAAGCAACTCCAGTCCATCAATTAACATCTTGTGAATAATAATAATTATTTGTTACATTTATACAGCGCTTTTCTATAGGCACTCAAAGTGCCTTACATAAGGGGGGTGTCTCCTCGTCCACCACCAGTGTGCAGCATCCACCTGAATGATATGACGGCAGCCATAGTGCGCCAGAACGCCCACCACACACCAGCTTATTGGTGGAGAGGAGACAGTGATGAAGCCAATCAGTATATGGGATGGTTAGGAGGCCATGATGGCCAGAGGCCAATGGGCGAATTTGGCCAGGATGCAGGGGTTACACCCCTACTCTTTTTTGAAGGACGTCCTGGGATTTTTTATGACCACAGAGAGTCAGGTTTAACGTCTCATCCGAAGGACGGTTCTTTTTGACAGTATAGTGTCCCTGTCACTATACTGAGGCGCTAGGACCCACTCCACAGGGTGAGCAGCACCCCTGCTGGCCTCACTAACACCTCTTCTAATAGCAACCTAGTTTTCCCAGGAGGTCTCCCATCCAGGTACTGACTATGCTCAACCCTGCTTAGCTTCAGTGAGCAACCAGAAATTAAAAGCTGTGTGTTTATAAGAAACAAATCCAAGAAGTTTTTCACTTCAAAATGTTGCTTCTGGCTAAAATAAAAGTCTGTATCCATAGTATTGATTTCTCCAATGAAAACGTCACGAGTCAGGAGAGAGATATACACAGATCAAGCAGTGTAAAGATAAAATGCCAGCTTTCTCCAAGATGTTAACTGATGGACTGGAGTGGTGTGGATTACTTGTGGATTATTGTGATGTTTTTATCAGTTGATTGGGCTCTCATTCTGACGGCACCCATTCACTGCAGAGGATCCATTGGTGAGCAAGTGATATAAAGCTGAGGGTTAGTACATTTTAATTTTTGGGTGAACTATTCCTTATAAAAACCCGTCTCTATCCACACTTATTGTTATATTATGATGGTATTGTCAATGTGCTTTGTGCTGTAGGTGGTGTGACAAACATTTTAACAACAGAGCTGTTTACCCAAACCGATCGGCCTGCTGCGTACATGATCGGTGGATCTATCAACTGGATCTCTTTCTTCTTCATTGGCATGATTTTTCCGTTTATTGTGGTATATATGAGCACCTTCTTTCCTTTTTATTGACATGGTTACTCAGTTTCTTATTCTTCAGAATTTCACAAAGCAGTTGTATTTCTCCAAGATACAGGACCTAATTTACTGTGCAGATTCTGTAAAAACAATCCAATGATGATATTTGTTAATTACTTTTTGATTAGAGTTATTAAAAACAAAGTGGAATTTAAATGTTTTGTTTTCAACAAACTTCTCTTTCTCAATTTCTCTCAGAATGGACTAAAGCAGTACTGCTTCCTTGTTTTCCTCGTTATCTGTTGCTTGGTGGCCACTTACATCTTCTTTGTGGTCCCTGAGACCAAGAACAAGACCTTTCTGGAGATTCAGAGGGAGTTTCATACTAGAAAGAAACGTATTGCTGCCAATGGTACTGAGGGCCCTCTACTGTCCACACCGATGTAAAACACAATAATTTACAAAGCACTGTATTTTAAAGGGCTTTATAATGTCTGTGTAGGCTACTTATGTAGGAATGTGCCAAAAATACTTTGAAATGTAAAACCAGAAAATATCTATAGAAAATGTCTCAATTGTGACACAGACACTGCGCTACATCATGTGCCTTCAAAATGAATACTGCCTTTTACATCAAGGAAAGTCACATGATGGTAGGGACTTAGTATTAGGCCTACATTTTGAATGTGTTTTATACAAATGAATATGGTTTTGAATCAGTGTATTTGTATGATACTGGTTTCTGTCATTTTTATCTTTAATTCTGTAAAATGGAACCATATTATAATTTTAAGCAAGAAACAACTCATGAAATCACAAAATGAATCATGCTTGAATTTATTTTTAATGTCAGCAACAATTTTGGCAATAAAGGAAATGTTTGCACAACATAATTGTTTGTATCTTTCACACACACAGTCAGTTTTTTTATTCTTATCATTGCCAAAGTTTGCAGATACTTTACAGGCACTAAAAGCCACTTTGTGAATCAAGCTTGAATTAACTTAATTTTAAAGTCAACAAACATTCTGAGAAAATTATGACAATAAACATTTATTTTTTTATCCTTTTATCCTATTTTTTTTATCCTATTGTGGATCACCTCCGACGAGTTCTTGCTCCAGCATCACCACCAGCACCTCCGATTACCCCAGTCACCGGAACCACGGCTTCTTCTCCGCCTATGATCTACAGTCCCATGGTCAGACCAGCGCCCTTCTCTGGTGTGGCGGAGGAGTGCAACGGGTTCTTTCTACAATGCTCGTTAAATATCGACATGCAACCGCATCTGTACCCTTCAGAAAAATCTAAGATCGCCTTTATAGTATCACTTCTCTCCGGCAAGACATTACAGTGGGCTGACACTATTTTCTCTCAGTCAGGTCCAGTAACTCAATCTTATCAGAGTTTCACCGCCCACTTTCGTGAAGTGTTCGGGCGAGTAGATGAGGATCCATCCATTAGCGATCGGCTCTATCATCTCCGCCAGGGTGCCAGTTCCATCCATGATTATACCCTGCAGTTTAGGAACCTGGCGGCGGCTAGTGGATGGAACGAGAGAGCCCTACTCACCACCTTCCGTCAAGGCCTAGAGCCCAGATTGCGGTTGCAACTAACTAACTTGGATGACTCCTGTGGATTGGAGAAGTTCATTCAGCAATCTATCCACGTTTCCACACGCACGCAATCCTGTTTCACCGACCAACCATCACTAGCCAGTTGTTCTCCTCCCATTCGCCAACCAGAGGCTAGCCTCCCTCCAGAACCCATGCAAACAGATCGTACTCACCTTACCGATCACGAGCGGCAGAGGCGACTGCAAGAAGGGCTTTGCCTGTATTGTGGAAAGGGTGGGCATATTAGATCGACCTGCCCCGTTCGCCCACCGCAACTCTTGGTGAGTGCCATTCAACCCATCTCTCAGAATATGAAGCCACTCACGGCTGAAGTCTTGCTTACTGCCTCTATTGTCTCCATTCCAGTGCAATCCCTTCTTGATTCCGGTTCCGCCGGCAACTTCATCTCCGGGAGCCTCTGCCGCCAACTCAATCTCCAGACCGTTGCCAACCAAACCATCTACCAGATCCATTCGATAACTGGGAAACCCATTGGACGAACCACTGTTCGATATAGTGCTGGTCCGGTTCATATAATGTTTGGGCAACTACATGAGGAAAACATTACCCTATTGGTTCTGGAGGGAGCGCACACTGACATCGTCCTCGGGCGCCCCTGGTTCGTACAGCATGAACCCCACATCTATTGGTGCACTGGGGAGGTCCTGAAGTGGGGCACCCAATGTTTTCCTGATTGTTTCCCGGGAATCCTGCAACCACTCAACCAAGTTATTTCCAAGATCCCTGTGAATTCCACTACTGTAGAAAGTCCAGTCGAGAAACAATCTGTTGACATCCCAGCCTGTTATGCCCCCTTCAGTGACGTGCTCAGCCTGAAGAAGGCCTCGAAACTACCTCCTCATCAGCCATGGGACTGTGCGATCGATCTCTTTCCAGGTGAGCCAGTGCCCAAGGGTAGAATTTACCCACTATCGCTTCCAGAGCAGAAGGTCATGGAGGAGTATATCGACGAGGCTTTAAAGCAAGGTTACATCTGTCCATCTACCTCCCCTGCTGCTTCGAGCTTTTTCTTCGTGGCCAAGAAGGACGGAGGCTTGCGGCCTTGCATTGACTACCGGGCTCATAACAAAATCACTGTGAAGTTTCGTTACCCCCTTCCTCTCGTCCCAGCAGCCCTGGAACATCTTCGTGGTGCCACCATATTCACAAAGCTAGACCTCCGCAGCACGTACAACCTCATCCAGATACGCGAGGGGGACGAGTGGAAGACAGCCTTCATTACACCCACTGGTCACTACGAATATCTGGTAATGCCATATGGCCTCGTCAACGCCCCCTCAGTATTCCAGGATTTTATGCACGAGGTGCTCTGGGAGTATCTCCACAGGTTCGTCCTAGTTTACATCGATGGTATCCTCATCTACTCCCGGAGCTTGGCTGAACATCGCCACCACATTGCGGAGGTCTTACAACAACTCAGGAAATTTAATCTATTCCTCAAAGCCGAGAAATGCTCATTCCATCAACCCTCCGTACATTTCCTGGGTTATATCATCAACAGTGGTGGCATCCAAATGGACGAGGGGAAGGTGGAGGCCATCCGAACCTGGCCGGTACCCTCCACTATCAAAGAACTCCAGAGATTCTTAGGCTTTGCCAATTTTTATAGAAGATTCATCCAGGATTACAGCACCATTACCAGTCCCCTCACCATCCTGCTCAGAAATATAACACTGACGACTGAGGCTGCAATAAATACATTTCTGGGTATGGAATGTATTTTGATTTAATTTATTATAATGTGTATTATTTATTTGCGTTTGCTTTAATTTATTACAAACACAAATCTGGTGCTTAAGGAAATATGTCTTCTGTGGAATATAAAACATTACATATAATAAACATATTTATGTTTCTTTTAATACCTGAACACAAAATTAAAACAGTAGCCTACATGATTGTACAAACCCAGGCAAAAACCATCAGTTTCTTCTAATCAAACAGGCAGAACTTTTGATTGATGCTGAAATGGATTTATTAAAATTGATAAGAAAATATTTGCAAACATTTGTTTTTGGCTAAAATTTTAATATCTACGCATCCCTAACTTTTTCTTCTTCTTTGACGTTTAATGGAAGTTGGCAAACCAGCTTTAGGTGCATCTTTCGCCACCTACTGGGATGGAGTGTGAGGCATTCTTTATTCATCTTTATTTTCACTATTATATTTTAACAGTATTTTATATTATCACTCCAGTCAAGACCCACAACAACAACTGAGTATGTTTTTTATTCACTCTGTTTTATTTTTAGGAAAGTCTATTGATCCTGACTGTCTTAACATTGTACCACTTTTCTTTATATATGTTTGTACAGTTTTGTGTCACTAATAATTACATTTACATTTACTGCTTTTGAAAATTTATGACAATTATTGAAGCCATTAGATTAATGCTGCATTCACGTGCTATTGGAATTATCATAAATACGAGTTTCCTAATCGGAAATTGGCCATATAAGGCCTCTCTAAGGACATTCATGTCCAATTTCCGACAAAGAAGCTCGTATTTAAGATAACATGAGAATGCAGCATAATTCCCAACAAAATGGCTTAGTATGTTGCACATATATTGTGTTACAAATTGCACAAACATAAAAACTAGTTTATACATTGAGTAAACTGCATTGGTCAGACAGATACATCATTGATCCCGTAAAGTAAACTGCAGAAACACGTTGTCATGTTAATTGTGATTAGTTTTGAAACATCTTTACAGAGTGGCTTGTTTTGGACAGGGAGACAGTTTAGCCGCGAACTTCTCTCTTATTTGTTAGACAACAGAGTGAGCTTCATCAAAGGAGTCAGAGAGTGCTGACTGGACTCGACTCCTCCAGCTCAGCAGAATCCTTCAGAATGTCCCTCCCACCGCACAGGGGCTGAAAGACTGACTTCGGGTTTGATACAGGACCAGGACATCCCATTTGTTACATGCTTACAATTGACCAAATCACTGGATGTCCCAGACATCTTCAAATCACAGGACGTCCTAGACATCTTCAAATCACGGAGTACCTGGGGGAAAGCCATGAGAACACAGAGAGAACAAACAAGTTCACATAAAGGGGACATGAGGGAAGTTGTGGCCTAATGGTTAGAGAGTCGGACTCGTAACCCAAAAGGTTCGAGCCTCAGGTCCGGCAGGAATTGTAGGTGGGGGGAGTGAATGTACAGCGCTCTCTTCCACCTTCATTACCACGACTGAGGTGAGACCCTTGAGCAAGGCACCGAATCCCCAACTGCTTCCCGGGCGCCGCAGCATAAATGGCTGCCCACTGCTCCGGGTGTGTGTACACAGAGTGTGTGTGTGTGTTCACAACTGTGTGTGTGTTCTTAGGATGGGTTAAATGCAGACCATAAATTCTGGGTATGTGTAACCATACTTGGCCACATGTCACGTAACTTTCATAAAGGCCTCCTGACTCAGTTGGGATGGGGTAACGATGATTTAAGGTGTGTGTGTGGGGAATTTACTAAGGGTTTGACACAAGGACATGTCTAAAATTCCACCAAATTACAGGATGTCCCAGCTAGTAGCCTACGGCACGGTTGCCCTGCACAGGGGCGCAGCAAAGGAGGTGTGGTTGGGTGTTAGGACGATTCCAAGGGTCCAGCGACAGAGCGGGGTCCCCCGAGGGAAAACATGATTTCTAACAAGGATTTTATCCACTCAGTACCCTGCTAAAGCTGTGCCAGTTCCACACATAAATGTAGCAGGAACTTTTGCATTTGTAGTTGTGCAATATTGACTTTCATGTCCGGAATACATGTAGCAAATGAGAAAACAGCATGTCAGACCAAAAAGTTACTTCAGAAACGTTAACTTAGCCTAGATACACTGAAATTTTTGCCCAAAAATCAGTAAAAACTCTGTTACTGTAACTGATCTGACTTCTCACAAATACATATCTTTTGCTCTCAATACACTCCATGATCACACAAATATAATGCATACAATTAAATAATGTGTCATTTCTTTTATAAATAAATACATTCTTAAATGTAGCCGTTTGCATTGATATTTTTTGCGCAAGAATATCTGTAATCAAGTCTCGATTGACGTGCAATAAGCTCTTCATCATAAGATGGGTTGCATGACTGACAGTAAATGCTGGTAACCATAAGTACCCAAATTTATGACAAAAATGATGAGAAATAGCCCCTAAATTTGGCTATTGTTAAGACAAAAACCTTCAGCCTTATTTTGAAAGCCATTATTCATCTTTATTTGAATCGTATTAGAGCAATATATTATATCATTCCAGTCATTTAGAGTTAAATGCACAAAACCTGAGGCTTTTTTTAATGTTTATTTATTTTTAGAAAATCTTACAATGTCTATTCATTCCAAATGTCATAACATTACCCTTTTTCTGCACTACAGCTTTGTCTGGCAACAATGAAATGTTTTTACATTTTCTGCTCCCCTTGAGAATTTATAGCTTAATTTCCCTGAAAAATATTCAAAATTTGAACTGGAACTATGTTCCCCCTCGAAATTAATTCCTCCAGCACTGCTCTAACAATTTCCATCCCTGATTATTATTATTTGTTGTAATCAACAATGACAGTTACAGTTTAAAAGCACAACAAGGTGAGGTCAGAAGCATGTGTGTGTGAATTTGGAAGAAAATAGACTACGACACCAGAGCAAGATGGAATAATACTAAAACGGGACTGAAAAATCCACGTAGATCTTCTCAACCTGCGGGATTTTGCAGCAGGAAAAAAAGGTTTCAGGAGGGAAGAAATACAGCTTATTTTTAGGAGGATTCAAAAAAGGGGTATTCTAAAATGCTTAATGCGAAAAACACTTTTTTTCTTGAAAACCAATATTCTTAAGTTTAAATTCAAGCACTTTTCAAGCATTTTCCATCGCTTTACAACTGAGGTAAATTGCATGTTTACATGCACATGATAAATCAGATATTATTGTGCTATTAAAATGTGATAGCATTCTACAGAAGGGTGACAAATGAAAGGAAAACATGGTTCAAACTTCAAGAAGTCTTGAGCACTTTATCCAAAATCCAAGCACTTTTCAAACCTGGAAAACACCACATTAAAACTCAAGCACTTTCAAGGATTTCCAGCACCCATACGATCCCTGCATAATACAAGTAGAAAGAAAATATTTTTGCATGTTGCTAGAATTGTCTGCTAAATGAAGAAACAAGGTTTTTGATGAGTTAAAAGTAATAAACTCAGAGGAGTAGAAAATTTAAAAAGATTTTATTTTGGACACAGGAAATGGTAGAAATACATATTTACAAAGCCAGTACAGTGTTAGACGTTCAGGATGAATTGGTCGCAGGAAAGAGCTTTTAAAAGGCCACCAGGAAACAAAAAAAGTGTGTGCAAGTCAAGGCCCAGGTTTCCTCTTGGATGATGGTTCACCCTCTGCCTCTTCTGCCTTACGTTTCTGTGATGAAAATTAAAATCACATTTAATTTTTGATGACAAATGTATCAGCATGCATCTAGACAATGTTGTAATACAGTTTGAAAGCAAATATTTGAATTCCTGTAATAGAACACAATTACAACTACTGTACACTTTTTTTAACACTTTATCCTGAATACAAATCTGCATGCACTCATGCGCTGTGTTTTTTGTTGTTGTACCTTGGATGTTTTACACCGCATCAGCTGGTCTGCAGTGTTTCTCATCTCGTCATCCTGTTACACAAATATAATTTTTTACATTTGCTGACTGCTGTTTATTATTTTACTTAAAGTGATAACATTTCAAATGCTATTTAAAGGTTGACAACTATCAATACTAGTTGAATAATGCTCAATAATGCACGTACATTCAACCACGGATGTGTCAGTGCCTCTTCGACGCTCAGACGCTTTTCGGGATCCACAACCAGGAGCTTCTTGATCAAATCTTTGGCTGAAAGACAAAGTGAAAATATAACTTACGCTGTATGCTTTTAAGTTCAAATATTTCTGACAATATAAACTGATATGAAGTACATGCTATTTAACTATCCAATTGTCAAAGGAGAGCAAACACATTACCTTCATTTGAGACCTTCTTCCACTGAGATGGGATGAAACGGTAATGGCCATTAATGATCTGTTCACGCACAGACATGGTGGAGCACTCGGTATTAAACGGAGGATAACCACCCAAACTGACAATACAGACACACACAGTTTTACGAAAAAATATCCCACATTCATATGTTCATACAAGTTTTGAATATTTTCATCTGACAGCTGACTTTTTTCTCTCAGAATTGCGTAAAAAGTCATAATTCTGAGATATAAACTCGCAATTCTGAGAACATAGCCCCCCCCCCAAAAAAAACTGGACTTTAACTTGCAATTCTGACTTTATAACTAACAATTGTGAGTTTATACATATATAAAAAAAGTCAGAATTGTGAGGTAAAGTCGCAATACCCTTTTTTTATTTTTTTTATTCAGTGGCGGAAACGTACGATGGCGTTTTAGTGCCACGTTAAAAAAAAAAAAAAATCTAAGATTACGAGATTAAAGTTATAATCTTTCGAGAGTAAAGGCGAAATTACGAGAATAAAGTCAAAATACTACGAGAATAAAGTCGAAATGTTTCAAGAATAAAGTCAAAATTTTACGAGAATAAAGTCGAAATGTTTCAAGAATAAAGGCGAAAGTTATAATATGAGATATTCTAGCCTTTTGCACATGCAAACGGCCCGGACTGGGAGCACTGGCAGATATTGCAAAGTCTCAGCTTTCAAAATCTGTCAGTTTTATAGCGAAATACAAACAATACGTATATTATATTTTTCACACTCTTTAATGTGGCGTGACAGATCGCTATATTCGCTTCAGTTTAAGCGGAATCTTTCCGATTACAATAATGAGACATTTTCATTATAAATTAGGCTATACTCTTTTTTTCATGACATCCGTTCCTTCACTTTTAAATCTTGCTATAAACTTGAAATAAAGAGGAAAAACACATTTATAATTTGTATTTCATGATAAAACTGACAGAATTTGAAAGCTGTGTTTTTAAAAGCAACAAAGCACAAAATTATTGCGATTACTGTGTGGCTGGCGTGCTACAAACAATGGATGGAAGACGTTAAATATTATGTCCAATCATTTACTGTATTATACCATGAATAAAACAGCTTGTGAATAGTCACAAGCCTATTGGCCTACAGCCTATACCTCAGAAAAGAAAACAATATAGGCTAACATATGTTAACGAGTTGGAGTACACTTCAACCTTTAGAAAGTTTTATTAATTAAACAGGCTACATGTGAGGAATGAAAGTTTGGACGCCACAGACGTTTTTGCAGAGTAGGTGGTGGAATTTTCACAAAGAAAACAGTATACTTTGATTCACATAAATACAGCGATCTGATCATTAAAGAGCTTGAAAAACACATTAATGTAAAACACATAATTTGTGTTTCGCTATAAAACTGATTTTGAAAGCTGCAGACTTTGTTTTATAGCCTATTAAAAGTACCAAAAGCACAAATCTGATTGCTATTGGGTGGCTGGCGCACTACAAATAACGAGTGCAATGGAAGACATGAAATATTATTTCCAAGCATACTGTACCCGCAAATATGACACATGGGATGATTTCTGCTAATAATCCCACATATTGTAGTGTATTAAAAAAAAGGGTTAAATAAGAGCTACTATGGCGCCCCCCAAAGAAATGTCGATTGAGTGTGTGAGCTGATGTTGTTCCTGTTCAGTCTGTTAATAAATATCCTATTCTTGATATTAAGATGTTTCTGCGAGTCCTTAAAATTGACTCTTCCTCATCCCAGTAAGATGATGTGGCCGCTCGGACGCAACAATATTCAAATAGGCCTAAATTCCGGTGACCTGACAACTTCTCCCTGTGCTCCCAATCCAGGCCGTTCGCATGCACAAATCGACTTTGTTCTCGAAACATTTCGACTTTAATTCTCGTAATATTTTGACTTTTATTCTCTTAATTTCAAATTTATTCTCAAAATATTACGACTTTAATCTCGTAATCTTAGATTTTTTTGTATTTTTTAACGTGGCACTAAAACGCCGTGATATTTCAAACATACTGAAATACTTCAGAGTAGATGCAGAGCGGTGTTTCTGATTTCAGCGAGTGCGGAGTGGAGCGGGAGCAGAGTAATTATTAAATGCGCGGGGAAAGTGTTGACGCTCCACTCCGCTCACATACTCTGATCGGATACAAATGTGGCTTTTTGTTAATGACTGTCGCAGGATTTTACGCAGAGTAACAGCTCACTACTAGTTATAAAATACATTGTAACAGTCAGTCACAGGCAATTCTGGTTGCACTTTTCATCAATTAATATCTTAAACTATCCTTCGACTATGTTCTGGCCTGCCATCTAGTGGTGGATTTTTTTTGGCCCGATGCCAAACTTACTTGCCGACCCCTGCAATAAAGTAATGCTGGATTCCACTGATTCATATTTACTTATTCAACTTTAATCTCCACTAACCAGATGAACAGTAGGACCCCCAGGCTCCAATAATCGACTGCTTTTGTATATCCTACTGTCGCAGCGTGTGTGAACACCTCCGGGGCGAGATATGTGGGCGTCCCGCAGAGCGTCTTCATCAGGGAGGATTCCTCCAAAATCTTGGACTGATTAAAATCCGTAATCTACAAAGCATTGAGAATTCACATGTGTGGGGAAAGCAGGTTATTTTGGGTTCAGGATTATTTCTGTGCATCCTGTTTCAACTACAAAGACAAAGGCTTGGCTGGATCTCTGAACTTTGGAACTGCAATTAAAGGAGAACGATGTCAGAGTCTGAGGCTAAAGCTACGTCAGTTTCAAAACTCTCAAGCAAACACACCTTAATCAAACAGATGTCGTCATGTGAAGCCAGCAGCACATTCTCAGGCTTGAGATCTCGATGAATGATCCCGTTATTGTGGAGATACTGCAGAGAATATAAAACATTTTTTTTTTTTTTCTTTGCATTTCACCTCTGCTATAGCTTGTCTCCTAGTCTAGCTTTCTAATAAACCTGGCATTATACACTGTATGAATATTGTTTGTTCTGTGACAAACTGCTTTTGCACCACTATTTTAAGTTGTTTTGGATAGAAGCATCTGCTAAATGCATTCTGTCTTGAGGAGCGCTTTTCCTTTAAAAGCACACTGGCGTGAGATTCTGCACACAAGTAATGGGCATAAAAATTTGTTAATTATTTTTTGAAAAAATTACAACAACCTTCATTAATATAGTTTTGAAATGGGAAATTTTTTGTTTTAACAAGCTATAAAAAATTATCCATCGGGTATTTTGAGCTGAACTTCACATATACGCTCTGGGGATATTAGAGACTTATTTTACATCTTGTAAAAAGGAGCATAATAGGTCCCCTTTAACAAAAAGTTTTTTTTTATTCAGCAAGGATGCATTAAATTGATCTGAAGTCACAGTAAAGATATTTTCAATCAATCAAAAGATTTCTATTTCAAATAAAATATTTTCAATATTTTTATTTCAAATATTTTCTATCGACTTTATCTTCTTTTGAACGTTCTATTCAAATAATTCTGAAATAAAATTTCCATTTGAAGCATCTCTCATAAAGATGTACCTCCACAGCCCTGAGCATTTGATAAAAGTAGAGTTTGGCGATTTCTTCCTCCAGCTGTTTCTTGGCCTTGATCCTGCCAAACAGCTCTCCTCCTTCAACACTATTCACAGCACAGAGATAATGAAATAATCAAAAGACATGTTTAAAACATTTGTAAAAAAAAAAAAAAAAATTATAAAAATACAAAAAGACAGAAAATTGTGTAGAACAGGTAAGAACATGCAGTGCTTCAAAAAGCGTTTCCTTGTCTAGTAACTCACGGCAACTTTTCTTTAAAGGATCTAAAAATACACATACAGGTAGAAATGATCTGTACCCAAGTAAATTTGGCCTGCGAGTTCATGTTGCTAACTATTCCCCAACAAAACACCACAGGAACTTACTACTCCAAAACAATGTAGTAAGAATCTTCTGTCTGGTAGAAATCTTCTGTCTTGATCAGGCACGGCTGCAGGGAAGAGAAAAAGATGAGATTTATAGATCTTTAGCTCTGTATTATTTAAAGACTCATTCGTGACTTACATGATCAATTTTCTTTAAAATTTCAATTTCACGTTCTGCATTTCGTGTGGCCGTCTGTGGAACACAATCAAAACATTTGAAAATGAATCAGGTATGAGTCATTTTAAACATTAGTATGTACGATCAAAATCTTTTTTAATGGATACACATCAGCTAATAGTAATTCTCAAGAAATAGATCTCACAACAATAACATTTTCTAAATTGAAAACAACCATATCGATCTTTAGTATAACAGCAAAAACTTCAAATTAGGGTTGAGCCTAGGGGTGTGCGATATATCGTCTGCGATGATATCATAATTGTTGTTTTAACAATGTGCATTTTGACATTATCAAGTATTTTGCAAAAACCAAACAAAACACCTATGGAGTGCACGCATACTTTACGTAAAGTATGGGATAAACAGTGCACATGCGTATTTAGAGTATGTTTTTTCACCGCATGATTCAGTCTATTAAAATGCATTAAGAACGATCACAAAATTCAAGATATGGAGGCAGAAAATGTATAATTTCATATAGTTAAAATCACACGAAGAGTGCCGTTTTCTCTTCAAAAATAAGCATGATTACAAATGTGATATTGATTTTATACGACAGTTCAAAAAACAATAAGTTAATGTTAAGAGACTTACTTTTTAGACACCATATTGCCTATTTTTGCTTCATTTCGCCAACTAAAAATAATTTAAAAATTTAAAAATAAAATAACAGCTATAGCACTGTTTTACGTCTCTGAGCAGCATGCCGGTGATTCGTTCCTGATGCGGTTCAGTCGCAATGACTCGCTTGTTAACAGTGGCTTGCTGCCACCTACTGGCGATTTTGATTTCACATTTAAAGTATCTTTTCATTTTTAAAATAATTTCAAATATCAATACCTTATGCTTTTGTAACTGCAGGTTAGTTAATATCGAGATATAATTTTTTCCCCAATATCGCACACCCCTAGTTGAGCCTATACACGATAGTATCATGTATTGCCGATATCTATGGCTGATGCCTTTGACGATTATTATTATCATCAGGCTAATAATAATAATTAATATTAGGGCCTATCTGTTCCATTATATTTATTTTTCTGCATTTTTACCGAGTTGGCATTATAACCAATCACACACGATTATGTTGAGCTTATGAATGCAATGGCCAATCAGAGGCGTTCAGATGAGTTTTGTTCGGAATGAATTCAGCTCTTGCAAATCCTCTCATCATAAACGACATAGGGCAGATGTACACACAATGTAAGTATAAGAGATTTATCATACAGTGTAGATCGCTTCACTGATTGTAGCGGGAGTGTTTTTTAAAGTGCATGTGTGACCATGGACCACAAAACCAGTCATAAGGGGCAATTTTTTGAAATGGAGATTTAAACATCATCTGAAAGCTGAATAAATAATAATTTCATTGATGTATGTTTTGTTAGGATAGGACAATATTTGGCCGAGATACAACTATTTGAAAATCTGGAATCTGAGGGTGCAAAAAATCTAAATATTGAGAAAATCTCCTTTAAAGTTGTCTAAATTAAGTTCTTAGCAATGCATACTACTAATCAAAAAGGAAGTTTTGATATATTTACAGTAGGAAATGTATAAAATATCTTCATAGAACATGATCTTTACTTAATATCCTAATGATTTTTGGCATAAAAGGAAAACCAATAATTTTGACCCATGCAATGTAATTTTGGCTATTGCTACAAATACACCCCAGCGATTTAAGACTGGTTTTGTGCTCCAGGGTCACAGAAAGTTAGAAAGGGCGCTAGAAAGTTAATGTTCCTTGGAAATGTAAATGTTCTTTGCTCATTTTCTGTAGCTGCTTTTTGAATAACTGAGGAAATGTAAGCATTATGATTAGTAACTTACAATGTTTCTATTAAATTGTTATGTTAAATACAAATTCAGTCATATTAAAAACACTAGGCTGATTTTAGCTTTATGCTGGAGTTGGTTCACTCTCTGGTAATGAAACTAAGTAAATAAATAATTAAATAAATTTAGGGTTAATATTTTGCAGGATAATATTGTGTATCGGCACCATCACATGCTGACGATAGGATGATATGAAAATTGAGCATATCGCCCAACACTGCTTCAAATAACAACTACGATGTATATATACAACTTTTATCATTTTCACATGAAGCAATGTACACTACTGTTCAAAAAAAGTTTGATGTAAAATTGTATTAATCAGCAAGGACTGATTAAATTGATCAAAACATTTCAGTAAAGACAATTATGATATGACAAAAAATCTCTCAAATAAATGATGTTCTTTTGAACTTTCTATTTATCAAAGAATCCTGAAAAAATGGATCCGTTTCCACAGAAATATTAAAAAACTGTTTTCAGTTTTCAGCATATTAGACTGATTTCTGAAGGATCACGTGCCACTGAAGAAGACTGGAGTAATGATGCTTTTGATCACAAGAATAAATTACATTACAGAATAGAGTCATTTTAAATTGTAATAATATTTCACAATATTACTGTATACTCTACTTTTGATCAAATAAATTCAGGCTTGGTGAGCATAGGAGAAAACAAGGAACGACCCCAAATCTTTGATTGTCAACTGGCTGATCTTTAATATCATTGCTAAATATATTTTTGCACTGCTCAATGTGGATTATAAGGCATTAAAGTATTATAATCATAATATGTATCATAAGCACTATGCGCATTTTATAATAATGTATACATTCATCCAGTTCTCTTACCCCTATTGATGGGAAGTCGTGTTTGTTTATAGTTTTCAGAGCAACTTTTTTACAGGTTTCCTTTTCTATGGCAAGCTTAACTTCACCACAGACGCCTCTGTCAGAAAACACAAACAGAGGTACAATAAACTGCTAAATATTTGTCAGTGTGGTAAGAAATGCATAAATGCATAATGAAGCTTAGAGTAACTCTGTACATGATATTTTGAAGTTAACTTACATTCCAATCTTTCGTGCTATGTGATATTTTTTGCTGAACTCTAAAGGAAGGCTAGGTTGATCGTCCCCCATCTTATCTATGAACATAAAAACTGTGGGAAAAAAGGACCAATCAAATCAGAGTTTAGAGCTGCAGTTTTTATGTCCTTTTTTTAGACACTTCATTTATATGCAAAAATAACGTCACAATGATAATTTTCAGGTGATTTATTGTATGAACTGTAGGTTACGTTTCATAAACTCCTGAAAAAATATCACCTAAATGACTAACCTTGATGTTTTTGTTCTGCAAGGGCAATAACAGAGTTATTGCTAAGAAGGCTTTGCTTCCCGTTTCCGATTTTCTCGTCGTCCACCCATGTGCCGTTACCGCTGAGGTCCTCGACGTAGACGAGATTCTCATCCTGAAACAGAAGTAAAAGTAAAACTGAAAAAAGTCAAACAGGCCACGTGTTGAGTTAGACCTGATGTAGAAACGAGCTTTCCACAGTCAGCCATGGTTAACGTGGTCAGAGAGTGAAATTGTCTCACAACAGGGAGATTTTGGAGATATTCTATAAAAGTACTGTTCGATTATTTCGGTAGGGATGGGCGATATATCGCATCTGGTTGCATGCGCATCTCGTCAGTAAAGCCGGTTCCTTGATTAGCACTAAATCTCCATCACCTGTTTTCAAATGGAGCGGCATTTAATACAAGGAGCCGTAGTTCACTGACAAGCTACGCAATATCGCTTTCATTATTGCAGATATATCGCCTTCGACAATGAACGCAAATTGCTTAGCTTGTCAGTGAACTACGGCTCCGTGTATTAAATGCCGCTCCATTTGAAAACAGGTGATGGAGATTTAGCGCTAATCAAGGAACCGGCTTTACTGACGAGATGCGCATGCCCCATCCCTATTGCGGTTTAAAATTCAATCTTTTTTTAATGAGAAAAAAATGATAAAAACTAGTGTCACAAAGAGCTACTCAATATTGGTCTTACCCTAAAAATCTTAAAGTGCTTCTTGCTGTACGTCCTGAAATGTGTTGACCGTTTTACAATGGCGTTGGTGAAACTGTAATCGCATGCGCTATCCCTTCCAAAGACATACTGGTTTTTAACGCAATCTGGAAAACATCAAAAAGAAGCCATATTGAGTACTGTTATTGTTAAATAAACCTGTTAAATATTCTTTTTTTTTTTACTTGAAATAAAACCTAAACTTAACTTAAACTTAATAAAACCTGAACTTACAAAACCTACATAAAAATGAGAAATGCTGCCTACTTGTTGACTACTAACTGAAAAGACATTATAACTGAAGAACTAACAAAAAAATTAAAGCTAAATAGATTTAAAAAAAAAAAAAAACTAATAAAAGACAAAAGCACATAATTACTAAAACTTAAACTAAAATTAAAATGAAATCTGAAAATACAAAAATAAAAGCTAATTCAAAATATTAATAAATACTATAATAGCCACTTGCCATATTACTGTTATACCATAATAGCTCAACGATCTCATAACTGTTAAATGAATGATCCGTATTTTATACAAGCTCTATTGACAGTATTTGTGGCATAATGTCCCAAAAACAACAACTAAAATTTAACCTTAAAACAAACAAAGCAAGCCACTATTAGGGCAATACACATATAATGTGACCAGTGTTTACGAGTGTTTATAATCAGAAATAGGAGGCTAAAATTAATTCAGCTGGGAATGCTTTGCTAAGCAGATAAACATGTATAAACAAATATGCTTTTGAATTATTGATAGGTGTAGTTTGCCACGTCATGTCCTTATTGGGGACTCCTTGCACATATGTCAGTTACTGGTTTAACATGTTCAAACCACTGAAACTATCTTCAGTGGTATCAATTTGACTGCTTCGTAACATGATAACCCCTAATACACACAGGGTAAGAGGTCAGAAATACAATCTATTATATGCTAGTGTGCTATTTTGAATATATATTGAATATAAGTTTTACTTTCATATTTTATGTTTTATATTTTAGTTGCAACAGATCATGCAAAGCCCATCAAACACCCTTTTTACTTAAAGTCTTTTACTCATATTGCGCATATTTTAATTGCATCGTTTTGCACGTTTTTCTTTTTTAAAGTGCAAATTACACAACGATTTAAGTGAGAACTGACTTTTGGTCAAAAACCTCTCTGTTGCTCTCATCATTTATTTGAGTTTCCCTCATTAAGCATCTATTCTGACTAGCTTTCCATGTTCAAAACACTAAAATTATATTCGGTGGTATCAAAATTACATCGCAAATGTTGTCAGTAGCACTTAACTTGTACCAAACACAGACGTGTCCATTATTAATTATTTGAATGCTTTAAACATGATTAAACTTACTATACATATGGTAAGAGGTCAGAAATGCAACCTATTTGGTTTGTTATTGATACCGCTCCTGTTCAAAAACCCTTGGGAAACTAATTATTATGCTCTCACTTTCTTAAATCAAGGAAGATAATACACTTAACTGAGCACACTCAATCCATGCACCAAGGGGATGACGCGGCCCCACACCTGAGGCTGGACTTCCTCCTCGTCTTCAGGAATAGACTGTAGTTCCTGGACCGGCACTGTATCTACAGAACTTAGAGTCCCTGAGCCTGAGGAAGAGCCCTGGCTTGATGACGTTGGGGCGGATGAGGAGCTGGATCCAGGCTGTGATTGTGTTTGGGACTGGGTCTGGGATTGGGACTGACCACTGGGTCCAGGTTCCTCAGACATGATGTTTTTACTCTGGAGGTACACACTGAAAGATTAACAAAATGTCAACAACAGTCAATAGCTGCATAAAGCCCAAAACTCCTTTGAAATAGAATATCATCTTACAGCTCACATCATTTTGCACAGTCTACACTCTAATGACAAATGTTTCAAACAGCAGTATGCATGTTACATTGTCAACATGTTGCATGTGATTTCTTGCCGTTTGCGCATGGAAAAATATATTTATAATTTTTGCCAATGAAATATTTTAGTTTCAAACCTGCTCACTACAGAAATTGTCATGATTAGAATTATGCTTTTTAAATATTCCTGATATTTCCAGGCTTTCCATGACTGTATACAGTACATACTATACTATTTTGAAAACTGTATCCAAGAATTTTGGCAGTACTTCATGGATTTAAAAGTACTGAGTCATATTTATATTATTTTAGCTTTATTTTTTGTTTTTCATTTAAATGTTAAGTTTTGAAATTTTGCTGTATTCATTTGTCATTTTTATTTAATTTCTTTATTTTTTAAATGTGTATAGGTAGTATTTATAAAGTTTTAGCTTTGGATCTGTTTTTAATTTTTTTAATACTACAATTGATTGCTTCTGTTGTCCTCATTTGGATAAAAGCGTCTGCTAAATGACTAAATAATAATATTATATTTTTTCCGAAGCTAATTCCATTTACCAGAGGACTTTGAATGCATCATTTTATTTGCATATTTTTGCACATAACATTCAAAAAAATGTTTTGCTGAATTTTGGGTAATGTCTAGCATCTCATAGCTCCTATAATTTTAACCCTACAATCAAAAAATTATGTAAATGCATAAAATTAATGAATAGAAGACTAAACAAGTGAATATGAGTACAACAATTCACACTTTTCCATGCGTTTATTAAGAACAAGAGATTAAAGATGCCATTCTTTATAAATCCACTTGAAAAACGTTTATTTATATTTAAAATATAGCAAACAATTCTTATATGAAATTCTTATTAAATTCCAGGTGAAATGCCGGACACATAATTGACATGTGTGCATAAATCATGTGCTTGGAAAAGAAAATTAATTACTTTTACATCATGTGACCTTTCCAAGTTCATTTTCTGAGGGCTTTTAGGTCGGACTAATTTCATGCACCACCGAAACCAATGCAATCAAATGAAACTTGACGAGAAAACAGACTGAAGAACCATATAGATTAGATAAGACATGTCTATTTTCTGCAGATAAAGGCACGTTGGTTACTTCTGAGAGCGCGAGCTGTACTTTTAGCGACCGAGGAAACGGGTTGTTGCTTTTTTCATCAGAAATAATCATTGATAGAAATTCACACGTCCGTCAGATCATCTAATGATGCTTTTCAATCTCATATCCTACTGCATACCTTAATCAAGTCCTGTTTTTAAAAGTAGCAAATTGCAGAAGGCCGCGTGAGCTGCTCATCAAATCTGCCGGGAAAAGCCACTCGTTTCCATCAATGAACTTCCCATAACATCATTCAGCCAATCAGAAGCCAGAGTAGAGGCTCACGGGAAATGTAGTTTATTAAACATTCAATGTTAATTAATTATATAGACATACGCATTTTTTTATGTTGTTAATTATATTAAGCATTATTGCACTACAAACAGTAATTAGCAATTATAGCATTTATTATTAATTGCTGTTAGCACATACAAGTGTAGAAAATAGTGCAATACATTTTCCGTTGTAAAACAAACAGGGCACAGAAAGGGTTTCCTTTTTTCTTGTTTTACTAATGTGGGAGGGAAATTAACTGTTTGGTACAAACGTAGTTTTGAGTTAACGTTGGGTTAATGTCATATTTTACAACATATTTTTGTTGTTATAAAGTTCCTCGAGATCAAACAATAATAGACCCTGTCTCTCTGGTAATTGCAGCCACTATTCACGGATAACCACAAACCAATAAAAATAATTAAATAAATACGTCGAAGTGTTTTTAAAATACAAACGTTTATTTTGACAGAATTTCCGGTGTAACGTTACCTGACAGGAAGTAGCGCGCATTTCGTTCTGTGGGTGACCATGATAACGTTATACAAACTCCGATTTTTGTTAACATCTCACGGATTTAAACATGCAAACAAATGTATATCAAACGGACAACTTCTGAACCTCGTCTTACTTCCGTGTTTCGCTTCAGGGAGAGCTGTCAGCTGTTACAGGAAAGACATTAATGGTGTTTCTCACTGTAAAGCAGTTAAAGGACACTTGTGTCTGAGCTCGTTCAGCACCGTCACGGTCAACAGACTCTGTTGGAAATGCGGATCTTCTGCTGAATTATTTTTCTGTTCGTCCTGTAATATGATCCAACCTCCTGATGGCAAGACGAATTATTTTGACATCTTGAACTGGTGAGTTAAGTGTAGGCATGGTTTAAAGATCGCTGTTATTGTTATGAATGCATCATTTAGGGATTCTTGGTCCTGAGCTTCCAAAAAGTTGTATTCCTTACTTACTTTCTGTACTTAAAAGCCAAAACATTGTTATTAAACAGTATAGATGATACAGTAGTTGTTACATGATCAGACAGATACAGTTTTACTATATCTTTCAGCTTTCGATTGAATTAAAGTAGTTCATAAACATAACATATGTTGGTCTTTCCTCAGTGAACAAAAATTTTCTTTGGACACCCAGAAACTTCAGAAAAGATACTTGGAGCTGCAAAGATCTCTCCATCCTGACAACTTCAGCCAGAAATCATCGGTAATGGACTTTATTATATGAATATTAACAGTGTCTGATGTTGAGTGGCTGGGCATTTATTTGAGATATAGTTTATTGGTTTGGTTTTATATCTCATAATAGCACTAAAAGATACTGTAGGGATGTAAAATATATGGTGGCCATGTTCATTATGAGCAAATATGAGTGATTTACCAGGTGGACTTTCCTTTTCACCTATAATATCAGCTCAACATGTAAATTATAGGGATAGCAAAAGATTATGGCTAAAGAGCACTAGTTCTTATGAAAATATAGTTCTTAAGAAATATTCTTTTTGCATTTTTTTTTATTCTAAGAATATATTTTGAGTAGTTTGTATTATAAACTTCAATGTTAGTTACTGACAATATACAGAAGAATAAAGATAAAGTATGTGAGCTTGTTACCCAAGGTTTTTGTCTTCTAGGGTGAATTTCATGAAAGCATATTTAAGTATAATATACACACATTTTACTGCTTGAAAGTTTGGGAGCAGTAAGATTTTTTTTTTAATTAATACTATTTATTTAAAGCACGGACACATTCAGTTGATCAAAAGTTTCAGTAAAGATTTTTAGGATTAGAAATTCTATTAGAAATCAGTTACAAAACTTTGAACCCTGATAGAAAAGTATCACAATTTACACAGAAATATTAAACAGCTCAACTGTTTTCAACATTGATAATTAAATATTTATTGAAAATTCTGCCAAAAAATGCAGTCACAGAAATTACATTTGAAAAATATATAAAATAGAAAACAGCTATTTTGAATTGTTATATTTCACAATATTAATGTTTTACTTCTTTTTACTGCATTGTACACACATATGCGGTTTTGTTATTTCCATTATTTTTAAATAAGTTTATTTAAATTAGCATACGATTAATAATGACCACTATGATGAAACTAACTGCTATAAAACTATGTATAAATAACTTTTGCAACTTCTACTATATAGATATACACACACACACAGTATTTGATACACTGCTGATTTTTCTAGTTTTCCCACTTACAAAGAATGGAGAGATCTGTAATTTATCGTAGGTACACCTCAACTGTGAGAGACAGAATATATATATATATAAAAAAAAATCCAGAAAATCACATTGTATGATTTTTGATTAATTAATTTCCATTTTATTGCATGAAAGTAGTATTTGATACAATAGAAAAATAGAACTTAATATTTGGTACAGAAACCTTTGTTTACAATTACAGAGGTCAGACGTTTCCTGTAGTTCTTGAGCAGGTTTGCACACACTGCAGCAGGGATTTTGGCCCACTCCTCCATATCAGGTCTTCTCCAGTTCTTTCAGGTTTTGGGGCTGTCGCTGGGCAACATGGAGTTTCAGCTCCCTCCATAGATTTTCTATTGGGTTCAGGTCTGGAGACTGGCTAGGCTACTCCAGGACCTTGAAATGCTTCTTACCTGGTTGCCACTCCTTAGTTGCCCTTGCTGTGTATTTGGGGTCATTGTCACGCTGGAAGACCCAGCCACGACCCATCTTCAATGCTCTTACTAAGGGAAGGAGGTTGTTGCCCAAAATCTCACGATACATGGCCCCATCCATCCTCAATACGGTGCATTCGTCCTGTCCCCCTTGTTGAAAAGCACCCCCAAAGCATGATGTTTCCACCCCTATGCTTCACGGTTGGGATGGTGTTCTTGGGATCCTCACCCTCTGACCATATATCTGACCATATGACCTTCTCCCATGCCTCCTCTGGATCATCCAGATGGTCTTTGGCAAACTTCAGACGGGCCTGGACATGTGCTGGCTTGAGCAGGGGGACCTTGCGCACACTGCAGGATTTTAATCCATGACGGTGTAGTGTGTTACTAATGGTAACGGTTACTGTGGTCCCAGCTCTCTTCAGGTCATTGACCAGGTCCTCCCATGTAGTTCTAGGCTGATCCCTCACCTTTCTCAGGATCATTGATACTCCACGAGGCGAGATCTTGATTTTCTGGATTTGTTTTTAATATTCTGTCTCTCACAGTTGAGATGTACCTACGATGGAAATTACAGATCTCTCCATTCTTTGTAAGTGGGAAATCTTGAAAAATTGGCAGTGTATCAAATATGTATGTTTATATACCCCACAGTGTGTGTGTGTGTGTGTGTGTGTGTATATATATATATATATTTTTTATTTATTTATTTATTTAATTTTTTTATTTGTTATAATTGGAATTGAAAAATTGTATGGTTCTAGAACAATATTTGTTCTATTTATTTTATAATATAATAAATATTTTATAATATTTATAAAACATTTGTTCTTTTTAGTTTTGTTGTGATATGTGGCTCAGTGTTACATATTCTTAACCTTTTTTTTTTTTTTTTTTTTTAGATTCGCCTTTTAACCCCTTTCCTTTGCATTATATATCAAACTGTGTACTAGAATACTCTCAGTATCCTCTTGTCCATATCTATTTAGATGCTCCGGTAAAAGACATGCAGCTTATCATTGTTCCTATAATGCAGCAGACAGTTCTTTGGTGATTGGTTCATGCTTTGCGAGACCAGTTGGGTTTCCTGACAGCAACAGCAAGCCAGATGTTGATTCTCTAGGCTTTGGCAGCTCTGACAGCTGAAAATGTTTCTCCTCTGCAAGTCATTTCCTTGGTGTCTCACCTCTTATTCCACCTGATGCCTCCCTGATGAATCTCAGACCCTCTGCATCCACCCACACAGCCAGATCCTTCAGGGAAAAAAAAACCCCCGGCACAATTATCAGCATCGCTGGGGTTTCGTTTTTTTGCTCATTCCCAAGAGGAAATCCTTACCGCAAACAAAGAACATGTCATGATATCTTAAAATAAATGTGACGACAGTAAGTAATTATATAACGTTTGGAAAAGTTAGAAAACTTGGGCAGAGTAAGACTTTTTGTATAACACTTCTTTTGTTACTTCATAAAATCACAATCACATTATTCTTCAGGTTGCTTTATACTTTGGAGCTTTGTGCGACTTGTGCCTTTAGGGGCTGTTGAAATTGTTTTTGTAGCCCGCAAGAAGAATGACTTTCATTTGGAATGACTTTGTGGTCTGATCCTATTTACAGAAAGAGCAGGAATATTCAGAAGAACAATCAGCACTGGTGAACAAAGCTTACAGAACGCTGCAGAAACCTCTGAGTCGGGCCGTCTACATGGTAATTATTTGTTTGGTAAATATTTGTTGTGCATATGGCAGCTGACGGATGTATATAGTGACCCCAGAAAACTTTGGATGCATAAGCCACACTAAAATTTAATACACCGTATGTGCATTAAATATCAGACAAAATATCAAACGTAGTACCATGTACTTTTAAAGAAAGAAGCACCAAGTAGGACATTTCACAAAAAGATGTTTTTAAATAATAAAACAAGACTAAAAATGTCAGAAAAAAAACGTAGAAAACCGTTTAACTACCCTCCACATTAACACTACATGTGTTAAAAGTTGTACAAATCAAATTTTAACTGTATATGGTAAGTAAACTTGCAATCTAAAAAAATACTGGGTTAAAAACCATGCCTGCGCTCCAGGGTGAAATATGGACAAACCCAGCAATTGGGTTGTTTTCATTCAGCAGTTGGGTTAAATGTTTAACCCAGCCTTCTGGGTAGTTTTATTTAACTCAACTATTGCTTAAAATTTACTATGTTTCTTGCTTAAAATGAACCCAAAATAGGCTGGAAATGAACAATTATTAATCAGTTGAATAAATAATAATTTAATAATATTATTTTTTGAATTGCTTAAATGTTCATCTTTTGATTATTGCTGATGCCTCTAGTAATTATGTGTTTGATTTTTAATTTACAACCTATTTTGGGTTTATTTTAAGCCTTTTGGGTAGTTTTATTTAACTCTATTGTTCAAAAAATTACTGTATGGCTAAGTCAAAACAGAGTTGTTTTTAACCCAGCTTTTTTAGATTGTAAGTTAACTTACTATATAAAGTTAAAATGTGATTTGCATAAGGCCTAACATGCATTAAATGCACTGTGAAATAATGTCAAATTTATGGTTTTAGCAAGTAAAATCTCTGAATTACCATACACTTTATAGTACAAAACAGTAAAAAGGCGTGAGTGAAATTAGACACACTTGGGGGGGGCGCATGTCCTAAAAGGTTGAAAACCCCTGTCCTCGCTCATCCAAAAACAATCTCCAGCATATTCAGTTATCAGACACAACTAGAACTTCAAATGGGACTGGCTTCTATGGTCAGATGATTCTATGGCCTATATTTCTGATGGAGGTCCTGGACATCTTGTTTAGACACATGGCATCATGGATTCTATCAAATACCAACAGATAAATCAACAAGTGACTGGCCGGGTTTCCATCCAAAGTTGCGAATTTAACTTGTGCGCAAAATTGGAATATCGCATAAAATATTTGTGAACGAGCTAGGGGTGTGCGATATGACGATTTTTGATCGTGGACGATAAAAATGTCTCCACGATCTGCTTTTGAAGAAATATCGTAGTATCGCGCTACCGCGCACATTGTCAAATACAGTTCTGGCGCCGCGGTCTCTATATACTGTACAACACGACATATAGCAGTAGAGTTACTCAGACAGGACACTGCACTTATTCGCGATCGCAAAAGTACATTATTTGCATACAAGCCTTGCTGTTTAAATGTTTAATTCGCGCGCTGGTCTGACGTGCGCTTGTTCTGAGCGCATACACCTGAAGCACGCGCACTAAAACGCCTGTCTAACAGCGCCTGATTACTCAACTAAGTTATATTTTGCGCTAATACTGTCAAAACACACAAGGTTTACATACAGACTGAGTTGGTTATCTCTAAAATGAAAGTAAATAGTTAAGAGAGAAACGGATGCATGCCTGTATATTAGATGCGTGCAGCTCTTAAAGGGACAGGACACTAAACGTGCTGTCGACTGTCATTAAAGGGATAGTTCACCCTAAAATTTAATTTCTGTCATTATTTACTCAGTGGAAAACCAAACAGTTGCTGGTCCACATTGACTTTGATAGTAGGAAAGAAAAATCCTATGGAAGTCACTGAGGACCAGCAACTGTTTGGTTTTCCACCTTCTTCAAAATAGCATTTATAAATGTTCAGCACAAGAAAGAAACGCATTCCGGTTTAAAACAACTTTTGAGTAAATGATGGTATAAAAATACAACATTATGACAGAATTGACAGACAGATGACAGAATATTAATTTGTGGGGGAACTATTCATTTAACGTTAACAAAACAACAAAACACAAAAGAGAAAAATCACTCACTATTCTTGACTGAAAAACTTTAATACAGTTGCTTTAGGAATCAGTCTATCTAGTGTTTTATTTTTATATTTGTTCATTCAATTTCATTGAATGCTCTGCTAAATACACCTATTGTACCTGGAAATAAAGCACTGTTTGTTTTATTTGTATATTATGTGTATTTGTAATGTGTATCTTTGTTCTTATTTTTTAATAAGAAAAATAAAATAATGACAGATTTTTTATCTTCGCCCACTTTGGCCTAAATATCTGCCATGCATCTTTGTCTTTCTAGTTTGGCTGTAATGCTCAGACAACTTGTAAAACCAAAATAGTAAAACTAACAAAGAATCGTGATAAAAATCGTGAATCGTGATATTTCTATAAAAAATCGTGATATGATATTTTTCCCATATCGCCCACCCCTAGAACGAGCACCGTTTCCATCCAACGAGTCAAAGAGAACAAAATCGTCACTTCCTGGTAAACTGGCACTAAATAGTCTATAGAAAACTAGGATAAGCTACTGAATATAATAATTTTCATATATGAAAAATTAATTGCGCCTAAGAGCAAGCAGACGAAACACAATAAATGCTGTCATTGCTTTCGGAGGTGAATGCTGCTGTTTGGGAACACAGTCGTTTAAGACAATTATACAGAAATACTTTGATGATAGCCTTTTCTCAGGCATTTCAGAACGACCATAACATTTCAGATGCTGTGGAACGAGATCATAGCGTGATCATAGCGAGATCGTCTCATAGCGCAAAGTCACTTGACTTTTTTGATGTTTGGAGGAAGTTGTTCGCAAAATACGTTTCCATCTCCCTTTATTCGCATTAACCCTTTTTCGCACAAGTCAAAAACCACCTCAAGCGAGCGTTAAAAACTTTTTTGCAAATTAAGGGATTTTTTTTCGAAATTTGGCATTTCCATCACTCGTTTCGCGCTTTAAAACAGGGTGATGGAAACCCAGCTACTGACTCTGTTCAAAATCCTATAATGGGCCGTGTTTGGATCTTCCAACCGGACAATAATCCAAACACAAACCTAAAAAACAACACAAAAATGGGTCACTGAGCACAAAACCAAGCTTCTGCTGGCCATTCCTGTCCTCTGACCTGAACCCCTGTAGAAAATGAGCGAGGTGAACTGAAGAGAAGAAGCACCGTCATGGAGCTGTGAATCTAAAGGATCTGGAGAGATTCTGGATGAAGGAATGGTCTCTGATCTCTTGTCAGGTGTTCTCTAACCTCATCAGGCATTATAGGAGAAGATTTAGAGCTGTTAAACTGACAAATGAAGGTTTCAAAAAGTATTGAATAAAAGGGTGCCGTTAATTGTGGCCAATGTGTATTAGAGAAAAACATTTATTTCATAATGATATTTCACCCCATTTTAAATTCTTATTCTCCAATGAACAATGATTAGATTTTTGTGAATTTTTTAAATAAAAGATCAAAAGGATTAACAATGCAGATTAATTTTCACAGCCTTCTTTGATCATATTTACCAAGGGTACCAATAATTCTGACCACGACTGTATTAGCTGCAAAACTGTTTTTAACCTTAAAAATAATAAAAATGGCAATAATAAGGACCAAATGAGCACATTAGAATGATTTCTGAAGGATCATGTAACACTGAAAACTGGAGTAATGATGCTGAAAATTCAGCGCTGCATCACAGAACTAAATTACATTGTAAATATATTAAAATAGAAAAGTTTCTTAAAATTTTAATATTTCACATGATTAGTATTTTTCTGTATTTTTCAAATCAAATCATGCATCACTAAAAATCACATTCACACCAGATTATTAAAATACATTCAGCAAAAATTATGAAGAAAAAAATGAAGTGAGCTCCTGCAATGCAAATAATTTAGCGATCCAGAATTAAATACAGTAACATTCAGAACTTTTTAAGAACCCAAATAGATTTTTCACCACTTTATATATCAGTTGTTGCCATGTTCTGTATTTTTACACTTTGACATGTATAGAAAAATAGGTTGAGTTTATCTGTGGGCGCTAACTGAAAAACAGGCCCTTTAACCGGTCTATGACTACTGAATGTTACAGTGTAGTCTGTTCTAACTGCTGCCCAGAGGCTGTAGTTCTGTTTTAGTAGCGCTTTACCCTGCATGTTCTGCTGCAGCTGGAGCTGCTAGGGGTTTTGCTGGAGGAAGGTACGGATGCCACGGCGGACCCCACGTTTCTCCTAGAGATCCTGGAGATCAACGAGAGCCTTGCAGAGACGCGGAGCCAAGACGAGGTCAGCGCTATCGGGCGGTCTGTACGAGGTGTGTAGGCTCGAAAGAAAAGCTCTAATCGGAAGTGATTGTTGAAATATTGCTCTGCGCCCACTCATGTCGCTCGCAGCTTATTTATGTGACCGTTTGCGGCTCCAGATTCATTCCATCAGAAAGTTCCAAGGTCCTGTGGTTTTATGTTTTCGCTGCAAAGTCAGCGTGGTTGTGCGATTTTATTCGTGCTGTTAATATACTGTATTTTACTTCCTTTCACCAGAGAAACTGAAAGACTTGACTGAACGGATGAATTCATCTCTGAACACAGGTATTTTTCTCTCTCTCTTCTCCTCACGACCTCCCAAATTTGCCAGAAATTCAGCACAAAGGCCAGTTGCATGCACATTTCCATGGCTTGCGAGTGGAAATCAGCTGTTTTTGTGTTTGGCTCATGAGTCTCTTTTCACAGGGGATCTGCTGACCGCCAGAGAGCTCCTAGCCCAAATGAAGTACTTCACAAATATAGAGGAGAAGGTAAAAGACAGAATTACAGAGAGTTGCTGAGGGAAAATTGTAAACCATTTGCAATCGTAATCCAGCTCAGTGAAAGATTCACGCTTGTGCACTGAAGATTTTGTAGTCGTATATTTATTGTTAATGGTGTATATTTGTTGGATTATTGTTGGTATCTAAATAAAGTACATTATTCTAATCTTTTGTCAAAAGCCATTCTTACATGTGCAAAACTCACTTCTGTGATGCTACAGTGTTGTCATTTGTTGCTATGGCATTGTTAGGGTTTTTGGTTTAATTTCTTACTGGACTAATTCAGAAGAGCACAAATTATTACGTCTGTTGATACTGTATGATTCTGGTGTATCCTGCAATCTAACTTGAAGGGATTTTTTTGCATGCTTTAGTCGTGCTCGTCAAAAACTGAGCTCTAGTAACAGCACACCAAGATGCATGATTAAATTTTTATATTTTATATTTAGAATTAATTTAAATATTTTCTGTTTTAGTTTTTAAATTTATTTATTTTACTGTTTAGGTTTAAAAAAAAAATCTCAGTCATAGTTTTAGTTCAGTTTTATTTGATTTTCAGTTAAGTATAGCTTAAGTATTTTTATATAATATTTTATTTTAGTTTATTTCAGCTTTATTTCAATTAATAAATATAATTTTTAATAGTTAAGTTTAATTTTGTCTTGTAATATTTATATTCCATTATTTTATTACCATTTTGATTTCATTTATTTTTTTTACTTTGTTTTAGTTCAGTTTAGGTTTATTTCCATTTTAGTAATTTTGGTGATTCAACTTTGTTTCAAAGTTAAAATTCTGTAAAATTTTGTGTAGTTTAATTTTTTCAGGTAATATTATTTTAGTTCAGTGTCAGTTATAGTTTAGTGATATATATACGTAGATCACTTACCATAAGATGCTTTTTCTTAAATTAAAGCACATTATTTTTTTAAATGGATCATATCTTATTTTTCCCTTTATATTTAAAGACCCCTTATAGGTCCTATTATATGGTCCTGACTATTATTATTAGTATTATATAGCACTTCTTGTGTCTGTTGCCATCTTATGATAAATTGCAGTTTTCCTCAGCTGTAAGTCACTTTTTATAAAAGCATCTGCCAAAAAATATATATACAGTTGAGGTCAAAAGTTTACATGCACCTTGCAGAATCTGCAAAATGTTGATTAAAGTAAGAGGGATCATACAAAATGCATGCTATTGTTTATTTAGTACTGACCTGAATAAGATATTTCACACAAAAGATGTTTACATGTAGTCCACAAGAGAAAATAATAGTTGAATTTAAATTACCCCGTTCAAAAGTTTACATACGCTTAATTCTTATTACTGTGTTGTTACCTGAATGATCCACAGCTGTTATTTTTTGGTTTAGTGATAGTTGTTCATGAGTCCTTTGTTTGTCCTGAACAGTTAAACTGTCTGCTGTTCTTCAGAAAAATCCTTCAGGTCCCACAAATTCTTTGGTTTCTTTGTGTATTTGAACCCTTTCCAACAATGACTGTATGATTTTGAGATCCATCTTTTCACACTGAGGACAACTGAGGGACTTAAATGCAACTATTAAGGTTCAAACGCTCACTAATGCTCCAGAAGGAAAAGCCATGCATTAAGAGCCATTAAAACCATTAAAAACTTTTGAACAGAATGAAGATGAGTACATTTTTCTTGTTTTGCCTAAATATCATATTTTTTCATTTAGTACTGCCCTTCAGAAGCTACCAAAATTTATCCAAAGAAACAAGTGTTAATGATAAATCCCCTGCGACGTTTGTACTGGCTACTGTATACAGGCCACCAGGGCACCATACAGACTTCATTAAAGAATTTGCTGATTTTCTATCTGAGGTAGTGGTGGCTGCAGATAAAGTCCTAATTGCTGGTGATTTTAATATCCATGTTGATAATGAAAGAGATTCATTGGGATCAGCATTTATAGACATTCTAAACTCCATTGGTGTTAAACAACACGTTTCAGGACCTACTCCTTGTCGAAATCATATTCTAGATTTAATACTGTCATATGGAATTGATATATTGCAGCAGAGCGATGATATCTCAGATCATTATTATATAGTTTTGTGTATATTCCATACATCTAAAGCTGTAAAGCCAAATCCTTGTTACAAATCTGGTAGAACCATCACTTCTACCACATAAGACTACTTTATAATACTCTTCCTGATTTATCTCAATTCCTCAGCATATCCAATAGCTCAGAACAACTTGATGATGTAACAGAAACTATTGACTCTCACTTTTCTAGCACTTTAGATACGGTTGCTCCTTCATGCTTAAGGAAGATTAAGGAAAAGAGTCCAGCACCGTGGTATAATGAGCACACTCGGGCCCTAAAGAGCGCAGCTGGAGAAAAACAAAATTAGAGGTATTTCGTATTGCTTGGCGGGAAAGTACCCTATCCTACAGAAAAGCATTAAAAACTGCTAGATCTGCTTTCTTTACATCTCTTTTAGAAGAAAACAAACACAACCCCAAGTATTTATTAAATACAGTGGCTAAATTAACAAAACTTATAACATCAGCAGGTGCAGACATTACCCAGCAGCACAGTAGTAATGACTTTATGAACTACTTTACTTCCAAGATTCCAAGACTTTACTTCTGAAAATTTTAGAGATACAATTGTAACCATGCAGCTGTCAGCCACAGTATCGCATCAGATAGCGCACTATAGATCCCCTGAGGAAAAATTCCACTCATTCTCTTCTATTGGAAATGAAGAATTGTATAAACTTGTTAATTCATCTAAACCAACAACCTGTATTTTAGACCCTGTTCCATCTAAACTCCTAGTAGGGTGAAGCTGCAGGCCCGGAGGCCCAACTGCACGCTCAGACCTGCACTCCCAGAACTATGGTTTTTTCAGACAGTGCCACCTGCTGTTTGGATGAACATTTGTTTTGTAGCGGTGTGTACCGTAATAATTTCCAACATTATACAACTGCTAGCAAGTAGCAACATCGGACACGTGAGTAAGGTTATTAATTTTATTAAAGCGTTTCCTGAAAATGACCAGGTTTTATGGCATAAATCAATGTGACATCTTATTACACCAGCAAACGAATAGCCTATTTTAGTATTTAATGATAGTTTAGATAGTTCGACAAAATAAGCCGTGAATTTTGTTCTCCTCAGTTACTTTCAAACACGGTGCGTAACCTATTATTGCTATCTTAGTCAGTGTTTGATTTGATCAAAATTAGTGTCGAAAGATAGCATTATTTTATAATATTTACAACTTGCTCTTATTTTCTGTGTTATTGTACCATTCTGGGATACTTAATATGTTTTCTAACAAAATAAAAAACGTTGAAGTAAAAATGTTAAAATAAAATGTATAATATATAATAAAATTATTATTTGTAACATATTTTAGTACTATGTAGGTCTACTGTACGTATTACTGTATTAACTACTATTATTTCATACTAATATTACTACTACATATACTATTAGTAGTAGTAGTATGTGTAAGAAAAATAATATTGCACGTTCTTTTTATTGTACTTTATAAATCTCAAGTGCTACCACAGACAATAACAGTAACACAACAACAGTGTAACAATTAGAAATAAGTTCTGTAATAATTACAAATAAGATCTTTGGAATAAAATGCGACCTTGAGTTTATTTTCATCAAAATATCAAGTAATCTGTGTAGAATTGACAATATGAGCTCTGTTGGGTTGTCTATATAATTTGCGTGTGACTTGTGTATTTTTTCCCAGATGGTTTATTTGTACAGGCCATCATTCATGGCCTTTGCGAGCTGCAGGGCTTGTCTTGGCAGGAGGCTGAAGAGGTGTTCCTCCAGGGCCCCGTTTATTACTCAAGGTATGTTTTAAATTTTTGTTTGTACAAAAACTGTTGGATTTTTGTGTTACACAACATTTCTGACAACAGCATTTATCTTTTCTTTTAGTGAAGTTGAGGAATTTGACAGAAGAATTCCTCGAGAAATGAAAAATCTCCCCAACAAGAATGTAAAGCATTTATTTTATTTGATGTTGTTTATTTTTATTTTAACCTGTGCTGATCAGCTGGCCCCCATCTTCACACAGATCTTCAACAGATCACTGGAGCTGTGTGAAGTCCCCTCATGCTTCAAACGCTCTACCATCATCCCCGTCCCAAAGAAACCCAAAATTACTGGACTTAACGACTACAGACCTGTGGCTCTAACATCTGTGGCCATGAAATCATTTGAAAGACTGGTTTTGGCTTATCTGAAGGACATCACTGGACCCTTACTGGACCCCCTGCAGTTTGCCTACAGAGCAAACAGGTCTGTGGATGATGCTGTCAATATGGGACTGCACTTCACCCTGCAGCATCTGGACAGACCAGGGACTTATTTGAGGATCCTGTTTGTAGACTTAAGCTCCGCTTTTAACACCATCATCACGGAAACCCTTCAGAATAAACTAACTCAGCTCTCTGTCCCTACCTCCGTCTGTCAGTGGATCAACAGCTTCCTGACAGACAGACAGCAGCTAGTAAAGCTTGGTAAATCCACATCCAGCACTCATACCATCAGCACTGGAGCTCCTCAGGGCTGCGTTCTCTCCCCACTGCTCTTCTCCCTCTACACCAACGACTGCACCTCTAAAGACCCCTCTGTCAAGCTCCTGACGTTTGCAGACGACACCACACTGATCGGCCTCATCCAGGATGGTGACGAGTCTGCTTACAGACAGGAGGTTAAGGAGCTGGCTGTCTGGTGCAGTCTTAACAACCTGGAGCTTAACACGCTCAAAACAGTGGAGATGATCGTGGACTTCAGGAGAAACCCCCCTGCTCTCCCCCCACTCACCATCATGAACAGCACTGTGACTGCAGTGGAGTCATTCAGATTCCTGGGCAACACCATCTCTAAGGACCTGAAGTGGGACAATCACATTGAGTCCATTGTGAATGTTTTCCAGAAGACAAATTAAGTTTAATTTACCTTGATCTTCAAATTCAAAAAGTTTTCACGCCCCGGCTCTTAATGCATGGCTTTTCCTTCCGGAGCATCAGTGAGTGTTTGAAACTTCTGTAATAGTTGCATATGAGTCCCTCAGTCGTCCTCAGTGTGAAAAGATGGATCTCAAAATCATACAGTCATTGTTGGAAAGGGTTCAAATACACAAAAATGCTGTAAAACCAAAGAATTTGTGGGACCTGAAGGACTTTTCTGAAGAACAGCAGACAGTTTAACTGTTCAGGACAAACAAGGGACTGTGGATCATTCAGGAAACAACACAGTATTATTTATAAATTAAACTATTATTTTCTCTTGTGGACTATATGGAAACATCTTTTATGTGAAATATTTTATTCAGGGGGCTGTTTCATAAAACTAGTTTACCAAATAAGCCAGGCTTATTTCAGTAATTCTGACTTATTTTCACTTGATTTGGTTTCTGAAAGCAAAATTACCATAGCTCAAGCTCAGTCACTGTGGCAACTTATGCTGGGAAACTAGCCTGGTCCGGAGCAGGCTAACTGTCAGACTAAGCTGAGCTCCTCTAACACGGACCAATAGGAATGCACTGATATTACCACTGACTCTCTCACATATAATCAATTGATTTTATTATTAGTCCAAAAATAAAAGTATACAGAAAATACACCTTAAATAATCAAGTAAAGTAAAAACAAAATAGGCTACAACCAACTATATTTAATGTATTGTGCCAAAAATGTAATGACCTTTTTTTAAGATATATGAAATCATTTTAACATAGTAGTTATTTGTGCATTCAGTTAATCAACAGTTTCTGTTTGCCATGGTGGATCGATTTGATCCATGATCGACATTAAGGGCTGCTTACGAATAAGCATGCACGTCTCATTACCCCGACTCACTGAACCTGGATCGAATTAGTCAGATTGCATGAACTTGAATTGTCGTTTATGAAACCGCTTTAGTCCCGATTGATTTGTTAGGTTATTTCAAGTCAGGTTTTGGACTTTAATCCCCGCTTTTTTTAGCCTCTTTTATGAAACAGCCCTCAGGTCAGTACTAAATAAACAATAGCATGCATTTTGTATGATCCCTCTTATTTTGGTAAAATAATAAACATTTTGCAGATTCTGAAAGGTGTATGTAAAGTTTTGACTTCAACTGTATGTATGTGTATATATATATATATATATATACACACACACACATATATATATATACACAGATATACATATATATATATATATATACAGTGAGGTCAATAAGTATTTGATCACCCTGTGATTTTGCAAGTTCTCTTACTTAGAAATCATGGAGGGGTCTACAATTTTCAGCATAGGTGCATTTCCACTGTGAGAGACAGAATCTAAAAATAAAAATCCGGAAATCACATTGTATGATTTTTTAACAATTTATTTGTGAATTACTGTGCCAAATAAGTATTTGATCACTTGCTTATCCGCCAGATTTCTGACCCTCAAAGACCTGTTATTTTGCTTTTAAATAGTCCAGCTACACTCTGCTCATGATTCTAAATTAGTAGCAACTGTTTGAGGTCGCTAGCTGTCATAAAGACACCTGTGCACCCCACAATCAGCCAAAGTCTAAGTAGCAACATGGGCAAAACCAAAGAGCTGTCAAAAGACACAAGAGACAAAATTGTAGACCTTCACAAAGCTGGAAAGGGCTACGGGGCAATTGCCAAGCAGCTTGGTGAAAAAAGAACAACTGTTGGAGCAATTGTCAGAAAATGGAAGAGGCTAATGATGACTGTCAATGTCCCTCGGACTGGGCCCCACGGAAGATCTCTCCTCGTGGGGTATCAATGATGCTAAGAATGGTGAAGAATCAGCCCAGAACTACACGGTAGGAGCTGGTCAATGCCGTGAAGAGAGCTGGGACCATCGTTTCCAAGGCTACTATCAGTAATACACTAAGACGTCATGGTTTAAAATCTTGCATCGCATGGAAGGTTCACCTGCTTAAGTCAGCCCATGTCCAGGCCCGTCTTAAGTTTGCCAGGGACCATCTGGATGATCCAGAGGAGTCATGGGAGAAAGTCCTGTGGTCAGATGAGACCAAAGTAGAACTTTTTGGTCTTGAAGAATGATGAGTATCATCCCAATAATACCATACCTACAGTGAAGCATGGGGCTGGAAGCATCATGCTCTGGGGGTGTTTTTCTGCACAGGGGACAGGACGACTGCACTGTATTAAGGAGAGGATGAACGGGGCCATGTATTGTGACATATTGGGCAAAAACCTCCTTCCCTCAGTCAGAGCATTAAAGATGGGTCATGGCTGGGTCTTCCAACATGACAATGACCCAAAGCACACAGCCAGGAAAACCAAGGAGTGGCTCCATAAGAAGCATATCAAGGTTCTGGAGTGGCCTAGCCAGTCTCCAGACCTGAACCCAATAGAAAATCTTTGGAGGGAGCTGAAACTCCGTGTTGCTCAGCAACAGCCCCGAAACCTGACAGATCTAGAGAAGATCTGTATGGAGGAGTGGGCCAAAATCCCTCCTGCAGTGTGTGCAATCCTGGTGAAGAACTACAGGAACCGTTTGACCTCTGTAATTGTTAACAAAGGCTTCTGTACCAAATATTAATTTTTTTTGACTCAAGTGATCAAATACTTATTTGACACAGTAATTCACAAATAAATTGTTAAAAAAAATCATACAATGTGATTTCCGGATTTTTATTTTTAGATTCTGTCTCTCACAGTGGAAATGCACCTATGCTGAAAATTGTAGACCCCTCCATGATTTCTAAGTAAGAGAACTTGCAAAATCACAGGGTGATCAAATACTTATTGACCTCAATGTATATGTATGTATATGTATGTATACATAGTTAACAATGATAATTTAATTCTTTAATTTGAATAATTGTAATAAATTATTAGGTTAGAAGTTAGTTCAAAACTCAATCCTAAGTATGAGCAATAATAATTGTGATGCTTGCATCTTTTAGATGTAGTTCCATAAACTATGTGTGACTTTCCCAAGACAATACTTCTGCGTTCAGCGTCAAAATGTGATTGGCTGATGCCACGTTTATTTAGGTCTGGCCTTTTGGGAGAACAGAGAAAACGGGAAACCCGCAAAATGATGAAACTCTACAGTTATAAAACAAAACTGCAAGACAACAAGATTCATTTAGCCCCATCCCCGTTTGAATCTTTAATGCTACTATTAGACTTGCAATCTCTGTGGTGCGCTTTGTGATAAATGCATCTTATTCTCTCTAATGTGGGCTGATTCATTAAATTGTAATTGGAGCTGGATTTGTGCTAGAAGATGGCATTACTTTGGACACACAGTCTGACACTAGTCTCTTATTAGATAGCGCTTCAACAAAATTTCTCGCTTATAGTGTGGTATGAATTAAATTACATCATAACACATATATCGATCCTGGATTTATGAATGTGTGTGTTTGTGTGAAAGGCAGCATCAGGGAGACAGAAGGTGTGTGCATGCTGGAGCTGAAAATGCCTCCGCTGATCTGTAGAGGGAAGCATGTCACCTCACTATGGAGACTGTAGAAAACCCCTCAATGGCTGTGTTTATGAAATGCTTGTTACAGATCTTCAGTTTTGTGCTTTTTCTTTCTCTTCACGATCAGTGATTGCACACATTTGATTAGTTGTGTTCACTAAGTCACATATCACTATTGCTCACTCTTATGGTTTTGTGGTATGTACATGAATGATTCATCAAATCACTGAAGCTTGAGAAATCATTTTCAAATTGATCGTAATTCTAAGCTTCACTTTGCAGATGACAGACTTGAGAAAGGACTGAACCCACTGTAAAAATGTTTGCAATTTTTTACAGAAAAATATATATACAGTGAAAACTGTAAATGGCTTAACATTGCATTATACATAATTTTATGGTAAAATGCGGCCAAATTTATCTTTCTTTCTTTCTTTCTTTCTTTCTAACATCACATTATATGTAATTTTACAGTATAATACTGTCAATTTTGTATTTTTATTTTTTGCAAGTAAAAACTATGAATGACTAATTCTATATAATACCATATCATGGCCCTATGTGACACATCAGATATAATTATATTTCACATGAAATAATTTTGCTTCTCATTTTTGTTATCAGTAATGTACATTAGGGTATTTTTTAAGGTATACTTTTTAGGTATAATACATATTTTAGTAGTTCAAGATTATATTAACATTATATCACTTAAAAAAAAATATATAAGCACCAATATGCCATCACATAATACCAGATCCATTGTTATTTATTTATTTAGATTCAATTTATTTTTATTTCATTTTTAGTTTATTTCCATAATTTTGGTGATTAAACAAACTCATTCCAGTTAATTTTATTTAGCTTATTTTTTCATTTTGTTTATTTATATTTTACTTTAGCTTTCTTTCAGTTAAAAAATGTTTTTTAATACTGTAAAGCTTTGTTTAGTTGAATTTTGTGGTCTACTATTTATATTTAATTTTATTTCATTTCAATTGACAACATTTTTTTTTAATAGTTTTAGTTAAAAATATTAACCCTGAGCTCATGAACAAATGGTGCTATTATGCACTACATTTTAATACTTTAATTAAAAAAAAAAGAAGAAGAAAAAAAAAAGAATACCAAGTGAAAAGTTCAAATCCCATAATATAGGTGCCATTATGCCATCACATAATAACGAATCCATTGTCACCAAATTTTCTGGAAAACACAGTTCCTGTTTTTTCCTGTAAATTTAACAATATTTGTACAGTGCATAGACAAAAGCTCAGGAATAAGTTGTTATGACTAAGAACAATGCCACCTAGCAGCTAGTCACAACTCCTTAGCAACTGCATAGAAATACCCTAGCAACCACCATAGCAAGGCGGCGGCGGCATAATTAACAAATTCAAGAACCACTGACTTTTTGGTGTCCGAACAAAGCCCATTTCGATGACATTGACTTTGCAGTTTTGAACCCAGCTTTCTCTAAGCTGCCACTGTAGAAATGACCATTAAAAAGTGAAACTTCAGCTGCGTCATCTCATCTCAAAGGCAAAGAAACAAGGACAGAACATTCATTGGAGGTTAGAAAAACAGCTTAGACATGCCAGTTCGCATTTAATCTTCAGTTTAAATCCATGTAACGCCACTGGAGCATTGCCCTGTGGACGTCCCGCTGAAAACAGGACTTGACTTGCTTGTTTATTAAGTCAAGAACGACAGCGTCACGTTTCTAAGTCTTCCTCGCAGGAGATGATATTTACTTAATACTTGTGAATTAAACCACAGACGAGAGACAGAGACAGAGAGGGAGGGAGGGGAAATGTGTCAATCTGATTATTATTCATCCTGTAATCGGAAGGCATCTCCAGCTCTACCAAATGAATGGGAAAACATGATCGACCAGTTCTGAAGCCACTGCTGTCTATACATACTCTCTGAAATTGGGTTTGAAAGAAAAAAAGGATGTGTGAAGAATGGAGGGTGGTCTGGGAAGAGGAAAATAAGATGAATCTTCACTGGTGGGGAAACTAGTGTTAAGGAAAATGGGCAAGAACACATGTTCTTAAATGAGGGTGAGTTTAAAAGGTTTAAAGGTTAAGTGTTTTTACTCAACATTCTTAAAAATAAAGATTTTAGAAAGGGATTTTCACAGCAGTGCCAAAGAAAGAACCAATTTTTGGTTTCCCAAAGAACCGTTAAGTGAACAGTTCTTTAAAGAATATTTTAATAATCTGAAGAAACTTTTTCCATTATACAATCTTTTGTTTCGTAGAAAAGTTCAAAATGTTAAAGGTTCTTCATTTTTAAGAGTACATTGTCAACCATGGGCCTGTCTTTCTGTCTGTCTATCTGTGTACAAACTACTAAAAATGACAAAAACACAAAAAAACCTATTGAAAATGGAAAATATAAAAATGAAAACTGATTATAAACTATATCATCTCAATGATTGTAAAATAATGCATAATCATTTCTACAGAAATTGTACACATTCCTATACTGTCCTTTTTTTAAATATTTTTTTTTTAGACATTTCATTTACCAAAATAACCTCAAACATACTGTATGCATGTACATGAAGGCACATACTTGAAGCTACACAGACTTTCATGCTTTCCCAAAAGTGTCAGACCAAATTTTTGAGTGCAATTCAAAAGGATTGTTCACGCAAAAATTAAAATTCTGTCATTTACATACCCTCAATACTCAAACCTGTGTAAGTGTCTTTTTCTGTTATTTTGAGGAATGTTGGTATCCAACCAGCTGATGGTAGCCACTGACTGACTTCCATTGTGTGGTAGATGACATAAGTGCATGCTCTCTCTTTTGTATAAACTATTTTTTCTTTCAGGTAATCTATGATCATGGTGATGCAAACACAATAATTTGGTTACTTGTGCAAAATAGTTAAAGTTAGTGGTCAGCTGACATGACAGCTACCGGAAATGCCTCCGATAGCACAGACATTTGTAGGTATCATCTTGTTAAAAATGTATCACAGTTGGACCAATGCATTAACTAAGTATCCACAGATGCATGACCTCAAGAGAGCATTACTCTCAGGAGCCTTTAACACATTTTACCACATCTAAATCCATTCCCCAGGTTTTCTTCCTCAATCAGTGCAACAAGTGCGGAATGTTGTGTGGATTCCCTCTGGACCTGCTCATATATCATTGTTAGCTTGCAGTGTCACTTTTGATCAAGTTTTTTTTTTTGTGATTGAGTTGCGTGTGGCTCCGGCGTCACTATGTTCACTAAAGTCATAACCCAAATATACCAGTATTCAGACAAGCAGATATGAGTTTAGATTATAAAGCACGATCAGCATGGATTGTTTGTGTGCTGTGTTCAGATAGAGTGCTGCATGATTACTTGTCTATGAAGGATCCTCCTTGTGTAACCTTACAAATGCTTATGAGATATTTACCCTCAGCAGTGTTTAAACTCGTATTGTCTGATGCTCTTCATTAAAGGGAAAGGGAAGTGGTGTGTGGCCAAGTATGGTGACCCATACTCGGAATTTATGCTCTGCATTTAACCCATCCAAGTGTACACACAGTAGTGAACATACTATACTATAAATAAATTAATATAAAAATAAAAAATGAAATTGTTTCACATCAAGAATACTGTGTAACAGTAATGAAGATCTAATGACCCTTAATGTCCCTATTAAAATTATGAAAATTACAAAAGACAAAAAATAAAATTGTTTAACATTGAAAAATACGGTATGGCAGTAGTGAGAATCTAATGACAAAAAGTGAAAATCACAAAAAAATTATAAAAATGATATAGTTTTACATTTAAAAATGTACACATTTAATGGGGTCATATGATGATGCTAAAAAGAACATTATTTTGTGTATTTGGTGTAATGCAATGTGTTTATGCGGTTTAAGGTTCAAAAAGCAAATTTTTCATATACTGTACATTATTGTTGCTCATCTATGCCTCACTTTTCTGAAACGTGTCGATTTTTACAAAGCTCATCGTTCTGAGAAGCGAGGCGTGCTCTGATTGGCCAGCTATCCAGTGCGTTGTGATTGGCCGAATACCTCAAGCGTGAGACGGAAATGTTACACCCCCTTACCGTATTGTGATGCCGTGTCCCGGCACGATGACACAAAAACAATAAAACCCATTATAAACGAGGCATTTGTTGCATCCAGTGGGGACATAATTACTGATTATAATGACTTATACTGTCTTTTTACGCGTCGTGTTGCGTCGCACCTCGTAAACATTACCATGTCTGCATTTGTGATCGGAGAAACGACAAACAACAAGCGCTACTCTACACTGCTCAAAACTCGGTCAGTGGCAAATTCTTTAAATATGAAAACGTACTTACAGGCTGTGAGTCAGAAGCGCCAGACTGTCCTTGCGAAGTTGGAATTGCCTCACTTTATAGAAACAGCGTTTGTGCAAGCCAGCATTGTAGGCTACTCCTCCAGGTTCAGGAAATAGTCCTCTGTAAAATGCGCTGCACATACTCTAATATTTGGGTTGAATTGTTCTGGAACAGTGTTGTAAATACAACTTAACCACTGATTTCTAGTTGTGTCCTCTTTTTGAAGTCCAAACAAAGTGCTTTCGCTTTCATAATGAAACAGCGTCTCCAGGACATGGCGCCGGCCATGCAAATCTTCCCACACCGTGACGTAGACATGAGGAGGCGTGTTTAAATGAGCTGTTTTAGGGGGCGTGGCAGAGTCTTAACTTTTATAAAGAATATCTCTTTGGTTTTAAGACTTTAGTCTTTGCAACTTCAGGGATCTTATCTATGCACAATCAGCTTGTAACACTCCAAAGAGAAAGAAAAACTTGAACTCGCATCATATGACCCCTTTAAAGACTCCAATGACAATCCCTATTGAGAAAAATATGAAAATTACAAAAAAAAAGTTTTACATTGAAAACACTATACATTAATGAAGATCTAATGACAACCCCAAATTAAAAACTTTTAAAATTATGGAAATTGCACAAATACAAACAAAAAAATATATATAAAAATGGTTATACTTTAAAAAATACTGTTTTATGAGAATCCAATGACAATCCCCATTTAAAAAATATAGGAAAAAAACAGAAATAGGTTGAATATATATTTTCATTTATTGAATAGCTAATACATTTTCTTTAATTACTGTGTGTGTTTATGATTTTGGGGTTAAATGTGACCTGAACATATCCATGACAGTTTTTGTGAAATTGACCCATGAACAGTTGCAGAAACGTGAGTTGAAACACAGAATAGAATAGAATAGAATAGAATACTAATAATGCAGTTTTAAATGATCTGAATACTGTTGCACTCATTAACTCCAAAAGACTGTAACCCCGTGTTCAGAGTCATCTCATGAGAAGTGATTTCTTTTTTGTCTTTAAAATTGAAATATAATCACACCCAGAGCTGCTCAATCTTTGTGAATAATATTCCTGCTGTTCCCTCACGTCACTGCGGCACGTCTCTGAGCTTTTGATAGGAAAATCGCAGGGAGTATTTCAAGGGAAATGTTGCTTAAGCAACGTCTGGCGAGGGTTAGAGAGCCGGTGGGTGGGTAGGTTAGTTCTTATAGACGGCATGACTCAGGAAGCATTGTTTCCTATTTGACATTCCACTTCAGTTCTCCAACAGTGTGTAATCTCTTCAAGAACATGCGTCATTAAAAAGCCTGCCAATTACTTACCTTGATGCAACATGTCTCATTTGTAAACACTAAATCATAGCGGATTACTGCTGGCTTATGGAGCGCCACCAGGAAGGAGAAAGAGAGTAAACGCAAGACTTTCTTGCTTATGATTGAGACCTTCTACCAGATTTCATGCTTCAAAAACGCCACAATGAAAAGATATATAGAGCCTTTCATTTTACAGAGGTATTTCCTGCTGCCTTATTGGCTACGTTTGCATAGTCAGTGTTTGGACTTGACAGCCGTATCATTGTCTTCATTTGCTCACTCTCATGTCTTTCCAAAACTGTGTGATCAAAGAATTGGAAATTTTAATTTTTATATTATGAAGTCATTCCCATACGGTGACAAATTATGACAGCAATTATGATCATGATTTAAGGCACTCATTTTAGTTATATGTTGTGATGAACTAAATCTTATTTACTGAAGTTCTCCAAGTAGGACAGGCATTTATGCTTTCCTGCTATGTGAATGCAGTCAAAGTGATATAGATAAATAAATAGTTGTGAAGACACCTATGCAAGCAGACCTGGTGCTTCATTAATAAAATGCACATTAACAGTTATTTAATTAATGCTATATTCACTGTAAAAATATTCCGTAAAATTTACGGTAAAAAACTGGCAGCTGTGGTTGCCAGAATTCTACCGTAAAAAAATACGGTAGCAACGTTTTAGGTTTTAACTTAAATTTACAGTTAAATACTGTAACTTCTTTAACTGATATAATCTTAATATACCAACCTATTAAAGTACTGAAATCTGTTGTGTTCCTTTGAAATGCACTGATAACCACCAAATGCAGGTGATGATGAGAAAGTCACATGATGAGCCAAAGCCCATCACAAACAACTTTTAAACAATAGAAAATACAGAAGGTGCACAGTGTCATTCACACAAGCACTAAACACCATCATGGTGAGACTCATTAAACTGAAATATGCTATAAACATTAATTTAACAACATTAGATGTAACATACAACCCTAATAAACATAACTGATAAGAAAAAACTAAGAAACATAGTTATTTCAAAGACAAAACGTCAAATTCAAACAGAATTTGAAATGGAACGCAGGGAATTCTGGGAACGTCAGTTTACGGTTTTTCCCTGTAAATTTTACAGGAACTTTCCGTTAACCATGTAACAGGTTTTTACCGTAGAATTTTCAGTTTTTTACCGTTAAAATCACGATAATTTTTTACAGTGTTGTTTGTGAAAATATTGGCAATCACAATTAATAATTATGGGGAAAAATATACAATATGCACTAGAGAAATTAATACTTTTATTCAGCAAGGATGTGTTAAATTTATAAAAAAGGGATAGTGTACACTTACACAACCAGTCAAAAGTTTTTTAACAGTAAGATTTTAATGTTTTTAAAGTATTCCCTTCCGCTCACCAAGCCTGCATTTGTTTAATCCAAAATACAGCAAAAGCAGTAATATTGTGAAATATTTTTACTGTTTAAAATAACTGCTTTCTATTTGAAAATAATTTAAAATGTAATTTATTCCTGTGATCAAAGCTAGATTTTCAGCATCAATACTCCAGTCTTCAATGTCACATGATACTTCAGAAATCATTCTAATATGCTGATTTGCTGTTTTAAAAACATTAAAACATTATTATCAATATATAAAACAGTTGAGTAATTTTTTTTCAGGATTCTTTGATGAATAGAAAGATCAGCATTAATCTGAAATAAAAAGCTTTTGTAACTTTATACAGTATACAATTAAAAAGCTTGGAGTCAGTATAATTTATTTTATTTTATTTGTTTTTGGGGGTGGGGGTGTATAGAAATTAATACTTTAGCAAATCAGAATATTTTTAGAATGATTTATGAACGATCATGTGACACTGAAGACTGGAGTAATGATGCTAAAAATTCAGCTTTGAAATCACAGGAATGAATTAAATTTTGAAATTTATTCAAATAGAAAACAGTTATTTTAAATATTAAAAACTATTTCAAAATTTTACCGTTGTACTGCTGTACTTAGGATCAAATAAATGCAGGCTTGGTGAGCAGAAAAAACAATTATTTAAAAAATCTCACTGTTTAAAGTTAACTTTTGACTGGCAGTGTATATTGTTACAAAATATTTCTATATTGAATAAATAACCTTTTATTCATCACAGAATCCAAAGAAAATTGAACTGGTTCATAAAAAATATGAAGCAGCACAACTGTTTACAGCACTGATCATACATCAGCATATTAGAAAGATTTCTGAAGGTTTGTGTGACACTGAAGACTGGAGTAATGGCTGATAAAATTCAGTTTTACATCACAAAAATAAATTATATTTTAAAGTGTATTAAAATATAAAACTGTTATTTTAAATGGCAATAATATTTCACAATATTACAGTTTTTTCCCCTGCATTTTTGGTCAAATAAATGCAGCCTTGATGAGCATAAGAAACATCTTAAAAAAAAACAAGCATGAAAAATCTTACTGATCCCATGCTTTTGAATGGCAGTCTGTACACACACACACACACACACACACACACACATAAACATTTTATAATAGCATGGTTAACCATGAAACTAAGCTTCTTTTTTAAAAATGTTTTATTTTATTTTAGTTACAGTTTATTTATTTTAGAAGTTACTGAATTAAAATAAAATATTAAAAACGTATTTTATTTCATTTATCTCGATGTACTAGAATAACTAAAACTGAAAAATAAATAAAAATGAATGCAAACTATCTAGATACTAAAAAAGAAAAGAAAAAAGGAAAAATGACAAAAACACTTAAATTACTAAATGTTCACAAACGTTCATATTTAGGATCATTATTAGGCTCCTGGACCCTAATGTTTAAACATTGTATTCACACAAAAATACCAACCTGGTCTCATAAGAATACGTACTTCTGTGCACTTTCTGTGCGACACCGTTTTACGTACCTTACGTTTCGCCGCAGTTTCAAAAGGAAATGTCCACTGAGTGGCGCTAAAACTCAGGTTAAATACGTGAACCCTGGCACGTTTTTATTATGTTGATATAGTTACGTATTGCTGTGTTTTTATTATGTTGCTACAGGTATGTACTGCGGCGGTTCAGAATTCAAATATCCCAGGTCTGTCCATAAACGTTAATGCTCTATGGTGTTGGAAATATGCCCTACACCAAACCCAACCCTAAACCTACCAGATAGTGTTAACAAATGCAAAACTGGTATAAAAACGCATTTGTTGATGCAACCGTGCCATTTCAACTTCCTTTTATGCAGATTTGAATTGTTTTGTCGAACCGTGGTTACACGGGATTCGAACCGGAGCTCCTCGCCTTCTAAGTACAGCTCCGTGAGCTACCAAACAAACTTTCTGTCTATGAAAACCCATAGATACGAGGCTGGATATGTGCGGTGCTAACATTCAGAAGCATCAGTTTTCAAATCTCCCAGCATATTAATATTGTTCTGAAGTCGTAACATGATATTCTTAAAGTAATTGTGCGAAAAATACGCTTTATTAATCAAAACTCTGTAAATTTGGGTGAAAAGGAGTAAAAGGTGTCAGAGTTTTACTGCCTCTAGTGTTTGTTTCTTTAGGAAACTGAAATTGCTGTAATATGTACTTATTGGTACGTATCTCATTTCTCGCTAAAACTAGGTTGAAAAATACACCTGCCGTTTTTCACATGGATTTTAGAAATAAACTTTGCATAAAAATATACATACTTTCCGCACATGGTCATGTGTACTCATGTTTCACTGGTGTAATACTAGTACTACTACTATTTTAGGATGTTTTGATATTTTTACTGGGAAACAAGACACTGAATCTACATAATATTTTATTCTTGAGTCCTCTGGAGTTTCCTTGTAATTGATGCCACCAGACAGAGCCGTTTCAAAGCAACGCATTTGCTTGTCCACCAAATCAATCTCTAAAAAGAGGTTTACGTTATCTGTAAAATCTGTAATATTTCAGGCGAAGAATCAGATAGCTGGAAGTGCGACAGAAAAGCTCTTCCTCTCAGCGGGGACTTTGGCCCGAGGGGACGCTGCTCTAGATTTTAATTAAAGGTTGGCAGGGCATCAGACCTCAAGGAGTATTGCAAGGATCAGAGAGAATAGAGATGATTAGTTATTCTTTTGAAAATATAGGAGATATCGTACCCAGATCTCAGAGCGCAGGTTTTGAGGGGAAAGCTTTGAAGGCCAGCAGTCAGATTTTGGATAAAAAAAGCACAGAACACGATTCCCTCGAGTCTCTGATGTTATCAAGCAGTGATGGGCGACTCATTGATAAGGCATATTCACGTTACGTTTGCTGAGCAAATTAAGTCCTCTAATTCTATTTAGCCAGTGTAATAGATTAAATATCTTTTATGGCGATCTCATTGAGAATTCTGCTCAGACCGTGAGATCAGGCTTTGAGGAAATCCACCCGTAAACTCTGAGCAATGCTGAGTATATTGCCTTGCAAAATTTTTACCAGTACACTAGAGTTTTATTCAAGTTTTTTAAAACTTTGTGCAATTCGATAGCCTGCAATAACAAAGTATCATGGCCCTGAAAAAGCAAGTTACATTTTGTACACCAAGCTTTAGTGGTTTCAGAGCATGGAACATGCATTCATTTCGAGATCAGAGTCAAACAAAACAGCACAACAACAGCAGCTTCTGTTGCACTAGGGCAGATTTAAAAAAAGAAAGAAAAAGTACATCTGGATTGTTGTTTCTGAATCTTTGAGATTTTCCAACTGAAAACCTTCATGTTTTTAATCTTGAGGCCTGTTTTTGTTTTCAAAATCTTTTAAGGGGTATGTTTAGCCAACAGCAGGGCCGCTGCTGGCCAAATGGGTGCCCTAAGCAGGATTGTATTGTTGTGCCATGAAAAACATGTAATGCACACAATTTGTTTATTTTGTATTAGCCTACATTATGTAGCTTTTTTAACAGCGTTATTCAATGAAACCATAATTAGTAATTAACCAATCATTATTGCCTCTTTGTTTTTTAATAATGCATTTTAAGTCATTTTAAAGGCTGTTGTTGGGTTAGGTCTGTTTTTATAACCACAAAAAAAAATATTATTTTAATACTTCTTTGTAAATTATTATTTGAAGTAACAAAATCATGGTTAATTTGCGGTTACCATGGCTACAAGAACCGTGATTTTTTGGTTTTATTTGTGTTAAAAAATAAATAAAATACAAATTTAAAAATATTATTCGTGTTAGAACCATGGCTAATTTTCGTAAGGCAACATGGAAACTCAGAGAGAATATTAGATGCGTTGCTGCTGGTGGTGAAATTATTACCGACATTAAAACACGTTATTAACATCAACAGCCAAAAATGTTTCACAGAATTATGAATGTGCCTGAAAGTGATGCACAGGCTTCGTTTTCACCTTTTTTCAATTTTCTTTTTCTTGGCGGCAGATTGCTGATGTCTTTTCATGACCATAGTTGTCCATCAATTATGATCATTTGCATTCAGCCGCAAACATGAGGTTGCAGCGTGCACGGATTTTTTTTTCTTTGTAATTTTGAAAAATTCCATGTACAGATGACAACACTGTCAATCCCCGTTCACACCGATCTGTGACAATGACTAAAAACAATGCATTATGCATACCAGGTCAGTAATTGGCAATGTCACTTTGTAAAGAAAATAGTGTCTGCCTTTAAACTGCACACCTCAAACACATGCACATGACATTGCACGTTTTTTTGGAGTTTACACAAAGACAATAATGGTACTCACACCAGCACCGTCTTCAAAAGTTTGCATTTTCAGGCCCCCAAAATGGTGTTATCATGTAAATGAATGCAGAAATTTTTTGAATTTACAGAAAATGTAGCATTATGAATTGCATTTTAACAGATTTGTGAGCACAGTGCTGCCATGAAATGGAGCTTCTGGAACATTTATATACATGTTGAGTTAGTTTTTTACCATAAAATCTGATTGGTTGATTGAAATGTTGTTCCTGGGCCAACTAGGATGTTGAGAAAATAAATCACTCCAAGCCTTACACTGCTTTGGTAAATCTATAGCCTCTTTCACACAGTAAATTGCTGTAAAATGACTGGAATGACTTTACTGGTAATTACCGTAACATCATAGACAACCTCTATACGGCTGTGTAAATTATATAACCGTAAACTATATTAATAGTAATGATCAAATGTTTTGCACTTTATATAAGTAATATTTTTTTATTTTATTTGATTTAGTAATAATAAGAATAATAAGAAAAATGTATGAATAAATAATATATCTTATTTTTTTTCATATTATTTTGTAGTCATTTTGAGATACGGTCACAAAATTTTGTTACCCTACAAACATTAACTAATTATATCTTATTTTCAATCGCAACTGCCGTTTTTAACATAATCATAATTCGAGTTTTCCCCTACATTGTACAGCCCTAGTTGCTAAAGTATTGATCAGTAATGTTTTAAAGGTGACATATCATGAAAATCTGACTTTTTCTATGTTTAAGTGCTATAATTGGGTCCCAGTAAATTTTTAAGCCTTTTTCTGCAAGCTTGTGAAAAAATGAATTCCTCAGATTTCGCTGCACCCGTGAAGTAGAAAGAGGATCTTACTATAATATCACCGCCCCTTAATCTGCAAGTTTCCACCCACGGCGCCGCCATTGTGTTTTTATAAGTTTTCATTGTGTACCATTTCTAACGCCATGAAAGTTCGAGCAAAGCATGTTAACTGTTCTGCCTTTGGCTGCACTGATGAGCTCAGAACACTTTTTGGAGTCCCAGCCTCAGAGGAGACAAGAGAGCAGTGGATTTACTGTAACATGCAATTTCTTTCCCAGCTGTTCACCTTCACAGACACAACCGACTGTTTTTGTAACTCTTGTGTTTTTAATATAAACTTGTGTGTATTTGACAGTTTAATCACAATAAGACATGAAAGAGAACTCCGTTTAGTACTCATATGCCGTGTGACAGTAGCTTTTTGTGCACGTGCTTTGGATGTGTGCGCTCAGAAAACCCTATATCAGAAGTTTAATATAATATGGTTTAAAATGATTGATTTCAACACGATAGACATGATATTCAAAACCAAACAGATGTTTTTTTTTATATATATTATTAGAGTATCTGATGTACAAGCTTTAAAGGCACAGCCCTGTTCTGGAAAAGTGGGCAGGAAGCATCAGCTCATTTGCATTTCAAGAGACATGCACGAAATCAGCGTGTCTCTGCTTCCACTCGAAATTGGCATTTTCAAAATGATATTATAAATGATCTGTGGGGTATTTTGAGTTGAAACTTCGCAGACACATTCTGGGGGCACCTGATCAACTGCAAAGGAATCAGATTTGAATAAAACTTGGAATTCCTTTAATTAAATTTCACATTTTGAAATTAGAATTCTAATTATTTTATATGAAGTGTTACTTTCTATCACATGCTGTCGCACAAGTAAGTCACATCTAGAAATTCTTAGTATGCCACTGCGCCTGTAATGACATACAGATGCTTATGCCAAACTACCTGTGCCTCGGCCGCCCACGGCATCTCATCTACGAGCATCTCTTCAAATCCAAAAATCAGCCAAATGACTCTGGGGGGGTCCAGAATTCAACCGTGAACGCTAGCCTTTGAATAAACAATTAACGAAGCGCGACCTCCACGGTCTTTCTGGACAATGATGGCGCGATAATGACGCTCTGAGCTTCCATGCCATTTCCTTGTAGTTCAACAGGACCACAACCTCTCCAGCAATCCCTGTTTCCATGCCAACCACATCTTCCATCCGCCTGCATGCAACCTCACAGAACGATAAACACAAAAAAGGCTGATTATGGATTTCATATTCATCACACCTGTATTGATCCTGTTTGTCTTTTTGAAGTGATGGAAGATGATAATGTACGGCGAATCGGACAGCGTGTCCTCCGTCTGAGCCTATGTGTTGATGATGGAGGTGTCCTATTGAAGCTTTGATACAAAATCTTGACAGCCGTAGTGACTGGTGCATTGATCGAGTCATTAACAGGAGGTAATCCATTTGCTTTCCTTTGTGAAGCCCTTTTTCTTTATGTCTCTGCACTCTCGATTTTCTTTTGTTCACACACACACACACACACACACACACACACACACACACACACACACACACACACACACACACACACACACACACACACACACACACCTAAAGAATATGATCATATCAGACCTGCCTATTGTGTCAGGGCCTCTTGTAAATATTGAGCAGAAGCATACACGGTTGAGAGGAGAAGGTATGATACATAAAAAAATAAAAACCATCGGCTTTCCTTCAGCCTTATTGCAGTTATTGCGTTTGACAGGACAGTGACCACATAACTCAATCTTGTCAACACTCAAACTGAAGGCCCTGAAGGAGTATGTGTAGCTATTGACCTGTGTTCTCCGTGGCTTCTGATTTATGAAATGGTACAAGTCCAACCTAAAGGCACGGGTTTCATGCTTCAGAAGTTTATTTCTTCTTTGTTGCTCGATCGAATCCATAGACGGATGCAGACCTTTATGCCATGCGATCCTGGGTTTTATAGAGTCTCGCTAATCGTTACTGATGTGCAAATTTGATCTCTCATTATGTGCTTGTCAGAAAAGGCCCATCCATCTTTGATCGTCTGCATCTGTGGTGCGGCGAGATAGATGCTTTTGATTAGTTTGAAGCCTGAGAGCATTGAATGAGAGGAACGATCTGACCTGCACAGACTGAGACAGCCTCTCGTCATCTGCTTTAAAGGTATAGTTCACTTGAAACCAAAAGTTCAGTCATTTACGCACCTCTGGTTTGTTTCTGTCCTTGTTTGTTTCGGTCCTTTTGGGGAAGTCGTGGCCTAATGGTTAGAGAGTCGGACTCGTAATCCAAAGGTTGCGGGTTCGAGTCTCAGGCCGGCAGGGATTGTAGGTGGGGGGAGTGCATGTCCAGCGCTCTCTCCACCCTCAATACCACGACTTGCCCTTGAGCAAGGCACCGAACCCCCAACTGCTCCCCGGGCGCCGCAGCATAAATGGCTGCCCACTGCTCCGGGTGTGTGTTCACGGTGTGTGTGTGTTCACTGCTGTGTGTGTGCACGTTGGATGGGTTAAATGCAGAGCACAAATTCTGAGTATGGGTCACCATACTTGGCAGTATGTCACTTCACTTCACTTTTTCACTTTCCTTTTTAATGTTCTTTCTTCCATGCAGCTCAAGTGAAGATCTGCAAAGTGCATGATGATTTATTTCGTCAAGCTCCAAAAATGACACAAAACATCATTAAAATAATGTATCAGTTGTAAATATGATTTGTACACTATATTTCAAAGCCATTCAATAACTTTAGGCAAAGAAGAAACCGGTATTATTATTGTACTATTTTCTAAATATTATTAGTTTTATTAATATTCTGTATTTTGCAATGTTTTAGTATCATCATTATGTGATTTTGTCATTTTATTTTGTCAGTTTTAAAATATATTTCTGTTTAGCTTTAATTAGTTATTTTAGCTATATATATATATATACCCATAATATATACATACTCATCAAATATTTACATTTATTTTTCATTTTATTTATATAATATATTTTTTATAATTTTTAATTCAGTTGCTGCTTTGTACCTTTTTCTCAACTTTTCAAATACTTTTCTTGCGTCATATCAAAGTTTTCGAAAAAATAAAATGAATAGGAAAAATACTAAACTGAAAACGTGGATGGGCACCGTTGCCATCTATAATGATAATAATGATATTTTAGTGTTTTCAGAGCTTTTTAATTTGAGTTTATTTAGTCTTTATTCTAGACTGATTTTGAGATTTTAGGGCTGCCAAATATCATTTAAAAATGTTTTGCAGCATTAAATTTCTCTGCGCAGTCTGTTGTTGTTGTCTAGTGGCATGTGTAATGGAGGCACAGTTTTATTTATATTTCAGTTAATGAAAAGTTTTTTATTTAGCATAAACTGCTTGTAAGTACGAATCATCATCATCCAGTTGTTGTTGTTGTGTTTAAAATAGCTGCTTCCTAACAATTCATTTTGTGTTTCATAGAGGAGAGAAAATAACATTAGGATGAGTAAATGCTGACTAAATGTTCATTTTCCGGTGAACTATTCTTTTATTGCTTTTAACTTTGCAATAATTGGATTGCTAGGAGGAATTAGCTCAAACATCGTTCGCCAAATGCAGTGCTAAAGGGATGTTAAGAGGTTTTCAAACCAGGCTTCATATGCTGCTTCAACATTCTGTCAGAACACCTGGCAACCGCAGCTGCTAAACTAAATAGATGTGGCCCGGTAACCTCAGAGAGAGAACTGCTTCACAGAACACCGTGTCCCTGTGGAACACCTTCCTTTCTGCGCTTTTGTGACAAACTCTTGAAAATGAAATTAGCCTTCGGGGACAAAGGCTCTCCCAGATTAGTATTTTCAAGTTCTTTGACGATGTCTACCACGACGGATCAGAGCAGCCCAGTCAAGAAGAGACTCTTTCTTCACAGCTCTATTCAGAGATGAAGGGCAGGATCAGTGAATTGTAGAACCACAAACCCATTTATTACTTTCACTTTTAGTTGTGTACAAAGAATTCTACTTCTTTAATTAATATACCATGATTTAATGTGTCTGGCTGGCTTACTCCTCACAGCCTGACATACCAAGGTCTCATATACTAAATTTTAAAGTTGCTTTGCATCAAACATCTGCTAAATGAATAAAGTTAAGTGTAAATTTGCGTGTTCAATCTACTGTAACAAATTGCTTGTGTGCTTTGTAAGCATATGTGGGTGATTTACTAAAATTAATTGTGCAGAAAGAAAAGGTGAGAAAGAAAGGATGCATGTAAATTGATCAAAAGTGACAGTAAAAACATTTATAAAAACAAAAAATATATTTAATTAATAAATGCTGTTCTTTTGAACTTTCTTTATCAAATAATCCTGAAAAAAAGAAACCACACAACTGCTTTCAATGTTGATAACAATAATAAATGTATCTTTAGCAGCAGATCAGAAGGATCTTTCTGAAGGATCATGTGACACTGAAGACTGGAGTAATGGTGCTGAAAATTCAGCTTTGCATCACAGGAATAAATTACATTTTAAAATATATTCAAATAGTTCTATTGTCGTTTTGAACGATCACCCCACACCTGCCCTGAACACCTCTCCACACAACCATTAACACCTCCAGCAACCCCTCTCTCCCCCACACCTATGATTCAAATCAGTGAAGAAGATGTGTGCCAGGTCTTCAGGAAGAACAAAAGAAGAAAAGCACCAGGCCCAGATGGTGTGTCACCAGCCTGCCTAAAAACCTGTGCTGATCAGCTGGCTCCCATCTTCACACAGGTCTTCAACAGATCACTGGAGCTGTGTGAAGTCCCCTCATGCTTAAAACGCTCGACCATCATCCCCGTCCCAAAGAAACCCAAAATTACTGGACTTAATGACTACAGACCTATGGCCCTAACATCTGTAGCCATGAAATCATTTGAAAGACTGGTTTTGGCTTATCTGAAGGACATCACTGGACCCTTACTGGACCCCCTGCAGTTTGTCTACAGAGCAAACAGGTCTGTGGATGATGCTGTCAACATGGGACTGCACTTCATCCTGCAGCATCTGGACAGACCAGGGACTTATGTGAGGATCCTGTTTGTAGACTTCAGCTCCGCTTTTAACACCATCATCACGGAAACCCTTCAAAATAAACTAACACAGCTCTCCGTCCCTACCTCCATCTGTCAGCTTAGCTACCAAATCTGACCTCAGAAGACTACGGAGGGTAGTCCGGACTGCTGAGCGAATCATTGGTACAACCCTCCCCACTCTCCAAGAACTGTACTTATCCAGAGTGAGCAAAAGAGCTGGTAAAATCACTCTGGACCCCTCACACCCAGCACACTCCCTCTTTGAACTGTTACCATCTGGTCGACACTACAGAGCTCTGAGCACCAGAACGACCAGACACAGGAACAGTTTCTTCCCTCAGGTAATCCATCTCATGAACACTCAGCAATAAACGTGGAACACACAACTATAATACACTATCCATTCATAATCAATGAGATCCACACATGCCTTCAAAGTTCTGACCAAAGAAACTTTAACACCCGAGGCCGAAAGAACTCTAAACAGACTTCCTAAGAGCGTCGTCACGTCACAGAGAAACCAACCAATTGCAAGAGGGCATCCCTAGTGACATCACTCAACGACGACTTCAGCAGCCAATCCGCACCCGGGGTTCCGTCAACCAGGAAAGGAATGAAACAACTCAGAGCAAGTAATCAAATAATTCTTCATAATTCTGCTGGAAACTGGTCGCATTCATCTTTAAGAGTAAAGATAGTAAAGTTCCTTGCTTGTGACTCCCTCAGGTTGAAGTTAGAGCATTCTTGGAAATGAGCATTAGAACCTTAAACTCTCTTCAAATCAAAACAATTCATTGCTTGCAGCGTGTATGTGTGTTTGTGTGTGTACGTATTCTGTTTTGAGTTATTTTAGCTTAGTAGTGTTCTAGAGTAGCAAATAAACTTTGATTTATTAAGAAGTCTGGTGCTATGTGATTTTCAAGTCTTAAACTATTTGCCAAAGATCGCGTTACCTATGCTCATGAATTTTGATAAAGTACTATTTGGTTTGTTTTATCGTTGGCCACGAATAAGATAAACAAAATTGTTAAAGATATACTGAATTTAACGATTCGCTGGACGAGTCATTAAAACCTTAGAAATTATACGTTTTGATTGATATCATATCAATATCAAATCTTAAGAATAGATTCCCTAAAAGCTAAATTAAAATAAGGGCTAATCCTTACACCTGGGACCAAACTCTTGTGTTAAAGTGGTGTTATTAGTTCTGTGTTGGCCATTTGAAAAGTCGGCCCTACCAAACAAATGAATGGAAATCGTTCATTTTGCGGACTCAGCTCTCCAGAGTGAATTGGTCTGTGAGGTTTGTCCCGTGCGAATATGTGAGTGGAATCTCAAGGAAGAGGCATTCTGGGAATGTAATTTTCTCTTCCAGATGGTCCAGTTTGCTGTGAGAGGAACATCTGTGTTGTTTACTCCCATTAGTCTTTCTGGCGCCATTTCAATCTGAGGAATACCTTCATTTTTTACAAAAATGTGATTGTACAAGTGTACATATCTATTTCAAGCAGATGACACATGCACTGGGTTAAAATCTGGCCCATAGCCCATGATTTCTTAGATATTAAGTACAGTATTAAATTCTGTAATTTGAGGATTTTTAATGATGTTTTGAAGAGGCTATTAAATTAGTTTTCCAGTTCAATACAAATGCAGTTCTATCAATAGCAGTCTTTTACCACAAAAAAAAGACTAAGGGGCAAAAAATATGAGCTTTGCTGCTTTTAAACTTTCTGGAAATCCTTGTTCCTTAGACTTCCATCAATGTGTGAATTATACAGTGATTTTCAGGGCTGGACTACTTTTTGGTCTAATTTTTAGGATGCAATTGGTTTGTCTCATGCAATTCAAATTGACCACCACTTATCTCAAATATATACTTGAAGTCATCTCATAATCAGAATAGACCACAAAAATGATTCCAATTCATCCATAAATTTGTAAAAGCATGCAAATCTCTCCACCATCAATACCACGACTGAGGTGCCCTTGAGCAAGGCACCGAACCCCCAACTGCTCCCCGGGCGCTGCAGCATAAAATGGCTGCCCACTGCTCCAGGTGTATGTTCACGGTGTGTGTGTGTGTTCACTGCTGTGTGTGTGCACGTTGGATGGGTTAAATGCAGAGCACGAATTTCGAGTATGGGTCACCATACTTGGCTGAATGTCACTTCACTTCACTTCAAATTTGTGCAGTCTGGGGTAAGACATCACACTATTGAAATACACAGTTTCAAATGTACACAATGCACAAGACTTAATTAAACAGGATTCATGTTAACATGATGCTAGTGTGACAATTGGTTACTACATCTTTCTATAGGAAATTAAATTCAATATTTACTCCTGTAATGTCCATTTAAGCCAGTGAACGCAATAATGTTTACAAAATGGGCACAAGAAAACCAGAAAAGGTCTGTATACATAGAGATAAGTCTACTCACATTATGTTTGTAGTGCATAACCAATGGCTCATTCGTCTAGGTGGTGTACAACTAAAATACATTTTTGTACTAAAGAATTAAAATAAGCACTTTAACAAACAAACATGAGCTTTGCATGTCTGCTTTTAAACCACTTGGAAATTCTTGTCCCATAGACTTCCATCAGCATGTAAAATTATACAGTGAATTTCAGGGCTGGTCTACTTTTTGAATGGATTTTCTGTCATTTTCAAAATGTAGTCTGTTGAGGTGTGTCTCATGCAATTCAAATCGTCTTTTGGCACCGTTTTAGCCAAAACTCACTTAAATACTTAACCAATATATAAACATATAATCCAAACAGACCACAAAAATGATTCCAACTCAACTCATCCATCAGTTAGTAAAAACATGCACATTTGTGCACTTACAACGGAAGTGTTGTGAGACTACAAATCAAACTGGGATAAAAGTGAAATATATGTCCGGTATTTCGGACATATAGCCACAAGACATAGACAGGATTCCTGTTAACCTTATACTATAACATGATATTCAATTCAATTCAATTCTATTCAATTCAATTCAATTCAATTCAATTCATGTTTATAGCATTTTTCACAATACATATCACTTCAGAGCAACTTTACAGGAGATGTGTGTTTCTGCATCACAGTCAGTGGTGACTTTCAAAGTATGTCAAAGTCCATATGGCATGGATGTACAGTTCTTGGATAATGAAAATCATCTAGTTAGTAAATGACATGTACAGTATTCAAACAGAAACAATGTACATGATTAAGGCAGTGATTACAAATTGTTTGCTATATTTTTCTGTGTATAGTTAAATTCAGTATTTACTTCAGTAATGACAATGTAAAGCCTGCAAACCTGATGATTTTAACATGATGGGCACAAGAATACCAAAAAAGGTCTGTTTTAAAGAGAAAACTCCACTCACAGTAATTATATCTGTATCTGTGATGATATCTGTAATGACAATAATCAAAGAACCACCGGTCTAGAAGGTTTACAGCTAAAACAACATATTTTAATGAAATAATTAATATAAGCACCAGATCCTTATTGTGTATTTTAATTTTTGGATGTTTTTCATATGTCTTCACAAAATTCCTTTTTCATAGTTTTCCATTTCTCACTAATCCAGTTAATTCCCTTTGAATCAAATCAAGTTCATTAATAATTTTTCACTTTGAATATCCATTTTCACTCAGAAATACATACAACCCGAATTCCGGAAATGTTGGGACGTTTTTTTAAATTTGAATAAAATGGAAACTAAAAGACTTTCAAATTACATGAGCCAATATTTTGTTCACAATAGAACATAGAGAACATAAATGTTTGAACGGAGAAATTTTATACTTTTATTCACTAAATGAGCTCCTTTCAAATTTGTTGCCTGCTACAGGTCTCAAAAAGTTGGCACGGGGGCAACAAAGGGCTGAAAAAGCAAGAAATTTTGAAAAGATTCAGCTGGGAGAAAATCTAGCAACTTAATTGACATCAGGTCTGTAACATGATTAGCTATAAAAGGGATGTCTTAGAGAGGCAGAGTCTCTCAGAACTAAAGATGGGCAGATGCTCTCCAATCTGTGCAAGAGTGCGTAAAAAGATTGTGGAATACTTTAAAAACAACGTTCCTCAACGTCAAATTGCAAAGGCATTGCAAATCTCATCATCTACAGTGCATAACATCATCAAAAGATTCAGAGAAACTGGACAAATCTCTGTGCATAAGGGAAAAGGCCGAAGACCTTTGTTGGATGCCCGTGGTCTTCGGGCCCTCAGACGACATTGCATCACTCATCGGCATGATTCTGTCATTGACATTACTAAATGGGCCCAGGAATACTTCCAGAAATCACTGTCGGTAAACACAATCTGCCATGCCATCTGTAGATGCCAACTAAAGCTCTATCATGCAAAAAGGAAGTCATATGTGAACATGGTCCAGAAGCACCGTCGAGTCCTGTAGGTCAAGGCTCATTTAAAATGGACTGTTAGTGAAAAAAGTGGAAAAGTGTTCTGTGGTCAGACGAGTCCAAATTTGACATTCTTGTTGGAAATCACGGACGCTGTATCCTCCAGGCTAAAGAGGAGGGAGACCTTCCAGCGTGTTATCAGCGTTCAGTTCAAAAGCCAGCATCTCTGATGGTATGGGGGTGCATAAGTGCATACGGTATGGGCAGCTTGCATGTTTTGGAAGGCATTATGAATGCTGAAAGGTATATAAAGGTTTTAGAGCAATGTATGCTCCCCTCCAGACGATGTCCATCTCAGGGAAGGCCTTGTGTATTTCAGCAGGACAATGCAAAACCACATACTGCAGCTATTACAACAGCATGGCTTCGTAGCAGAAGAGTCCGGGTGCTGAAAGAACATTTAGCCCACCATTAAACGAAAAATACATCAAAGACATCCACAAACTCTTCAGCAGCTGAAAACCTATCAGGCAAGAATGGGACCAAATTCCAACACCAAAACTACAGAAACTGTCCAGATGTCTTCAAACTGTTTTGAAAAGAAGAGGAGATGCTACACCATGTCACCGTCCCAAGCAGGCATCAGATTTGAAATGAGCTCATTTTGTGCATAAAATTGTACAATTTCTCAGTTTAAACATTTGTTATGTTATCTATGTTCTATTGTGAATAAAATATTGGCTCATGTGATTTGAAATTCTTTTAGTTTTCATTTTATTCAAATTTAAAAAAACATCCCAACATTTCCGGAATTCAGGTTGTAAGATTACAGAAGTAAAATAGCAGTACTTTTTGTTCACATCTGTCTATTTAAAATGCTTTAGCTTTCATTCATTCAGTTCAGATATTTAAAACGTTGTTTGAAGGTATTGTTGAAATGTTCCTTATTTAATATGTAGAATTAAAATGGTTTATGTATATTTTAAAACCCTAAACACTTTATTTTGAATCGCTTTTGGGTGTTTTAATCCTCCCAAACTGAGGGTTAAGTCATTATTATATTGACCAGGAACGGAAATGCTTGTTTGTAAGATTTAACATTAATATTCAGGGTCTGTCACTAGAACTTTACACTACTTGGTCTGTTTTTCCAGTGGTAAAGCTTACTGATATTTTTGTGAAAATCAAAGTTGGGGTCCAGTGATTTATAACTTACAGTTTTTACTGGAAACTTGGGAAATTACGACAAAAGAAATCCGGGAACTCACTGGATTGAAAAAGCACCATGTCTGAAAGAGAACATTTTGTGCTGTGAAAGGACCAGTTGAACATAATATGGAACAACAGCATGTCTGTGTCGCTTGGAGCCCCAAAGGAAAATGTCCCCTGGTTTCTCTTTTATCTAGCATTACAAACATTGGGGGATTGAGAAAAAAAACCATCCGTATCTTTTTTTCCCTTGTTTGTCAGCATAATTCGGAACACCTTCCATCAATATCTGCCAGTATAGCATAGTGTTGGTGGAGTTGGGCTCTACCTGCGGGCAGCTGCCGGAATAATTAGAACATGTCCTCTCCTCTTCATTTCTCTCTCCACTTCCTGTGTGAGCCAGGGATTTGCAAACTGCTAGCAGAAGCATCTGTGGAGCACAGACGCTGACAACATGGCAGTCTGATAGAGGTGGAATAATTTTACTTGGTTAACTGGAGGCTTGAAGTTGTCAAGGGCCTCATTAGAAGACGGCTATGCCTACTTGGCCAAGCGCATTTTCTGCACGCTGCACTTCTGAGCGGGAGTGGAAATACGAGGTTGAAGATGCAGCTGGTTTTGTTCTGATTTTGCTGTGAACGTGACCATGAATCTGAATTTTGGTTTACTTGGACTTCATGCTTGGATTAGACCATATTACATGTGTTATGTAGATAGTAGTGTGGCAAAAATCTCAAAAGAGTGTGTTTTACTATACAGTATCTCACAGAAGTGAGTACACCCCTCACATTTTTGAAAATATTTTATTATATCTTTTCATGTGACAACACTGAAAAAAAGACACTTTTCTACAATGTAAAGTAGTGAGTGTAAGCTTGTATAACAGTGTACATTTGCTGTCCCCTCAAAATAACTCAACACACAGCCATTAATGTCTAAACCATTGGCCACAAAAGTGAGTACACCCCTAAGTGAAAATGTCCAAATTGGGCCCAATTAGCCATTTGCTCTCCACGGTGTCATGTGACTCGTTAGTGTTACAAGGTCTCAGGCGTGAATGGGGAGCAGGTGTGTTAAATTTGGTGTTATCGCTCTCACTCTCTCATACTGGTCACTGGAAGTTCAACATGGCACCTCATGGCAAAGAACTCTCTGAGGATCTGAAAAAAAGAATTGTTTCTCTACATAAAGATGGCGTAGGCTATAAGAAGATTGCCAAGACCCCGAAACTGAGCTGCAGCATGGTGGCCAAGACCATACAGTGGTTTAACAGGACAGGTTCCGCTCAGAACAGGCCTCGCCATGGTTGACCAAAGAAGTTGAGTGCACATGCTCAGCGTCATATCCAGAGGTTGTGTTTGGGAAATAGACGTATGAGTGCTGCCAGCATTGTTGAAGAGATTGAAGGGGTGGGGGGTCAGCCTGTCAGTGCTCAGACCATATGCCGCACACTGCATCAAATTGGTCTGCATAGCTGTCGTCCCAGATGGAAGCCTCTTCTAAAGATGATGCACAAGAAAGCCCACAAACAGTTTGCTGAAGACAAGCAGACTAAGGACATGGATTACTGGAACCATGTCCTGTGGTCTGATGAGACCAAGATAAACTTATTTGGTTCAGATGGTGTCAAGCATGTGTGGCGGCAACCAGGTGAGGAGTACAAAGACAAGTGTGTCTTGCCTACAGTCAAGCATGGTGGTGGGAGTGTAATGGTCTGGGGCTGCTTGAGTGCTGCCGGCACTGGGGAGCTACAGTTCATTGAGGGAACCATGAATGCCAACATGTACTGTGACATACTGAAGCAGAGACTGGGCCGCAGGGCAGTATTCCAACATGATAATGACCCCAAACACACCTCCAAGACGACCACTGCCTTGCTAAAGAAGCTGAGGGTAAAGGTGATGGATTGGCCAAGCATGTCTCCAGACCTAAACCCTATTGAGCATCTATAGGGCATCCTCAAATGGAACATCCACCAGCTCCGTGATGTTGTCATGGAGGAGTGGAAGAGGACTCCAGTGGCAACCTGTGAAGGTCTGGTGAACTCCATGCCCAAGAGGGTTAAGGCAGTGCTGGAAAATAATGGTGGCCACTAGGGGTGGCACGGTACATGTATTCATACCGAACCGTCACGGTACGGACATCTCGGTTTGGTGCATGAGGCCTTACGATGAATACAGGCAATTCACCCCCAATCCAGAAAGGGACGCCCGCAGTAATGCAATGCTGTTTGTTAACTGCCAGCAGAAGAACAGCGAATGCCATGTAGCGCCATACGTATCCCTTCTAGCCTTAGAGTTGCGCACCTGAAAACAAAGCCCACTAGACAGTGACCATGTGCTGATTCTGAATGCGTCTCTCACATAGACTGACAAAGGAGTATACTTTAAAGGCTTGCGCACTCATCTGTTTGCGAAATGGAGCTTTGTGCTCGTGTATCCTTCCTCTCTCATTCGTCACCATATTTGCGATGTAACGTATCTGAATGCTAAACTATAATTTATTATGTAAATGATAGGCTTTGTACTTCAGTCGCGTTCCAACGGTGACACAGAGGCGGTGCGCTGATGTTTGGCTCACTGTAAACATCCTGATTGATTCCTAGAAGCAACTTTGATGGAAAGATATGAAAGCATATTCCTTCAGTAAGTCATATATGTCAGTCCTGAAATGATATTTGGTAATGCATAGCTCAGCTTTGTACAGAATGTGTTCCTGTTACAAATTTTATTTGGATTTAGAAGAATTTCTGTGTGTATCTCAGACCTCAGCTCACAATGACAAATTTAATTATTCCATCAGCTTGAAATTGCCTAGTGAAATATTAATCAAGGTGAATCTTGAATCTCTTGTTTCTTAAGGAGGGAGAACAATGGCTTGGCAAGATGTTCTTGATCCTAAGTTAAAAATCATTTGGGTTTAATACGTTCAAAGGAATTACAATTCTGAGATCATTTACTAACACTTTATTCATTCCAGACTCATGACTTTGTATTTCTTAGAAGTTCGTTGGACTTCAGAAGATTGGAATGCAGCCGACAATAGCTAGTTTTATGTTTTTTTTGTTTTAGTTTTTTTTGTCATTATCTATAATTAATAGCAAAGTGAGTTAATTGTTTTAAATATTCACTACAGAGCTACAATAAGGATATTTTGGGGTAGTTGCTTACTTAGATATTAACAAATACACTTAATTAGTTTCAGAACACACAAAAACACACTATAATACACTAATTATTTTAGAATAATTAGTTTTACATGAAATAACCTTCAAAAATGCAGAACTAAAAAGTAGTTTATTTAGGCTTTAACTTTAGTTTTTTCCTCATAAGAGATGAATCAAAAGATGCTGAATTAAATTTTCATTTCATTTTATTTTTTGTTATCAAATCATAATTATCTCTGGAGGGTCTAATGACTTAAATTGCAACCTTTCTCCAAACTCACAAACATTTTGTATTGTCTTGAAACTTTTGTGCACTTCTGTATTAATTATAATTACTGTTTAATCATTTTGAAACTGATATTTCAAGGTAAAAAATATTGCAGCAAATGAAAAGCGAAAATGCACACACAACCCATCTCCAAATATCTGCACTCTGTTCACGTAAATCGTTCATTAGCCAGATAAGAAAACGAAAAGGGGGCAGTGAGAAACTCCAACTCTAATATTAATTCCCAAGTTCTGTTGTTAGTGGCTGTTCGTGATTACAGCGGTGTGTGTCGTGCCCTTTTGACCTTCCGTGTTGTTAGACGAATTAACGGCGACACGCCTCTGTGCCTGCTTTACTCGTCATCTTCATCCAAAATGAATTAACAGCAGCCGCTGCTCGCTGCTCTCCCAGCCAGCGTTATAATGATTTACATGAGTGAGTTACCAGGATGTGAGAGTTTTATTGGCAAAGGGATAAAATCAGTGAGGATAATGTTTGGACATGAAATGTGCCAGAACTAGCCAAATAAAATTAGATACGACAGAGTGGATTGTCAAAATGCCATGAAATGACTGATATTTACACATTCGGGGTTTGAACATTTTCTCAAAGATAAACTCTGCTAATTAGTGGCTGGTAAACTTAAAATGTAATATAATGCAATTAAATGCATTCAATTTTAGGTAATCCAGTTATTGTACATGTAATCAGTTACTACCCAGAACTGCAGGTAAACCTAAAATATTTAATCTTTAATACACATTTGTTTTAAAATAATTTTTTAGGACTGAATTAATTAATCAACTCACAAATCCCCTACAGATTTCTCATGAACCCTGCTGTAGGCAAAAATATACAGACTGATGTTTTCTGGGTTGTTGCCTTAGGGTTGCTATACAGTTGCTAATGGTTTATTAGTGCACTGATACGGTTGCTAGGGTGTTCTGAAATTATTCTTTAGACCCTGACTAATTAGAGGAAATGTTTGGGGTTCAAAACCCCTCCCATTTGAAAGTACAAATGTATCATGCTAATTGCCATTCTGCTCGCTTATTCCATTTCAGTGGCTAATTCTCAGAGGATCTAAAATTAAATGAAAGTAAAAAAAAAAAAAAAAAAAAAGTTCTATCTCGGCTCCTGAGACTATGAAGTGGCAAAGTAAAGACAAAGGTGAAAGACATAGAAAATGTTTTCAAATAAGACTCTATGTAGTAAGCGTCAGAGCCATGACCCTTTCACCCAAAGAGTGGGTCGACATGCCAGAAAGTCTCATTTGAATTTAATGCGTTTGGTTTACTTTAAGATGTGTCTCACTCACTTTACCCTGCACTATATCTCATAAATGCACACAGAGAAACTAGACTGATGGATTCGTTCACTGTCTCTCCCACACACTGTGTTTCAGTGTTTGCTGAATTAAGGGTTCAAATAAGAGTGAGACAGAGAGACAAACGGCGAGGAGCATCAAGACTGAATGTCTGATCTGAAAAGTAAGCTGAGCAACAGTCAGACTGCTTTAGAAAGTGAATGAGTGTGTCTGATTTGATCAGTCTGGACCTTTCACATCTTAATTACATAAGCAGCACTGTAATCTAAGAAATGACGAAAAAAAAAAAAACTACAGTGAGACAGCAAAAAGTGAAAAAGATGAAAGACAAAATATATGTAGTTGTTGTCAAATTACTGTACATAGCAATTAATTTCACATTTATATCATGGCTTGTTGACTTGTTTCTTGGTTCTTCAGGAAGCCTGGGAGCAAAATCAAAGTAGTTTTCTTCTAGAGAGGTGAATTATTTTGCTGTGGTTCAGTATGTCATGGGGGCTGTTAAACATAAGGTGGGTGTTTTTCTAATGTCTTGGTCATTTTCCTAACGATAACTATTAACACAGCCTACAGCGATATCCCAGAATCCTTTTGTAAACTGACATTAGTGATGCTCAAGGCTCATTTTTAGGGTGGATTTTGAAGTCCTAAGTATTAAACTTCAGTACATAACTCTTCCTGCAATGTTTGTGTTACCGACAGTGTTATTGTAGTTTCATTGATATACTATTATAGTTTTGTTAACATTTTGAACTAGACTTTATTTTTATACTGCTTTTACTTTAATTTTAATTTTAAAGTTTTAAAATTGTTATTGTTATTATTATTATTATTTTTTTTTTTTAATATGTCTATATAGTTTTTCATGTTTACAAAGACAAAATAACTATATAGACTACAAGTCAGAATGCCTTAGCAACCACTCAACATCCCAGCAACTGTATTAATTTGCCTACAGCCACTCGGAATTACTTTGCAACACCTTAGCAACTGCAGTAATGTGCCTACAGCCACTCTGAATTTCTTAACATCCTAGCAACTGTATTAATTTGCCTACAGCCACTCTGAATGTCTTAGCAACATCCTAGAAACTGTATCAATTTACCTGGAGCCACTCGGAATTCCTTAACAACACCCTAGCAACTGTATTAATTTGCCCACAACCACTCAGAATGTCTTAGCAACATCCTAGCAACTATATTAATTTACCTACAGCCACTTGGAATATCTTAGCAACACCTTAGCAAATTTTGTAATGTCCCCACAGCCACTCAGAATGTCTTAGCAACACCCTAGCTACTCTAATAATTTGCCTACTGTCATTTGAAATGCCTTAGCAACACCTTTGCAACTGTATTATTTACCTACTACCACTTGGAATATCTTAGCAACACCCTAGCTACAGCAGTAATGTGCCTACAGCCACTCAGAATGTCTTAGCAACAACCTAGCTACTGTAATAATTTGCCCACAGCCACTCAGAAGGTCTTAGCATCACTTTAGCAACTGTTATATTTGCCTACAGCCGGTTGGAATGTCTTAGCAACACCCTATAACTATTTATTTGCCTTCAGCCACTCTAAATGCCTTAGCAACACCTTAGCAACTGTATAAATTTGCCTACAGCCACTATGAATGCCTTAGCAACACCATCTGAACTGTATTAATTTGCCTACAGCAACTCATAGTGCCTTAGCAACTGTATTAATGTGCTAACAACTACTTAGCAACTGGATAGCAATACCCCGACTGCGTGACAACCACTCACTGTAACTGTGTAAGTGAGTTTTGCACTCACATTCTCTTAAAAATGTAAAATTATAACTAGACTTGCTTTTTTGTGGCCCACATGGGTAAATAAATGGGTGTATACATGTAAATGAGCAAAGTGATTTCTGGCAAGACAAAGTTAAGCAGATTTTAATACAAAGGAGCAGTAATGCAGTGTTGTGACTACCAATGGAAGTGCAGACAATGATTTGCCGCCTGGATACTGTAGTCGAATGTAAACACATACTAAAAAGTCATCAGCACGGAGATGCACACACAAAAAAGTGTCTGTGTGCTTGATGGTACATGACAAAACAAGCAGCAGAACAAGTTTCAGAACATTAGCTCGTTCGGTTCATTCGTACAAAAAATAGGAGGCAAGTGTAGACAAGGCTCTCATTGGTGAAAAATGAAACTCGCCAATTAGCAATTCAGCTCAGGCATCTGACTCATTCTTTGAGTGAATATGTGTGCGCATGTGGATCAGACTGAGTGAAACGTGTGTGTGCTAATGTTTCAGACTGCCACACATGGAACGGGAAAGGCGTGAGCAGTCAGTCGTGCGTGCTGCAGATGTGGTGAAAAGAGGGAATAAAAAAAATCAATCGTCACCGGCATCCGAACTGGCGTGGGATAATGACTCTGCCCGAGTCAACAAGCTGATAAAACGGCTTGACTTCACACGCCGACCAGCCTGCAAAGCTGCAAAGTCCAATGTGTCGTCTTATTATTCTGGGAACCATCTGGTCCCCCCCGCAGCTGCCAATGCGAGGGGCCAGCGGTGGCCTGAGGGCAACGCCACCATCATCACGCTCCAGCATGGCTCAACCTGCTCTTCCCTGCCACTCTGACATGGAAATTCTGTTAGGCTTCAGCCTATCAGAGCCATCAAAACTGCATTCCCATGATCTGCAGCCCTCAAAAGTGACACAATTCCGTCCTCCACCTTAAGATGGCAGTAGAGTCTCAGCTACAGCACATAGGGGGCGTGCTAGTGAATTATTTAAGGCTTTCCAGGGCTATTTTTTTTGTTTATCCTTTATATTTGGTGACACACAGAGTTTTAGTGTAATATAAAGTTTGCTGGTAATAACGTGGGAGAAGGGTTAGTCATAATTGTGTTTTGAGTCTGAAGAAATAGTGTGAACTTGACGACAAATTAATTTGTGTCTCTTCCTCCAGTGCAGATGTTGCTGATAAAGGAGCAGACTGCCTTATTTTGCCATTAATTAGTTTTCCCAGGTGCAAACATACAGCTGCGGATTGGCCAGCCGTGTGGGTGTGTGTGTGTGTTCTGTGATGAGTCATAGCCCATATGGATAGTTTAGTATTTTCATTTCACCAGTACTGATGAGGTCTGCTGTGTGTAAACGGGATGTTTGGGGTGGTTTATTACCACGGCCACGCTTGACTTACTTGAGAGGATTTATTCATGTCCTAGTAACATTTCACCCCAAAATTCACTGTAGCACTCTTTTTTTAATCAGTATTTTTGTCTTATTTTACAGTAAAAATGTCTACACTTAATTGAAGTTGTTTATTTACTTTCCCTTGGGAAACGAACTGTAAGTTTTCAATTATAATGCTGAACAACACAAATTTAGTGAGATCTATGCGTAAAGGCACCTAAAGGCATTTGCTGCTGTGGTATATATATATATATATATATATATATATATATATATATATTTGCTTCAAGACATTCTCTGTAAACAAGTCTGATTATATTTAATTAAGTATATGTAATTAAGTCTAATTATATTTTTATTTAAAAAAATAAGTATACATGCACTACTGTTCAAAAGTTTACAGTCTGTAAGTTTTTTTTTTTTGCATTTTTTGTCTCTTATGCTAATCAAGGCTGAATTTATTTGATTAAAAATACAGTAAAAACAGTAATATTGTGATATTAATAATATTATATAACTGTTTGAATATATTATAAAATATTCCTGTGATGCAAAGCTGAATTTTTAGCATCATTTTAGTCTTCAGTCATTCTAATATACTGCTCAAGAAACATTTCTTTCTATTATAATTGTTTAAAATATTGCCTAATATTTTGGGGAAACTGTGATGCATTTGTTTTTCAGGGTTTTTGATACACAGAAATGTTTTATTTGTATTTTTTTTATTTTATTTTATTTATTTATTTTTGCTGTCATTTTTGATCACTGTAATCAATAATGGGGAAATATGCCTAATTGGCATGAAAATGTCACAATGCAAATGATAATTTCCAAAACATTGTGATAAACAACCACATCATTACATCAGTTATGCGGAATGATTGAACTATTTAATGCACATAGAAAAGAAAGATCACAAATCAGAACATAACGTCTCATCTTCTTCCCTACATCAATGACTTAAAATGGAGAGAAAATTAAGGGTTTTGCTTAAGAGACTTAATTACTAGCAGTGAGGATTAGCTGAAATATATTTTTTTCAGATATTTCTCTTTTCAGATGTTTGACCCATTCATTTCAATATGAGTCTTTGACAGAAGAGATCACAACAATGTCTCAAACTGCACTCAGATTTGCCTAGATACATCAAAGATGACCAAACAAGGTTATAGCTATGTTGTGGAAGCTTGTTTCCACCATGGAATAATAAAAAAAAGATATTGTAATTGCAAGTTTATGTCTCACAATTCTGACTCTTTTCTCAGAATTCTAGATATAAATGATAAAATTTGGTTTGAAAAGCTGTCAAACCACGCCCTAGCAACCATATAGAGCACCCTAGCAACTGATCCCATAGAATGCCATTATAAAAGGCCCAGATGGATATCTTTGGATCAGTGTCATAGAGACATGGGGGTGGGTGTTTTTGACTCGGGACAGCAAACAACCAATCATAGTATGTAATAGTAATGCCAAGTGAGCCAAGTTCGAATCTGGGTCATTCCTGGTATCCGGTAACATTTTGGCTTCATAATTTTTGGGAAAAAAGTTACATGTTTTTCATGTTTTTAGCATTCTACCAAAATAGTGATATGTTTAACTATATGGAACACATACTGGTCAAGCTCAGAGACTTAAAAAATAATAATTATGGGTATACTGTTCAGACACTCGCTGTGAATGTATTCCACCCTGTTAGGGACATATACACAGTTATCACAAAATTGTAATAATATAAATGTTAAACAATAATGAGCAATAATAAGATAGTATATGTCCCTTATGCCTTAATGGTATTTTTTATTCTTGAAACAAAAACAAAACAATTATTCATGAATAGAATATGTCTTGATGATTAAGAACAGGTACTTTTTTGTGCCCATTTTTGCCAACAGTATGGTAAATAGTATAAAAATTTTGCTCAAAAACATACATATGCTGGTAATGCTCCTCACCTCACAAAATAAGACAAAGATGTGCCAAACATTTAATGTTGCTTTCAAATTTTTATTTAAAATTACTTTTGTCTAACAGGGTGGAATGGAGCATAACAGGGTGGAACACCAGTGTTAACAGGTTCTAACAGCAAATGAGCTTTCCATAATTGTCCTGCATGGTTTGCCATCTGTAATGTGTGGAACTGCACCTACATAATATTGTTTCAAAACAATAAATGAAATCCAGATTTCCTTTGTGGGAGGGACACAACAATAGCTATCACAATAAATCATTAATTATAGGCATTCATAATTACATATAACATGTATGACATGTATAACTACAATCAAATTCAACAATTATCAGGCTTTAAAAATAACTTTTAATTTAAGTGCACTTAAAACAATCTTCACATAAACCCATTATAACAATGTCATATTTATGTGGCCGTCTAACAGGTACACTCTTAAGAAAAATGGTTCTAAACAATACCAAATTGGGGTTCTTCAGCTTGAAACAATAGCAGAATCCTTTTTGGTGCTAAATAGAACCCCTCTTTATAAGTTTCCATAAATAACCGTACTTTTAAAGTCCTATGTACGACCTGCTGTTATAAATACCCTTTTTAATAACTATTTATTTTCATTAATCAGTATCTTTATATTATTTACTTAAATTGTAACTTTCAAATTGTATTAAATATTTTTTTATCTAAAAAAAGATTTAAAGATATAAATAATTTACCTTGTTGACAGTCTGTCTTGAGCTACAGAAAACCAGAAATCATGCGGCTTTGACAGTTACAGATTTGAAAAACAAAAGGCAGGAAAAAAGTATAATGCAAAGAACCATCTCATCATATGAACTACATATGAACTACAAAAAACCTTTAAAGGACCAACTTTGTTTGTAGGTCATATACAGAAATCAAGTTATCAAACACTTTACAGTCTTAACTGCATAAATTATAAATGAAATATAGACTAGTCCATATAGCGGCAATTATTGCTATTACATTTGCTCTTTGATTTGATACCTTTGTTGCTCTGATGCACATCTAATTTTCTCACAACTCTTTAAGTTAATTTAGGATGTTATCTAACTCATTTTAGACTGCGCTTATGAGGATACCCAACAAAACAGGATTAAATATTTTTATATTTCCCTGCTCGCCCTAGTTGGGTGGTATTTTTTTCCTTCAAGCTCGGGCAAGGAGTGAGAGTTGACACTTACCTCCATTTGTACAGTTGAATTCCAGCGGGAAAAAAAGTAAACAATAAACATTTTGGTACATACTAACAGGGTGGAAGATAACTTTAGGAACACAGTAAATTAAGAAAATTGTAAAAAAAAAAGAAAAAAATAGTTTCACATGATTTATATATATATATATATATATATATATATATATATATATATATATATATATATATATATATATATGATTAGATGAAGTTTAGCCTAGTCCATAACATAATTTAAAAATATTTTGAGGTTTATATAATTTCATGGTTTATATTTCTAGTGGAAGTTGATTACTTTGCACTGAGGACATGATAAAACTGAACGCATGTATCAATAAAGGTGTGTAAAAAAACTAAATAATATTTTTAATGTCTATTATCTCTGTTTAAGTGATAAAGTAGACCTAACATGTATAATTTAAGCAATTTCTTATAAATATGTCACTATTTTAGAGAAAATATGTGTAAGTAATCATAGAGACAGAAAAGCCACTGTATAACAGGAATGACCCAGCTGTTGTTGGCTAGAGGTGGCAGTTTAGGCTAAAGATCACAACAACAATACGCTACTTCTCTCAGTTTTCCCAAGTCTCGCTCTCGATCTCTTGCTCTCCCACACACAGATCTACCTACAGGGCACCTCCGAGCACAACATGATTATCAGGGGGAAACAAGTCAGGGTTAAGTGAAAGTTTTACTTTGTAAGAGTGTACAGATGTAGGACAAATGCTGAGTAATATGAGCTTGACACATTTTCTTATTCTGACTTCTGAGTTGTCAGTTTAACCTCAGTAATATCCAAATATTTATGCAGTCTGCAACTGATTCACCTTTCTTGCATGTTTTAGCTGTTTAAAAGCATATAAGGAATACATGTGTGATTGTGGTAGCTAATTTCAGTTTGTGTTTGTGGTCTTGGACTTTGTGCCGTTGCACCATTATGACTGACAAGAGCATGGCGGAGGATTTGTTGTGCAACAAAGCCTAAACATCTGACAAATGTCTTATCTTGTAGAAGTTCTAGACGCTCATAATTCACGTACAGTTCTAAGATCTGAAGAGACTTCATACATACAGTAAAATCATACAGGAGATAAGCCAGTCAGTTGAGTTAGTGGCAAAACATTCTAAATATTGTTGTCGTATACTGCATATTGTCATATGCATTCTCAGAAAGTAGAGATGAAATGACATTGACAAGATTATAAGTTAAAACAACTCAAAATGCATCTGCAGTCTATTTTTCCAGTAATAGATTAAATACGGTGTAAAAATCTCATCTAGTTCTCATTTTGAAATCATGTGTCGTGTTGTGTCTCATCTCGTGGTGAGTGGATTCTAAGTTAAGCACCTCTGTTTGGCAAACCAACAGACATGTCTGTGATTGGCTACATTGCTCAACATTATAGAAACATGTTGAAAATAGAAACCTTTGATGCTCTCTGAGGTGGCTGTCCCTAACCCCTAAATTTCAATTTATGGAAATTATATTGAAAATGATATTGAAATAATTTTTGCATTTTTTTTCATTGATGTTTTTAAAAGTACAGTTGAAGTCAAAAGTTTACATACACCTTGCAGAATCTTGCACAATGTAAATTATTTCACCAAAATAAGGATCATACTGGTACGTCTTCCCCTTAATCTAGGGGTAAATAGGGAACGACGAACAAAAAAAAGTGGAGAGACTTTGAGGATCTCCAACTCTCCAGTCCCAGATTCACAGGAGAAACAAACAAATCTCAATTTCAAATGGCGTGTCTGCCTTTTATTTATATAACTTCAGCAGGAGTTATAAAATAATATTATAAAGTAAAAAAAAACACATTACAAATAAATCCAAACAAAAATGCCCTACATTACCCATAAACTCTTAACTTTTCATAAATTGCATAAGTCAAAGAATCACATTATCTCACACGCATTGGGACCACACACCCCAAAGAGCGCAACCCACTCGTCTGGGCTTGGAGAGCGGAACAACCTCAAATGCCGCTATTTTATTTTAGACTCCTCAGGACACACACCAATCAGTGCGCGGGCAGCACTCACAGGTAAACGAGCACAGGTGGTAGCCATTAATCCTATTAATCAGGCACACAATAAGAGAAAAAGAAAGAGAAAAACACATATGCACTAGCAAATAACACTCTTGGTATACAATACACAAATGAATACGTCCTTGGACGTAACAATACATAATGCATGTTATTGTTTATTTACTAGTGACCTGAATAAGATATTACACATAAAAGATGTTTCAATATACTCCACAAGAGTAAATCATTTTTTAATTGCATCCAATCAATTAATCTCGATGCATCTGAAAATCCCACATTTGCAGCTGCAGAGAATTTGAATACAAACAAATGTAGATATAGCAATGAGTCATCAGTATTTTTGCTTTTAAATGCATACAGTATATCTGCTGAAAGTTAATTTTCACTTGCATATTGCAGACCTCAAAGCTAACAGACATGGACGTCCTATTTTAATCTCATGGAGTCTTTACAGTGATGTTGGCCCAGTAATGCGGAGATGCTAATTTGAAATGAATATGTATATCATGTTAATTTGCCTTCCAGTTCCATTACCTTTCCTTCTATTGAACAAATCAAATGAAAGCAGCACTGTCAGCAGTGGTTTGCTTTGTAGATGAAGACACAACCCCACCAAAGAACTTCGTGTGAATTCTCGAGAGGGTGTGTGAACTGTAAAGACACGAAGGAGCTACTGCCTTATATGATGATGTATGCAAAAACTGTTCAAAGCCAGGCAATAGGCCTATATGAATGTTATTAACCTTTCCATACCTCTTCATCATCATAACGCAATTCTTCATAATATTACGCTCATACCAATAAAGCTGTTTTCAATTTAAGAGATGGAGAGACATGGAAATAGAGTGAGAGGTGGCACTAAGATGCATTAAATCTTAAAGAAATTCAATGTAGAATCTGATGAAAGTGACTGATCCTGTCTGCGGCTGAAGCCTAACACCATATATTTCAGCTTTGAAGGGAACTCAACATCATTTCTTTCTCTAATGTCTCCTTCAGGCTGACAGCCACAGGCATGCTGACACACTCAAAAAACATGCAAACATTGATGTCTAAAGGGCTGGAGCTAAATTTCCTCAAAGAAACTGACTTTGTGAGCAAGTATCTTGGCTGTTAGACCAAATGTATGGATTTTCAGCATGCATGCTAGACTTTCACCACGTGACAATACCCTGCATTTAGGTGCTTACATCCCAATTATGTTTAAGTTTTAAAGTTTGTCACATGCTCAAAATAGATTGCAGGGACATTTTGTCCCCCTGCAAGTCGTTAAGACTTAAAATAGACTTCCAACAGGCATTGGCACGTGGTCATTCATGTTATGCGGTACCTTTCTTAACCCTTGTGCATCAATTAAAAAAAGTTACACTTAGGTCCATATTGGACAAAAATGGCCATGTAAAAAAAAGGTCATAAAAATTGGGAGCAGAGACTTAAGTGTGGTCTCATTTTAAAGAAGATCCATGGCAGATTATTTCTGAAGTAAGAAAAGTTTAAAAAGTGAAACCAAAAAAAAGTTATACAGGTTTAAGTTTATGAAAATGATAATAATAATAATAATAATAATATTTAATATTTTATTTTATGAATATTTTATATATGAAACATGTTGAACTCTGAACCTGCTAGAAAATCAAAGCCATAAATCTAAACAAGTTGTGTTCCAAATTTGAGGTTGATATCTCAAAAAATTAGCTTTCAGTAAAATTTTGTTTGGGCGCAGTACCAAATTTTCCCCATTAGATGCCAGCAAAACTCTGCTGGTGCTTGGATTTGTGATTTGCAGTAGAGTTTCTCTCTCTCAATTTTTACAAGAACACACACATACGCACACATTTTTTTTTTTTATACACTGAATACACTGAAATTGACCTTTTTTATTTTTTTATTTTTATTCTCTTTAAACATGCCACATTTCAAATTGTCACGAAACCTCTTTATACTTTTTAATGAAAAGTTCCTTTATTTGCTTTTATTGTCTTAAGTATCTTAAAAAAACACTTTAATATTTATCATCCTATATTTCCCTCCTGAGATTCAAAATTGCTTAAGTGTCAGTGTTATACTGTATACCTGAGACCTGTTTTATCCAAAATGGCATTTGAGAAACATCACATTTCTTGTCATTAAATGTCAAGCATGTGCTTAAATGTTTTAGTGTCTTAGTGTAGAGGAAGCATGTGAATGAGTTTTCTTTTGTCTTACGTGTGTATTGAAGTCTGGCAGTGGATTTAAGATCCACGGGTTGTTGAATTGCTTGAGCCGCATGACTGAATGTTTAATCGTTATTTAATCATCAGGGCCCGTATTCATGAAAAATCCTAGTCCTAAGAGTTGCTCTTAATAGCAAATATTCTAAGAAAATTCTTAGAAATGTGGGTGTTTCCTCTTAAAACAAAAAACAGAAAGCATCTTAACCCTTAAAAGAGGTCTTAAGGTCCAAAATTGTTAGGAGTACGGATGAGGACTTTTAAGGGGCTTAAGAGTTTCTTTAGCAGCGGAGAAAATGGACGAAACATGAAGAGGGAGAAGAAATGTGTTGCACACAATGCATGACAGTGAGTTAATAAGACGCTACACATTAGATCGTGCAGGGATCATGTTTGTGACTGATCTTATTAGAGACATGCTAACATCTCCGACACCGCGCTCAAATGCCATAGTGCCAGAAATGGACATAATCACTACATTAACATATTTGACAACTGGAAAAATGCAACTATACAGTAGTGATGATTTGGATCTGTTACAGCACTTATTATGTCGCTGTTCATTTCCTATAAAATACGGTAAGTATGACAGCATAATAAAAAATAAAGAATATATATATATATATATATATATACACACATATATATATATATATATATATATATATATATATATATATATATACATATAACGTGTGTGTGTGAGAGAGAGAGAGAGCGAGAGAGAGTACGGAAAAATTACTTAATTTCAAAGTGAAGGCTAAAAATATACCCTACTCTTAAAAGCACTCATTTATTTCCTTCTTGGACAACCAACCAATCACGGTTTTCAAAAGACTGTGTCATAGCTAGCAACGGGGTCAACCCCGCCTCCTCACTAAGATAAAAGTTTTTGTCTTTTCCTCGCTCAGAGTTGCTCTCAAATTGGTCCTGAATCAATTTTAAGCTAAGACTCCTAGTTAGAATTTTTTAAGCTAAGTTAGGAGCTCTCTAAAAGGATTCTTAGAATCTTTAGGAATATGGGCCCAGGCTCTTTTTGTTGTTAACAACTTTTTATGAAATTTTCTTCCTGAAACAGCAGCAACAAACAAAAGACAACCGTGCAAATTCAGAACCCACAATAAAATAATTTTCACATGGATTCCAGAAAAGATGACACAACATCAAACGCTGAATGACACAAACTTACAGTTTCCATACTAGATCCATGTATACGAGAAGTTGAGAGTTCCATCGAGACAACGTCCAACAAATACACAGTCCAGGTTCGTCCGTCCATTGTGTGAGGAGGACTCCAACGGTTGACTAGCAAGTTGTTGCTGCTGTGAGAGCAGCTAACAGTAAACATCTTTGTTGGACGGACAAGGTGAAGTCCCAAAAGTCATTCATGAAAAAATGGCGTGGAGTCAAACATATCTCAGTACCCATCAAATATAACAGGTCCTGTGAGAACTGAGTCCAAAAAGATGAGAGAGAAGGACACTCCCAAAAAATAAACAATGCGAAAACGTGCCTAAAGATCCTTGCGAACAGAGATTACACTTAGGAGAAGATAACAGATTCATATTCAGAAAAAAACCCAAAAAACTTTGAGAATGTGATTCCTTTGGTCCAGATCTATCTGGACCAAAGATAGATCTAGATAGATCTAAAGATAGATCTATGTGGAGGATGGACATCTGTACGTCAACTATTGCATATCAGTATGTACATCATTATAATTCATGCATCATTACACAGTGATGACAAAATGGATTTTTTTTTACTGCTGGCCACTATTTAAGAGTGGATTTTGAATCCTTCTTAGTTATATTGTCTTTTGTCCTTATAAAAGGATCCATAATATTATATCTGTGACTTTTTATTCTAAAGTACAGTATATTATATCAGTACACCATTGTTTTGTTAAGAAACTAGTTTAGTTTTTTTTTTTCTTTAGAATGGTCTAAGCGAGGTATTGTGTTCCAGGAGGTTGCTTGGTTGTATCAAGGCTGTTTTGGGGTGTTTCGGTTAGTTTCTGTAGTGTTCTAGGTGGTTGATGAGGTGTTCTGAGGTGTTTCGGGTGGTTATTATAATGTTCTGGGTAGTTGTTGAGGTGTTCTGGGATGTTTAGGGTCATGTTTGAGATGCCCTGTGGTGTTTCAGGTTGTTGCTGAGGTGTTCTGGCATGTTTCGGGTGATTGCTGAGGTGTTCTAGATGGTTGCTGAGGTGTTCTGGGGTGTCTCGGGTGGTTGCTGGGGTGTTTTGGGGTGTTTCAAGTGTTTGTTGAGGTGTTCTAGATGGTTTCTGAGGTGTTCTGGGATGTTTTGGGTGGTTGCTGCGGTGTTTTGGGGTGATTCGGGTGATTGTTGAGGTGTTGTAGATGGGTGCTGGGGTGTTCTGGCGTCTTTTGGGTGGTTGTTGAGGTGTTCTGGGTGGTTACTGAGGTGTTCTGCCATGATTCGGGTGGTTGCTGGGGTGTTCTGGCGTGTTTCGGTTAGTTGTTGAGGTGTTGTAGATGGGTGCTGGGGTATTCTGGGGTGTTTTGGGTGGTTGCTGGGGTGTTCTGAGGTGTTTCGGGTAGTTGTTGCGGTGTTCCAAGGTGTTTCGGGTGGTTGTTGTTCTAGATGGTTTCTGAGGTGTTCTGGGGTGTTTTGGGTGGTTGCTGTGGTGTTTTGGGGTGATTGTTGAGGTGTTGTAGATGGGTGCTGGGGTGTTCTGGGGTGTTTTGGGTGGTTGCTGGGGTGTTCTAAGGTGTTTCGAGTGGTTTCTAAGGTGCTCTGCCGTGTTTCGAGTAGTTGCTGAGGTGTTATGTGGTGTTCCAGGTGGTTGTTGAGGTGTTGTAGGTTGCTAATGTGTTCTGCCGTGTTTCTGGTGGTTGCTGGGGAGTTACTTGCATAAACCTAAAAACAGATACAATTTGATAGTTAAAATTTATAGACATTTTACAAAAGCAATTTGCCTGTCGAGAGTGTGTTGAGTTATTAGAAAATCAGTAATGAGGTGGCTTTGGCAGTTACAGATTTGAAAATCAAAGAGGTGGGAAACTCTAACAGAAAGAATCATTACCATCAACATAAAAGGGTTGTTCAGGCTGATACGGTTCTAAATAGAATTGTGACTACATGTAAATAACCTTTAAATAATATTTAAAAAATATGTTTATTTGTTTGTTTGAGTGTAGATATTGTATTATTCGCCAAGTGCAATCAAAAAAGTAATAGCACACTTCCCCTCAACAAGCCACATGATTTGAAGAATCCTTCCTGTCTGTAATAGAAAAACTTTGCAAGTTATGCACTGAAGTTGGGGTTTGGAGAATAACGGGAACTATGCTTTTTTTACCCATTGAATACAAAATGATTTAACTAATTACAATGGAGCTGTGATCTAGTGGTCCGGTTTGAGTCTGGCATGCAAGATATTTAATTGTCTCTCTCAATTTCCTGTCACGCTCTATTTAAGTCACGTAAAAGCCTGAAGCAAAATAACATAAGAGAAGAAATGTTCTCAAATGCTTATGTATTCCTGAAAAGAATAAAGACACTGTCCGGGATGGACAGTTGAGGCGAGCTGTCCTTTAACGGACACACGCAACAGCAATTTAACCCAAAGACCAGAAACGTGTTCTGACCAGAGCTTTATCTTTACTGCACGGACAGTTGGAAATCAAATGGCACGCTGCCCTGTTATTTGCCAGTGGATTTGTTAACACTGACAAGCACAACCTTTTATTGATACAGCCACGAGGACAACTGCTGAGCAAGAATTGTTATAACCTTTGGAAATATCAGACAGACCATCATATTTTCTGCTAACAGCGTTTTCATGTAGCGCCAAAATCCTCCTGTTCAGGCTCACAAAGGGTATTGCTTTCTTCAGCAAATTATCAAGGAGATAAGTGCGTTATTAATTGATTACAGCATTTTGCAACAATTTAAAGATCTGGTAACACTTTCTATGAAGCCCGTAATTATAATACATTATAAAGGTATTCTTAAGGCATTATAATGAATGCATAATGCATTATAAATAACTTTATTATATGTTATATCATCTCAAGAATATTCATATTCATTTGTGGTTATATCTTGTAAGAGTATGATGATTTATAACACACAATGAAAACGATCCATCCGTTTAAGTTACAATGGATTATATTTCTCACAGTTATAATGTATTATAAGTCTCATATCTTGCCATGTTACTTATGTTACTTTACTTAAAGCAGACAAAGACCACTTATAAATAATAATAATAACAATAATATATATTTTTTTCTCAAACAGCCATAAGATCAGATATCCGAAAAGATGAATGTGTAATATGACACATTTGCTATGAACCATTTCTATTGTAATATCAGTTTGATTATTTTGATGGCACCCTTTAGACAGCTGTTGATAAGTAACTCTGCAACTACATGTCAACTAGCAGTCATGAGAGTATTAGTAGTGTGTCTGCTGAATATACTGTATGCTAACACTTTATTTTGATGGTTCCTCAACAGAAGTTCTTGATTAAGAGTAGTCACCATAACATAACATAACCATAACCTCAGGAGGATCAGTGACAACGCTTCAGGCATTACTGGATAACATTTTGTTAATAGCGTTTTTGTTAGTAACTGTAGGCCTATGAAAAATGCAACCTGGTCTCATAAAAATACGTACCTCTGTGCACTTTCTGTGCAACACGTTTTACATACCTTACTGCACGTTTCGCCGCAGTTTCAAAGAGAAATGTCCACTGAGTGGCACTAAAACTCAGGTTAAATACGTGAACCCTGGCACGTTTTTGTTATGTTGATATAGGTACGTATTGCTGTGTTTTTATTATGTTGCTACAGGTACGTACTGCGGCGGTTCAGAATTCAAATATCCGGGGTCTAAATGTTAATGTTCTATCGTGTTGGAAATATGCCCTACACCAAACCCAATAGTGTTAAAAAATGCAAAACTAGTATAAAAACGTATTTGTTGATATTCTTAAAGTAATTGTGCAAAAAATTCGGTTAGGTTAAAACTCTGTAAATTTGTGAGAAAAGGAGTAAAAGGTGTCGGAGTTTTACTGCCTCTAGTGTTTGTTTCTTTAGGAAACTGGAACTGCAGAAATATGTAGTTATTGGTACGTATTTCCTGTCTCGCTAAAAAGTGCACCCAGGTACGTAAATGCCACGAGACTAGGTTGGAAAAATGGTAAAATGCTACCCTTGGATTTCCATGTTTTTCATGATTAATCAAATTAAATTACTGGATTACTGGACCAGTTCAATATTCCAATTGAGCTTAACTAGATATATATATATTCACTATACAAATGTGCAAGATTTTTACGATTTTTGAATAATGTTTTTTTTTCCTAGTCCGGTAAATGACATCAATTAAATTTCTGGTTGTCTCCAGCAGGTTTTCCATGTGACTGTTAACATTATCCATTCGTGCTGTTTTAATTGATTACTTTACTAAGTTAAAGTATCTCTGTATATTTTGCTTTTAAAACATGAAAATAAAGCCTGCTATCAATAGCTAAAATATAAACAAATAAATGTATCCCATTCTGTCATTTTCATGTTGAAAGTTTATTGCCAGTGCATTCCCTTTTTGTGAAAGTCTTAATTTTATTGCATGGAAATGTGTTTTCATGCAAGACTATAACAAATCCATTCAAATAATTTTTTTATTTTAATTTAACGAAAAATTTGTCCTTATAGGGATTGTTCACCAAAAAAAAAAAAAAATTCACTCACCCACATGATTCATATTCATGTCACCCACATGTCAGTTTTTTTTTTTTTTAGAAAATGGAATTCAGTGATAACCAAAATTGTTCAGTTATCAGCATTGCTTAGAATTTCTTCTTTTGTGCTCTGTGAAAAGAAAGTAATGCAGTTTTGGAACAACATGAGTGCGTGTAAATGATGACAGATTTTCTATTTTTAGGGAGAATCTATTTTATTTAATTAAGCTCGTGTTTTTTATTGAGTGGAAGAGGTAGATAGTGATTTTTCTTTAAATCCACACAACCACATGCTTGACTGATATACAACTGAGTAAATGAGATGCAAATACTACACTGATGCATTTGCATGTGTTTCGTTTGCAGAAAAGCTTTTTCTGTCTGATCTTCCCGCAGAAGACGTCTTTGTGGCACGCAAAATAAGAACAATCCCCCAACTTGCAGACTTGGCTAAAGTTGACATTTCGTTTATTCCTAAATCAGATTTCATGTAAAGCAGAAACAAAACGCATTGCAACAAAGGAGACACTATACATAATTCAGCAGTGTGTGTGTGTTTGGAAGAAAATTCGGTTGCTTTGAAAGGCATTTATCAATTCACTCACAAATACTTCAGCAGCGCAACAGGGGAGCTTAATTTGTGCTGTACTGCTGATGTGCTGCTGATCTGATTCAATTCTCGCCGGGACTCCACAAACAGTCCCTGCCCATGTCCTCCTTGACCTTACCATCAGTCTGTTGAAGCAAGGAAGGCGCAGGAACAGAGGCGCCTGGTGTCTGCGTTTGGGCCTTTTGTATTCAGAGCGTGTGCTGTGGAAACGCTGGGACAGCGAAAACACAATGTGTTGAGAAAAACAAGAGCGCTGAGGTTTAGCGCTAATTGAGAAAGGCAAAACAAGTAAACATACCGGCAAATCGATGTCAAAGCAAAGAGCTCAAAAGCTTTAGAAATCTGTTTCGATATTTACGACTCTTTTCTTTTTTTTTCTCACGGTTTGGCATGGTTTAGCTCCAAACCTTCACTGGATGTGTCCATACTAGGCCAGATTCAAACAGCAACAGAATAATACAGTTATGTTCACGCAGTTTGGTTATTTAAAATGTATTCCTGTAAAACCTTATTCAAGGCTGCTGTTTGAACTGAAGTGTACAGGATGATTAGTTGTCTGCCATCTAGTACTATGATTGGATAAAAGAGACACTTCTGACTTGTGTGTGTTGTGTAGTGATGGGCGCTTTTGAAACAGCTTTGTGAAGCTTCAAACCTTGGTGAATCATTTGTTTTGAACCAGTGAGTCATGTAATTTGAGCAAATGGGTCTGCGTTGAGTCAACTGTTTTGAAGCTTTTTGAAATTTCTATAGACCTTAGTCGGGCACTGTATGAAGATCCTAGATCATGCCGTTTTCCCAATTTCAAAACAGTTTTAAGGAGTTTTGCCTATACTGAAGTTTTTTTTTGTTCTTTCCCAGAAGGAATTTTGTCAGCTGAACAATCAGTATGTTGTTAAACAACAGTACAATCCATTGAACACTTAAGTTCAATGGAGTCTTTTATTGGCCTGATTAACCAAGTTCTTCAAAAAATAACGTTATACATATACTTCATGTTTAATGGTAGTAGATATTCGAATTTGCATAATACACTTTCTAGAAAACATTTGCAATTGGTTTGTAAAAGGTGGTTTTATGTAATGAGTTTTTGTTGCATTTACTAGGGTTTCTGCAAGATTTATAAACATCACACCGCACAAAAGTGATGTTCTTGCTCTGTACTTTAATTTGTTTTCCAGTACAAATGTCCCAAAAAATTCCAGATGTAAAATTACATGTTAAGAAGTCTTGTTTTCTTAGGAATGTATCAAAATGAAGTGTATTTACAGTAAAAAGGCCAAATATCTGCAAGTGGGCTCATAACCCATTGACATGTATGTTCTAGTTTTAAGCATAAACTCACTTAATTGTGTTCAGTTTCTCAAAAACAAGACTTCATATCTTCATTTTGCATGTAAATGTGTCACGATTTAAGGTTGTAACATTTTATAAATGTTAGTCTTTCTGCTCTAATTTAAGCTCCTTTAGGTCTTTAATTTGTGGAAGGGCAAATTAAGACTTTTTAAGACCTGCAGAAACCCTGATTTACATAGTTTTTTCATGTGTACTGTAGTTTCGGTAGGGTGACCAGACGTCCCTGTTTCCTGTCCCTGACTGGAGCTGTCACCATTTTACAGTTCTTATAAAACACCACAGATTGACTGCTGGTTACCAGAGCAATCGTACCGGAATAAGGTATGTATCTGTTCTACACTCTTTGAAATATTATATTCATTTCACTTAAATACAAAGTGTGGCATTTAACCCCAATCGGCCTTGTAATGTCTCACACTTTTTGAGCACTTTCAGGTGACATCTTATATAAATGTTTTGTGCTGTCCTGCATGCAACATTGAAGTTTCGGTATGATTTCAATTAACAGATCTCATTAGGTTGAAACTCTTGAGGGAATCTCATCTTGAAGCGTTAATCCTGAATTATGATTATAATCAAACATGAAAGCTTGTGTCATCTTTATTCTAACCCATCTATTTAACCTGTGCTGTAGTCCTTAGTCTTTCATTACGCTTATGTACTGCTGCAGGCTGTAATTCACCTTTTCACTTCCCTCCTCACTCATCTCTGGTATCAACCACAGCTGCATGGATGGATACTTAACCTGCACACCCCAACCGGCCTCCCGTATCACACCAAAAGCGTCCTGTAGTAGAATTGAACAACATTATTAATCAAGTGAGAAATACAGCAGATTACATCACTTCTTGCTAGGTCTGTTGACGCTGCCATGATGTTTGTTGGGAAATTTCGATGATGGGGGTTTTATCAGAATCAGAATCAGAATGAGCTTTATTGGCCAAGTATGTTTACACATACAAGGAATTTGTTGTAATGACAGAAGGTCCACAGTGCAACAGAAAAACAGCAACTTGCTCTGTTGGCTGTGGAGTCAAGACATTTACGAATATGATTAAAAGATGAATATGAGACAAAACTACAGAATGTCACATTTTATTATTGGGTGATTCAACACAGATGTTTTACCAGCTAAGAAGTTCAGCACTTTTAGAGTTTCATCCCCCTATCTGTCACGAACTCAGCCTCTGTGGCTCCCTCCGATCACCACCAGAGGGAACCCTCACCTGAGTATTAACTCTTTCATTCGGACTTCATTTCCCATCACACCCCGTACCTGAGACTGATTACCTGCACAAGTCCTCCCCATTGACTGGTCTATATAATCTGCTCCACCCTTGCTCTCATTGCGAAGTCTTGTTCTTGCCATGCAGACGTTTCTGAGCATTTATCCCGTGTTTGATTTCCTGTTGCCGACCTGGACTGTTTACCCGTTTATGAAAGAACTCTGCCTGCCTAATCTGACTCTGCCTGCCTTGCTGATCTGTTTTGTTATCTGTCTGCCGCCTGCCCAGACCTCTAGTCCGAACTCTGTTTATGATTCTGCTCTGCCTACGTGGTACCTGACGCCTGTGATTGACTTATGCTTGTATGACCATTCTTGTGTGATAATAAAGCTGCACATGGATCTTAAAGACACTGCCTCCTCGTTACACTATCTGATGTGAGCATAAGTATTGGAACAGTTGCCTCACAGGTCTTTCTAAGTGATCAGCTGTGTTCTGTTGCATTAATTCTTCAGATATTTATAGCAGGGAATGTGTCATATCAGTTATATCCATTACTTCTGCATTCTGAATCTTGCATTCAATGATGACACACAAACCAGGATGAAGACGAGGGAGCTGACTTTGAGAGAAAAGCAAGCAATTTTTGGATGCTAAAAGAAAAGAGGAAGTCAATTAAAGCTCTAGCAAAAACAAAGGGCATGGAGATATCAAAAGTTTGGAAACCACCAGCGACACTAGCAACCAACAATGACCTGATCAGCTGAGAAAACAACAGTAGTTGATGACAGACAAATCATAAAAGCTGTGAAAATGAATCCTAAAAGACGTGTTTGTAAAATCACCAACAACTTCCAGAAAGCTGGGGTGATGCTCTGACAATCTACTGTCCTCAGGAGACTTTGACAGAGAATTACAGATGCTACACAGCAAGATGCAAACCTCTGACCAGCACCAAAAATAGAAAGGCAAGATTAGAGTTTGCAGAAAAGCACAAAGGTGAGCCAGAAGAGTTTTGGAACTGTGTTTATGGACCGATGAAACAAAGATGAACCTTTATCTAAGTGATGGGAAAGCAAAAATGTGGAGAAAAAAGGGAACTGCAAATGATCCCAAGCATACAGCCTCATCTGTAAAGCATGGTGGAGTTGGTGTCATGGCATGGGCATGCATAGCTGTCTCTGTCTCTCTCAACTTTACTGATGACTTAATGTATGATGACAGTAGCAGAATGAATTTGGAAGGGTACAAAACCATCTTGCCTACCAATATTCAAGAAAATGCCACCAGATTCATTGGGAAGTGCTTCATATTGCATCAGGACAATGACCCAAAACACCCTGCCAGTTCAGTCAAGGAATTTATAAGGGCAAAGAAATGGAAAGTGTTAGATTGCCCAAGTCAATCTCCAAATTTAAATCCAATTGAACATTAATTTCACCAGCTGAAGAGGAGAGTAAAGGCAGAAACTCCCCAAAACAAGCAACAATTGGAATTGGCTGCATTAAAGGCTGGGAAAAGTATTTCAAAGGATGAGACCAAGAGTCTGGTGATGTCTATGGGTCACAGACTCACTGCTGTGATTGTGTGCAAGGGATCTGCAACTAAATAATAGCTTTTAATCTTTTATATCTGCATTATGTTCAACTGTCCCAATACTTATGCTCACATCAATGAGTGGGATGAACTCTAAAAGTGCTGTTCTTTTCATTCGGTAGAACATATGTGTTGAAACGGCTAATAATAAAATGTGACATTCTGTAGTTTTGTCTCATATTCATCTTTTAATCATATTTGTAAATGTCTTGACTCCACAGCCAACAGAGCAATTTTGTCTTTACTGTTGCAATACTTATGGAGGGCACGGTATATTCACACATTATGCATTATGTATTTTTATTAGGGCCGGGACTCGATTAAAAAAATTAATCTAATTAATTAGAGGCTTTGTAATTAATTAATCGAAATTAATCGCATTTTAATCGCATATAAATATTTGACCTGAGAACAGTGAGAAGTAAGTTTTTTTATATGGATTTTTACATTTCCCATCCCGTCCATGTTCACTGCGGTTTGTTTTTGGCTGTTTCTCAATATGCGTTCTTCAGCTATTTTTATTTTTTTTTTTTTTTATTCTTGCTGAATTTTTCTCTGGGTTTTTTTTATTTTTTTTTATTATGAAAATCAAAAAATGTACAAGCAAAATAGGCTTTAACTGAACAAACTTAAGACATAGAAAAAAATCACAATTTCAGATACAAGGCAGACACAACTAAGTTATATACATTGTACATCATTAACATCAATAATTAAATATGATTTAGAAATAAACTAAATAAATAAAACAAATAAATAAAAAGAAAATACAGAAGGGGTTACAATATATTATGAGTCACTAAATTGGTTGAAAAAATTAGCTAATGTAATAGCTTTATTACTTTCAAGTGTATGTAGAGAAGAAGCAATAATTCTAAGCTCATTTATGAAATGAGGTATGCGTTCTTCAGCGATCTTGCGTCCTTGTGTTCTCGTTCTACGTCATCATTAACCGTCGAAGTTCAGTTCCAATTCTCAAGAACGCAAGTACAGAGGATGCATGAAAGTGCCCGGATATGTTCTTGAAACTGAGGATGCATCGAGTGCAGACTTGAGAGAATCGAGCCGTTAGAAATCCCAGAAAACGCTGTGGGTGGCCGGTGTACGGAAGCCTGTAAGCTTTGAAGTCGCTCTCACAAATACTTAACGGCTCTTCAAGTTGAAAGTAAACATTTATCGTTTTGTTTTGGTTAATTTTAATAAAGTTATAAGACCCGGAGAAAGTCTGCATTTTTATTGGCATATTAAAATGAATCTGAACAGTAAAACATATAACGCTGTAAAATAAAACAATACAATTATATGAAAGTAATATCTATAATAGTATGAAATGTTTTAATAAGTTATGACATTTTGTAATATTTATTGTTCATTGGCCGTTTCTTATGCTGAGACTATGCGGTCAGTTAAGCAGGACATCTCAGTTCTCATAAGTGTGCGTTCTGTGTTCTCGCGTCCTTCCGAGTTCGTTCTTCCAAGGAAGCCTGGCAAGACCGGTCTCCACGAGAACGCAAGTCCGTTCTTTGCGTTCTTGGAATTCTGAACGCTAGTTGGTGCTCCAGTATAATCGGTCCGCCGAAACTCATCCAGTGAGAAACGTTCCGTGGTGCAAAAATAAGTGCGATTAAAATGCGTTAAAAAAAATTAACGCGTTATTTTTGTGTAATTAATTAATCTAAATTAACGCGATAAAGTCCCGGCCCTAATTTTTATATGTGCCAATATCACAGTATGCAAAAGGGATAATGTTCGTGAATCTCAATCAGTGAGTAGTTATATTAATAGTAAATTGTTTTATTAATTGTATTTTTGTTTATGAACTTGTTCTGTGGAATACTGACCATAAATAAAAATGTGTATATATATATATATATATATATATATATATACGAAATAAGAAAAATATATGAATATATAACTGATCTTTGCCCCAGTCAACCAACCAATTTTGTTTATTTTATATGAATACTTGGTTCTGCTTGGCATTAAACTGTAAAATATTTTATATAATTATTATATATTAATTACCATTTCGACACCATCAAAAAAAAATTTGAATTTTTTTTTGTGGTGTTGTACTTTATTTATTTTTGTTTATTATATACTGTAGTTCTCTGAAATTCTGGATTCTGATTGGTCAGACTTGCCATTCTGCATTAAAAATAACATTAAGTAAACAGAATATGCAGTCAGATCAATAATCTTGATCAGTGTAGAAAATAATATTTCTATAAATAATATTTTTGTATATTAAATGGCTCTTTGGAATATTTGTATCAGAGAGTAACCACAGTCACCGCAGTCTCCACTAACGACACTCACCAGATCCCAATCCCCTGATTTCTGATCACCGCCACCTGTCAGCACTAATCAGCAGCACTATATCCCTGCACTCCTCCCGTTCACTCACTGTCTGGTCTCAAACATTCCATGTTGACTAACCTGACCCACTTACTTTTTGTCTACTTACCAGTTGCTCCAGTGTTCCTATCCCTATTCTCCACCGCTCCAGTTCTCCACTGTCTCCATGCTCCACTGTAACCTCCGGATCCCCTGGAAAAGGAAAAAGGACATTAAGCCCCTAGAGTTATTCCCATTCCCCGCCTGCTTACCTGGACATTCTGCTCATCTCATTCCCCTCTGCTACTACTCAATAAACCTGTTGATTGTATTGCACTTACCTCTGAGTCCTGTGTCTATCTGCTGACAATTTGATTCCAATAGGTCAGATGCAAGGAACCTAATTTAATACAATTATATATATATATATATATACATCATCACTGTCTCAGCCAACTGGTTTCCCACATAGCTGTGTTCATTTGTTCTCTCTGCTATCACTTCAAATTCTTTTTATTCTCACATAATAGAGTAATTTCAGCTCAAATCAATATTTAATGTCCATTTATTTATTTATTTGCTGAGTAGCTGTATAATAAGTGGGATAATGTGCAGTCAGATGGTCATTATGGCAAAATAAACCTTTTCAGGGTGATAGTTTGCTTCACGGCGGGGTCCCGATCGCCCTGTTGGGTTTATTTTGCGATAATGACCTCCTAATGGCACATTATTTCTTATTTAGCCTTATTGTCCTCTTCAAGAAATCATATCGGCACACAGCTCCAAATATATAATGCATAGAGACGTGGTAAAACATGTGAACATGCCATACAATACCCCCAATGCACACATGAACAAAGACGAATGCCTCTGCTTTGTTCTGGCAGACTGAAAATGAACATTATGAATGAATGGGGTTTGATCGCGTTTGGCACCTCTCTTTCTTATTTTGTTCTTGGTGTTTCGACTTTGGTCATCATCCAATTGAAAGCCTGGGGAGAGTGCGAGGAAAGACATTATTCATTTCCTCTTTGTGCTTAACACATTAGCATGATGATTATAGCTCATTTTCAATCACACAGTCAAAACATATACAGCATCGTTTTGGCAGCCAATGAAAATGGGCTCAGAACAAAACAAAACAAAACACAAGAATCTGCTTTCCTTTGGGCTCATGTTTATTCTCCTTGCTTTAGCTTCAGGCCGCTTCTGTTGGCATCCATCGTGCTTCGGAACCAACATAAATCTAGACATTATCCTATCCTTAATATTGTTGAAAGAGGTGAAGCTTTATATTTCACTTGACTTGAGATAACCTTGCCTTTAGCTAGTCTCTCCCGCTGTGGTTATGCATATGTCGGCGTTATTTGCTCTCATACATCATGCATTAGGTGCCTTAGCAGCAAGGTTAGATGGGAGAGAGGTGGATGAAACTCATGTCGTTATAGTGGAAATTAAATTTAATGGTTTAAACCGCAGTAGGTTTAACCTGTCAGATATTACTGTGAAAGAGTTAACACATTATTACTACTACTAATGTTGTTATCAGAGCTGTCCTATTGCAATGTTAATTTAGTGTCATTATTTATATGAAAAGCTTGATTTAAACGGCTCAGTTGCATTGAATATAATGTACAGGCTTCAGATGTGAATTCTCAGTCGAAATGCAAAACCAATGTCTAATGAATTAAATAATGAGTCAAATACATAGTGTAAATACATAGTGTAATAATATATTTTTTAGAAACATTTGAATACTGGAACTCATTACTGGAACTTCTGAAACTGTTTCAACCATTTATTGTTGCAGTCAACACAAATGTCCACATACATTTTTCTCTTATGTTTGGAAAGCACTTAAATATCTTCTTTACAAAACAATTTTTCTTCCTTTTTTACTTATACAGCTTTTTTTTTTTTTTTTGAATTACTGGAACCTTTTCCAGAAGCAAGTGACTGTGTTTAAAATGATGTTTATCAGTAAATTAAGCGATTTTTTTTTTTTTTTTTTTGAGAAAGATGCTTGAAAATTGCTAATTTATAAATAAATAAAACTCAAATTTGATTAATAAAGGTAAAGTCATGCACTCTTTTTAATAATCAAAGCTCAACGAGTAGAAAATATATGTTTGCTGTTACAGTCATTATCATTAACAACTTGTTTCTCTCATTTATTGATTTACATGTATTTAACAGTTCTGACTATTGTGTCTAGTCTTAAGAAATAACAGAACAAAATAGAAAGCTTAATATGAAGTCAATCAATGTGTCAACTTATATTTAACATTGTTCAAAAAGATATTGATTTTAAATACTAATATTTAAATATATCAACATTTAACAGTGTATTTGTACATGTATCTGAAGTTTAAAATATGCATACAATTGTGTATGCTTTAGAGATTGTAAATATGATGATTTTTATTAATTCTTTAACTATTTTTTATATACATACACAGAACAATGTGTTAGGACCTCACATTATGTGCAGATTCCTACATATGCTAATGAGATCATGTTGCATCATTAGACAGCGGTTGTTGCTCTTGTTGTCTTTGCTAAATATATTGAGGATGAGAGAGGTGTTGGACAGGAAGCTTTTTTCAAGTGTCCTTCTCTAGAGAGAGAGAACTATCACTCCGTTCTCACATCATTACAAACTGAGATGGGTTTTCATCTTAAATTCATTCTCATGAGACTAAATGTGTGCGAGAGAGATGCCAGTTTTCTTGCAGTAAGGCTTTTGTGCTCTCACACCTTTAGAGGGTAGTAATTACATGCTGCATCGAATATGGAAAAAAGTGCAAATCTGTCTTCTGTGAATAGCTTATTCTCCAGAGACGTCCTGACACCAGAAACTATATCACAGCAAAAGTGAAAGACTGTTCCTGCAATATCTGGAGATTTGTGTAATAATTAGTAGTGCTTACCAAGTCAAGCATCACTGTTAGCACTGCTCAGATTTAGGATTATGGATTTGTTCAAATCACTAACCCCGAGTATTAAACTTGTAGCTTGTCCTTCACCATTTCTTCTACAGACATGAATGGAACCTCAAATCATGTTGCTTGTTTAAGAGAGGTGTACTGGTACTTCACTGGTATTTGAACAAAAAAAATCTACTGAAGGAGGGACTTAATCTTTATCTAATCAGGGTGCAGGTGCCCAATCTGAAGTCATTTCCACCACAGAAATGCTGCTTCTGGTGTGGAAAAAAGAAAATTGCTCAGCATTGCTCTCAAACCACGAATTGATATTGTTGGAAAAATGGCATTATGTCACAGGATATCATATTCCCATATAGTATGTGCATTCTGGCTTCAGCTACTTTTAGCTTTAGAAGAATATGATTTTTACAAATATCAAATATGTGCATTAGTACTGAGTTATTAAAATATGTAAAATATGTAAAATAAACATATATTTGAATGATTCATACAATTAAAATAAAACAAGGCATATAATTCAATCAGTAAAGATGACAAATCCTTTGCCTCTGGTTGAACATAGCCAATAATTATATACATAGACGGACATCAAACTTACAAACAAACAAACAAATAAATAAATAAAAAAGAAAGGAGCTATCTTAAATTAGCTTATACTTATGAGAATGGGAAATCAGCTTAAGGGCTGTCTTGTCCTTTACATTTTTTTAAAGATTTGATCAAGAGTTTAATCTCACTCTCCCACTGGTCAAAGTTTGGTTTCGATTTAAACCATCTACACTTAAAGTACTGTATGTATGAAGTGATGGCTGAATAGTATTTGCAAGGACAGCAAAAGAATGGCTGTTTTTGATGACTGCTTGGTAGTGGAGAAGTAGGTAAGGAGGAGAAATAGTTGATCTTTAGTTGAATGAGACTGGGTGAAACGGTCTAATAGTTCCAGATTGGAAAAAGTTTGGAAATGGGATTTCCTAGGCCGTGTTTATATTATTATCATGTAAAAATTCCAGACAAGACTGTTTGATCAGTCAGTTTACATATCCTGACATATTCATATAGATAATATAATATGTTAAAAATGTACATATTGTCCAACTCTAGTCCACAATTGTGTAGTCAATAAGACCATAATCAGTATGTTTATTTCATAGATGTAAAATACACTGGTCGGATACACTTTTAACATTTTTTCGAAGGTAATAAAGCAAGATTATTGAAGTATGTTTTACAAGAAAATGCCATTTATGATTCGTTTGTTTCTTGCAATTTCTACATAATTTGTGAAATTTACCATCAATTTCTGAGGGAAAATTGTTCACTCCAAGGGCCAGATTTCCTAACAGCTTGCAGAATTAGAGAATCAGAATTACTAAAGATGCGCAGTGAAGAATTAGCATAGAAAAGGTTTGGACACAGTTATTTTTGCACCTGACCTTATTGAATGTGGATTTGTAGGAGTTTCCCTTTCAGACGCTAAATTTATGGGAGGAGAGTATTAAAATGAATCACGCAATGCAATTTACTAACGTCAGCAAATGTCAAATTACTGGTGTTTGCACCATTATTTAACGCCCAAAAAAGCATGTCTTAAAGCAGGCGGTAATTTGCGCTTCTCTTTGTATATTTCACTGGTCATTATGGAAATTATCTGTCAGTAAATCACATGCAGAATATTCCCCTCCCCTTGGGGCTGTTTTGGAATTGCGCTCTCATGCTAATTTGCCCCGTTTAGTAAATCTGGCCCCAATTTTGGCCCCCCCCCCATGTCATTAACTTTATAGAACTTTAAACTAAACTTTGGGTCGCATTTGATGATACTCAAATTACTTTGTTTCCAGGTGCACTGATGAAGTTCCTAGACGTCATGTAAAAGCAGCCAATCAGATTTTCATCCTTTTTTCAACCAGCTCTTCCCATTTTGGTGCAACGTGAGGTCAGCGACGGGTGTGATGCCTCGGGCTAACAATGTTTTGACAGTGAATGTCACAGAGCTGAGAGTGGCATGTTAGGTTTGGTAGACTTTTAGGGATTTAATTTATTAATAGAGAGCTGCAGGAGAACTTGCTTTAAAAGCAGCGTCTGTTTTAATATTGATATAAATGCAAGCCAGAAAATTCCATGAATAAGTGAGGTGACTATAGCGGATTTCCCAGTCAAAAAAGTTGTCTGATAACACTGAAGGCCTAATTTGAAATAACATGCTGTATCTCCTCAGAAGTATATTATGATGTTCAGAAACGTTTATACGCAGTGTAAAGTATCAGACAGCATGAGTGAAAATAGTCCCTATAGCCCAACATACTCAGAGACGCTTTATTGGATTGTCACCACCAATATACAAAGCAATTTAGTTTGCAATCACATTTAAGGGCAGGGTTTAAACGGCAATGAGATCACAGAATCTACTACATTATACTGATAGACCAATCATTCATCATTAACATATATTTCCCATCTAAATATATCTTCATTAAGTGACTGAGTCTTTACATTCCTTAAGGGCCAGTAAGCAGTTCTTGTGCTTAATGAGACATTTGTGACATTTTCTTAAGGTATTACAAAAATAATAGGCATCGTAACATAAATGGATTGTAATCCTAAACTAAAATGCTTTAGTAAATAGATAGTAATGTTGTGCATTTTGGTAAATTGGATATGGTTTTACCTCATGCACTTATAGATGTCTTAATACAGTAGCAAAACGATCATATTAATGGAGATTATGGCTAAATTATGATTTTTAGTGCATGATTTTCATTATAAGTGGACTTCATGGAGAAACTGCTACAAAAATGTAGGTGGCAGATAGATGGGCAGAATGATGGCTAACAAAACCTACTTCTGGCTAAACCAGGCCATTTTTGCTCCTGATGGGTCATCGGTTTCAAGGAATTGCATGGGTTTCATTTGGAGAATTGATGTGCTGCATCTCCCTCACTTGTCTCTTGTTATCTGGAGGTGGACAAAACCGAGCTTGTCCGTACGTAAATAAATGAGCGAGAGCTGTGGGAAGGATAGGATGAATATACGCTCTCATTCACTTTCTTTGTTTAATTAGGTTACGTTTACTTGTATAATATTTTCTGTTAAAAGGGTCACTGGGAATATGTAGCAGCTGACTGTAATTTTAAATTTCTATCATTATTCATTTTGAAAACTTTTATATGCCTCAGAGTTCACTTACAATTTGCTCTGTACAGTGTTGATGGATTTGAGACTGCATGGAGCATGGCTTCAGTTTGTTGAATTAAGATGTCTGTATAAATAAAATGAAGTGTACATTTATGTAAGTATACATTTACATGTGTATTTTAATTTATTAGTTTTAACATTTTAATTATATTAATTATTCATTTTAATAAAATAACTTTTATATATTTGATATAGAATTGATATATTTATATCTATATTTATGTGGATTATTTTATATTTATACATAGATACTGTCAGGATTGTGGACTGTTTTGTGTGTGTTTTGCTCCCCGTGTGACCCAGTTTCCCCATGTTAATTGTGTTAATTTGATCCCAGGTGTGTCTCCTTAGTTCCCTGATCATCCTATGTTTAAAAGCCCCAGTCCTTCTATGAATGTTTGTCGGTCGTTGAATTGTCTTCCCTGTCCGTGATGTGTTTCCTGTGCCTCCCATGCTCCTAGTTGGATTAAAGATTCTCGTGTTTGTGAATTCCTCGTCTCCTGGTCTCCGTGTCTCCGTGCTCCCGGGCAGAGTTGTAACAGAACGACCGACCTCAAACAGATACCTCTACTTTTACCTTCCGTTTTGTTTTCCGTCTTACCCAGTGTTTTTCTTTCCGTTGTGACCCATGGATCCCTATGTCTGGCCCGAATTCCTCCTCCTCCTGCTGGAGCAGGGGGACCGATCTCTGGAGGACCATACAAGACTGTTCCTCATGTTAGCTAACGCCACCAGCTACCCGGACGACGTGCTCTGCTCTTTCTATTATGGAAGCCTGAACACCGCGTGCAGAGCGCTGTCGTCCGAAGATGGTCCTCGAGAGGATTTCGCCGCTTTTGTGGAGTGGATTCTGGTGAGAAACGGATCGCCTCTCACAGTCTCCTCAGAGGATGATCTCGCCAGAACCACTCCAGACCCAGAGCCCAGCCCACCATCTCCCCACGGTGCGGAGCACCAGCCCGAGCCCACCGATGACGGAGAGCCATTTCCCGCCGCGATCTGCGAGCCAGCGCGAAGCCGAGCGACTGAGCGGATGATCGTCCCGGAAGTAGAGCCCAACCCGTCAGACCAGGTGCGAGAGCCGGCGTCAGTGTTCATCACGAGGGAGCAAGCCGTGGACGGTGTGAGCGCGGAGTGGAGCTCCGCCCCCTGCACCGCGGCTGAGGGTGAGCTGAGGAGAAATCTGGGACTGCTGGACAGAGAGGGGGCGTCCGACTTTCCCGTGCCGGCTCCCTCCAGCCCTCCTGAGTTCCCGCTGGTTCCGCCCAGCCGTCCTGAAGTCCCGCTGGTTCCGCCCAGCCGTCCTGAAGTCCCGCTGGTTCCGCCCAGCCGTCCTGAAGTCCCGCTGGTTCCGTCCAGCCCTCCTGAGTTCCCGCTGGTTCCGTCCAGCCCTCCTGAGTTCCCGCTGGTTCCGTCCAGCCCTCCTGAGTTCCCGCTGGTTCCGTCCAGCCCTCCTGAGTTCCCGCTGGTTCCGTCCAGCCCTCCTGAGTTCCCGCTGGTTCCGTCCAGCCCTCCTGAGTTCCCGCTGGTTCCGTCCAGCCCTCCTGAGTTCCCGCTGGTTCCGTCCAGCCCTCCTGAGTTCCCGCTGGTTCCGCCCAGCCCTCCTGAGTTCCCGCTGGTCCCGCCCAGCTCTCCTGAGTTCCAGCTGGTCCCGCCCAGCTCAGCTCTTCCCGAGCGCCCCCAAGTGTCCGCGCTTCCAGAGCGCCCTCCAGTGCCGGCTCCACGCACGTGCCCTCCAGTGCCGGCTCCACGCACGTGCCCTCCAGTGCCGGCTCCACGCACGTGCCCTCCAGTGCCTGCTCCTCGAAGATCCCCACCCTCCCACCCACTCCTGCCTCCTCCACCGCTGTCGTCTGGCAGCCCCCCCGCTCGCCCTCAGCCCTCTATCGGTACGGTGCGAGCCCCGTGGGTCTGCCATCCTCCAGCGTTGCCGGGGCTGGAGTATCCCTTACCTCCGCCTCCAGCCTCCGAGGCCCGGACTCTGCCTCGGTCCGTAGACCCAGTGGCTCCACCTCGGCTCCTAGCTCCCTCGCCTCCACCGTCACTCCTCGATCCACCAGCTCCACCGGGCTCCCTCGTCCCTCCGGCTCCGCCTTGGTCGGGCGTCGACCCGCCATCGCCTCTGGACTCCTCTCCTCTGGCTGCGCCTCGTCGCTCCGTCCCACCGGCTCCGTTGGGCTCCTTCCTCCCTCCAGCTCCACCTTGGTCCTCAGTCGCTCCGGCTCCGCCGCGGATCTCCGGGTCTCCGCCTCCACCTCGGTCACCAGAGCCCTCGGCTCCACCCTGTCCCCCCAGATCCTCGGCATCCCCCTGGCTCGTTGGCTCTCCGTCTCCGCCTCGGGCTCCTCCACCACCTGCTCCGCCGCCGTTGGTCGGCCCCCTGGAGTCGGCGGCCATCCCTCCTCCATGGCTCCTCCCTCCGTCGGCTCCACCTTGGGCCATTTTCACGGCTGTGGCCTGGGTCCAGCTGAGCGCCTCCTGCTCCGGGTCCCTCCTGTCTCTTCCCTGGCTCCTCCCTCCTTCGTCACCGCCTTGGCCTCTGTCTGCCGGCCCCCTCCCGGGTATCCGTCCTCCTCCTGAACCGCCTCCCTAGTTCCCACCCGCCCCTCCCCTTTGGATGTTTCTATGGTGCGAGGACGCACCTTCCGGGAGGGGGGCGATATGTCAGGATTGTGGACTGTTTTGTGTGTGTTTTGCTCCCCGTGTGACCCAGTTTCCCCATGTTAATTGTGTTAATTTGATCCCAGGTGTGTCTCCTTAGTTCCCTGATCATCCTATGTTTAAAAGCCCCAGTCCTTCTATGAATGTTTGTCGGTCGTTGAATTGTCTTCCCTGTCCGTGATGTGTTTCCTGTGCCTCCCATGCTCCTAGTTGGATTAAAGATTCTCGTGTTTGTGAATTCCTCGTCTCCTGGTCTCCGTGTCTCCGTGCTCCCGGGCAGAGTTGTAACAGATACATGACATTTACATTTTTATTATCATTATTAATTTTAATAAATGCATTCAAATGATTCAATTATTATAATATCTCCATATATGTATCTATTATATATAGATTCATTAGATGCATGACATTAAAACAATTAAATGGAATGATTCATTTTAATTGGTTGTACATTACTCCAAGAAAATGACTGGGCGAGATCTTACGTGAGCTAGATGATGGTTTGACTGGTTATCATGGCCTTATCGGCCCCTGTTTGTACAAAAGCATCTTTCTTCATTGATGGCCATTCAGTAGTTGGCATGCATTCTGATTAAATGTATTTTCATGCAAGCCCTGAATGAAACGATAATATTTCATTATATTATATTAGAGTAAATGTTTTACCAGTGCCCCATTATTATTTGGCGCACCCTTTAAAGCATGAAATTGGTCCATCGTACTTTTGTATAATTTGTTTTACTTCTATATATTCCAGTTGTGTCTTAAAGAATCCAGAGCCTTGAAAACACATAATTGTTTAAGTAGAGATTGCGGTGTGGGATTCGGGAAATTTCACCCAGTAATTTCATCTCAGGGGATGAAGGCCACAGAGAGAGGGTGTTTTCCTCTCAAGGGATTATGGGAGAGCAAGCTCCCAACTCTCTAACTCCTCATTTCATCTTTCTAGGTCACACTGATAAGCCCAATATGCTGCTAATACATCTCATTAAAGAGATGGGGATTTGTCATAGACAAGAGTGCCTGCGCTAAATGTTTTCTACCAGTTCATGAGTCCAATAGGGAGCTAAATGTCAACATTTTAGCTTTGATGTTGTTTCTTAATTGTGGGTAGCTCAAAATGTGTCAGCTCACCACTTTTTTATTTGAATATTTTATTGAATTTATGTGTTGGTCTGATTTTCTATTAGTCAGTTTATATTAAGTGAGTGAAGTGAAGTGAGTGAAGTGACATTCAGCCAAGTATGGTGACCCATACTCTGAATTCGTGCTCTGCATTTAACCCATCCAACGTGCACACACACAGCAGTGAACACACACACACCGTGAACACACACCCGGAGCAGTGGGCAGCCATTTATGCTGCAGCGCCCGGGGAGCAGTTGGGGGTTCGGTGCCTTGCTCAAGGGCACCTCAGTCGTGGTATTGAGGGTGGAGAGAGAGAGCCATTAATATACCATTAATGCAAAGATTTCACTTCCTGTCTTACAGGAATCATTTCAATTCTGACATTTACTATTCTTCGTTTTGTTCTAAAAAATAATAACATTGCATTTTATTTGTAATGCGCACTAGCAAACCCGTTTGACTGACTTTCTTGGAGAACTTTCTAAAAGTCTGCTATACCCTTTTATATAAATACTACTTTAAATGCCAACACAAGCATATTTATTTTATAAAACGTTTTAGAGTTGAAAAGGCACTGCAGAACTGCATGGCATGGCTTTTTTCTTCCCAATGTTGGAGGATCAGATGGAAATCAGTTTTTATAGCCAAGCAATGTAATTCCCATCCAACGATCGGCATGCAATTGATAGTCTAGCTCATTCTCTGACTATTGATTACTCATCGAAAGTCATTCCTCTGCATAATGGTGAGCATATTTTGTGTAGCATCTTCATAAATCTCTGTTCTTGTTCTCTGTTCAACAGATGGCAAATTAATGATATCAAAACCAAGTGCATCAGCACAATTACACTGACAGTTGGTTGATTATGATACATGTGCAGAGCTAATTCAGACAGTAATTGTGTCTGAATTTAAATGAGTACATGCACCCCCTTTTGCTGTTGTTCAAAACAACGTAAGCATACTTTAGCACTGACTTCTTTAACACTGAATGCATTACACTGTCACTCAGGAGCAGATTCACTAAACAGTTGTACCAATTTTGTTTGCGGTACTTCTGGTTAAACCAGGCACTAAATGCATTGAAATAGCAAAATTAGGTAATTGTCATTTCAGCGCAGACATGCCTCTTTCCTATGCAAATTAGACTTATTATAGATTGCACCTAACTCAGGCACAATTAACGTCTCATTATTACCACTGAATATTATTCTTCATCGGAACAGATTTGGAGAAATTTAGCATTACATCACTAGCTCACCAATCAATCCTGTGCAGTGAATGGGTGCCGTCAGTCCAAACATCTGATAAAAACATCACAATAATTAATCTTCGTCTGAGGGTGAGGGAATTTTTTGCAAATTTCCATTTTTAGGTGACTGATTTGCACTGTTCCTTTTGTGAACAGGAAGTATAACAATGCATGCAATTAGTTTTTACTGAATTCCCCAGTGAATAACACGGCAAGAGGGACATATTGTGTGTTGCGGGCCATAAGCATGTTGTGCCAAGAAGACTGTGAATAATTTCCTCAGGAATAATTTTGTCATAATTTAAGATTCTGCTCATACTGGTACAAAAGTAATTAAGTTTATAACCCAGATGTTTGGATCTTTTATAATTACAATTCTTGTAACATCCGCTTTACTTAATGCAATTTACATATTAGTTTTTTTGTACATAAACCAAAATCAAGAACTTTATTAAAAATAAAAATACCCAAGAATCAGATATATTTTATTGCGTATTTTTCATGCTCAGTTTCAGAACTAGTTCCACCCCAAAAGCGTTTAAGCTGTTAACCAAAGAAGTGTAAGGAGCTTAACGGAATGTTCACTTAAGTTCCCTTAAAGTTTTTTTTTCTTCACATTGATTGCTTTACTCCCCTCTCATAATCTTTCTTGTGCCAGATTCATTCAAGTGGGGATTTAAGAGCTGCTTCTGCAAATCTGGAACGAGAGATGCCATGTTGCTTCATGTCATGTGTTGAAGACGTTTGATTCTGATCCGCTTGGCCTGGCCGTCTTATTACATTTCTTCATTTTCAGCCACCATCATCTCCTTCATATTAAAATCTTACAAATATCACACAGTTTAAAAGTTCAACTCACCAGACATGGCATTCAATTTCCTGTACAGACAAATCCTTTCATTTTTAAATCACACTCTTCAGAAAAACATCAATTTTAATGCTAATTCAGCAATTCCATTTTTAAAGTATGTACATTATCTATTGAAATCTACATAATGTACAATATTTTAAATGATTAATTGGTGTTGTTTCACTTTTTGGTTTGCTAGTCTGCTCCATTTTATTAATTCTGCATAATTATTCAACATTTCAACTTTGTTATACTCTTGTGATGTTTCTTAATTTGTTATTCGTCCCTTCCAAGTTAAACAGATTTTCTGTACTATAAAAAAGAAAACTAATTTCACTAATCACGATCTTAAAATACCTACCAATGTCCTACAGATGTCAGTGCTGGTTCCTCGATCAAGGGCCTGTGGGATATTGAGAATTCTTCAATTAAAAAACAAATCAACCTTTCATGCTGTTTAACACAACAGTGAATGCAAACCACCCTAGTGCAGTTCTCTGTACATGTCATGACATGCTTGCTCGACAATGATTGGCCATCTGGTGAAACCGAGGACTACAATCACAAGAGTAACATCGGCACAAACTGAAAATTTCAACCAAGGTTGACTCGTTCCCCGTCGAGCTGATCGAAACAATGATCTCCAGCTGTGCGAGACAAATTGGTTAGAATCCTGCCGAGTTTAAGGAGGAGACCTGATTATGTGCTGCGCTGGAGAAACTCCTGCCAGCCCTGTGCCGCAGCAGCCACAGGAATTAGATGGCGTACAAAAGTGGTCTTCCCCACTGACAGCAGCAGTTAATGAAAGAGAAGACCGAGAGAAAGAGCGAGGGAGAGTGAGGAAGACTGACATGGGACAGCAGTCGTAGCTGAAAAACAAGCTGGAGAGGTGTCTCAGAGCTCAGCGAGACTGAGCAGGGCTAACTGCTCTAGCAAGTGTCACACCGTAACAATGAACTGCCATGCTGAGAAACCACAAAACACTTGGTGCGGCTGTGTAATCGATACTGTAGTCGCTGAGTCTCTGAAGCTTTATTGATTCATTATTGTATTCTCAGGTTTGATCTGAAAGTCAAGTTCAGAAGCAGGGTATTCATCTTAAAGCCATGCATCAACTTAAATAAGCCATCCTGCTCTTCTTTCCCTCAGGCCACTCAGGTAGGCGCTGTCAGAGGTTAATCGTACTTTGTTTTAAGAACCAAACAGACGGCAACATCAGATCTAAAGTGTGGGCGAGATAGTGAATGATAAAATGAGAGGAGCCACTGCAGAGAGCGATAGAGACAGAGAAGAAGAGAGAAAATCGGCCCTGAGGAGAAACGGGTGGCGCTGGGATGACATTTTTGGGGCATTCGCTAGAGTTATGGATGAATTGTTTATAGTATTGCTCGATGGAAATTTTGCCGCAAACACACCTCAAAATCTCCACAACGCAAGCTCTGAATTACAGTCACGACATGCCAGGAGCTTCTGGGAAAGTTAATAAAAAGCGTTTGCCGTAGTCAAAGAGCTGGGAGAAAAAAGCCTGAAATGAAGCAAAGGATGAATCAGTTAAAATGGAGCTTTTTAAGTAGGTAGTTGTTGTAGTTTGCCAAGAACTTCAGAGTTATAAAGATCTTTTTTCTCTCCATATCCATACTTCCCACGCCTGGCTGAATATCTCACTAATAGTTATATATGCTCAGTGTTTCCTTTAGGTAATATATCAATAAGCAATAAGTTGGAAATAAATTGCAGACTAAAGCTCTATTTCAAACCCTAGTAAGCTGCCTTTCTTTCTACTGCCTTCTAAGGAAGCATCTTAACGGAAAACCTGATTTGGAGCGCTCTACAAAGACAGAAACTCACAATAGTAGCTTACCCAGCTAGTGAAAATGTACCGTTAAGATATAAAAACATTATTTCTAAATGTTCAAAATGTCTAACTCAATCAAACTGCTATGATACTTACATACATAACAGGTTACTTTACAACAAAAACATCCTGCAAGTTTCAAAACTCAAAACGAATTCCCCAGATTAAAATGTGATATTATATTTTCATATTATTTTATGTGTTCATATTACTTAATGTGTCATTGTCCTATCAAGGAGGAGTGTTGCTGCTGTTAGGTAAAGAAAGACTTTTTGCAAACTTTAGAATCTAATGTTGTTCTGTTTATAATCACAGTTCCGCTGCTCAAGGAGTCTCTTATTTGCATTGTGTTTTAAATTGAATGCTATTATCGATACTTTTCATGTTTAGTTCATCTGAAGGCTGTTATAGTAAAAACACTGTAAATGTTTTTCAAAGGATTCAACATGTAATGCTCATTTCATGTTCAAAGATGATAGCCGATCATAGCAGTGGGTGTTTACATTGACATTGCACAGCAGGCATGCCCTTCCAACAGAGCATTCAGATCAGAGAGCTAAAATTAAGATAAAAATTATGACCGTTTTGATGAGAATTTTTATTTTTTTATTTTTTATTGGTTATTGCCAATGTTAGAGACAACATTAGGGGAATGTTCCATTTTATCATTTTGCTAACAACATAAAACAAATGTTTTCTGAATGTTTGGAAACTAGTAGTAATGTTTAAAAATCTTAGAAAAACATAAAAATATAAACAATATAAAATTTAAATATAAACAGTGGTTTACTGAACAAGTTGCTCTTTCTTTAAATACATTCAGTTATAGTTTAAATTTTCTTAGTGATAAAAATCTACCTCAGCTTATGCTTAAAACGATATGGAGCCCTTTTACATTATAAGGTTACAATTAGGCCTAACAACTTAACCCAAACTTAAATTTAATGACTATTTATTTTTAAATAGATGATCAACACTCAACTTAAAAATAAAAAAAATATGCAAACGTAAATTGCACATAATGCAGTTTTATATTAAAGGTGGGGTAATCGATTTCTGGAAGCCAATGTTAACATTTGAAACCACCAAAACAAACACGCCCCTACCCCAAAAGTGTCTCACCCCTATTTTGATAGCTCCGCCCCACACATACGTAGCCTACGCAATCCAGGCAACAATTAGTTCTGTGAATCAAAGCAAAACCAATGTTACATCGTGTCTTCACCGGATGTGAGCGTCGCGAAAAAATACTATAGAAGTCATTATAATCAGTGATGCTGTGTAGGTAAAGATAATGTTCCATGAAGATATTTTGTAAATTTCCTTCTGTAAATATATCAATTTAATTTTTGATTAGTAATATGCATTTTGTCATTATATTGATTTTTTTTTTGCACCCTCAGATTACATATTGTCCTATCCTAACAAACCATACATCGGTGGAGAGATTATTTATTCAGCTTTCAGATGATGTATAAATCTCAATTGAACCTTATGACTGGTTGTGGTCCAGAGTCACAAATAAATATTATATTATCATATTCATAAATCATATTACATTATTTTATTATTAAATAATAAATACTTGTATGTTATCATAAAAATTCGTAATATTAAAAACTCATATTACATTCAAATTAAATGTATTTGTTTATTTTATTATGAAATAATAATGACTATTATCATAAATTTTCATAATATTAAAATATTCAAAACTCATACTGGGTTTAATTGTTGCAGTCTATTGATTAGACGACGTCTAGACCTTTAAGTCCCCACTCGCTTCCAAAGCCTCAGTTTCATGCTAATTGCCATTCCAGCCATTTTTTTCCATTTCTCCGGTGTCCCGTCACACGGCTCCTCTCTGACTTCAGAGGCAGATGAGCAGACAACTGTGCAATATCCTCTCTCATCCTTCCTCTGACCCTAGTCTCTCTTTACACCTCCTCCATCATTCACTCCCTTGAGGATGGCAGGAAGGGATGTAGACGTGACTATCGAGAGGATGGACAGTTTTAATACCGTGCTTGTGCCCCCCCAGGGATCGGTTACCCCTAAAGATATTACAAGCTCCAAAATGAATCGCATCCATTTCTCACCGTGCACAAGATGACAGGAGTGAAATTCAGTTTGAGGGCTGAATCTCTCCGCAACGTGGAAGCGAAGGATCACAGCGCGATGTCCACTCCTATGACCCGTAGTTAAAGCAAGAGACTCCCTATTGATATCAGAGATATTACCAGCATCTTAAAGGTCAGTCATGACACTCTTCTTCCTTGCTTTTTAATGTTTCATCAGTATATGGTAAAGGTGATTTTTTTTTATGTTAAAATACTTTCTCCTATATCAGTTCGTGCAGGGTGACTGTTAATTATTTGCTCCGTAAGTTTGAGTCTGCATTAGTTTGCAATCCTGACCAGACCAATACAACAACATCAACTCAGGCAATGGCAGAAGTTTACAGCAGCACTGTCTGCTTGTCTCACCAATGGATGACGAAGTGATTATTAACTTTCTGTGATATCATGAAGTATTTAAAGGAAATACTTCTAAATTATAGTTAACTGTTAAAAAGAATTAAGGTTTGATAGGAAAAATAGCAAATACATTTATTTTCTTGGAAAATTATTATATTCATGAATAAGTAATTATTTATTTATGTTTTTATTCATTTATTTAGTCATTCAGAATATTAGAATAAATCTCATATTACATTTAAATTCATTAATAAATTTATATATTTTTCATTAAATTTATGGTTTCTTAATATTGAGTATAATTTTAATGAAAATATACTGTTCCAAATTTTCAAACATTCCACCTTGTCATAATTGATGGTTGTATTTATTTATTTATTTGCATATTTCATAAATATCCATGATATTACAATAAAACTCATATGACATTTAAATAAAATACATTTATTGTTTTCTAATTTCTCTTATTTTTTCTCCAATATTCATACTTTTTCATTGAATTTATGGTTCTTTAATATTGACTGTGATATTTTATGTTAAAATACTGTTCCAAATGTCCTTTTGAAACATTCTACTATGACACTAATGCTGATTTGTCAAATGGTTGTCAAGGTCTTTACAACCGAGAGCAAAATAAACCATAGATCAAAATAAACCATAGATAAACTTTTAATAGATCTCAATAGATCAACTTTCCTCCTTGTTTCTGATTGGTTGATTGTGGCATTGTTTTAAAAATATTTGCATAATGAAGGCTAAACTGAGTAATTGACTGTTTCCCATGGTTGACTGCCATCACTGTAGTGTCTTTCATCTCACAAAAAAAATAAAATAAATAAAAATAAAAACAGTATTTCATGTGTACTTATTTGTTTATTTGACAGATCATTAGTTTATGTAGGCTATTCAATCTGTTGGAAATAAATTATTTTATGAATTAAATTATGAAACTATATATTTTTACATTCATATTTGAATGTACATTTTATACACAAACACTCAAGCATTTGGGGTAAGATTTTATTCATTCATTTATTTATTTACATCAAATTGATCAAAAGAGACTTTAAAGACTTTTGTTGTTACAAAATGTTACAAAAGATTTCTATTTCAAATCAATGTTAAAAAATGTGCTATATATCAAAGAATCATCAAAAGTTTATCACATTTTTCACACACACACACACACACACACACACACACACACACACACACACACACAGACACAGACACAGACACAGACACAGACACACACACACACACACACAGACTGGAGTAATGATGCTGAAAATTCCGCTTTCCATCACAGGAATGAATTACATTTTAAAATATATTCAGTGAGAAAACAGTTATTTTAAATTGCAATAATATCTCATTATATTGCTGCTTTTTTACTGTATTTTTTTTTATCAAATAAATGCAGCCTTGGTGAACATAAGAAACTTCTTTCATAAAAATTAAACTGAACTCAATTTTTTTAATGGTCCTGCAGTTGTAAGCAACTATACTACTTTTAGCACACACGCAGGATTACTTTAGGTCTTTCTTTAAGGAAAAATGAGTCCGTGTAGTGTACAGTCGTTATGCCCCATGAATCTGTGTGACAGCTACATTGAATATACACTCAGTGTGCATATATTTGGACAGTGGGAGAGATTCACAACACACAATGCTAAGAAATAGTTTCATCATACACTCTCAGTGTGAGGACAGTAATTTGTTCTTGAGTATTTCACTTTGTTTTTAGTTTTCTGATAGTTATTGTCACGCCTTAGGACTGTCTGTGTGTGTTTTCTGCCTTTGTGCTCCTCATGACTTAGTTCTCCCTCGTGTTCCCTTGTGCCCATATTTCATTTTCCTGTTCCCGTTAGGTCCCCATTTAGTTAATTCAGTTCCACCTGTGTTTGATTAATTACCTAATTTAGTTTCTGTTACTAATGCTGCGTTCCAGGCAACCCGTAACCCATGTTTTTCCAAACTTCTACCCGTGAAAGTGCACTGGAATGGCAGTCAAACCCGTGACTTCCCACCCGTGAACTCGTACTAGATTGATGTACTCCCAGTTCCATGCTCTGACGTCACATAGCCCGCGAAACAACAATGGCAGCCCCTACGGATGCATTTCCAAATAACGTAAAATAAAAGGTATAACGGCTTCTTTTGCCTTATGCGTCGTTTTTCCTCCTCCGTTTCCCTCAAATAAGCAAGGAAGCACCTTTGGCGGTAGAAATGATTGTAAATGAGCATAAGCCCCGTACGGTCCGCCATGCTGGTTTGTTTACATCTAGCTACCACAATTCCTTGCGCTCAGGCAGTTTGGCGTGACTTGCCTGGAAGCAGCTTTACATCGGCTTGCTATAAGCTGGGTGGCTTTACATCAGCTTTACAGTATTTAGACGGGAAAATAGTTTGTTGAAATAGTGTCATTCTCCTCTGGCCAGACAAAATCAGCAGTTTAAATCTAAGCTAAAGCAGAATCAGATTGTGCAAAGGACTCATCTGGTTCCTGTGGTCTTGTCCCGATGGCCGTCTTGGAGACAGGGTCTTCACTGGGGATCAGTCTCTGGGGCTCATCTAGGTGTCCTGGCTGTAGAGGTCATCTCTAGGTGCTGGTCCACCATCTGATCTGGATACAGTCTGGATCTGGGTGGCTACGGTGACCTCAGAATAAGAAAGAAACAGACTAATATTAGCGTAGATGCCATTCTTCTAACAATGTAACAAGTACATCAGGTGTTTTGCAAAGTGTTCCCGGCTCCGGTTGACCTAATTCATGCAGCCTAACAATCCTTCAATGGATTTGAATTATAGAAATGCGATAGTGTATTATGTGTAAGCCAGGTTAAAGAGATGGGTCTTTAATCTAGATTTAAACTGACAAGAGTGTGTCTGCTTCCGGAACAGTAGATTGTTCCAGAGTTTGGGCACTAAATAGATCTCCCAACCGCAGTTGATTTTGATATTCTAGGTATCAAATAAGGTAATCTCAAAAGAGTTTTGAGATGGCAGCAGACGTGAAGGACTATAATGCGATAAGAGCTCACTCAAATAGGTGACAAACTATTCAGGGATTTATAGGTAATTAGCAAGATCTTAAAATGTATGCGATGTTTAATAGGGAGCCAGTGCAGTGTTGACATAACCGGGCTAATGTGGTCATACTTCCTGGTTCTAGTAAGAACTCTAGCTGCTGCATTTTGAACCAGCTGGAGTTTGTTTATTAAACGTGCAGAACAACCACCCAATAAAGCATTACAATAATCTAGCCTCTAGGTCATGAATGTATGAATTAATGTTTCTGCATTTGACATTGAGAGCATAGGTCGTAATTCAGATATATTTTAAAGATGGAAAAATGCAGTTTTACAAATGCTAGAAACCTGTTTTCCGAAGGAAAGTTTGCTGTCAAAAAGTATGCCTAGGTTCCTAGCTGATGACGAAGAATTTACAAAGCAGTCGTCAAGTATTAGACAGTGTTATAGGTTATTACATGCAAAAGTTTTTGGTCCAATAATTAACACCTCTGTTTTTTCAGAATTTAGCAGTAAGAAATTGCTAGTCATCCAGTTTTTGATATCAACTATACATTCTGTTAGTTTTGCAAATTGGTATGTTTCATCAGGTCGCGAAGAAATATAGAGCTGGGTATCATCACCATAACTATGAAAGCTAACACCATGTTTCCTAATGATATCTCCCAAGGGTAACATGTAAAGCGTGAAAAGTAAGGGGCCAAGTACTGAGCCTTGAGGTACTCCATACTGCCAGTCCACTTCCTGTAATGCCAACATAATTTTCTAGTCTATCTAAAGAATGTTGTGGTCGATAGTGTCAAACACAGCGCTAAGATCCAGTAGCACTACTGGAGAGATACAACCACGATCAGATGATAAAAGCAGGTCGTTTGTAACTCTAATGAGAGCAGTCTCAGTACTATGATATGGTCTAAAACCTGACTGGAAATCCTCACATATATAATTTTTCTCTAAGAAGGAACATAGTTGTAATGATACTACCTTTTCTAATATCTTTGACAGAAAAGGGAGATTCGAGATCGGTCTGTAATTAATTAAATCTTTGGGGTCAAGTTGTGTTTTTTTGTAATGAGAGGCTTAATAACAGCCAGTTTGAAGGTTTTTGGGACATATCCTAATGACAATGATGAGTTAATAATATTCATAAGAGGATCTATTACTTCTGGAAGCACCTCTTTTGGGAGCTTAGATGGAACAGGGTCTAAAATACAGGTTGCTGGTTTAGATGATTTAACAAGTTTATACAATTCTTCATTTCCAATAGAAGATAATGAATGGAATTGTTCCTCAGGGGATCTATAGTGCGCTATCTGATGCGATACTGTGGCTGACAGCTGCATGGTTACAATTTTATCTCTAATAGTTTCGATCTTGGAAGTAAAGTAGTTCATAAAGTCATTACTACTGTGCTGCTGGGTAATGTCTGCACCTGCTGATGTTATATTTTTTGTTAATTTAGCCACTGTATTAAATAAATACTTGGGGTTGTGTTTGTTTTCTTCTAAAAGAGACGTAAAGTAAGCAGATCTAGCAATTTTTAATGCTTTTCTGTAGGATAGGGTGCTTTCCCGCCAAGCAATACGAAATACCTCTAATTTTGTTTTTCTCCATCTGCGCTCCATTTTCCGGGCTGCTCTCTTTAGGGCCCGAGTGTGCTCATTATACCACAGTGTTGGACTCTTTTCCTTAATCTTCCTTAAGCGTAAAGGAGCAACCGTATCTAAAGTGCTAGAAAAGTGAGAGTCAATAATTTCTGTTACATCATCAAGTTGTTCTGAGCTATTGGATATGCTGAGGAATTGAGATAAATCAGGAAGATTATTTATAAAGTAGTCTTTTGTGGTAGAAGTGATGGTGCTACCATATTTGTAACAAGGAGTTGGCTTTACAGCTTTAGCTATATGGGATATACACAAAACTAGATAATGATCTGAGATATCATTGCTCTGCTGCAATATTTCAACGCCAATGACATCAATTCCATATGACAGGTTTAAATGTAGAATATGATTTCGACAATGAGTAGGTCCTGAAATGTGTTGTTTAACACCAGTGAAGTTTAGAATGTCTATAAATGCTGATCCCAACGAATCTCTTTCATTATCAACATGGATATTAAAATAACCAGCAATTAGGACTTTATTATGTCTGTTTTTTATTTGTTGAACATCAATTAAATTGTTACTCTTACTTTGGTTTGTATGTTTTCTGTATTTTCTAGTTCGGGGAACAGACACAGTCTCTATAGTGTGATATCTAGGTGAAAGAGTCTCTATGTGCTGAGAATTAACTGACTTCTGTGACGTGAGGCGGCTAGCACATGGTCGGTTTAGCAAAGTCTGTCTGCTTCCTGACCTGGGCCCCAGTTAGTCAAGTACGAACCCTAAGACTATGTGCCATATTTCTAGAGAGAAGAGCGGCACCATCCCAAAAGGGATGAAGATCTCTTTTCAACAGGTCAGGTCTGCCCCAAAAATTCTTCCAATTGTCTATGAAACCTATATTATTCTGCGGGCACCACTTAGACATCCAGCTATTGAGTGACGACAGTCTGCTATGTATCTCATCACTCCGGTAAGCAGGCAGCAGACCAGAACATATTACAGTGTCTGACATCGTACTTGCAAGTTCACACATCTCTTTAACATTATTTTTAGTGATCTCCGACTGGTGAAGTTGAACATCATTAGCGCCGACGTGAATAACAATCTTACGGAATTTACATTTAGCATTAGCCAGCACTTTTAAATTAGCCAAGATGTCAGGCGCTCTGGCTCCCGGTAAACACTGGACTATGGTGGCTGGTGTCTCTATTTTCATGTTCCGTACAATAGAATCACCAATAACTAGAGTACTTTCATCAGGTTTCTCAGTGGGTGCGTCACTGAGTGGGGAGAACCTGTTTGATATTTAGATCGGAATGGAAGAGTGATGTTTTGACCCGCGACTAGGCCGCCTCACAGTCACCCAGTTGTCCTGCTGCACGGGCTCTACCGGAACTGAACAATGTACAGGGCTCCCTGAGCTAGTCACATCCAAAGCAATATCTACAGCCCTCACATTCTTACTGTCCTCAACTAAAGTTTGGATGCGTGTCTCTAATTCTGAAATCTTCTCTGTCAGCCTAACTATTTCCCTGCATTTATCACATGTTAACCCCTCGTCGCCGACAGAGAGAGAACTGTACATGTGGCAAACAGTGCAAACAACAATAGCAGGAGCAGAAGCCATTACTCACCGTGATTGAAGAATAATTAGCTTACCACTGTAGTTTGAACTCGTGAAAAACAGATCGAGAAAAAATAAAACAATAATAGGCGCGAATAGAAACGCGAATGGAACCGCGAGTAACAAGCTAACTGGCTAACGAATGCTAACGCGCTGTCCGCGTCCTGCACTCTCGGTTTTAAAAAGCAAACGATCAAATTAGTTAAAATTATGTCCCTTTGAACAGCTTGGTGTATGTCTTGGATGTATAAGTGTTATTCTGTGATCAACATTTATCAACTCTAACCTTTACCATTATAGTAAACAAAAGTTTCGTTTGACAGCCATTTACAGGCTGTTATTTACCACAGAAAATACATTTGACTTTCTGCACAGTTTGTTTAAGAAAAGCAAAACTAGATAACCATAATACATTCAAATTGCATTAACTTTGCACAGAGAAGTAAATGATTTTATCACATTTATTGTTGCAGTACAATGTACAAAATTTCCACCAAATTCAAATTAAAACTGAGTTGATGTTCAACTCATTTTAAAAAAAACTGGTCTGGTTGAAACTCTGAAAGTTAAGTTAATTTAATTAGTTGAAACTAAGTTAAAAACGTTCATTTTTACACTGTATATTTTCTTTATATTTATTTAGCTAGTTTTAGCTTGTTTCTATAACCTGCAGGTGAATTATTATTTTCTGTAGTAATTAACAGTATGTTATGTTGTCAGTAAAGCTTGCAGTGAACCCAAAACACTGTTCATTCTATGCAGAAAGGAGAAACAGTGATTAATTACAGATATTCTTGCATAAAATCACACATCAGTCCTTCAATCAAGGTCTGGATGAGGTCTGTTTGTGTCTGACTGCCCTTTAGTATAATGCATGGCAGACTAAAAAAGCCCAGCCCACACATTCTTTCTATTTAGAAATGACTTCCTCTGAAACACAACAAAGATTCTGCATGCCAGGATTGAGATAAAGCACATTAAAATAGACTCCTGTATCAATATTCACTTTTGAAGTTTATCTTCAATGCTAGTGTTCAATACTGCTTGTATCTCTAAACGGGCTTCATACTGAATCTTTTTGTGTGTGTTTGTGTGTGTGTGTGTGTTTTGATGCAGACACACCGAGCTGAGTACAGTGGCACAAAATTGGAGCTTTCTTTGTTGTTAGATGAAGTGAATCTCTAGAGACTGCAGCAGAGAGAGAGAGAGAATGCTTCTCAAAGAAAACAAAGTGGTTTGGAAGGATCTTGGATACGTACTCATCTGAATTCCAGGATATTGTGCACCCATAAGAACTGCATTGTCCGCTTGGAATGAAACAACTCTGAGTTTGTTCGTCGTTTTTTTCTGTTTGGCTTCAACCTGTCTTGATACTTCAAGGGGCTGTTCACACAGAATGAAAATTCTGTTGTTATTTACTCACCCTCCTGTTGTTACAAACTCATGTGTTATTATTTAAAAGGAACAAAAACATTTCAGTGACCACATTTGTCATGCAAAGGGCAAAAACCTCCACCAAAAACATAAAAAAATAAATAATAAAAAAAATAAATAATAATAATAAAAAACACAATAAAAAATTTGCTTATGACTGGAGTTTATTTTATTTTATTATTTTTTTTATTGCAATAATAAACAAAGATTACAGTACGTACAAAACAAACAGAAAAAAAGTATGTGCAAAATATACAAAATACCTTTCAATAATAAACTACTTATGGATTAATAGATAACAAAAACGCAATATGATATAAAAACTCTTCAAATAGACCGAAAGGAGTCACAAAAAGAAGAAGAGAGGGCACCATAAAGGGCATAAGTATATTAAGGAAAAATATTAAACATAGCACAAATTCTAGATGTTTTTATAACTTTCTTGTTAACAGACGTTGAAATTGTATTTAAATACAATTTCAGTTCTTGTTTGAAGATGTTAAAGTGGGGTCTACAATTAGTATATTTACATTTATGGACATAAAACTTTCCAATAAATAACAGGGGGTTTATACAAAAACTTGCATTAAATAGATTCTTATCTTTAGCACAAAACCCAAAAAGAATGTATTTATAAAATAAAGAGAAATCATAAAAAAATATTTTGGATAATAAAAGCATTAAAGGTGCCATAGAATGAAAAACTGTCTTTACCTTGGCATAGTTAAATAATAACAGTTCTGTACATGGAAATGACATACGGTGAGCCTCAAACACCAGTTTCCTCCTTCTTATGTAAATCTTGTGAATAAAAAAGACCACTGAAAAACAGGCGAATCAGAACATAACACCGACTGTGACGCAACAGTCGGGATCACTACGCCCCCAACATTTGCATAAACCCACCCTTGTTCTTGGCCAGCTGCCAGCCGAACCATCAGAAGTTCTGCAGGTATTGTAAATAAACAAGTGCGGACAACAGCGAAAATGGCAGACCATGGAAATAAATGTTATGATCCAGGCTGTGCAGGGGATGTGAAATGCAGGCATGGGTTAGTGTCTTTAGTCAGAAAGGCACGGAAAGCAAATAATGCGTTCTACAAAAATAACACGAGCCACTAAAGGGACATGGTTAGCTCCTTGCTAGCGGTAGCTTGTTACATTACAGTACATAAGGTTTCACTTACCACATAAACAGAGTAAGGAGAGATGAAGATGATTTACAGATCCTGAGCACCACTGACAAGCATCTGATCTTGTAAAATGTGTGGTAAGTACTGCCGCTCCATAATATAACCGCGGTCAAGCCAGCTGCAGTTGTGCCAGACGCCCAGACTTGAGATCAGTGTTAATTTCGTTGACGAAGACGACGACGAAAAATATTCGTCAACGAACCTTTTTTCTGTGACTAAGACGAGATGTTGACGAGCTAAAACTAATATCTGATGATAAAAACTATGACGAAATTTATGGGCGTCTTCGTTAACAAGACGCGACGGGACTAAAATGTTATTTGAGGACTACCGGACATTCAAAATACATCCTATAGGCTAAGTTAACTGTCTTGTCTTTCAAAATGTGTGTCTCTGTCATTGGATAAGGGGCGTTTGCATATCTAGTCTCAGTATGGCAGCCGCGGTGGACGGATAGCCTACCAAAACGCGAACTAGCGATCTGAAATAATGGCCTCAGCACCCGAAGGGTTAGGGAGTGGGTGACCAGACGTCCCGTTTTTCGCGGGAGTCACAATTCATTGTCGATTAACTTAAAGTTAGTGAAGGTGCGATAGGTGGAATCGCGCACGCTCCACTTCTTCAGTTCTCATACAGCGCACGATCAGTTCTCAGTGCTCAAATACACACACAGCAGTCCACATGTCTCTCATGTAGAGTATCTCACGGAAGTATACAGTCCGTTATGGTTTAAGTGAGCTTAAACAGGTGGGTGAAAACTGAGTGTATGTCAGTAGGCTATTACATAGCCTACATACCTTCCGTCTTAAATGGACAGCATTCCTAATTATCTGTCATAAATGTTAACCAACAAAAGATGTTAAATAAATGTATACTTGTTAAGTAAACCTACTGTATCTGAAAAATGAGTTTAATTTATATCTCTACCAAAAAATGAAAATGTATTCCAGTTTTTCCAAATTCAATCCTTGATTCAAATTTCTCATAACTAAGCTTAATTGTTTTGGTCTAAAGAGAGAAGTATTGATGACTATTTTTGTTTGAATACTACATATATAATAGCTTCCAAAATAAATGTTGGTAACTGCAGTTTGACTAAAAGTAATGACTAAAAGTTGACAAAAATGCAATGACTTTTAGTCGATTAAAACTAGACTAAAACTATGATAGACTCAAATGACTAAAATGTGACAGACTATTAAGCATTTTCGTCTTTAAAATGAACACTGCTTCAAACTGCCACAGTACACAGACTTCTCATTAGGTGTGCTGAAAAAGTAGGAGGTACTTTGGAAGACAGCCTTTTTTTACTTATTTGAAATAATATTTTTAGTTTTCAATACTGGAAAAATTGTGCATGTCTGAGAATTTTCTTGACTTTGAACTCCAAATTGCTACAGTAAAATATTTTTAATATAAAGGGTGCAGATAGTATGGGAGGTCCCTTATAAGAATTGGTTGTTGAGTTTTTGTACTTATTAGAAAGCATAAATGTACAGTTTTATAATTCTATAATTGAAATAATAGCATGCACTTTAAAAATTATACAGTAAAATGTTTTTCTCTGATTTATGTATAGAAGATGGGAAAGGAATTATAAGAATCAACTATTTTTGTACGTAGATTACACGTAGATTACACCTCTCTATAAGCCTTTGAAGTAAAATATAATGGTACATTTCTCTAAAATGACTCAGCAAAATAGCTTCATATAAGAACTGACCACTCATGACTTCTACTTAGCCAAAAATGAGATCTTTATAGCCCTCTAAAGTGTAATAATATTACATATCTCTAAAATTCCGCAGCAAGCTGTTTTCATATGAGGTGTGCATAAAATATGGGATGTCCCATAAGAACTGATTATCCATTTCGTCTTATTAGAAATGGGGTGTTTTCGGGACTCTGACATGAAACAATAGCACATCACTATGCAGTAAAACGCTGCAGTAAAAAGGTTTCATATGAGGCATGTATTTAGCATGAGACGTCTTATATATGAACTGATAATTTTTTTCTTTAACTTAGAAGCCCTCTGAAGTAGAATAATGCAACTTTTCTTCAAAACAGTGTAGTAAAAATTATTATTATGAGGTGTGCATATAGTATGGGACATCACGTAAAAAAAACTGACCATTCATTTTTTCTACTTATTAGAAATGAGAACTTTATAGCCCTCTAAAGTGTATTAATGTCCCATATCTCAAAAATGTTGCAGTACAATGGTTTCATATGAGGTGTGCGTATAGTGTGGGACGTCCCCTTTAAGAACTGACCATTCATTTATTCTACTTATTAGAAATTGTGTCTTCATATCCCTCCAAAGTGTAATAATGTACCATTTCTTGAAAACACTGCAGTGAAATGGTTTCATATAAGTTGTGCATATAGTATGGGATATACCATATAAGAACTGACCATTCATTTCTTCTACTCATAGGACAATATGACACTTAAGAGAGCTATAAAGACCTCATTTCTAATATCTCGAAAACGCTGCAGTAAAATGATTTAATATAAGGTGTACATATAGTATGGGATGTCTTCTATAAGTACTGATGATCAATTTCTTCTACTTATTAGAAATGGGGTCTTTATAGTCCTCAAAATGTACTAATGCACCATTTCTCGAAAACGCTGCAGTAAAATGGTTTCATACGAGGTGTGCATTTAGTATGGGATATACCATATAAGAACTGACCATTCATTTCTTCTACTTATTAGAAATGGGGTCTTTATAGCCCTCTAAAGTGTAATAATGTACCATTTCTTGAAAACACTGCAGTAAAATGGTTTCATATGAGGTGTGCGTTTAGTATGGGATATCCCCTATAAGAATTGACCATTCATTTCTTGTACTTATTTGAAATGGGGTGTTTATAGCCCTGTAAAATGTAATAATGTACCTTATCTTTAAAAAGCTGCAGTAAAATGCTTTCATATGAGTGGTGCATATAGTATGGGATGTCCTCTATAAGAACTGACCATTCATTTCTTCTACTTATTAGAAACGGGGTCTTAATACCCCTCTAAATCGATTAATGTCCCATATCCTTTTCTACGAATCTTACAATGAAATGTAGGTAGAAGAATATAGTAGGCCTAATACAGAAACGTCAAAGACACCAATAAATAACACAAATATTAAAGCAGATGTACAAAATACAAACAAAAAAATAATGATAAAATGTCATTATATCTCAATTCTGGGCGTCTAGAATGAAAAGCGCTCTGAATGCTCGTTCCCTAAGTGTTGGTCCTGCAATTTCCATATAGTAGTACGCACTCACCATAATTTCAGTCCCGGCTGACTTGACTGTGTTTTTCTGAACTGCGGCTGGCTTGACCGCGGTATAATATAAACATAGTTCATGCGATCGCATATCTTGAAAGTGAAACTATAACGAGATCGACCTATCGTTCAAAAGCAGTTTCAATGCCTCGCGTATTAATAACGGCTCCCTGACGCCCGCATTTTATATACAGTATAATTACCCGATGATATAACTGCGAGTGAAAGTATTTAAATATATATTTTCCTCCCTGTGTTTCCTTCTTGCTGTGAGTTACTGAAATGAGCCGCTCTGTGAAACAGCCAATCAGAGCAGAGCTCATTATTATTCATGACCCTGCCAAATAAGCCAATAACAGACCGTTTCATTCTAGGGAGAAATCCTAGGGTTGTAAATGGACATGTAAAATAGTTTCTGGAGATTTTTTTTCCCTTACCTAAGCCACATACCTTCTATGCAGATATCAGAGAACAATTTAAAATACTGTATCAATGCATTCTATGGCACCTTTAACATTATTTCAGAAAGACTGAACAAAAGGACATTCCCAAAATAAATGAGCTACAGTTTCAGAAGAAAATTCACAGAAAGAAAAATATTTATCAATGTCACTTTTAAATTTCTGCAAAAACTGCTTGACAGGATAAAACCTGTGAATTATTTATGAAGATATTTCTTTATTACTTTATTTGTTAAGAAAAATTCTGAGGGAGTGACCAAACATATGCCCACTTAATATCATCAAAAAGGTTGTTCCAATAAGAAATGGAGGAAGAATTAGAAGTAACAAGGTCCAAAAATAAAGACCTAACTTTGTGATTGGATTTTTGAACAGAGAAACAAAACTTGGACCAACCACAATGGATTCAGGACTGGGGGGACAAACAGAAATCAATGAGCCACTGCTATTATTTCTAAAGAGCATACAGATTTCCAGAGAGATGGCCTTTAAAACTGTATCAAATTATATTCTAGATACAGGAAAGAGATGTCTTAAAATAAAATCAGAATAATTAAACAAATTGCCATCATTGTCAAACAATTGGTTCACTAACAACACCAATTTTCCAGAAACAAGGACTTCCTCTTATGTAAAATATTACAGTTGTTCCAATTAAAAAAGTTCTGTGAAGGGAAATTATGTTTATAAATAAATTTTAGTAAATAAGCCTAAAGCATTTGCTGATGATAACTAGAAAGTTTGATAGGGAGTTTACTAATGGAATAATACACAGTAATAAAAAATTAATTCCACCTAATTGTAAAAAGACATATCGAGGGATTACATTCCAAATAGAAGACTGATTTTGGAGAAAGCTTTTAAGCCAGTTATTTTTTAAGGTGTTATTAAGAGAATCAAAGTCAATACAATTTAAGCTGCCCTTATTATAAAAATTTTAAATAACAGATTTTCTAATATAATGAGTTTTATTTTTCCAAAGAAATTTAAGCAACATCAACATCAATCAACTTACTGTCAGAGAGTCACCACAGTCACCGCAGTCTCCAACAACGACACTCACCAGATCCCAATCCCCTGATTTCTGATCACCGCCACCTGTCAGCACTAATCAGAAGCACTATATCCCTGCACTCCTCCCGTTCACTCACTGTCTGGTCTCAAACTTTCTATGTTGACTAACCTGACCCACTTACCTTTTGTCTACTTACCAGTTGCTCCTGTGTTCCTATCACCGTTCTCCATCGCTCCTGTGCTCCACCGTCTCCATGCTCCACTGTTACCTCCGGATCCCCTGGATAAAGAAACAAGGACATTAGCACTCAGATAAGCCCCAAGAGACTTTCCCATTCCCCGTCTGCTTACCCGGACTTACTGCTCATCTCATTCCCCTCCGCTGCTTTTCAATAAACTTGTTGTTTGTATTGCTCTTACCTCTGTGTCCCGTGTATGTATCTGCTGACACTTACAGGTTGGTCTATCTACAAATAAGGAATGAGTAGCATAGGATAATCTAGAGATACCTTCCGCCTTAGGAAGCAAAGTCCTACCTTTCAATGATCGATCTCTTAATAACCAAAGATAATTTTTTTGTTTGTTTGTTTTCTCCATAATTGGGTTAAAATTCTCCTGACATCTTAGTTTAGTATCTTTTATTATTTTGATTCCTAAATACGTGACATTCTCTTGGATGGGAATATTGCAGACAGAGGATGCAGCATATTTTTTAATCGGGAATAAGCAGAAGGCCAGAAGCATTTGAGAAAGATAAAAGAGACGTTAAAGCAATTGGGATCTGAGAGGCATCTCTTAAAAACAATGCCGTGTCATCAGCCAATTGGCTAATAATTAATGTTGTTCCATCAACAGAAATTCCTTTCACAGGACTCTCTTTAATATGAAAACATACAAATTGTGTAACTACTAGAAAATATATGGGGAAGATGGGGCAACCTTGCTTTACACCACGCTTTAAAGAAAATCTAGGAGAAGTGCCATTAGTAAGTCGGATAGAACTATTCCCATTATGAAAAAGCAGACTACCAAAACCAAGTGTCTGCAGGGCCTGTAACATAAAATCATGTTCTAAACAATCAAATGCTTTGTAGTAATCAAGGAAGAGGACAAAACTATCAGTGGAAATAAGATCTGAATAATCCAACAAATCTAAAATCAGGCGTATGTTATTAGATATATGGGGTATAAAACCTGATTGGCACTCAGCAATTATATTATTAAGAATAGATTTTAACCTCTTTGTCAAAACTAAGGCAATCATTTTATAATCAGTATTCAGTTAAGAAATCGGACGCCAATTTCCAATTAAAAGGGGATCTCTGTTAGACTTGGGTATTAAAGTTATTAGTCCCTGACATAAAGAAGGAGGAAGCGTTGTTTTTTCAATACTCTCTAAAAACATTTTATGTAAAAAAGGAGCCAATTTTTGATTAAAAGCTTTATAAATCTCTGCAGTTAGCCCATCGGTACCAGGGGATTTGTTACTTTTTAGATTATTAATAGAGACAACCATTTCTGAAAGACTAATAGGTGCATCACATAGACTACAATCTTTTTTATGTGAGATAACGAATTAAAAAAATTGGTGGCCGATACTGGCAGAATTTAGAAGAGTATAAATCATTATAAAATCTAGCAAAAAAATCTGCAATTACCTTAAAGTCATCAGTTACATTCCCATCAATACACAGTTGCTGAATATCATTTTTTAACTCACTGCCTTTCCAGCCTAAAGAATTCTGATCACCCTCTAACCAATTACGACGAGATCTGATGAAGGCACCTTCATACTTCTGTTTATATATATATCCTCTAAGTGATGTTTCTGATCTATGAGCTCAATTCTCTCTGAATCTGTACTATCTTCCAATTGTTTATTTGATAAAGCAGTAATTCTAGCCATAATAAATCTTCGTTATTTTTTCTCATTTTTGCTAACAAACTACAATATTTCCGGCAATATTTCCCTATTTCAAGTTTAAGAAGTTCCCAATTATTGCTAAATGTATTCTCTTTATTAGCTTTATCCCAATAAAAGGAAATTAAGTTGTCAGTTTTAGTTTGAACTTAATTATGATGAAGAATTTAAATATTAAGTTTCCAATATGAGGACCTTTTACTCAAAGAAGTAGAAGATACAAGTGGAACACAGAGATAAAAATGGCTTTATGGTCAGAAAACAGAGAGGGAAATACAGGTGCATCTCAATAAATTAGAATGTCATGGAAAAGTTCATTTATTTCAGTAATTCAACTCAAATTGTGAAACTCGTGTATTCAATAAATTCAGTGCACACAGACTGAAGTAGTTTAAGTCTGGTTCTTTTAACTGTGATGATTTAGGCTCACATTTAACAAAAACCCACCAATTCACTAGCTCAACAAATTAGAATACTTCATAAGACCAATAAAAAACACATTTTTAGTTAATGGTTGGCATTCTGGAAACTATGTTCATTTACTGTATATGTACTCAATACTTCGTAGGGGCTCCTTTTGCTTTAATTACTGCCTCAATTTGGCGTGGCATGGAGTTGATCAGTTTGTGGCACTGCTGAGGTGGTATGAAAGCCCAGCTTGCTTTGATAGCGGCCTTCAGGGTGGACCCAGTTAAATCAAATAACGTTAACTTTTAGACTGGAGGAAATATTTCCTTACCATCTACAAATGCGCGTTCACCGACGAAAAAAGCCCGCTTGTTCTCTTTTCGGGCTTTTTCAACTGCAGACCATAACTTAATCCTCCTCGCTCTATTGGCCGGTGACAAGTCTTCCGTGATTTTCAAGCGATTCCCAGCCAGAAAGTCAGCATCCTTGGTGGCACACCAAACAGCATCTCGGTAAAAGCGCGAGGTGAATTGGAAGATAATCCCACAGCGTTTATTGTGTGGATTGGGATGGCCAAGACGATGTGCCACATCATCGACATCAGGGAATTTATCCTTAAATTGTGGCAGAAGATGTTGACGCACGTCGATAACCTCCTGATGGACATTTTCTCTTTCTTTCTCTGGAATTCCGTGGATTCTCAAATTCCATCTATGAGTGCAAGCTTCCAGATGAGCCAGGCGTTTTTCTCGCTCAGTGGAATTAATCTCTTTTTTTTTGTGCGTGAGTCAATAAAATCAACTCTTTCTTTCAAATATTTAAACTCGCTGCAGATTAACTCAATGGTTTCCCTCATTCCAGAGATTTGTTCCGTATTCCTGCCGATCTCTTCTTTCATGGCTTTGATCATCCGCGAGTTTTCGCCAATTAACTTTTCCAATCCGTCTGATCTGGAGTTTTTTTTTGTGTGTGTAGAAATACTTGCTGCATCCAACGTTACTATATCTGTTCTCCTAATTTTACCAGCCGGAGAATTGCACGGCATGTCGGGAAACGGCAGAATTACCTCCTCCATCAGCATAATCTCAGAATCATCGTTTTGTTCAAAGTAATCGAGCAGATTATCCTTCAGTACACTGGTTGCAGAAGCATTGTCACATTGTTCCATTGCTTGTAGACTTCTGTCAACATTATTAGCAGTAGGAGTAATGTTAGGCCTACTCAACATTGATTTCCCGTACTTCTTTGCACTTTTTCTCTTTTCAGTACCTCCCATTGTTGTTGTTTACAAAATTCAAGTCATTAAGAAAGACAATTTCTTGAAAGATCCTCTTACGTTTCACTAAAATTACTACATAAATAGATTGGGATTGCGGACCTCACAACCATAAGTGTGTTCAGGGCGCCATCTTGAAACCCCCCCCGCTTATTTGACTGGAGTGTTGTAGTGATGATGTATTTTTGTTGGGCAACCCAGAAGTTAGCATTACCTTTGATAAAAAGCTAAAATAATTTTTCCATTTACTTTTGGATTATTGCAGAAAGTAAACTCTGCGACCAACAACATTTTATGATTTGAACACTATGAAAATCTTTTCAAAATAATGCAATAATTATTAATTTTGAAGCCTAATTAGAATTGCCAAACCCAAAATGTGTCACCACCATTAAGCTTCTGACAACTTCAGTCTATTTAAAATCTACAAGTTTGAAGGTTTGGATTAAAGTACTTTGCAAAATTGTGATAACAAATAATTAAAGCAGACTAATGAGTAGATAAGTTTACCTGTCCGCTGTGATGACTTTTAATGTCCTCAACAAACTCTGTTTTCACATTTTTGCCAGATGTTAGCAACAGTTTTTGCCAGACAGGTCTAAGCCTAAAAAGTGTTGTATGATGTATTTTCGGTTGTAGAATAAAACGTGAAATTATCTTGAGTTTGTGTTAAACACAGACCCAGGCATTTAACTAAAAACCAACTGAAAAACCCCCTTGACATTCGCACAGTGGAACTGCAAGTGCAAATTTCAAGGTTTTAGCACACATTCTTGCAGCACTCTATTGGTCTTTTTAGAAAGACTCTCCAATTCTCCAATCCGATTGATGGAAATGCAAATTTCAAAACAAAATCCCTTAATTTGTAAAACGTTTTTACGCTCGCTTGAGGTCATTTTTAACTTGTGTGAAAAACAGTTCATGCGAATAACTGGAGATGGAATAAATTCATCCATGCGCATCAAAAAAGTTATGTGACTGTGCGAACAGCAGGCATCCATCTCCGAAAGCAATGACTTGCATTTACTGTGTTTCGTCTACTCGCTCTAAGGTGCAAGTGATATTTATATATGAAAATTATTATATTTAGTGGCTTCTCCTACTTTTCTTAGTGATATTTAATGCCAGTTTATCAGGAAGTGATGGTTTTGTTCTCTTTGACTCGTTGGATGGAAACAGTGCTTATTTGCAAATGTTTATGCGATATGCAAAAGTTTATACAGTTTCTTCAGGAATTTAAATTTAGGTGGTTTTTACAAGCAGATGCAGTGCAATGTTGTTGCATTTTGAAACTCTTTGATTTTTATTTTGAGTGATGACATATACAGTAGATCGTTTCAAGATGGCAGACGTGTCGACTTGTCTGGAGCAGTTGAATGTGGCATCTACCTACATATATATCTATGGTGTCAAATTCCGAAGCTGGATTGATGGACAATGAAGATTTTTGTCATGTACTACATAGATTTTTCCTCTGTATCATAATTGCAGGTGGTGAAGCAGTATGAACAAACTCTGTTTTGTTTAGTCCACTGAACTGTCATGCTCACATCTTGACATGAGAAGAAATCCATCCAGGAATCGTGTCGTGCTCTGTGACTTCGAACGTCGTGTTGAACCTCAGTGCCTCCACAGGTTTGTTTACTGTGTTCTGTTGCCTCTTCATTTCAATAATGAGATGGAATATGTGAAAGTAGAACAGTGTTACTCTATTACAGATCCAAACACTCACAGCAAAAGATTTGAATCCTGACCTACCCCGACAAATTAAAATCATCAAATGCATAATCATTAGCTGACGTGGCAAGCTTATTAATTAGTGGTTTGTGCTAATGTGAGCATCACCATTACTATTGTTCATTCTTCGCTTCAGTGATTTGAACAAACCCCTGGCCTGAGGTATTAACACATACAGTGCCCTCCAAAAGTATTGGAACAGTAAGGCCAATTCCTTTTAGTTTTTGCTGTAGACTGAAAACATTTGGGTTTGACATCAAAAGATGAATATGAGATGAAAGATTAACATTTCATCTTTTATTTACAGGTATTTTCATCTGGATCTGATACACAACTTAGAAGATAGCACCTTTAGTTTGAACCCACCCATTTTTCATGTTACCAAAAGTATTGGAACAGATAGAATTAACATAGATTAAAGTGAAAAAGACTTAATATTTAGTTGCAAATCCTTTGCTTTCAATAACTGCATCAAGCCTGTGACCCATTGACATCACCAAACTTTTGCATTCTTCTTTTGTGATGCTTTTCCAGACTTTCACCGCAGCCTCTTTCAGTTTTGGGGGGTTACTCCCTTCAGTCTCTTCTTTAGCAGGTTAAATGCATACTCTACAGGGTTTAAGTGTGGGGATTGACTTGACCAGTCTAAAAGCTTCCACTTCTTGCCCCTGATGAACTCCTTTGTTGTTTTGGCACTATGTTTTGGGTCATTATCTTGCTGCATGATGAAGGATCTCCCAATCAGTTTGGTTGCATCTTTCTGTAAATTGTCAGACAAAATATTTCTGTAGACTTCTGAGTTAATTTAGCTGCTGCCATCATGTGTTACATCATTAATGAAGATTAATGAGCCTGTCCCAGAAGAAGCGATGAAAGCCCAAGCCATTACATTACTTGTGTAATGTGTACTATAATGTACACCTGTGTACACCATGTTTCAGATGAGCTTGTATGTTTGGGATCATGAGCAGATCCTTTCTTTCTGCAAACTTTAGCCTTTCCATCACTTTGGTCCATAAAATCAGTCCATAAAACCTTGTCCCAGAATTTTTGAGGCTCGTCTCCTATTCTTCTTGCTAATGAGTGGTTTGCATCTTCTGGTGTAGCCTCTGTATTTTTGTTCATGAAGTCTTCTGCGAACAGTAAATTGTGATACCTTCACTCCTGCCCTCTGGAGGTTGCTGCTGATGTCACTAACAGTTGTTTTAGGGTCTTTCTTTACAGCTGTCACAATGTTTTTGTCATCAACTGCAGATGTTTTCCTTGATCTACCCGTTTGAGGTGTGTTACTTAGTACACCAGTGGTTTCTTTCTTCCTCAGGAGATTCCAAATGGTTGTACTTGCTATTGCCAGTGTTTGTGCAATGGTTTGATTGATTTTTCATCTTCTCTCAGCTTCACAATTGCTCTTTTTTTCACCCATAGACACCTCTCTGGTTTTCATGTTGGTTACACGTCTAACTAACTATAAATGCAGTCTGCATGGATCTGAAACTGAGTGCATTCAGTGCTATTTATTGTTTGAATAATCAATTAATAGGACACACCAGGGCAACAAAACACACCTGTCAGTCACATGTTCCAATACTTTTGGTAACATGAAAAATGGGTGTGTTCAAACAAAAGGTTCTATCTTCTACGTTGTGTATCAGATCAAGATGAAAATACCTGTAAATAAAAGCTGATATGTTAATCTCTCATCTCATATTCATCTTTTGATGTCAAACCCAAATGTTTACAGTCTACAGCAAAAATAAAGGAATTGACCTTACTGTTCCAATACTTTTGGAGGGTACTGTATAACAAGACTGATGCCTAAAAATTTGCAGTGTGGTGGAGAGACCTGACAGCCTTATAGAAACCACCCAAAATACCATAGTAACAGCCTAGCAACACAATAACAAACACCCATAACACCCATCTTAGTAGTCACCACATAGTAGCAACACCCTAGCAATTATCTGGCAACCAATCAGAACAACTTAGCAACTGCCTAACAACCATATAGAATACTTAGAATTCATACAGAACACTAAAGCAACTGCAACCACCCACATCACTCTAGTAGCCAGTTTAAACAACCAGCAAAACTCCCATTTTCTTCAGAAAACACAGAAATCAAGTTTTCTTAGTTGTCCACAGTATATAATCGCACATGTGTAACTCCTTGCTCATGACTTCCAGGATAAAGGCCCCCTGGAACCTCCCACTCATGCAGAAACACACCGGCTGAGCTGTCAGAGAAGCCAGCGGGGCGAAACGCATCGCTCCTCGACCGCATCTACATGTTAAACATAAATTGATTGTTTTCTGTCCCCTTTTATCATCACTGCAGTCCTCTTGTCTTTCTGTCAAGGGCGGCCCATTGTTAAAAACATGCCTGATGTCTCTGCGCTCCTCCACTATTCCCCTTTTTTCTTGGATCCTAGACATCTGTACTATGAGGCTGTTGTCAAATGTGTTAGCCACCTGCATCTCAGGTTGGAGAGATAACTTAGATTTCTTGCTCTCCACCTTTCCACATCTGTCATTTGGCATCCTCCACCCCCTGCTTGGTTTTAATGGTGTCGTTCTCCTGAGCTATTCTTGGACATCTATGATACACTCCAAGTGTCCACTGTATAGCAACACTGTCATTCAGCCAGACAAAAAATGGGTTTGAGCTCTGTGACATGTGCCTGTGCTGAATACCAAACAGTGCGGTTGAGTTTTAGGGCACACTTTCAAACAAACTGCCAAATGTGGCTTGCATTTAACCAGTGCTTTAGTAGGAAAAATGACGTTATTTATTGTCAATTATAGACCTTATAGCTCCGCCTATGAAAGGATATTCCAGACAATTTTCAAAAGGAATTGCAAATTGTATTTTCACTTGTATTTTCAATATATGGATGAAGTTGTGATGAACGCAATAGCAAATTTTGCATTACTGTTTGCATTAAAATTTTTGCAAATGCACAGTGACTGCCAAATTTAAATGAAAAAGCAAAGTCCATTTGCATGTCTTACGAGTTATGAGCCTGTCATATTTAAATAGCAATATTAATTACCTTGTTTGCTTTTTCACTCTCTTTGCATTGCGCATGTAACCTGCCAAAACTCAGATGGAATCGCAATTCCTTTAGCATTGGTTGACAAATGTTCTAAGGCATGTCATTGTTTTCAAGGAAACGCATTGGCTAAAGTAGTTCCAGGTAGGTCTTGTCCACATTACATGTCCATATCAATTTGACAGACGATTTCAGTTATTCCAAAGGTCCTTACAGCCTGCAACAGCAAAAGAACCAAAATCCTCAACAACACTGGGCAAACAAACAAACAAACAAAAAAGTAAACAGTACGATAAAAATCACTAAATAATTTAATGTTTTGGCTACAAAAATTTGTTTTACTATATATATGTGCGGAAAGCACACATTCTCTTTCTTCCATTCCCATACAACACACAGACGGAAACTTACACATCATGCACGCACACAAGAATGTGTTGTCAGCACTGCTCTGACAATTTTATCAGTAAAATACTTTAGCAACTACATGACATTTCTCAGTAGTAAGATAATAACAGCACTGTTCTTGAAGCAGACAAACTTACAGTTATTAGTAAAGATGCTGCTGCTGAACACTGTTGAGAGACGCACAAATTCAATTCACAATTCACACAAACATGCTTCTCTCTCTCTAATAACTACATTAATAACTGCATTAGTTGCTAACTGCTATTAAAGTCTCAAGTGACATTTTGGATCTAGCAATGGAGGTATGGGATGAGATGCATAAGAAATTAACAAACCAGAGTGTTTTGTTTTACAAAAAAACGGATAAATGTCTTGAAATTCAACATATAAGCATTGTCTTGAGGTTAGCAGAATAATTGACTCCGATCCAATGAATTCTGAGAAGATAATGCATACTTCATGTTGTATCACCACCTCAGGTGTGCATTATTTTGTAATAATTCAATGGACCGGAGACAATTATTCCTTACTAATTGCAGTGTGTGAGGCAAATGTGTGAAAGTAGTGACACTGTTGAATGAAAACATTTTCCAACAAAATGGCATTGCCTATCCGAAAGCTGTTTTCTCCAACAAGTACAAACTGATTCACCAAATCATTTGAGTCATCACTCTATTGTGTTCTCAGCCTTTTTTAAAAAGCTTAATAAATGTTTACGATGTTTAGATTCAATTATAGAGTGTTGAATTTCATTGAGTTTCTTGTGTTTGTACCAGATAGATACTAATCCAGTGAAATATGGGTCTGTTTGTCACACAAGTTAAGTTACTGAAAAACTCATTGGGTTTTGGTTTGGAACAGTGTGGGTGAGTAAATGGACTTTTTATCTTTTGAGTGAATATTTTCTTTACAAACGAGTCAGCTCACGAATCCAGAAACAGACAGACCACAGAACCCATTTAACCCTGATTAATAATTCAAATTGTTCCCACAGCTTGACTCAATAAGACAAATCGGGGCTGAATTAGAAACACCAGTTTTTCATGTTTTCTGCAAGTGGTTATTGGCTTTTGGAGAATTTTCAAACAGTTTACTTAAAGAGAAGCGCAAATGAAAAGGATTGCGATCGATAATTGAGAGAACGCTTTGTAGGCCAGATTGATGAAATGAGCTTCAAGAAGAACACTGCCTGACCATCTCTCTTAATGTCAGATAGGCCAGCTGTGACTCTAATTGTGTTCCTGTTGTGAGTCTTTGAACTACAAAAACACCCCTTAAAATTCTATTGTGAGCTGACTTCTTCAAGAATGATCTCTTTAGCACAATTTTAGTGCTAAAAACAGTATAACATTGGTTGGCAAACCTTGTTTTGTTTCTGTGCTGAGATGTTTCCTACTTAGAAAGGTATTGAAGATATTGAAGGGCTTGTCTTTTTTATTACAAAATGGCCAATATCCTCAAGTTAAAGCTCAGGTTTTGGCCATGGTTTTGCAGAGACAACTTTCAAGATATGTCTTCCTTACGATTTTGTGTTTCCTGCAGGTTTATATTTGTATTATTTACATTTTACACTGAATTTGGTATGGGAATTTTCACTTGATTTTTTTTCTTTTCTTGTAAACAAATATTACAATAATCTTTGCTTTATTTACTACTTTGCAAAATCCTTTTTAAAGTGTACTAATATTATTATTGTATTTATTAATATTTAATATTTTTTATTTTTTATTTTTATTAATTTTGTTACTTCAGTTTATTTTATATTTTTCAACATTTTTATATTCTAGTGTATTTTATTTCAGTTAGTTGTCGCTTGCAAGACATTTCTAATTTGTATATTTAGTTTACGTTGTTCATCTAATATTTATGCGTATTTTGTTATTTCAGCTTTATTTTAATTAGCAAAATAAAATTCTATTAGTTTTTGTTAACAATAACAACACTTGAGTCTTATGAATAGCTTGATGTCCCATCAGTCCTTGTTTTTGTCTAAACAGCATCAGAGAGATTTTGGGGGGAAAAAGTAGGCCACTCTTTGGACAAACAAAACATAGGAAGTCATTCTGGTAGCTATTTCCTATGGGGTGGAAGTGCTTTAAAAATAAACAACTAAAAGTTTAATGAAGAATGCATTAACAATTCCTTGTATTTACCATTACATTGTTAGTCCACAAGTAATATTTATTTAAAATACTGGGTAACATTACCAAGGTTGCTTAACTTTCATGCCTACTTTATCTCAAAAATGAGATATGACAGCAGCACGTTTATTTGTTGATTTAATTCTCTTGATGTTGTGATCATTAATTTAGATGAATGGAGTTGTGCACAGAAAATTTACCTAAATTGAATACAGAAATCAATAATTTCAGTCATTGAGTAATTGTACCACCCTGCTTGATGAAGAACATTTGCATACACCCTTGTCCTGAATATGGTTTTATGTATCCTGTTGTAGCCCTGTTTTCATGGCCTGTTTATAGAACTGTTTATAGTCTTTCCATGTGGTTGTTTAGTGGAACAAATTAATCTTATATCAACAACACTACACATAAACAACATTTCCTGAGCTTTTATTGTTTTTAGTCTCTGTCTGACGCATATACAGCCTCCCACAGTGATGGTCGACTTTTTTCAGAGGCCTTGGTTCTGGAAGTATTTTTCCCCATTCGTTTTCTCCTTGGAGATTTTATACATTTTGTCAGTAAAGAATACTGAGCCATGAACCAAAACAACCTGGTCTGAGGTGAATCATTACAAAATACAATGCACACACACATATACAGTATATATATATATATATATATATATATATATATATATATATATATATATATATATATATATATATATATATATATATATATATACATTTGCGAATAATCGCACCAACAGTTGTCACCTTCTCATAATATATCTCATATTATACATATATATAAAGAAGTAAATTATGCTCAAAAGGCAACATTTATGTGATCAAAAATGTGAAAATGCAGTAAAACGGTAATATTGTTGTGAGATATTATTACAATTTAGAATAACTGTTATTCATTTTAATGCATTTAAAATGTACTATGATACAAAGCTGAAGAATCATTACTCCAGTCTTCAGTGTCACATGATCCTTCAGAAATCATTCTAATATACTGATTTGCTGCTCTAGAAACACAGTTATTAATGTTTAAAACAGTTGTGTTGCTTCATATTTTTGTGCAAACACTGATATATGTATATTTTCAGGATCCTTTGAATAGAGAGTTCAAAAGAACAGCAATATATTTTAATATAATGTTTTAATATAATATAATATATTATACAATTTATAATATTTTCACACAGTGTTTACAATATTGATTGATAGTTAATTACTAAATAATCAGATATGTACAAATGCAGTATATCATTATAATTTAGAGCTAAGTGAGAGTGTATGTAGAAAGATTTACATATTACTGTTAAAGGTTGTTGTTGTCTTTTCCATTGAGAAAATTAATGGAATTCTTATTTTGTATGCATCCTTCTCGGTGCATGCAAAAATGGCAAGAGCTTTCATAAGCTGACAAATGTGATTGGTTGACTTTACAGAGCTCTCGGGAGTCAAGAGTGCATTTTTTTCAGTTCACTAGAAACTAAATTCTTGTTTACATGTTCACAGACTGCTACAGTGAGCAGGGATGAAGTAGCCACTTTATTTTCCAGGAGTTTAAAGGTTTGTGGCATTTTGTTGCATCTGAATATTCCGCGGTTGCTTTTCACCCACACGCTAAAAAATGCAATTGAAAATAAATTGGATAAAGTGCACTTTCTTATTTGTGTAAGAAAAACAGCATCACCCATCAGCACCCTGTTTCAAAATGTACATACTGTCAGGCAGGAGGCAGACAACTGCATCAGTTCCTGTCGAAATCCAGGCTGAGTGCTTTAAAATGGCTGTCAGGTGAGAGAACTAGAGTGCCTCGTTCGGAGCTGTTGAGTCATATCCTATCCGGAGCCGTCACGTGTCAGACTGAGTGCGTTCATAAATGTGAATAAATTCCTCTGTGCTCGTTTCTCCTGCAAGGTCACAAATGTTGTGTCTGCTTTTGAGCTGAAAGCTTTTGTTTTAGCTACAGACTCTCTGAGCTCTCTCTCCGGATCCTAATGTGTCATCTCCTGATATCAGCAAGCACCTGGAAAGCGAGTTAAGCCATTTCAGAATTGTATTACAAAAGATCAATTTTCCAATGTCAGTGACATTAAATATTCTTCATGAGTTATTGACGACCTTATCAGGGAAAGTGTTCAGCTATTCTTCGCAGGCTGTTGCACATGAAGTTTATTCAAGCAGCGAAGAGGCATTGGAGTCAATCTGTAACAGCGGCAAGCCTGAGGCGTATAGCTAAGTGCTGATATTGAGCCAGACACCCATAACTCCATCCTAAAAGTAATAGTTCACTCAAAAATGAATATTCTGTCATCATCTCTTCACCCTCATGTCATTCCCAAACCCCAGGACTTTATTTCTTCTGTGGAACACTAAAGGAGAAATTCTGACATCTGCTTAGGCGGGTGTCAAGACGTTCAGTGTAGAACAATTTAAATATTGGTCTGTTTGTCACAGAAAGCTGTCACATGAAACTTGGAATATTGCAAGCAAACTGAATGTACCACTTTTGTGTTCTTTTTGAAGCAAATACCCACCTAGAGGGACCAGTACCATGTAGCCTACAGCTGAAGATCTCTTCTTTCAAATGATTTTAAAATGACATGAAGGTGAGGAAATTATTTTCATTTTCATTTCACAGAATTTTCATTTTTGAGTAAACTAATCCTTCAACTAAATCACACTCTGCTTTAAAATGAGCAATAAATAAATGAGCATCTCTTACACATCATTGAAACTTTTCTAGCATGTGCGCTTGTGTAACTACGATGAGTTAGAGCAAGGCCTGGTTTTAAATCTGTTTGAAGTCTGGTTGATTAATTGTCAGGTGTGTGTGTTGCTAACAAGCAAGAATGATCACAGTGAGCAACAGCCAATATAATTTCAAGAGAAAATTGTGCAAGGCAAGGGAAATAGTTGAAAAAAGGGCTACAGCTTCAGATTTGTATTTTGATTATTGTCTTGGTTTTGTCACAGAATAAAACACATTGTCATCAGCGTTGTTATTTTAATTAAAACTACAACCATAAAAAAAAAATAATAATTACTTAAAATAAATGTTAGATGAAATTCATAAAAAAAGAGCATTTTCGTTTAGTTTAACTTAAAGTACTAATATAACTAAGACTAAATAATCTAAAACGAATAAGAATAAATAAAAATGGGCATTTAAAAAGTACATAAAAAGGCAAAAACAAAATTGATTTGCATTTTAATGAGTCAAATAAGTGTTTGATCCCCAATCAATCAGCAACATTTCTGGCTCCCAATTATACAGGTAAGGAGCTGAGATTAGAAGCACTCTCTTACAGTGCGTTCACACCAGACGCGACTTGCGCGAATAAATCGCGCTATTCGCGCGTAGTTGGACACTTGAACATTTTGAGTTTACTCGCTTCAATCGCGTGAAATTCACTTCACAACAGACGCGAATTCGCATCATGGGAGGGGCTTCTGCCAGGCGGCTCCTGTCTCTTGCGAAATGGCTGACATGGATTTTGTTGAGAGGGTAGTTGCACTTTATGTGCTATGGAAACACTGGATGCCTGTATTTCAGCCGAGAATGTAGTTGTTTAAAACTCAAATCTGCGGTTTATTTATAAAAACAGCGCCTATTTGAAAATGTGCTTAGCCAATTTCGGAGCCGTGAGCTCCAGGCGATCACCGGGCGCTCGTGCTCATGTATCTCGAAGAGAGGAACATAACCTCGGCTAGTCCTTCTGACATTTGCTGCTGGCTCTGATGTCTCTGTAGTGGATACACATAAGATATAATTAGTTTTGGGTAAATCTAACAGGTAATCTTTAGTCTATCGTACAGCTCCGTGTATCCACATACAGGACGATGATTTTGTCCTCTATTGTTGTTTCGTATTTCTGCCTCCGCTCTTAATCACGTCACTACTAGAGCAAGCTCCTGATTGGTTAGCGCGGCGCGAATATCCGCCAAAGTTCAGATTTTTCAACTTGCGCGATTCGCATGAATCATGTGTTACGCGCATCAAACGCCCGAAACGCTCAATTCGCTCCGCGTTATTCGCGCCGCGGGATGTCTAATCGCATCTTTGCATTGACTTAACATGTAAATCACTCGTGCTTAACGCTTCATTCGCGTCTGGTGTGAACGCACCATTAAAGGGAGTGCTCCTAATCTTAATTTGTTACCTGTATAAAAGACACCTGTCCACAGAAGCAATCAATCAATCAATCAGATTCCAAACTCTCCACCATGGCCAAGACCAAAGAGCTGTCCAAGGATGTCAGGGACAAGATTGTAGACGTACACAAGGCTGGAATGGGCTACAAGACCATCGCCATGCAGCTTGGTGAGAAGGTGACAACTGTTGGTGCGATTATTCGCAAATGGAAGAAACACAAAATAACTGTCAATCTCCCTCGGTCTGGGACTCCATGCAAGATCTCACCTCGTGGAGTTTCATTGATCATGAGAACGGTGAGGAATCAGCCCAGAACTACATAGGAAGATCTTGTCAATGATCTCAAGGCAGCTGGGACCATAGTCATCAAGAATACAATTGGTAACACACTACGCCGTGAAGGACTGAAATCCTGCAGCGCCCGCAAGGTCCCCCTGCTCAAGAAAGCACATGTACAGGCCCGTCTGAAGTTTGCCAATGATTCAGAGGAGAGCTGAGGGCAAGTGTTGTGGTCAGATGAGACCAAAATCCAGCTCTTTGGCATCAATTCAACTCGCCATGTTTGGAGGAGGAGGAATGCTGCCTATGACCCCAAGAATACACTCCCCATCATTAAACATGGAGGTGGAAACATTGTGCTTTGGGGGTGTTTTTCTGCTAAGGGGACAGTACAACTGCACCGCATCAAAGGGATGATGGACGGGGCCATGTACCGTCAGGGCCAGGGCATTGAAAATGGGTTGTGGATGGGTATTCCAGCATGATAATGACCAAAAACTCACGGCCAAGGCAACAAAGGAGTGGTTTAAGAAGAAGCACATTAAGGTCCTGGAGTGGCCTAGCCAGTCTCCGGACCTTAATCCCATAGAAAATCTGTGGAGGGATCTGAAGGCTCAAACTGCCAAACGTCAGCCTCATAACCTTAATGACTTGGAGAGGATCTGCAAAGAAGAGTGAGACAAAATCCCTCCTGAGATGTGTGCAAACCTGGTGGCCAACTACAAGAAACATCTGACCTCTGTGATTGACAACAAGGGTTTGCCACCAAGTACTAAGTCATTTTTTGTGAAGGGGTCAAATACTTATTTGACTTATTAAAATGCAAATCAATTTATAATTATTTTGAAATGCGTTTTTTTCTGGATGTTTTTGTTGTTATTCTGTCTCTCACTGTTAAAATAAACCTACCATTAAAATTATAGACTGATAATTTTTTTGTCAGTGGGCAAAATCAGCAGGGGATCAAATACATTTTTTTCCCACTGTATATTTGTACTTAGTTTAATGTATTATTTTGCATGATATTAATAACGAGAAAGATATTTTAAGTAATTTTAAATACTTTTTTAATTAAAAATAACACAGTATGTAATTTTTTACTCAATTAAAATTGTATTATTTTTATGTTTTTTATTTATAATAAAATAAAATAAACAGATCAAACAAAATCAAATGGTAAAAAAACACTTTCTTTTTCAAAATTCGTATGACAATATTTTTAGGGGTTACAACTCTCCATATGACTAAAGGAAAAGATGAATTAATGTTTTTCCATAAGCTTGTGAGGCAGCATAGTGAAATTGCCTTTTCAGCAGGGAGCTCTTCAATCATGGCCGACTCACACTCACAACGGTTCCTCTCTGGCCAGACAAAGGAATAAAGTGTAGATGTGTTCGTTTTCTTTGAAGGCTGATGGTAGAGAGAAATTGTAGTGCACTGGGAAAGACAAACGATCTCTTTTCTGAGTTAGGCCCTCCAATGAGTTGAGTAAGGGCAAATAGACAAAAATGGAAGTTTCTAGTTGGGCAGTTAAAGTGATGCGTGAACAACCAGAGGACAGAAACATCTTCGTGGAGGTTACAGTACACATCAAACGGTCCAATTACACTGTAGTCACACTCACAATCACCTGGAAGATTTTTAGTTTTCTGATTTATCTTTCTTGTTGCATGCAGTTTGGAAATTACAAAATGCTCCAACTTTAAATCGCAGGAACAACAATGATAATAATTAGATTTGTGCATTTCCTGAGGAAAATGTAAGTGGTATTACATAGTTACATTTTTGACCCATTTTGACCCATCTAATTATTTGACCCATAATTTCAAAATTGAAATACTTTGAAATATGGTTGAAGTTTAATTCTGAATACAATGGCAAATGTGTTCGATAAACTAAAATTTTAAATTCAGTTATATTTAAATATATGTGTAATTACAGATCATGAGGAATTTAGCACATTTAAAATATAGTAGTAGTAGTAGTCGTGACGTATTGTATATTTACTACACTACGGTTAAAACTAAAATCAAGTACTTTACATGTGCTTTAGAATGTTAGTTGTAACACATCAAAATAAGTGTATTTTTTAAAGCACAGCAAACAATTATTAAAACCAAATTATTTAAAATGTAATTTTAAACTTTTAATTTGCCATTATTACAAAGTTTACCTTTTAAAAGTATTAAAAAAAAGAAAAAACAGGAAAAAACATAGTACTGTAATTTGAAAGAAGCATCTGCTTAATGACTAAATGTAAATGTTATGTAATAGTGCAAACAATTTATTGTTCTAAAATATAATATTTAGTGTTAGGGATTTGTTGAATCTCAACTTTTAACCTCACAAATAAATGGATAATCCACAAGTGTTGTTATTTCACAAGCATGTGAAGCAGTAGTGCCTAACTAGTGGAATGAATGTCATGACAGAACGACTGTATGCAGTCTGTGTCATTAATTATATATGGCTCGTCTTTAAGATGCTTCCCCATGTCTGATTGACCAGACCCACCGGTAATGACAGCTGAGGTCACTGTATCGACTTCTGCCTCTATCCCGCCGTGCATTGATATTCCCAAAAGCCCTCCGGCATTTTAAAGTTATTCTGATTGATTCGCTTCACCATTTTCTATTTTGTGGTTATTATTCCATAGTAGGTTCTGGGAAAGAGAAAGAACAGGAGAAAGAGAGAATATAAAAGGAGAGAGAGAGGTGTAGGAAACACAAGTGTAACCATATTAAGACCAGGGATTCTTCTGTCTGTTTTTTTTTTTTTTGTCATACTGCTCTTTGAAACTAGTAAAACTTTATAAAACTTGAACAAATTTTGTACCCCACCAACATCCAATTATCTATTAGTATTATTGCTAAAAATACATTTACAGTATTCATTAGATGCTTTTGTCCAAAGCAAAACAAAAGTGAACACCAAAGAGCAAGCAATATGCCATGAAGTCAATAATCACTGTCTCTCTGTTGATAAAAATAAAAAGCTGCAAATGCTATATATATATATTAGGGATGCACGATATTGGAATTCTGCCGATATTCGATATGCCGATATTTTTCAACTCATTTTGGCCGATATCGATGCCGATACCGATATATTTCCTTTTGTTTGGAAACAACACCAAGTCTCTCCTGTGCAGAAATTATAAGCAAAATATTATTAATTTGGTTAGTTTTAACAAGAACTTATTTATTTGAATTAAATAAAAAATAATAAAGGTTTTTTAACAGTACATTGAAGCTTTGAAAATAAATATAAATCAACTATATCAATCGCTGCATTTTTTCCCCCAGAAAGATGCAGTGTTAACCCTAATATTTTATTTTAAGATTTAAGATTTGTAGATGGTCTAAAACAAAAGAGTTGTAAAAATTCAGAAAATCTTTTAGAGCTCATAATTTGTTTAAAAAATAAAACGTTACACATTAATGAATAAATCAGTATATATAAATTATTTAATTTACAAGTGTCATGTTTATGATTTTTTTTTCATGTAAACTATAGCTTCTGACCATTAAATCAAAACATACTTATTTTATTACATCAATTACTGCTTTATTTAATCAGAAACACAGTCTAAATGTTATTTGTGTAGGCTATTTTACTTTTAATTTAATTAGAAGTAGGCCAACAGCGCCCCCTACAGACTAAAACTCCTTACCGAACGGGCATTAGGACCTGGGGGAGGCTGTCACTGCTGCCCCTGCTTGTGCTATAACTGTTTACTCTATCCCACACCGAACGCGTCATTCTGTACATGCCTTCACACATTAAATGCAGCGATCCAAAACAGTCAATCTATTCATCATTCAGACAAAACTTTGCTTCAAGAATGAGCCACATTGCTGACGTGATATAATCGCTAGCACACCCTGAGCACATGCGAGTTAACCCCTTCCCCTTATCGGCAAGACATATCGGCATAATTTTGCATGTCAGGCCGATGCCGATATTTACATTTAAAGTCATTATCGGTCGATTTCGATATCAGTCCGATAATATCATGCATCCCTAATATATATATATATATATATATATATATATATATACATTGAATACGATGTAATGTTTCACTGATTAAAATAAAAATAATTAAACCATTAGGCCTGTATTGTAAGGAAGTAACCTTTTTTTCTTTAAAATGACAGCATATATTCTGTCTTTTAGAGACAGCCTAAGTCTTTTAAAGCTATACAATTGCTTTGTCTGATGAACAGACTAAAATATATATTTTGCTTCATTAATAATCTGTGCTTTTCCCCACCAAATCTCATTTACATGTGTTATTTTACCTTTAGATGCATTGCGGCAGGTTTGATTTCATTGACATGGTTCTGGCATGTGAAAGATGCAGCTGTGATGTGAAAGCTACAGCAGAGGAGAAAATCAATACTTCAGAAGACTAGCACACGAGTCACATGGTGAGTCATCTGATTCCCTTTACAGAGTCTGAAACAGAACTGCAGCAATGATTTCAATTCAAAATCAGCATTTGCATTAACATAAAAGAGCTGACATTGAGTCTAATTAAGTCTTATTGGCAAACAAAGAGCTCATATGTTTGCATTTTCATCTGAGAAAGCATTCGGTCCACGACAGAGATGATTTGAACCATTCAACCATTTCTGTTTTCATCTCTCTTTGTTCATCTTTTTAAAGAGGATCAAGTGTCGCAGTAAAAAAGACTTTTTAAAGAAAGTTGTCAGGAGATTCTCTCTCACAAGAACCAGCATCCCCGACAAAAACAGTTTTTGTAGAGCTCTCCAAAGTTGGCTCGTAAACTCATTTGTGCCACTCCGCTGATAACGTGGATTTGGGGATGTAATTTAATATTTTCATTTGACCTCTGATCAGGAACAGACCTCTAACCGATAGCACGCTTGATGTTTCAATTGCGTTCTCTCTTCCTTTTCAACCCCTCTTTTCAAAATAAACAGCTGATGTAATTCAACACATCTTAAGTAATCTCCAAAAGCTGTGTTTTTTATTAAAGCCTAGCGGTGGGGTTATTGCTGATTCATAGTCGGGGTGGCAGCGAGGTGCATCTTCAATTTTATTGCTGTGAATTGGCTAGCCATTGGATAATGTTGTGCTTCCTGGAACTGTTGGCTGTAAATTGCTCAGAGGCAGAGATGGTTATCACCCCAGAACCTCTCCAGGGGACAAAAGACTGTCTGGTCGTGATGCTTAAATTATACACCACACTGACTTGTTCGTATTGTGAAAGGACGATTTGGCTGCTGAAATGCCACTTGTATGGAGCCGGGAAGTTTAAGTGCTTCACTTGGGAGAAAAAAACAAATCGCACACTAGGGCTGGGTGGGATGAGTTTGCGATATAGTTGTTGGTTGGTTGGACTTCATTTACATGTCAGAACGAATTTGTGTTATTTTCCATGACTTTTCCAGTCATTCAGATCAGTTATTTTAGTATTATTAATATACTATTATTGTTTTTTGGTTAATATTTTGAATTACATTTTATTTTTATATTTTCTGTTTTCACCTTAATTATTAATTAAAGTTTTAGTAATTTTGTTGTGTTTTTATGATGATGATTATTATATATATATATATTTTTAAGTTTGTTTAGTTTAACTTATTTTAGTAGGCTACTTCAGTTTAAACTATATAAAAATTAGAAATTAGTTACCTTGACAACTATAGCTGAAATTTAATTAGTCTTTTTTTCAAGCAAAGAAAATGTTTTTTTTTATGTTTTTAGTTTTAGTTTTAGTTAACTATAATTATCCAGAAACAGATTATAATATATATATATATATATATATATATATATATATATATATATATAGCAATATCTGCCCAATTAAATATTTTAAAGTTGAACTTTAAAACTTTTTTTTTTCCTGAAAGAAGTCTCTTATTCCTACCAAAAGCCTTTATTTAATTAACTAATAATAAAAAATAAAAAAACACAAATTTTGGAAAATAATTTTGTTTTCCAAAATATGTTAAAATATAATTTATGTCTGCAATACAAAGATGATTTTTCAGCATCATCAGCCCAATCTTCAGTGTCACGTGATCCTTCAGAAATCATTCTAATACAATGATTTAATGTTCAAGAAACTTTTATTATTATCAATAATGAAAACAGTTGAGCTGTTTTTTATTTTTTGAAAACTGTGATACTTGTATATTGTCATGAATCTGGTCTATGAACTTCCGTTAACTCACCACCAGAGGTCACTCGCTCACCACATGGACTCTTGCACAACACTAACTGTTGCACGCCATCTCAGACTACAATTCCCATCATCCATTGCACTGACGACACACAGCTGATTGCACTGATCACACACCCTACATAAACCATGCACTTCCTCTTCCTCTCTGCCGAGTATTGTATTGCGTTTATCACTCCCCTAGTGTTAGCTGCCTTACCGAGCCATTCTGTGTTTTTCTGTTTAGTTCCAGTATTGTTCTGCATTTATAACTCTCCTAGTTTTAGCTGCGATACGGAACCCACTTTGTTGTCATAGTCTTGCCTTGTGTGTTTTTCTAGTGTTTTGATTCTTGTCCGCGTTTGCTGGATTTACCCCTTTGCCTTGCCGTTTGGACTCTGTTTACACCTCTCTTGGACTACTGCTTGTATACCTGGACTATCTCTCTGCCTTGCCCTGTTGGATATTGTTCGCCAATCGTCGACTCTCGCTAGCCCTAGGATTGCTCTGTGTCTTGCCCGTACCATATCTGTTTGCCATTGTTTGACCCTGCCTGTTTATTGACCATGTTTATAAATAAAAGCTTGCACATCTCGTTCGCCCCGTTACATATATTTTCTGGAATCTTTGATGAATAGAAAGTTAACAGAATTAAATTTTAAATCTAAAATGCTTTTCAAAGTTGTAAATAAGAAATGAAGAAATGCTATTTCAGTTTTTCTACTTCATAAAATAAATAATACTTTAAAATATAAACAATATATTATGATGCATCATATAAAAGGTCAGAAACCATTTCCAACAATGTTTCCTAAGGGTTTCTGACCTTTAATGTGAAGCACTGTAATATTTTGTTAGTATTTTTGTGTACAAATTCCCCTGAACTCACCACTCGCCACAAATGCCTGCTTCACTGGAGATTTTTGGGTCCGACTGCTACTTATTGTGCATTATTTAACTTCCTGCCTTAGCATTTGCTCTTTTCCCCTGAGAGTTACAAGGCTGCTTCACATTGGACTTGGTTTGAGTGACAGATGATGGCAGGCCAGGCTTGAACCGCTGCAGCAGGGAATCATGGGAGAGAAGGGAAGCGCAAGAACGCAAGAACTCTGGTCTAGCAAAGAGGGAGCTTCAAACAGCATGAGAGCTGTGTGACTGGGTCTGTGTTTAATGTAGGAATTAATGCATGCTTGGGCTGGTCTCGCTCCCGTACGTGACGGGCATATTGTCCCCCGCTGTCTGTTAAAGACACGGGAGGACCTGCACATCTGAAAAAGCCGGAAGGACGAGGCACCTTGGAGATCACAACTGGAATGTTAACTTTGCAGACCAGGTGGAAGTGCTTTGGGTTATAATACATGCAAAAGGTGTCACCTGAGAAAATGCTTCACTTGAGAAACATTCTCAAGAAACCTTCATATTCTTTTTTTTTTTTTTTTTTATAATTTCATTTTCATGTAAAATGACATTTATTTTGATAAATATATGGATGCCTTTGATTAATTGGTATAAATTATTTGTGTAGTTGACTGTGTTTACAATTGAAAGACTTATTTTGTTCATAATATAATAACAATAACTATATAATAACAATGTAATAGAATACAATTTTATTTTATATAAATATTCAATATTTTTGTTTATATCAATATCAATATATATATATATATATATATATATATATACATATATATATATATATATACATATATATATATATATATATATATATATATATATATACATATATATATATTGGTGCTGTCAAACGATTAATAGCAAAATAGAAGTTAAAAATAATGCAAAATAAAAGTCCTTCAGCGACGATGATCATCCATTAGCTGACTCTCGGGACTGAAGAAGCTCGACGTAGAAACGCCTCGCTGCGGATAGAAGCTACCTTTTCCTCTGTGCCCTCTCCCTGTTCTGCCTGCTCTTCGAGCTGCTCCAGCGACCTGTGCAAATGCCAGCCTCGTCCCCTGCGCCCATCCGATGAGTCTAAAATCAAATTTCTCTGAAAGAGCAAATTTCTAGCGACGTTGTTGCAAAAAAACCGCAGCGCTTTGATCCGCCTGTGTTTTTACACTTGAGAATCACCACCCCTCGTTACAAGAGCGGCTGTATCCTCTTCGGCGGACCGGAGTAGAAAGTTATCTTTGACAGCTTTGCGTGTGAGTCGCTGAAGCTGCTCCCTCACAAACAGCACAAACTTTTCGTTGAAAGCCGCCCCTGATTCACTCGCTATAAGGCGCCCAATGCCTTCCTCGCTTTCATGTTCCTCTTCTCCCAGGCACCTCGGAGGAAGGAACACTTAACTCGCGGAGCGGAGTGATCAGGCTTGAGTAATTGCACGCCGGTTTATCTCGTGTGCTCACTTTAATCTGCTAGAGTGTGTTAACATGTGAGGATCAGCGCCCCTCATCGTATTGAGTGGCACAATTCTTCTATACAGATCTTACAATACTGCGCTGGTTGGCCCCGCCTTCCCCGGTTCACTCTCTGGAGACTGAGCGGTCGAGCGGTCAGGCTCGAGTGATTTTTGCTCGCCGGCATAGCCCCGCGTTTTTCACTCTGCACACAGCGCTTTGATCTGCCGGCGAATGATGCGGCGCGAATTGAGCGTTTCGGGCATTTGACGCACGTAACGCGTGATTCGCGTGAATCGCGCAAGTTGAAAAATCTGAACTTTAGTGGATATTCGCGCCGCGCTAACCAATCAGGAGCTTGCTCTAGTAGTGATTACGAGCGGAGGCAGAAATCCGAAACAACAATGGAGGACAAAATCATCGTCGCTGTATGTGGATACCCAGAGCTGTACCATATAGATCAAAGATTACCTGTTAGATTTATCCAAAACTAATTATATCTTATGTTTATCCACTACAGAGACATCAGAGCCAGCAGAAAATGTCAGAAGGACTAGCCGAGGTTATGCTCCTCTCTTCGGGATACATGAGCCCAAGCGCCCTGTGATCGCCTGGAGCTCACGGCTCCGAAATCGGCGAAGCACATTTTCAAATAGGCGCTGTTTTTATAAATAAACTGCAGATTTGAGTTTTAAACAACTACATTCTCGGCTGAAATGCACGCATCCAGTGTTTCCATAGCACATAAAGTGCAACTACCCTCTCAACAAAATCCATGTCAGCCATTTCGCAAGAGACTGGAGCCGCCTGGCAGAAGCCCCTTCCATGACGCGAATTCACGTCTGTTGTGAAGTGAATTTCATGTGCAAATGAAGCCAGTAAACTTAAAATGTTCAAGCGTATAACTACGCGCAAATAGCGCAATTTATTCGTGCAAGTCGCGTCTGGTGTGAACGCACTGTTAGGATTAGCGCCTCTTGCAGCTCTTTGATCTGCTAGCGCTACTTTCACTATTAAGCTGTCCTTACTGCGCTCGCGGTTATCCTACTTCAACGAAGTTGGCCCCGCCTCCCCTGCTCTCGTGTTTCTCCTCTTCCAGTTACTTCGGAGAAGAAATATCAAATCGTGGGATTGAGCGTTCAAGCTTGAGTGAATTTAAGCTGGCCAAAGCCCCGTGTTTCACCCTCCATACAGCTTTGATCTGACAGCGTGACAGTCTGTGTCTTGCCCTGCCTCCCCTCGTCCGCTACGAACGGATCTGATGGGATGCGCACATCAGTTTTTGATCTGCCAGGGTGTTCACACACAAAGATCATCAGTACCCCTCTTCTAATGAGTGGTTTGATCTTTTTAGGCAAATCGATAGAAAAGGCTGTCATTATGATTATCTGTCAGTTTCAGACTCTAGACCACGCCCACGGGGGGTTGACTGCTCTCCTGATGGAAGCATTGAGTCTAGCGCCCCGAAACGGCCTCTGTCACGCCTCCGAACACCCCGTTTAGCTCGGGGTGTCGACGGCAATGTGTTTGTGTATATACTGTTGTGAACTGGGCCCACACAGCCGATCACTACTATAGTGAGGAAAAGTAAATCACAAACATTTACAAAGGAGTAATTTTTCTCCTCCTCTTAACAGGTGTTTCGAGTCCCCGCACGGTGACTCACCACCCGAATTAATCCAACACCCTCACCACACGTGCCCTCTGAACCGTGCCCTCATGAGACAGCCGTTCAGAATGACTACACTGAAGCAGATCCTCTCACAAATTCGCCCAGAGGACTGGTTCTTTTCACTGGATCTGAAAGACGCTTACTTTCACATCCAGATAGCCCCCCGTCACAGACGATTCTTGAGATTCGCCTTTGAGGGAGTGGCTTATCAATACACGGTCCTGCCCTTTGGGCTGGCTCTAGCTCCCCGCACTTTTACGAAGTGCATAGACGCGGCTCTCTCCCCTCTGAAACAGATGGGAATCCATGTGCTGAATTCCCCCGATGACTGGCTCATTCTAGCACAGTCGAAGGCAGAGCTGATAGCCCACAGGTCCCTCCTCCTCAGTCACTTGGAGGGCCTGGGAATCAGGATCATTTTGGCAAAGAGCTCCCTGTCCCCCAGCCAACGAAGTTCGTTCCTGGGGACAGTTTTCGACTCAGCCCACATGAAGGCAAAAGTCGCGCAAGATCGCGTTCTGGCCATACGGCAGCTCGTGGCTTCCTTCAGAATTGGAGCCGTCTACCCACTCAAATTGTTTCAGAGGATTCTGGGCCTCATGGCCTCCGCATCGCCAGTTCTTCTGTTGGGCCTTCTCAGGATGAGACCCCTTCAGTACTGGCTGAAACTTCTAATTCCGCCTCATGCGTGGCGTCATGGACGCATCCGCATCAGGGTGCGTGTCAGCCCTGGCCCCCTGGAAGGACCTACGGTGGTTCGAACAGGGTGTGACAATGGGTTTACAGAAGGAAGGTTGTTACGACGGATGCCTCCGACATAGGTTGGCCAACGAATAGCCCAACCTTCTTCTGTATGCTTTTCCCCCGATTGCTCTGATTCCTCAAGTAATCAGGCAAATCAGGGAACACAAGCACAAAGTGCTTCTAGTGGCCCCACTCTGGAAGAACCATTATTGGATCTCAGAGCTATCTCAGCTGCTAATAGCGGCTCCGTTGCCCATTCCCCTGAGACGAGACCTCCTCTCTCAGGCGAACAGAGCAATCTGGAACCCCCAGCCCGAGCTGTGGGACCTGCATCTATGGGCACTCGATGGGAATCAATAAATCTCCCCAAGAATGTCCTAAATACCATTGAACAGGCTAGAGCCCCGTCCATGAGACGCCCCTATGCCCTTAAGTGGTCAGTTTTCTCCACCTGGTGTCAAGCCCATGGCGAGGAGCTGACAACATGTGACATATCAGTGATATTGTCCATTGTCCATATTGACATTGCTCAAGGCCAGTTGCTGTTGGTCGTTTCTCTTCGTGGCATGGCGGGATTGTATTTGTTCCCCATAGCATCTAGCGACGCAGTAGGAGTGAAGTATCGATAGGGAACTTACTCGGTTACTAACGTAACCTCGGTTCCCTGAGATACGGGAACGAGTACTGCGTACCGTGCCATGCCATTCAGCTGCACGACTCAGGTCGTCGCTTCAGTCGAATTAGCCTGATTTCCAATGGCGAAGCGCCCGCTTATATAGCCAGATGGCCCCGTCCTTTCTGGCGGGCTCTGGCGGGCTTTGCCGCCATAGGTTCGTGCAGCGCCGCTGACGAGCCATTGGTTGGTTTTTATTTACTGCATGAACCAATGGCCGTGCAGTCACACTGCGTGATTGAAAAAGTCTTCAGTGCTCGGAGAAAAAGGAGTTTTTCCCCATAGTGTCTAGCGACGCAGTACTCGTTCCCGTATCTCAGGGAACCAAGGTTACGTTAGTAACGAGTACGTTATGCTTATATGTTAAATATATATAATATAAGTTATATGAATATAAATACAGTATATGCATGTAACTATTTTCAAAATATATATTGTATGTGTGTGTATTTGTATATACATAATAAATATACATGCAGTACACACACATGTAAATAAAAACTTTTATTCTGGATGCAACTTAATCACGACTAATTGTTTGACAACTTTCTATTTTTCTATTTTTGTAATAACACACACACACACACACGAACACACATGTGTGTGTATGTTATTACAAAAATATAAAATATTTATATTGAATAAAATATTGTGATATTCTATTATATTATTATATTGTCATTATTTATATATATATATATATATATATATATATATATATATATATATATATATATATATATTTTTATATATATATATATATATATATATGTGTATATATATATATGTGTGTCATAATTAGTTGGTGCTTGCAGTTGATTGACAATTATTGGAGAATTTTGATTTTGTTAATATAATATAATATTAATATAATATATTATATTATGTAAATAGTGCATTCTGACGATTAAATATTATGAGGATAAATCTTTGGCATAACATGCACTGATGAATCATGCACAGTAAGACCAAGACAAATAAATCTGATTTCATATTGAGAATGAATAATGAATAAATGAATGAATAAATAAATTAAATAATATTATATAAATATTATCTTGATGATTAAATAATGTGAGTTATGCACAAAACCAGAAAAATAATTGTGTGTGTGTATATATTTTGACATTTCATATTTCTTGTGTGCTTGTCTTTGAGACAAACAGAAACTACTGGCATATTCAACTGCCTAGATGTCGTGCAACTAGTTGTTTTTGCTCCCTTGACAAATCTGTCATTATGAATATCAGGAGAACTATATGCACCAATAACTTCTATTAGTTCTACATGTTTACGTTCAAGAAGCAAAAAGAAGATAATTAAAACTGTAAAAGAGAGAGTAAATTGAAACAGCTGGAGGTCACAGCTCCAGTCACTGTCTCCCGCCTCTCAGAGCAATTCCATATAAAAATGGTGTGAATAAAAAGATCATTTCCACACGTATGCAACAATTATTTGACTCCCAACACGAGTACTAAGCTAATTTTGCCCCAGCAGGCACAGAATGGTGATCCAATGCGGTACAGCGTGCCTTTGAAGTTTTCTGAGTGTGCTTATTAGTGGTCTCTGCTAAGGTGCTTTGCAGATGAATTTCACCCCAAAATCAAAAGAACATGAGAAAATAATAAAATATATTTTCTTAAAGAAAATAAGACCTATTGCTGCAGATTTGTCCAATGTGACATTCACCCAAAATTGTCTACATATCAGAGTTATTTTAGTATCAATGATGTTCTACCATAGATTTTTTTTATTTTATTTTGTATTTTCACCCCAATTTTAGTTAAAGATTTAGTACTTTGGTGTGTTTTTGTCATTTTTATTTGCTTTCATAAACATTTTTATAAATAGATAAGTATTATTATTATTTGACTGAAATATAATTAGAACTGCTGAATGCAGTAATGAACAGTACATGTGTTTTAAATTGCTACGAAAATAATGCAGTAATCCAATTTAATTTGTTCTTTCCTTTTTATTTTTAAGTGAAATGTGACCTGGTTATGGTGACATTTACCCTTACCAACACTTATTGCTGAAATTGTAGTAAGTGTAATTTCTTTACTCTAAAAAAAATGCTGGATTATTTTTTTTAACCCAAATGCTGGGTTCAGCCTGTTGGGTCATTTTATTGGGTTATTTTTACCCAGGTGCTGGGTTATTTTCTTTTTAACCCAAACGCTGGGTTCAGCTTGTTGGGTCATTTTATTGGGTCTTTTGATAATTGCTGTTGCCTCTAATAATTCTGTGTGTGATTTTTAATTTCCAGCCTATTTTAAGTCAGCAATATAATAATTTTTAAAGAATACATTAAACAACCCAGCATGGTGGGTAAAAACGTTTAACCCAACCAGCTGGGTCAAAATAACCCAGCATGTGTTCTGTTCAATATTTACCTAGCGCTTGGTTGCCAATAACCTAAGTTGAGTTGTTTTTAACCCAGCATTTTTTAGAGTGTTGTGACTTCATTCAGATTGTCACAGATGCTCCATACAATTACCCAACAGAACATCCATTCATCCATCTCTCCGTATACTTAAAATAATGTATGACAGATACAATACAATAAGAACACAGCTGAAAAATAAAGCCGACTATATGAGAATCAATCAAACTGCTCTTGAAAAGCATATTGCATTGGTTCAGTAGTTGAAATATGTTTCTGCTGTGAACTTTCCGTCCCTGTATGCAACTTTTTTTTTTGCAGACTTTGGCTGCAGTGATTTGATCTGTTCCCAGTTTTATAAACCCTCTTGTGGTGATAAGAATATGGGCTGGTTTGCAGACACCACCCTCAAATCAGTGTAAAAGCCAGCGTTTTTTTGAAGGACCTTTAGGGTGTCAGTGGGGGGTGGTGATTGATGCTATCATCTTTAACCATCTCTGAGGTATTTGTAGCTCTGTGCGAGAAATGCCCCTCTCCCTTTATGACTCTCCACATACCCCCCACAGCCCACTGCTTTTCTTGTGGATCCCGTAGAAAAGGAACTTCTGATCTGCTTTGCACTCAAAGAGTTCGCCTCAAGCACTGGAATAAAAGCTTGACACCTCAATCAAATGTTGTTTCAGTCAAGAAAGTAAACTTTCACATTGCACACAGAATGCGTCCATTCCCTAGAGACCCCAAAGTTGGTCACATCACTATTCATGGCCATCACTACAAGTATGCCGAATTTAATCATTTTACTATGTTCCCTTCACAGGGCTGCCATAGACTCCCATTGGGAAGATGAAGAAATTAGACAAAAACACAAGATCCAATATAGCTTCAAGCAGTGATTCCGGGGCCAAGCCTATCTAAGGGTTCCATGACTCCCATAAGTTGCTTAAATACAACAGTCACTACTTCAGATTTTGTTGCTTGAGCCCTAGTGATAACAATAAACCAACTTACAAATAATCCTTTAATATTTCTGCATTTGGCAGATGTTTTTACTCAAATCAGTTTAGAGCATATCCAAGTTATCCACTTTTATTTGTCAGTACATATGTTTCCTGGGATCAAACCCATGACTGTTGATGCCCAAATGGTAGACAAACCACTCTACCATTTGGGCATAAGGAACATGAAACGTGCGCAACTGTGAATCTTTGCGACTGTGAACCTGTGAAAGTGAAGCCATGTGACTGTTAACTCGTTTGACTGTGAACAAATATGACATTATGTGATTGTGATTTAAGTACACAAGAGGTGACAAACAAGGGGTGAGTTTGCCATTCAGTATTAATGGCAAACAACCTTCTTGTCTTCAAAGGTCGCTCAACTTTAGACCAGACTTGCTCACTGAGGTCAATGGGTAGTGACCCATACTCGAAATTTGCGCTCTGCATTTAACTACCGCCCTTTTCATTTCCTCTTCTTTTCTTTTGTGTGTATGTGCATTCAGCTTCTCATGCAGTACGTTTAGCAACAATAAATGGCTTTCATTTGTAATAGGCGCTTTAAACTGTTCACATTTCGCATCTCCTTTTGAGAAGTGTAGTGTAAACGATTGCATATCGTTCCTGAATAACAACAATTGGCAATCATAAGTATTCAGCACTGAGCCTCTCTCGCTGATGTACTTTGGAGAAATAAGCAATGCTATACGCTTTGATGCTGTCAGAGCTGGATTGCATCATGAAGACGGAGCCGCAAGCGCTCTAGGTGTACCTGATGTATAATCAGACCCCTGATATTTAATATCTTAATTAGTCTTCAGATTTAAAAACTAAGACTGGAGGGGATGTTTGATTTACCAGAAGAGATTTTTTGAGTTATCTCAAATTAACTAAACAACAACCGACAGATGCTGAGGTATTAAATGGGCTATTTTCTGTAATTTAGCATGTTTATTTTTAAAAGTCGGTTTATAATGTTAGTATGGAAGCTTGTTTCTGTTAAGGAATAAAAAAGTAATTGACTTTTTAAAAGTAAAAGGACTATTTATCTTACAATTTTATTTTTCAGAATTCTGACATTTTACTTACAATTCCAAGTTTGTGTCTTGCAATTCTGCATTCTTGCAGTTCTATTGCTTTCTTCTGAAATTTGACTTTACATTTTGATGCAAAAAGATTTTGTTTTTGTTTCTGCCATAAAAAAAGGTAATCGCAACTTTTTATCTCACAATTCTGAGCAATTCTCGGAATTACACATTTATATCTCACAATTGCAAGTCTGAGGAATATCTTGCGATTCAGATTTTTTTTCTCCGAATTTTGAGTTTACACCTCAGAATTTTTTCGTGAGATGCAAAAGTTTTTTTCTTTTTTTCTTTTTCCAGGAGCAAATATCTCACAATTGCATTTTATATCTTGCACTTCTTAATTCTTAATTTTGTTTTCTGGATCTTGAGCTAACGTTTCACAATGTTTTTTTACGTTGTTTTTTTTTTTTTTTTACGCGATGCAGAACTTTTTTTTTTTTTTTGTCCACCATGGAATAAAAAAAGATATTTGTGGCTGTTTATCTCACAATTCTAACACCCCCCCCCCCCCCTCCCAATTGCATCTTTATATTTCACAATGCAAACTTTTTTTCTCAGAATCACAAGTTTCTTAAATCATTTTCTTAATGAAAATTCTGAGAGCATATTTTGCAATATAAACTCAGAATTGAAACAAACATTAGAATCGCAAGATATAAACTCAGAATTCTGCCTCTTTTTTTTTTTTGCAATTTCGAGTTTATATCTGACAATTTCGACTTTTCGTCTCATACTTTTCTTCTCTGTTTATTACGGAGCCCCTAAAGGGACATTGGCAAAAAAATAAAAAATTAAGACTTTCGCGTGCAAACGAGAAACTATCGCGTGCGCACGAGAAACGTTCGCGTGCTCACGAGAAACTATCGCGTGCTCACGAGAAAGTATAGTTTCTCGTGAGCACGCGATAGTTTTCTCGTGAGCACGCGATAGTTTCTCGTGAGCACGCGATAGTTTCTCGTGAGCACGCGAAAGTTTCTCGCGCGCACGCGATAGTTTCTCGTGCGCACGAGAAAGTCTTCATTTTTTGCCAATGTCCCTTTAGGGGCTCAGTAGTTTATTACTTGCAATTCTCAGTTTATATCTAGAAAAATGTCAGAATTGTGAAATGTAAATTTAGAATTGCAAAAACCCACTCAGTGAGTCTATGAATAATAAAAAAAAGCTATTTACACTGCTGTGTCTTTAAGACAGGTGGTGATATGTCCCTTTAAATGAGAGCGAGTGAGATTTGGAACCAGAGGATTGCTGGCTCAACATGACACAATTGCGGTTCATGAGGTGAATTTTGACAGGCAGAAACTATTAAATTACCATCAGCGTGAGAATGCTTGCTGAGGTCTCTGTAAGTGAACCATTTAGCAGCTACAAATGCCAAAAATCCAATTAGCATGAACTAATACAGAATACACAACAGCATTATTAAAGGTTACACGTCAAATGTGTTTAAAATAGATCATAAAATGTGACTCCAACTACCTCAGGTGTGGTAAGTAATTTACTTGGCTCAAAAGGCCACCGATGATAATTGGCCTTTTGTCCCAAATTGTTTTTCAGTTTAGTTGTGACATACTCTCCTCACCTTTTCTGTTGTTTTGGTGTTATTTGTGTCCATCCAGATTGAAAAATGACTGAAATTTGCAGTTGTGTGTTGTCTGAACAGCTGTGTGTACTCACATTACTACTCATACTTTTATTTTAAATTGCGTGCCACATTTATGTCAATTATAAATGATCAGAATATCAGAATAGAAAAATAATAGTTAGAAATAGAAAGTTCAAAAGAACAGCATTTATTTAAATGTAATGTGTCCTTCCTAAATAAAAGTATTAAAAAAATTAACAATAAATAAAAAGTAAAAAAAATAAAATAATAATAAATAATATATAATATAATATAATATAATATTGCACGGAACATTTTCCTACTAAAAATTTTACTTTTGACTTCCAAGGAATAAAGCCATAAGGGTTTAGAACGTGATGCAGGTGAGTGTGTGATTTCTTGGTAAACAGTTAATTTAGGGAATATGACAAACCTGTTTTCACATTGTAAAAATGACTCACTTCACCTTTTATATAAAAGCCTCGTCTCTTGTCCACACATAGCCGAATGAAGGACATTCCTCACGTCCTCAACCATCTAAAGAAAAGAAGCTTAAATGTCTACTGAAATTTAAATGCTTCCTGATTCTCTTCTGTCTTCACCTCTCTCTGCTCATCCCTTGTTTCTTTCTCATTTCTCCTCCAGCTGTCAGTATCACGTTCTGGATCAGTGAGAGAGGCCAGATGGCATCAAACGGCGGGATCACCCTTTCTCTCTCTTTCTCTCTGTCTTCTTCCCTCTCTCTGTATCTCTCTCTCTCTGCCCTGAGCTGAACTGTGTTGTACTGTCAGTTCTCTCCTGGCTTCAGCTTTCTATGCAGGGCAGCTGAGTTCCTCTTGGTCTCCTTTGGCGATGTGAAGGCTCTTGCCCTCTTATCATTCTGCTAGCTCCTCACTACAGTCAATTTTCAATGCCCCTTCTCTTCTCTCTCACAGTGAGCCCTCACAGTGAGCACTCGCTCTCTCTCGGCCTCCTACAGAGATCCATTGACTCGGCCCTGTAAGAACAGTAGTACTGCGGGCTGCTAGGAGCATCTGCACACACTGATTAATGAGCTGCTGTGCTTGGAGACGCTAATATGTTAAAATGAGGGCAGAATTAAAGTATTGCACAGCTTCTATCAATAACGGAGACAACAAATTGGATCCGGAAATGTTTACAGGAGGGAAAGGATGGCGTTGTGTTCCCTAACCTGGGGGTCGCCAAGCGTTCTTGATTTTTGGAGAGAATAATAATTCATAATGAGATAGAGAGATGTTTTTTCCTAGCTGAGTGAAAAATTGGTTTTAGTTACTTGTTTTTATGCATCCGGAATTTATTATATTGGGAAAATTGATAAGTAGCTTGGCAACGTCTATCAAAAATAAAAATTCAGATGGTGCTGCATATCCTTCAATTATGATGAAAGATTCTAAGCACACATTTTTCTTTGGAATAATCATTCACAAATAGTATTGAGAAACAGATTTATTAATGTAATATTAAAACCACAATAATAAATGAAATAAATGCTGTAATAATCATATTAATAATAATAAAATACTTGAAATAAAATAAATGTAAACAGATTAAGGATTAATAAAGCATAATTTTCACACAATTACTTGAAGAATATCACGTTATGACTTCAAAACAATATTAATATGCTGGGAGATTTGAAAACTGATGTTTTTGGACGTTAGCATCACACATATCCAGCTTCATATCTATGGGTTTTCATAGACGGTATGTTTTTTCAGTAGCTCACGGAGTGCGGCGACGTACTTGAGAGGTGAGGAGTTCCGGTTCGAATCCTGTGTAACTACTGTGTAACTACCGTGTAAGTACGGTTTGACAAAACAGTTCAAATCTGCATATAAGGAAGTTCAAATAGCATGGTTGCATCAACAAATGCGTTTTTGTATCAGTTTTGAATTTGTCAACACTATCGGGTAGGTCGAGGGTTGGGTTTGGTGTAGGGCATATTTCCAACACGATAGAGCATTAATTTTCCCCCGGATATTTGAATTATGAACCGCCACAATACGTACCTGAAGCAACGTAATAAAAACACAGCAATACGTATCTATATCAATGTAATAAAATCATGCCAGGGTTTACATATTGAACTCGTGTTTTAGTGCCACTCAGTGGACATTTCTCTTTGAAACTGCGGAGAAACGTGCAGTAAGGTACGTAAAAACGGTCTCATTAAAAGTGCCCCCCAGGTACGTTTATGCCATGAGACCAGGTTGGAGAAAAGGCTCTAAATGATCTGCCACCTGCAGGATCCACACATGCGATATAGCCTAGCCGGGACAACTTCTTTATGTTTACAGACGTGACATAATGCCATGCTTGCATTTCCTGCGAAAACCTACCCATACCACTCAAATTAGAAAACATTATTATAAGATTACCGTTGTGAATCGGGCTAAAGTAAGGTGATAGATTTGAACACTGGCTGGATATGTACTTGCTCAAATATTGATTTCGGATCAATTTTAACCAAAAAAAGTTCTGGACTGCAGCATTGTTAAACTAAAGTAACTAAAACAAAACAAATAATGAATAAAAAAAAATAAATACATTATATATATATATATATATATATATATATATATATACACATAAAAAACAACAACAAAACAGGAAAATGTATTAAATTAACTAAAATTAAAGTGAAAACTAAACTAAAGCTAATAAATAATAGATGAAAAACATTTAAAATTAACACAAATAAAACAAAAACTAATAAAATTACATTAAAGTAAAAATTAAACTAAAACTAATAAATATAAATGAATAAGATTAAATAAAAATGAATAAATACAAATTAAACTAATAAAATAACAAAAAAGACTCAAATTGTAAAGTGAAACAGAAAATAAAAAAATAACATTTAAATCAGAATACTAACCAAAACTGTAATAGTATCTGATACCACTGTTATAACTAAAATAGCACTGTTGAGAAAGTTTAGATTTTATGCTAATTTAAAAAAAAAAAATTGTTGAGACAAAAAAATAATTAAAATCTGAAATATTTAAAACTGTCTTCTGACAATTTTGAAGGCTGCTTAGCTCATAAATCGTATTAAGCAACAGCGCATTTATAGTTTACAATCTATTAGCTGTAACTTACATTAAGAATGAGCAGTGTGAACTTTGCATAATAATAGGAACAAGCAATCACCTGATGGTGTTTTTAAGAAGGTGTGAATAAGAGTGATGTGGTTGGCTGGTGCTGCCAGTGTAAATAATGAGAATATTGTATTTAACAGGGCATATTCATCATTCAAATGGATAAATCAATGAGAAACTGCAACTGCACAGTCTAGACACCCAGATTTATCTGCATATCATAGGAACACACGTCTACGACTAGACAAATGATGTGATTAAGTTGACGGAGGAAGGCCAACAAGAACCATTGGCCAGAACACCAGGGTGAACTTCTCGATTCTTTATGACAAATGTCAGATGTCTCAACTAAAGAACATCACCTTTTGATGAACTCTTATGTGCAGCTGTACATCACAGGTATTCACAACACAGAGAGGCGTACGGGACGCTGCCAACCTACACCTTCTCCTGCAACAAAGGACTCCAAGCCAACTGAGGATCAGCTTCCATATGCTTGGCCTGAGTGATTCTTCAAATCACACACACACACACACACACACACACACACACACACACATGTTGGGTTTCCATGTTTTATGGGGACATCCCATAGGCGTAATGGTTTTTATACTGTACAATCTGTATGTGCTATTGCCCTACACCAACCCTACACCTAAACTTAGCCCTCACAGGAAACATGCAGCATTTTTAGATTTTCAAAAAACTTTATGCTGTATGATTTATAAGCTTGTTTCCTCATGGGGACCAAAAAATGTCCCCACAAGATTAAGATTTACTGGTATTACTATCCTTGTGGGGACATTTGGTCCCCAGGACGTGATGAATACCAGGTGCACACACACACACACACACACACACACACACACACAAATACAAATGTGTGCTTTTTCTATTAAAATACGTTTAACAGTTTCCCTTTGGATTCTAACATTTTCCCAGCTGACCCAACATGTTTGTTCTCTGTAGTATTTTCTAGTTGAGTGGACACATTTAGTTTCTTCAGACAATTCAAAGAGCTACAGTATGTACATGCAGTAAAATTGCCAAGGATTTACTTTATAATCTATGTGTTCTGTGTTCATTTTTCACATCTCATGGCAAAAAGAATAAAATAAATAAATAAAATAAAAATCTGTTTTGTTAATGTTAACTGCAACTTTTAAAATATGTTTTTGTTAGTTGAAATACAGCTTTACATAGAGAAAATTATATATAAACTTAAATGAACATGAGAAATGTTGCCTTGGAAACAAACTAAAATCTCAATATGAAGTTCTAAAATCACTAAAACAAAAAAATAAATAAATTAAAGCTAAATATAACCCCCCCCCCCCCCCCAAAAAAAAATACAAATGACAATCTTAAACTAAAATTAAAATGAAAGCTAAAAATATATAATGAACTCTAATTCAAAATATTATTAAACTATAGGCTTTATAAATAATTCAAAAATAACAGAAAACGAATAAAAGAAATGTATGCAAAGCTAAAAGCACTGCAAAGGAATATCCTTGGGCTTTTATTGCGAGTGCCGACCTCTTTGTGATCTGTGTGAATTGTGCTGTATTAGATCACAGTGAAGCACTTGGGAAACAACAATTTATCAATAGGAATGAAAATGTTGATATTCCATTTCAAAAGCACTTATTTTCTCTACAGAGGTACAGAGGAGCTGCTGAAAGAAGTCTGTAGGTATCTATAGGACTCTATAGGACAATCTTGTGATAATACTTTTTTTTAAGTTGAAACCTTTGTGTCTTTACAATAGGGATGCTTCGTAGTGAATAAAATGATCTGGTAGGTGGTGTAGTGGCTAATGGATGCTTGATAACCAGACTTTTCACTCCTTATTTTAAACATTGAAGTTCTTATTATTGTAACATAAGCTAAAATCATCTGCTTTACACAGCATATGAACTAAATTAAAAACTAAGCTAACTAACTACATTATTAGATCACCCAATTCCATTTGGGAAGTGTCAGTTTGGGAGCTTCTTATGTAGAATTATTTCCCTCAGCCAAGTTTGTTTAAGTTTGATTTGTTCGCTACATTTCTTCGAATCAAATGCTTTTATTCAAGACCCCTGATATAGATATTTTCCCAGTGTGCCTCCCTCAGCTGAAATGAAGTTTTAATAAATAAATAAATAAATAATAATAATAATACATAACACTGCATTACTATTAAGCATCCCGCATTTTGGCTCAGTTCACACATTGATTGTGATCAGCGGCTCCTGCTGTGATTTGTGACGTTTTTGACAGCCTGTGAGGAGGTTAAATGCCATGCAATCTGGAATGAAGTGGCCTAATGTCTATAATAAATTTAAAAAAAGGTTCAAATGCTCATAACAAATGTCTTTGACATTGGCCCTGTACTGTAAACTAATGAGAAAAAAACATAATTTCTGGAGAACTGATGGCAGACTGAGATGGTAGACAAGGGATAATGTACATCCAGTCGATTGCAAAAAATAACTATGAAATAAAAATATTTTGCGATAACAATCAGCTTGATATATATTATCCTGCTTATTACACAGATACTTGCCATGTAAGTAAATAAATACAAAGTACTGATTTGAGTCAAAATGATTAGCTATATAAACACAAAGTTTCTGTAAAGAGCAGTTCCCAGCAAGCAGCATAGTATAAAAGCTTGTTGGCACCATCACGGAATAAAAACTAAGGCAACTGCAGCTTTTTAATCTCACAAAAAAGTCAGAATTGTGAAATATAAACTCAGAATTGCAAGAATAAAGTCTGAATTCTGAGTTTATATCACACAATTCTGATTTGTTTTTTTTTTAAATATATCTTTATCAATTAATATCTTGCGATTCTGTGTTTTTCTGAATATTCTCAATTCGGAAGAATTGCAAGGAAAACAGTCAGAATTTTGAGATTTCACAATTCAATTCGCAATTTCACAACAGAAGTCACAATTACATTTTTTCTATTTCTCCATGGGTGAAACAGACATCCATAGTTTTGCACACGTTCAGACAAGACACACACATTTAAGGGATAATGTTCAGTTGTATCATTTATCACACAACTTTTCACAACATAAATAAACAAGGACATGAAGTATTGATTTGCGAAGAAACAAAGAAACTGTTGTCAACTAAAGTCACCACTATTTATATAGAGCTTTTTACAATGCAAAGTGCATCAAAGCAGCTTTACAGTATACGGGGAAATAGTGTTTTGAAATAGTGTGTCTTTCTCCTCTGGCCAGAAAAGAACAGCAGTTTAAATCTAGCCTGCAGCAGAGTCAGATTGTGCAAAGGACTCATCTTTTACGTTGTAAAATCGTACTTCTCTTTTTCTCTTAGAACACTTTACAATATACAATTCAATCGTTCTAGCAACATGAAAACACTTCAACAATATTACCATACGCCTACTAATAATATTCCAGTATAATTTTACAGTAAATACAGATGTAAGATGATAGCAGTTGTGTTTGAATAAAATGAAAGAGAGTGATATGAGTGACGTGAGAGAAACGCTGACTTCAAATCCTCAGATGAGCATCATACAGCGTTGATATTGATGGCGGTCATGAGCCATGTAATAAAATTAATTTAATACCATAAATTATCTGTAAAAATGTAATCATATCTAAATAAAAAAAAATATTATTTGTGTAGGCTTTTTAATGGCATTTTAATGATTTTTTTTTAAAGGGGTCATTGGATCGACATGCATTTCGTTTGTTTGAACTGAAATGGATATTGGCAGTATGTGTACACAACCACCCTATAATGATACAGGTCCCAGTATTTTTTTTTTTTTTAATCTTGTCAAGTCATCTCCCCTTTCTCATCACACTGATAGGCCCCTCCCACGATAGTTTTTGATTGACAGTAGCATTTCAGCACAGACTGGACTGGTGTCTTACCTTAGACCCGCCCTAAGTGTGCTGTCATCAGTCCACCATTGTTTTACCACCGGAGCAGATGTAAACAAGAATGGCTCCTAAGCGATTGAGGTGTTTTGTTGTTAGATGTAATAATGAACATAGCAGTCGTCATTTATTCCCGAGATCTAAGCCGCTGAAGATACAGTGGAATACATTTGTTTTTGAAGGGGAATATGCCCCCCGGTCTACCTAAATGCATCTATGTTCGCGCGAATCATTCGTGATACAACTTCACCTACAGATGATGTGAGTAAAGGTTTTTTAACGAATCTTTGGAAATTGCCTTTCCTAATAATGTGCTAGTTAGCAAATTTCATGATGAATGCGGCTAAAATTTACTGTCTCTAAGAGAGTGGATTGGTGAGGAGAGCTCATTTGCATTTAAAGCAACATGCAATAAAATGGCCTGCTGTAGACAGAGCTGTTTTTGACAGGGTAAAAACAGTGTTGTTTTACACTACCATTGAGAAATTTGAACCAAACTATAGACTTTTCATTAAGACCCTAAAGAATCATATCAACTTGGAAAATGGGGATGTGATGACCCCTTTAAGGTATTACTCTATGGACCAGTGAGGTTAGACACCACACTCAATAAAGGTGCTTCACGATTCCATAGAGGACTTTTTTTTCTAAAGGGTTCCATAAAGAACCTTTATCATCTTTCTGTTTCACAAAAGGTTCTTTGTAGCCAAAGAATACTCTTCAGATTATAAAAAGGTAAGAAAGAGATGGTTCTTTAAAGAACTTTTGACTGAATGGTTTTTTATAGATCCACAAATGATTCTTCTATGACATCGCTGTGAAGAACCTTTTAAGCATTTATTTTTAATTGAATTTAGCATGGATAAAAACAAGGCTGTGAGAGATAAATTTAGAGTAGGCCTATTTACAATGGGACATGCTATGTAAAGATCCTAGATCATGTTATTTTCACAATCCAACTTTTTTGTATAGTTTCTGTATACTGAGAATTTTTTCCTCAGTTAAGTTCGTTAAGTTGTTTCCTCAGCTAAAAAATCAGTATGTTCTTAAACAACAGAACAAGCCATTGAATGCACTGTACTTCTCTCTCAGCCTTGTTTTCATGCCTATCAGAAATTAAATATGGCACTACCCTTACTAAGGTCTGATGCAATTTGTGTAAGGAATGCAATTTGTATGATATACAGAGTCACTGCCTATGTAAAGTGCTCCAGCTTTGTCACTTTTGAGGTTTCATTTCAGTACGGAATGGCAGAAGCTCATTGAAATTCAATTTATGTTCTTTTCAACTGAAACACTGCAGGTACAATCAGCCCTTTTAAGTTAACTGTCCATAAAACTTCCTTTTCCTACGTTATCTCAGGTTCTTTCCAATACTTATAACTACGTGAAGCTGAAGTGTTTTGGGACTGGTAAAGTGTTGAGAAGTCGGGCTCAATTCAAGTTTTATTATAGGGCAAGTTTATATTAGCAGCAGGACAGTCAATATGATCACTCTCTTCTCATTTGGCCATATATCCCTCTGCAAACTCAGTCGGACATCGCGAGTCCTTTCATCTTCGATGTCAGGATTTTTCATTTGCCTTTCTGAAGGGGAATAATTTTCCTGTGTGAGAAGCAATAAAAGTGCAATCTCATTAGAAAGGCAGAGCAATCAATATATCATATTGACTGCTGAACCTGAAATCACAGGGCTGCACTATTGTGCTCTCCACTGTCACGATACAAGTGTTGTTTCCCGTGAGGTTTATCTGTGATTACTGTCATTATTAAACACATTTTAGACCATACGTTAGCCAAATACACGTCTGTCTCTTGCAACTCTGGATTTTAACATGCATAATTTAATATCATAGTTTTCTGCATCCCTCTTTTGCATTATTCATGCCATATTATATGAAGCAAAATAAACATGGAAAACCATTCTTGAGAATTTGCACAAAACACAATTGTACACAAGAGATTGTTACAGTATGTGTATGGACCACAACAACTAGTATCAGAAGCACTGAAGCAAAGCATTGCACTTCATTCATTTCATTAAATCATTTGGACACTTTGCAAATCCATCAAAGATACTTTGGAAGGTTTTTTTTTTTTTTTTTGAAAGAAGTGAATACTTTTGTTCAGCAAGGACTCATTCAATTCATCAAAAGTGACAGTAATGACTTTTACATTATTTCAGAAGATTTAGATTTAAAACAAATGCTACTCGTTTGAACTCACTAAACTGTTGTTGCATGTAGCAGTTATTTAAGGTTTTACACAATTAGTCTTAAAATGAATAAATAATGCAATAACAGGTTCAGAATTCACCTGTTAAAGTGGTTTTGTACTGTATTTTTAAATTTAAGATTTTTAAAAACAAGATTTGATATTTTTGTTACTTGCATGTTGGACCAAATTTGGTTAAAGAACTGATTGTGCTGATTTTCCTGTACTCTTTGAAACATTTAATGGTCAAATAAATGCCATTATATTTCTAGTTATTATTTTTCTTTTTTTAAATGTATTATGTTTTATGAGTACAGAACACTGCAACATTACAGTTTTCAGAGATGCGGCATATTCTTGCTAACTTTGAGCTGATGCTGTAGCATGGGTTTTTGCAATTCCAACACTTGAGTAAACACCTGTACAAAAAAGGGGTGGAAATATCTGTACAAAATAAATGTATTATCTGGCACTCTTGGGCTTATTCTTATGTATTAGTATATGCAAAATCCTGCATTTTAAGTGGCAAAACAAGCAGAAATGGGAGTACAAGAGCGAGAAATAAAGGAAAAAATAGAGAGTGAGGAAAAAAAAGATGATGAATGGAATGACAAGGTTGTGTCATTTCAATTCAGTAAATTCAGGCGATAAATTTAATTCATGAAGCAATTTCATAACTCGGGAAATCCTCCAATAGATGCCCTCCTGTCTCATTTTGCACTGAACTCATGCTGTTTTTCTGCTGTGGAAGACAAATTTAATTTAAACATCACAGCTCAGCACACTGTTTCATATACATTTGAAATTAAATTATATGTTATTAATGTAAACCACAACAATGATAACTGGTCAGATATGTGGTTGTAACTTGCTTTTTATATTTGTAGATTCAAAATGTTAGAATATTTACATTTAATTTTCAATTAATGACCATCCCTACAGTATAAATTCTGGGTATCTCTTGTTCTTTGAAGCCACAATAATGGGGAAGACTGCTGACTTGGCAATGATCCAGAAGACGAACTTTGACACCCTCCACAAAGAGGGTAAGATTACTGAATCACAGAGGATCACAGAGGTTCATTACTGGAAGGTGTGGCTATTTACAGAGTGCTGTATCAAAGCATATTAAATGCAAAGTTGACTGGAAGGAAGAATTTGGGTAGGAAAAGGTGCACAAGCAACAGGGATGACCGCAAGCTTGAGAATACTGTCCAGCAAAGCTGATTCAAAAACACTTGGGAGAGCTTCACAAGGAGTGGACTGAAGCTGGAGTCAGTGCATCAAGAGTCACCACGCTCAGACGTCTTCAGGAAAAGCGCTACAAAGCCACTTCTGAACCAGAGACAACTTCAGAAGCGTCTTACCTGGGCTGTGGAGAAAAAGAACTGGACTGTTGCTCAGTGCTCCAAAGTCCTCTTTTCTGATGGAAGTAAATTTTGCATTTCATTTAGAAATCAAGGTCCCAGAGTCTGGAGGAAGAATAGAGAGGCACAGAATCCATGTTGCTTGAAGTCCAGTTTGAAATTTCCACAGTCAGTGATGATTTGGGCTGCCATGTCATCTGCTGGTGTTGGTCCACTGTGTTTTCTGAAGTCCACAGTCAACGCAGCCATCTACCAGGAAATTTTAGAGCACTTCCTTCTGCTGACAAGCTTTATGGAGATGCTGATTTCATTTTCCAGCAGGACTTGGCACCTGCCCACACTGCCAAAGGTACCAAAAGCTGGTTCAATGACTATGGTGTTACTGTGCTTGATTGACCAGCAAACTCGCCTGACCTGAACTCCATAGAGAATCTATGGGGTATTGTCAAGAGGAAGATGAGAGACACTAGACCCAACAATGCAGATGACCTGAAGGCCGCTATCAAAGCAACCTGGGCTTCCATTACACCTGAGCAGTGCCACAGGCTGATTGCCTCCATGCCACACCGCATTGATGCAGTAATTCATGCAAAAGGAGGCCCAACCAAGTATTGAGTGCATAGAAATTAACATACATGGGCAGCAATGGCTGCCCACTGCTCCGGGTGTATGTTCACTACTGTGTGTATACTTGGATGGGTTAAATGCAGATCAGAAAATCCAAGTATGGGTAACCATACTTGGTCACACACCACTTCCCTTGCCTTTCCGCCTTTTAGTCTTTTCAGAAGCCTGACATTTCTGTTTAAAATATCCTTTTTTTATTAATCTTTTTTAATATTCTAATTTTCCGAGACACTGAATTTTGGGTTTTCATTATCTGTAAGCCATACTCATCACAATTTCAAGAAATAAAGGCTTGAAATATTGTACTCTATGTGTAATTAATCTATATAATATATGGGTTTCACTTTCTGAAATGAGTGACAAAAAATATTGACCTTTTTCACAATATTAATTTTTTTTTTTAGATGTACCTGTAATAACCTTATATATTTATATCTTTATCATTAACAAATCCAATTTAAAATATTTTAACCATGTTCATATTTTTTAATTGTTTCACAATAAACTGATTTATGCTCATTTTAAGATATTAGAATAAATTCATTTTGAAATTATGATTTCATGATTTAAAAACAATCCAATAGATTAAAATAAGACCCGTTTCCACCGCAGGAACTTTCCCCAGGAACTATAGGGACTTTGGGCCAGTACTCAGTGGCTGGATCCGAAACTTAGGCAGCTGACTTGCTGCCTCGCTGCCTTATGAGCAGCAATGATTTTGCAGGCAGCGTTTTTGCACGAAGGCACCTCACGAAACTGATTTCGGACAGGCTTCTGAGGTAGCATAATGGTTTAATGATCTACAACAAAATAGAATGAGTTTTGGTGATAACTAAACAAATATTTAATTACTATAATACAAATTTCTAGCTAGAAACAACATCAAAAGTGCAAAAAGTTAATCATAAATATATATTTACACACAAACTAACCAACAAATGCAACTTTCAGACACCATCTTTATTTTTTAGCTCAACCATCACGGAATGGGACGCACAGGATTGTGGGATATCAAAGGCAGCGAAGGATACATCTATGGACTTGGGTGCTGGTTATGCTGATTGGTTGAGTTCACGGCACACAGCAATGTATTTCACCCACCATATATTTGCATAATTCTTTTAAATAGTACTGTTATTGTGTCATGAAATGTAGTTTTAAAAGTACTTCGGGCGAGAATGTATTATTTTAAAATTCAATTCTGTGGTTTATTTATAAAGACAAATTTTAAAATGTGCTTCGCCGATTTCGAAGACGATCACGCGATCAGCGGGCGCTCAGTGCTCATGTATCCCAATTAGAGCAGCCTCACCGCAGCTAGTCCTTCTGACATTTGCCGCTGGCTATGATGTCTCTGTAGTGGTTAAACATATATATTTTGTTTTGGGTAAATCTCACAGGTAATCTTTGGTCTTTATTCTAAATCTATTATATTATGTTAAAATGAAAATGAAAAGTGGAAATACTGTTTGATATAATATTTCATTTCATTGTACTTTCCCTGAACTACATTTCTGTGGCTATTAAATGAAAACGAAAAGAGGCAGTGGTATTTGATATCATATTTCATCTTATTGTAAATACAGTTAGGAAAATTGCAGTAGCCAAGGTGAGCTGACTGACATTATCAAGTACGCTGCTGTTTGCTGTATTAATTAGCAAAGTCCAAACTACCAAGGATGCAAGTCCGAAATTTGCATATTTGGTATTGAGAAACACGTGCAGACCTACCAGACTATTTGCCTAATCGATACTTTAATCCGCGATGGAAACGCAGACAGCAACAGGTCTGGGGGAAAAAGGTCCTGGGGAAAAAAGTTCCTGGGGCAAATTGTTCCAGGTAATTTTGGTGTAAAAATACAAAGATAAATTTTATAATTTTTTTCAAACAAGATAATATTTCAGTCTATTTACTTCAGAATTTTACATTTAATTCAAAGTGGTTCTTGCTCAGAGCGCGAGCCGAGCCTCGGGTTCGAGCCTCCTTCGCGGACAGCAAGCCAAGTTTTGTTTACCATTATCTGGCGGGGCTGCATGGGCAAGCGAACTCATGAAACTCATACAAATATTGGCATGATTCTGATATTTTTGATTATTGCTACAGCTGCCGGTTACAATTAAAATATAGAATTTCAGATTGGGATTTGATGATGTTTAAGGTTTACTCTGTAATAGGACCCATGGTATTTTTAAAATAAATCCACGGTACTTCAACACGGATTCCCGTTAGCATGCTGAAGGGGTTTCAATCCCCAGTTCAAGCCTTGGAGGAGTCTTAAACGTGGAATACAATCAAAGATACAGACAGACAGGAACCTCAATATGGGAGCGAGCAATTTGTTCCCTTCAGGCCCTCCAGGACATGTAGATATCATGTGGATCAGATCAGCAGCTGATAATTTGAATTTCAGATGCTCTCTTGATATGCCCCCGTATTTGACATTGTGACCCATGGTGCGAATAAACCATTCCATGTGTGAAATTTGAATCTTTTCAGATATCCAGTTCTGTCAAGGTGGTTTTATATGGGTGAATTTATTCCTGTTTTGGAGAAATGAAATTCAAAGCCAACAGATTAGATCTGTTTTTGATAAGTGTGCTTTATATTACTAAGAAACAATTTGCATTAATGCCTCAAAATTTGACCTGTATAGGACTTTCTTTCTAATATGGAACGTAAAAGATGTTTTAAGGCATATTCACTCTGCCTTTTCCCTATATTGAAAGCATCTAACAAGCTTCAAAACACCACAAACGTATTTCATTTTAAATACTGAATGCCAATAGAGTGTGTTTAAGTTCATTTCAGTTGCTCGGTGTGTTCTTAATTATTTTTCACTAAAGTAATATATATATATATATATATATATATATATATATATATATATATATATATATATATATATATATATAAAACATGCAGCTATTAACCTGTTATCCTTAAGAATTTCAAAGTAAAAAAAAAAACAAATATTAAAATGAATAATGCCTTTAACAACAGAAAAACACACTGTAATAAATAAATAAACTTTTGTCCGGCATTTATTGGCATATTGCTACGAATGGTAAATGGATACAGTGGATGGACGATATTAAGTTATTTATTAATATAAATGTTTACATAAATATTTTTTAGACATTTATTAAATGTTTAGAGAAAATCTTAATTTAATGTTTTTTATTTAATTTAATTTAATAATAATAATAATAATAATAATAATAATAATAAAAACACTTTAATTTATGGTGCCATTGTAAGTTAAACAGATACTATATTAATAATTCTTAGAATTTATATATGGATATATATTGCTCTGGGGAGTTTGTACTTACTATATGACATGCAACATTAGTATCTAACATTTGGGAACTACTGTGAAGGGGAAGACTTTCAGCCAATAGTGACTTAAATTTCATTGTGTTTCTCATATAAAGCTTATTCTATGATTTCAGAAGACTATCTATCACTTTCCAGCCTGTAGACATATTTTAACCTTCCACTTTTTAATGATTATAGATGGAATGCACTTTAAGTGTCTTTTGACACAGATTTTTCTATATTAACAAATCTTTCATGCACACCATTTTTCATAGTCAAATGCTTATGTATTACAGCAGCACATAAAAGCCCTGAGCACTGGCTATGAATCCCTCTGGTGCATATGGCTCTTTGTCTTCAACAGGACAACCTCTCTAGAGCAATATATGTATCCAATTAATTCTAAGAATTAAGAAATATAGTATCTGTATAGCTTACAATGAAACCATAAGTTAAAATACAAATATTTTAATCAACATTTATGAAAAAAAAGATTAACTAAAATTATTTTTATTAGATATTTATTTAATAAATATTTAATAAAAAAATTAATGAAATGTTATATATATATATAAATAATGTATTAATTTATTTAATGTATTTAATATAATCTTATTTTTCTCATCTACTGTATTAATTGGTTAAGCAATATAGCAATATTTTATAAATACAATTTAACATAGTTTTTTTGAGTTTTTACTTTTTATTTAAACCAGGGGTGGGTTAAATTATGAGAAAATTTCTCATTATTACGAGAAACTAAGTCATTATTATGAGAAACTAAGTCATTATTATGAGAAACTAAGCCATTATTATGAGAAAGTTTCTCATTATTATGAGAAATAAGTCATTATTATGAGAAAGTTTCTCATTATTACGAGAAACTAAGTCATTATTATGAGAAACTAAGTCATTATTATGAGAAACTAAGTCATTATTATGAGAAACTAAGTCATTATTATGAGAAAGTTTCTCAATATAACGAGATACTAAGTCATAATTATGAGAAAGTATCTCATTATTATCACTTACAGAATTATATTTTTTCTTAAGGTGGCAGGAACGGGCTTCCATAGGAAAATGCTTAATACAAACTCAAAACAAACTCACTTGCCTTTTATCATTCATCACTAATCCTAATGTGCGCGCTTTGCGCTTGACCTTGATTGCTTTATAGAAGTCGTCTTGGAAATTGCAGCACGTTTCAGATGAATAATAATAATAATACATAATCCATTCACCACACTCACTTATTTTATTTTTATTTTCCAATTTCTAATTTGCACATACTTGACCTGTACATACATAGTTGTCTATATTATATATTGTGTTTTTGCTGCTTTGTACATTGCCTATTTGTATATTTGTATATTATTATTTTATTATCTGTGTCCTGTCCTGTTGCTGTCTCTCTGTTGCACTGTGGAGCTTCTGTCACTACAACAAATTCCTTGTATGTGTAAACATGCTTGGCCAATAAAGCTCATTCTGATTCTGACCCCCCCCCCCCCACAATGTATAATCCATAAAAACAGTACTATGTCCATTTTCATACAAATGTGTGTGGAAAACAGAAGAAAGCTTTGCAAGATAAAATGACAAATTATTTCCATGTTGTCCCCACAAAATTACAGCACCCATGAGCAGGAGGATAACAGGATAACACTGGCATTTGTTCTGATACTGGAAAGTCTACAGAGCATTTTGAGCATTTTTAAAACAGTTCCAATAGGCTACAAGGCATTTTTCAAAACAAATGAACACTTTCACATTTTTAAAAGACCATCCCAGTTGCTCAAAAAACAAAACAAACAAAAAAAATTAACCAATAATCCGGAAACGAGGTGGGTGGGGTCAAGACAATTGACATGAGAGCACATGGCACATAGAACTAAACAAGACCAGACATGTGCTCACGCAAAACAAAAACACAAGCACATGGCCAGCAAAACAAAAATCACTAGCCATGTGCAAAACAGGACACGAACGCGCAGCTAATGAGGAGACTCATAAGCCGCGTGTTCACAAAAAACAAACATGAAAGCACGCAGCCAGTGAAAAAAACAAGCTGCGTGCAACACAGAGCAAAACAAAATAAGAAAAAGCACGCGGCCGAAACCGAACTGCGTGCTGAACAAAACACACACACAGAGGACAGCGGAGCGCACAGCCCGAGGGAACTCGAAATCGCAAGCTCCCACAGCAAGAACAAACCTGGAGTGAGAGTCTGAACAAGACAGGAGTGCCGGGATCCGAACACCACGCCCATAAGATGAAACAGAGCACGCAGACGAGAGAAAACAAGACAAGAAGGGAGTATCAGGGCTCCGTCACAAAACCATGAATAAACTAGACCGAAGTGACAGAACCCTGACACTACCCCCTCCCCAAAGGGACGCCACCTGGCGTCGAGGCACGGACCAGGCGGGCTCTTGCTCCTCTGGAACCCCGGCAGGAGGCCAGAGGGGGACCAGCAGCTTGGCAGGCAACAAGGGCGGCCCCAGCAGGACAGGAAGCAAGGGTGGCGCCGTCAGAGCAATGAGCTTGGGCGGCGCCGGCAGGGCAAGGAGCTTGAGCTTGGGTGGAGCATGCAGGGCAAGGAGCTTGGGCGGCGCTGGCAGGGCAAGGAGCTTGAGCTTGAGCTTGGGAGGAGCCTGCAGGGCAAGGAGCTTGGGTGGCGCTGGCAGGGCAAGGAGCTTGAGTTTAGGTGGAGCCAGCAGGGCAAGGAGCTTGGGCGGCGCTGGCAGGGCAAAGAGCTTCCTTCCTTCTTAAAGCAGCAAATTGGCATAATGATTTCTGTAACGTATTCAATGTATAAAAATGTATTCAAATAGAAAACAGTTCTTTTAAATTGTTAAAATATTTCACATTGTTGTTGTTTTTACTGCATTTTCTTTAATCATAAATGCAGTCTTTGTGAGCATAAGATACTTTCAAAAACATTAAAATATTAAATCCAAACTTTTTATACGATGCCTTTAACATTGTTGAGTCTGTGCAAATGCTGCCAAAGGTCTATCTTTTGTAACTTTCTTGTACAAAACCTCCTTCGGTCTCCTTTACCTCCCCTATGCTTTTAAGATTTTTGCAGATTTGCTCAGAAGAGGAAAGGAAGCATATGACGGCAAGAGAGAAATCTCTCCATACAATGCATTGCCTGGAACTATCTACAATAACAATGACACAGCATCTATTGATTTTTTTTTTATCTCAAGACCAGAGAGTTCTGACATATGTCCACAATTTTGTTTTCGTAAGTAATTTTCCAACCAGCATTGCCCAGAGGTTCACAAGGTGACATCGTTTTCTGAAGATTCTCCGTATCTGAGGCAGCATGTCTTGCCTTTCCTCCCCTCGATGTGATGTTGTGGTCCTGTTGTAAACAGTAAAAAAAAATGCATTATTTTGATGTTTTCCTCAAGCCTTGTTGTTGCTGGCCTTCCACAAAAGTTTACAAAAAAAAAAAAAAAAGCCCTTGACCAAAGTTTTCCCTTGATGCAAAACCATGCAGTCAAGGTCTGTCTCTATTGAGAATGCAATAAAAACATTTCAATGAAGCGGACAGGAAACAGTTTACGTGCACTGCGATTGAGAAAGGATGCTTTCAATAAATACCCACATGTTGTGTTTTTCCAGTGTCATTGGGTCAGATTATTCAAATTATTGAAATGAATGTGAATGAACACCGTTGTGTTTTATTCCATTGAATAAAACAAGAGGAAAATGAAAATCAATGAAATAAATGAAATCTCAAAACATGTTGTAAAGGAATATGCAGCGGTTTAGTCCTGTGGGAGATCATTACGGACTCTCTCACAGTCTAACAAAGAAACTCGGGCGAATGTTCCCTGCAGACTACTAAAAGATCCAGGGGGGAAAAGTACAACGAATAATAGCTAATAATAATAAAAAGCAGCGGGGATTCTGAATATCACAGCATCTGCCAATCACTAATACAGACAGTAAGATAAAGCAAACCGTGTCCAAGGATTAGGATAATAATATTATTATTATTTTACCAAGAAGAGTATTTCTGGTACATGGAAAGTCATTATCTTCTTTTGCTAATATTTTTTTAAGTCCTGAGATGAGCTCTTTCTGCACTTTAGTACATGGCACGTGCCTTTTTAGTGATGAAGCATGTTTCATTCAGACGTGATCAAGTGTGCAAATGATTCACCTGCCGTAGTGGAAAAGAAAAGAATGCAATCTGTCCCTGTGCAGTACCCTTTCAAAAGGAAGGCTACACCTCTTATTTAGCCCTAAAATGTGAATATTAGTACCTTGAAGAAATGCTAAATATTAGAAAGAGTCCTGTTCCAGTCACAGCTTTTGTATATGAGAGTGAGGATGTATTGGGTCAAAGACAGGGGGTGTAAAGTTGACTGGTTAGTAGTGGGCAGTTAAGGCCTAGTGCTGCTGGTAAGGTACACAGGAACCTCACTGAAAATAACCATAACTTTCAGTTCAGTCAGCGAGTCAAATGTTGATTCATTAACCGCTCCGTTCAGTGAAGGATTTGTCACACTAACAAAAAGGTAACTTTTATAAACATACATTACAAGAACGACCCGACCCATAAAGTCAGTCTTTTGGGAATTAAACTATGCTGATAGCACAATATGTTTAGATTCACTAAATAGAACCGGTTCGTAAGAGTTATTTGTTCGTGAATCAGCCCACAGTTGTCACGTACCTGCTGGAAAAAAAATAAAAAAAGAATAATAATAATAAAAAAATAAATAAATACCAGACCATTGTGGCCCTCCAGGAATTGAGTTTGAGACCAGTGGTGTAGGGCATTACTTTCTCGTATAAGCGTTTCGAACTCCCTTGGTGAAGGGAATGACTGACCAGGGGTATTACCTTGACTACGCTGCGCATGTGTGCACCAAATCACACCTGCTTGGAAGTTTCTAGTGATCCTGAAGACCTTGATTAGCTGGATCAGGTGTGTTTGATTAGGGTTGGAGCAAAACTGTGCAGAGCTGCGGCCCTCCAGAAATAGAGTTTGAGACCAATGTCCGAAGATCACATCATCACAAATGGAAATCACTTCCTTGAAGTGACCATCGCATGTTCCCTTCGCTAATGGACTTCTGGAAGGGCCCTTCGTGAAGAGATTCAGTTGTTCACTTTCGTTTGGAACGTCCCTAAATGGCGTCCCCTTCCCGAAGTGCCCTTCAAGGGTGCAAAAAAGCCATTTGGAATTCGCTCTTAGAGTCACTAAAACAAACTCGTCATAGGAGTCATTTGTTTGTGATTCGGACCACACTGGTAACGGTATGTTTTTGATTCACTAAAAAAGAACCGACTCATAAAAGTAACTTGTTTGTGAATCGGAACCTTGGTCACGATGGATGATAAGTAGTGTGCAGCTTCCAAGCTGATGATTCTTGCCATTATTTCGCGGTACATGGCCTTTTTATTGAATCACACCTAGTACAAACTCACTGCAAACACATAAAATGTAATTTACTTTGACGTATATATCACTTTTTAGAATTTAGAATGATTTGAATCTCTTTATTGTTATAGCCTATTTTAATAACAAATACATAATTATCATAGCTAATAATGTTTGATAATGACTGACATTTTTTTTTTTTAAGAAACATCACTGTGAATGCTTTTTAAATACTACGGAAGTTCTAAGCGGCCATGCATTATTATACTTTTTCTGTCTTGTTTTCTCGTGATCACAACTTAATTTTCTCGTGATCTCGACATAACGAAAGTTGTTTTGTCGTTATCACGACTTAATTTTCTCGTGATCTCGAAATAACAAAAGTTGTTTTGTCGTTATCACGACTTAATTTTCTCGTGATCTCGACATAACAAAAGTTGTTTTGTCGTTATCACGACTTAATTTTCTCTGTGTATTCGGCATGAGAAAATGCTATAGAAGCAGCATCATCGCAGCATCATGGATGATCGTATTCGCTTTTACTTTGATCAGGGACTCACTCAAACTGAAACTGACACTTGAGAAGGAGGCTGTCGGGTCTGCAACTTTATCGTCGAAGACAATATAGCGTCCCTGATTTTCTCACGATAGCTACAATTACATTGTGAGAAAACGTTTTTTACGTTGAGATCAACAACTTTCGTTATGTCGAGATAGCGTCAAAACAACTTTCGTTATGTCGAGATCACGAGAAAATTAAGTCGTGATAACGACAAAACAACTTTCGTTATGTCGAGATCACGAGAAAACAAGACAGAAAAATTATAATAATGCATGGCCGCTTAGAACTTCCGTAAAATACACCTTTTCCTTTCAACTTTATTATAATAGCCTACTATATCAAACTAATTGACAGCATAATAATGACAAATAGTTACTTTACTATCAAACACATTTTATAAGGAACAGGATTGCACATTTAACAATTTAGACGTTTTATGCATCTGTAAGAATATTCTGACAGCTTCTTTTTGGTGGCAACATTTTTTTCTCTTGAAATTGGCATCGTGTAAATTTATTCTATTCTTTTGGCTTTGAGGTATTTTGTTAATTGAGAAAATTAGTCTGTTGCTTCATGCTTCATTAAGGGAACTTCTTATTCTAATTCTTCTTATCTCAGCGCCTAGATCCAGCTCTTAATCAGTGCTATAGGACTCGTATGCTGGTTATTGCATATGTAGATAATCCCCTCCAGATGATCAGGTTAATTAGAGAGGCCAATTCTAATTACCAACTCATTACAGATATTAATTGCCACTGTACAGACCAGAACAAGTAAATTATGGTTGCTTAATTATCGATAGGCTGAAATGAGGCGGGAAATGTACAGCATCATCTGATTTGGGTATAGACACATCATCAAAGATAATGCCAAAAGAGGTTGGTCAAGAAAACAGAAGTACAGTAGATGCATTTGGTGCACAGAAAGCACAAATCTGAGACACTAAAACAGCGTGGTTGTCAGTCAGCAGCAGAAGGTTCAGCGGTGTGAGACCAGACGGTCATCGTCTCATATGTCACACCGTATCTGGGTTTTATGAACCAACTGGTCTTCCATGCAGATGTGCGTCATTACAAGTTGGCAGGTGTTTTCATTGTAGCACTTGTGTTCAAGGCCACTTGCTGCTTTCATAAGTCAGGAGCTGGACTGAATATAAGGGCTTCATTAGAAATACGCTCGATATAGCTATTTTCAGTGATGTTCAAGCTAATTTTCAAATCATTAAATAAAAAAAGTTAGTTCCAAGTCTGCTTTCCAGTTAGATTTTACTTGTACTTGTGCCTTTTATTCACATTTTTTATTTGTCTTGTGAGTGATCCCGCTTTGTTTTACTTTCTTAGGGTACATTTACATGACAACAATGTACTAAAAACAGAAAGGTTTTCCTTTACATTTTTGAAAAGTTTTGCATATGTAAGACAATTCTGCCAAAACAATCCCTGCTCACATGGATCCACAAAAATGACTAAAACAGCAATGTCATTTTGTAAAGAAACACTACACGTCTGCACACAAACACATTCCTATAGACGCATGCAAAAAAATTCACGGAGATGATAGTGTCATCATTTTAAAAAATGTGCACCTTGAAACCAGTTTTGAAATGTTTGCATTTTCAGGCCTCCAAAATACCATTGTCGTGTAAACGAACGTCCAAAACGCATAGGTTTCCATTTTTAGTTGAAAATGAGGTCACGTAAATGCCCACTCACTGGGACAGTATCCTAAGTAGGGCTGTAAAATCGATTAATCGATTAGTTCAAAATAAAACTACATGTTTACATAACATATGTGTGTGTAGCCTACTGTGTATATTTGCATATGTATACATAAATACACACATGAATATATTTAAGAAACATACTTTTATTTTGGACACGATTAATCAATATTGTAGCCCTAATACTAATATATAAAAGAGAAAAGTACACCTTTGTACCTCATTTACCTCTAAATGTTACATATTAGTACCTTAAAAGTACATATTAGTACCTTTTGAAAAGTCACTGGCCTAGTTTTTGTTTCTTGAAAGCGCATGATTTTCACTGCTGTACTTTAGCTTGCATCTCTTCGTAATGCACATGCATAATGCAGCCAAAGTCAACTGAGCCGCCTATTTGTGTGCTCCGTCACTGTTTGTCCATTCTTTTCAGTACTATTTTCTCATGCCTTATTTGTTGTCATTGGCTTTTTATTTGTATGTAAAGTGGGCTGTATATTTCTTTCATGGTTCCCCGTCACCTTTGATGTACAAGTAAAAAAAAAAATCTGTATCTGTATTTTAATGTGCTCTGTATGCTGTGGTATTTCATATCTAATCGCTGGAATGAAATGACCTGGGCCTATATTTCAGAATGTGCTTTTTGTATAAGTAAAACTAGTTAAGCAAACTGTAACTGTCGCTCTGTGAATTCCGGATGACCGCCAGAGGCGGTGCTTAAGCATTAGTGGATTGCCGCAGCGCCAGCTAGATAGGTCGAGATAATATACCAAAAAGGTCATGTGGTGACGTAGACTGAGCCTCAAGTATAATAGACACACTAGCTAAGCCTTCAGTCTTGATACGCCTTTCTCACGCATCCGAGTGACAATAACATATGTAACTAGTATTCTGTTTCATTCCTCTTGACCGCCACAGGTGGTGCTTAAGCACTAGTGGATGACTCCTACCAACATAGTCATGAGGAATGCCACTCACCTGACAAAAGTTCAAGGTTGCTCCTGAAGGACCGCTGAACTGACAGCATGAGGGGCAGCAATGTTGAGCTTGTAGAAGCAGGCAAATGTAGCACAGCATAGATATCTGCCATAGAGACTCCTCTGAAAGCAGCCCAAGATGTAGACACAGCCCTTGTGGAATGACAAGAGATAGCCTCTGGCAATGGTTTTTGGGCCTGCTTGTATGCCAAAGAGGTAACCTTAACAATCCAATTTGACAATCTCAAAAGCTGATCTGTGCTCCTAAAATGAACGGTAGCATTCACATATCCCTTCAGGGCTCGCACAGGACATAGAGGGTGATCCCCTAAATGGTCTGACTGTGGTGCTGACTGAAAAGCCACTAAACTGACTGACTGATTTATAAACTGCGGAAGCAGAACTTTAGGTAGAAAAGAAGGATTTGGTCTGAGCACAACACCAGAATGATCCGGTAACCAACGCATACATAAATCACTGAAGGACAATGCATGTAACTCACTTACACGCTTAGCAGACACAATTGCCAACAAAAAAGCAGTCTTTAAAGATATCCATTTTAGGTCAGCTGTCTGAAAAGGCTCAAATCGTGGCAGACAAACAAAATCAAGAACAAGTTGCAAATCCCATCCAGGAAAATGGGGGTTACGAGCTGGTCTCAGCCGTCTTGCACCCTTCAAAAAACTGCACACGAGATTATGAGAACCAAGAGAAGAACCCTTAACCTGAATATGATGCGCAGAAATGGCCGTAACATATACTTTCAGTGTGGAGGCTGCTTTGCCTGAATCCAAAAGATGCTGTAAAAAAGAACTCCAGGAACTTCACAGCATACAGGATCTAATCCATGCTCCTTGCACAACAACGAGAAAATCCTCCAATGAGCTGCCTAGAGCTGACGTGTGGATGCAGCTATAGCACTAATTATGGTATGAACAACAGCGGGCTCACAATCTGTTAAGAGACAGTCAGCCCCAGAGGCCAAACCCAAAGCTGCAGACGGGCCAGATCCGGATGCCATACCGCGCCGTTCATCTGTGATAACAGATCCTTCCGAAACGGAAGCTGCCATGGCCTGCTCACCAACAGAGACAGAAGAATGTGGAACCAAGGCCTGGCTGGCCATCGAGGTTCTATCAGCATCACTCTGTGTAATGTGTCCCACAGAAGCGGAAGAGGAGGAAAGGCATAAAGCAGGCAGTTTGGCCACTCGTGAGACAGAGCATCCTGCCCCAATGGGCTGGATGTCTCTATTCTTGCAAACCACAAGCGACAGTGATCCACTTCTGCTTTGCCAAACTGTTCCCATATCCTCTGCACCACATCCTGGTGAAGCCTCCATTCCCCTGGGTGCAGAAGATCCCTCAACAGAGCATCTGCTATCTGATTTCTCGATCCAGGGAGGTGATCTACCCTCAACGATACTAGTCGAGGAAGAGACCATGTGATTCCATGATGCCCCCCACCCGAAGAGGGAAGCATCGGTCGTGACAACCTCTCGCCGAGAAGGAATGACTCCTAAAGAAACAACTGACAACAAAAACTCCCGGCGATTCCACGGTATCAATGCCTTGATACAACTGCGTGAGACAACGATCAGCCGTTGAAGATTTCTTATAGGACTCATCCGCAAACTGTTGTTCCACTGCTACAGAGGCCTGAGTTGAAGTAAGCCGTGTGGAATCACAGAAGTGGCGGCGGTCAGCATCCCCAAGAGTTGTAACAGTCTTGTACGGCAAGCTTGCACCCAGGTGAAAATGGGCAAGGAGCTGCAGAATACTGCCCACTCGAGCATGTGAGAGGGTGGCCGACATTACACGGGAGTCTAGTGTCATTCCAATGTAAGTTATTGTTTGCACTGGATTCAGACAACTCTTTGCCTTGTTGACTGCAAGACCAAGCTTCTGCACATGTTCCAAAAGCATCCTGGTGTCACAGACAGCTTGTTGTTTTGTGGGTGAACACAGCAGCCAGTCGTCTAGGTAAGGCAGGATTCACATCCCTCTGGACCACAGCGGATGTAGAGCTGCAGTCATGCACCTCGTGAAAACTCGAGGGGCCAGAGACAGGCCAAACGGCAGGACCCTGAATTGGTAGGTCTGGTTCTTGAAGCTGAATCGAATAAACTTCCTGTGGTGAGAAGCAATCGGACCATGAAAGTAAGCATCTTTCAAATCGATGGTTTTGAACCAATCTTCCCTGTTTACTGACCGAAGAACTTCGGCTGCACGTAACATCCGAAAGGGAAGAGTTTTCAGGAAAATGTTTAGATGCCTTAAGTCTAAAACTGGACGAAAACCGCCGGCTATTGTGTAGGACGCTGACGGAATCGTTGCTCTGGTGTTGCAAAACGATATCGAGTTTGAATGCCCGGCACCTTGAAAACAGGAGTGCGCTGAGCCTGAGTCAACTGACTAGTGGCCTCAGACAATTTTAACCTCTTTTCCAGAAGCTCTGGAACATTGGGTCCAAACAGGTGACCAGGACGAATTGGGAGGTCTCATAGTGTCTTTTTACAATACTTTGGCAGTTTTGCCTGGGCGTGCCACACTTGTCGGCGAGCTGTGAGAAGCGTGGCTGTAAGAGTACCCAGTTCACAGGTGATATGGCCCATAGCCAGGAGCACAGTTTGAAGGAATTGTGAAACCAAAGGATCCACATTTGCCGGTTCAAATGTACTAGTTGTGGCGAGGAGTAACTGACATATTGTGTTCTATGTACGCGGTAGACTCATATGCCTTTTTGAGTAACGAGTCTGTGCGACCGAACTGAGTACTGGGGCAATGCACATTGCCTCACAGGGCCTCATCTGGTGACACCACAAGGGCAGTGACAGGTTGCTCAATTTCTGGAGCACGGCCAACCCCAATGCTATCTGCATCCACCATAGATGCCAGTGTACGGGCAGTCTTTGACCGCTGTTTAGTGTACTAGACCCTGTTAGGGAGTTTGAAAATTCTGCAACGAAATCCTTGCATGGTGGCATAGCAAAGTTAGACCCAGCTGAAGGCTCCCTAAAAAAGACGTTGGACTGGGCTGGTTGCACTGGCGGGTTATCCAGACCCAAACGAGCAACTGCCATCTGGAGCACAGTTAGGGTATCATCCACGAAGGATGGAATTAGTTCCAGTTAGTTCATTGAATCACCACTGCAGCTGAAAAAAATGTATTCTCCTGGGGGGAAGATTGCGCAGTAACATCCACTGCATTGAAATGATCAGATGTGCTTGTAGAGAGCCCATCAAAGTCAGTGCGAGATGGAGAAGAGGAACTGAAAGGTTCGTCATCCATTTCCCAAGAACCCTCTCCATCTGCCTATGTGATAGCTCCAGGTGAGGGAGGCATAACAGGCTGGAGCATCTGAAGAAGGTGTTTTATCTCTGACATCTGACAACCAGCAACCACAGATGCACCACGTTTTCGATTCCTTGTGACGGGTTACTGCTCCGTTCCTCCAAGTCCTACTGTGGACTTGGGGTCCAACTCGGCAAAACGAAGCCGTCGCTCTGACATGGATAAAAGGCTACAGTGCGGACATGGGTCCGTGAGAGCCTCTCTCAAATGCTGTATTCCCAAGCAGGACGGACAAACATCGTGGCCATCGTCAGGAAGAAGAGTATTAGGGCACAGCTTACATGTTATTGCAAATCCAGTAGCAATAGAACCGTAAGCCATGGCCACCGCAATAACAGGGCAAAACAACGAGATACAAAAAATATACACTTGACAACTGGCCGTCGCATTGCACCGAGGATCTCAATGTATCGGAAACTGCTTGGAAAATAGCAGGGAGTAATCAATCTATCAGCGTTGAAAAACACTAGCCACCGGATAGACCCGAGAAGCACTTGGTGTTTCATAAAATCCTTATTTAGAGATAAGGTTAGCGGGGAACCGCCAACGTATAAGGGTGGTGAAACACAGCCTCCGGATAGCACCGAGAAGCACAAGTCACTTCACAGAATCCGTCTATAAAGTGATAAAAGCGGGGGACCTTCAATGTTCCAACAAGAAAAAAAAAACACTAGCCACCAGATAGCACCGAACGGCACAAAGTGTTTAAAAAATTGATGTAAGAGAACAGAAAAAATTCTAAAACCTCGGTGGGGAACCGTCAGTAATTGATCGGTAACACTGACCAAAAAGCATCAAGTGTTATCAATATATGAACAATATATCCAATAAAGCAAACAAACTCACCAATTCAGTCGACAATCCGATCCCCCCCCCAAAAAATGAATAAAAAAAAACACTCCTAAGAGCGCGCTGTCACAGCTTGCTAGGATGATAATTCGCTGCTCTGTTAAGCTGCACTTGACAGCGCGGAAATCAATTGAAGAACGACCTATCACAGACAAGCGAGAAAGCGAAAGAGACCGAAGGCTGAGCTAGTGTGTCTATTATACTCGAGGCTCAGCCTATGTCATCACGTGACCTTTTTGGTATATTATCTCGACCTATCGAGCTGGCGCTGCGATAATCCACTAGTGCTTAAGCACAGCCTCTGGCGGTCAGGAGGAATGAAACAGAACTTATATTAAGCTGTATCTTTATATGAAAAACTTTTTTTTCGGAAATATTTGAATGCATGACATAATTAGGGCGCCCATTTTGAGTCTCCTCCTAAGCTTTTTTTGGTTCTTTACTGCGGTATATGGCCTACATAAAGAAATTCTATTGTGAACGTAATAATTTAAAAGAGATTTTTAAAACATTTTCAACGAGTAGCAGCCTAAGCTTATAGCGTAATCTTTTACTATCCTCACAGCGGGTCAGTTATGCTGTGATGCACTATGAAATCATTGCGGAGAAAATTAATTGTAATATTAATTTTAAAATAAAAGTAACCTAATAATAATAGCCTGAATGTAACAGGTCTACATTAATTGGAAATGCCAAATACTCTTAATAATGAAAATATTTAATGTTTTTGACAATATCTCTGGCTATCATTGATACATGACCATCATCTTTCAACACACCCCATCGTTTTATCGTGGGCCCTGCATGCCTGTCCACTATGCCACTGATCTTCACATCCTGATAGCAATTACTTAGTTAAGTCTAAGTTGGTCTAAATGTATTTATGTGTAGCTATTTTTGTTGTCTGTGGAAAGAGTAGGACCATAAAATGTTCATCCAGTCATATTCCTTACACAAATTACGAGTATGGGTTACCATACTTGGCCACACGCCACTTCACTTTCACTTATAACTGTTGTTGTTTGGTTTTAATGACATATTTACTTTTGCAGACTGAACAGTTCTTTTACGGTCTCATGTAAAACTGGGTTAAAATTTCTAGATGGATGTCAAGGTGCATTTTGGGATTGATTGGAGTGCATCTACAGTGTGATATATTGATAGGCAGTTTGGAACAGAGCCATCATTTCACTGCCTCTCGCTCTCTTTCATTAACTTAATATATTCAAAGTGAATGGCGAAAAAGAGAGTTGCTGGAGACAGACTGTGGCCTTGATGTGCCTAAATGCAGACGTGTGACCTGGATCTCCATTCAGCCCAGATTCTCATCATTTATATTCCTGAGTGAGCACCGCTGCACTGCTTTAAGCATCAGGGGTCTAACACTGACTACTGGAGTTTTAATACAACACAGAACAGAGGGTACTGGAACCGGTAATGACTGGTCCTTTATCAAAGACATGCTACCACTGCTTATCTTGTAATTGGGAGAAGAACGCTGACCTGATTCATGAAGCATGTCACTTGAATAAAAAATTCACAGTGCCATGTTAAACTGTGCACTTTTAATTGTTTTTTGGGGGGGGGGACTTTTTCCATTTTATTAGAAAAATGGTTTGCAACGTAAGTGCTCTAGAAACCTGACCTCACATCACTTTCGCCCATGTCTTTTATAAGCTTAGTAAATAGTGATTCATATAATAATGAGTCAATATAGGCTAAAATAATATCTCAGGGGTGTCTGAATTTCACAAAAACCTGTCAAAAATGACAAAAAATCAGTGTAATACACACACACACACACAAACGCTGCATATGTATATGCAATATAATAAATATTACAAATAAATTGAAAATAAAACTAAACTAGTAAAATAATTCTGTATTAAAAATAAAATTATATAAATAAAAAAAATCAATGTAGGCTATAATAATATCTCATGGGTGTCTTTTGGTGACTTTCACGAAACCTGCCAAATCCAGATCACATTTCACTGTAATAATAATAATAATAATTACTAACTAACTAACTAACTAACTAACTAAATAATGTAATAAATAATAAAAAGGAAAATAAAATAAAAAATAGAAAAAAATATATAAGCAAAATGAAATAATAAAAACAAATAAGTCTATACTGTAAGCTGTAATACCATCTCAGGGGTGCCTTTTGGCGCATTTCACAAAACCTGTCGACTATAAATCCAGAATACATTTCATATGCAATCATTTTTTTAAAAAGGCATAGTATCTTGTGAAGTGGGGAAAAAATATTTGATCCCCTGCTGATTTTGAACGTTTACCCACTGAAAAAGAAATGATCAGTCTATAATTTCAATGGTAGGTTTATTTTAACAGTGAGAGACAGAATAACAAAAAATCCAGACAAATGTATTTCAAAAAAGTTATAAATTGATTTGCATTTTAATGAGTGAAATAAGTATTTGACCCCTTCACAAAACATGATTTAGTACTTGGTGGCATAACCCTTGTTGGCAATCACAGAGGTCAGATTTTTCTTGTTGTTGGCCACCAGGTTTGGACACATCTCAGGAGGGATTTTGCCCCACTCTTTTTTGCAGATCCTCTCCAAGTCATTAGGGTTTCGAGGCTGACGTTTGGCAACTCGAACCTTCAGCTCCCTCCACAGATTGTCTATGGGATTAAGGTCTGGAGACTGGCTAGGCCACTCCAGGACCTCTTGAGCCACTCCTTTGTTGCCTTGGCCGTGTGTTTTGGGGCATTGTCATGCTGGAATAACTATCCACGACCCATTTTCAATGCCCTGACGACACATGGCCCCGTCCATCGTTCCTTTGATGCCGTGCAGTTGTCCTGTCCCCTTTCCACCTCCATGTTTGACGGTGGGGATGGTTTTCTTGGGGTCATAGGCAGCATTCCTCCTCCTCCACACACGGCGAGTTGAGTTGATGCCAAAGAGCTCGATTTTGGTCTCATCTGACCACAACACTTTCACCCAGTTCTCCTCTGAATCATTAGCAAACTTCAGATGGGCCAGTACATGTGCTTTCATGTGATAGGGGAAGTCGTGGCCTAATGGTTAGAGAGTCAGACTTATAACCCAAAGGTTGCGGGTTCGAGTCTCAGGTCCGGCAGGGATTGTTTGTGGGGGGAGTAAATAACCAACACTCTCTCCACCCTCAATACCACGACTGAGGTGCCCTTGAGCAAGGCACCGAACCCCCAACTGCTCCCTGGGTGCCGCAACATAAATGGCTGCCCACTGCTCTCGGTGTGTGTGCACTTAGGATGGGTTAAATGCAGAGAAGAAAAAAAATATATATATATTTTTTGGGGCAGTCGTGGCTTAATGGTCAGAGAGACGGACTCGTGACGCAAAGGTTGCGGGTTCGAGTCTCAGGTCCAGCGGGGATTGTAGGTGGGGGGAGTGAACGTCCAGCACTCTCTCCACCCTCAATACCACGACTGAGGTGCCCTTGAGCAATGCACCGAACCTCCAACTGCTACCCGGGCGCCGCTGGTCTTCTAGCCCATTCCAGCCTTGTGTAGGTCTACAATCTTCTCCCTGACATCCTTGGACAGCTCTTTGGTCTTGGCCATGGTGGAGAGTTTGGAATCTGATTGATTGATTGCTTCTGTGGACAGGTGTCTTTTATAAAGGGAACAAACTGAGATTAGAAGCACTCCCTTTAAGAGAGTGCTCCTAATCTCAACTCCTTGCCTGTATAAAAGACACCTGCGAACCAAAAATCTTGCTGATTGATAGGGGATCAAATACTTATTTGACTCATTAAAATGCAAATCAATTTAAAACTATTTTTAAAAAACGTTTCTGTATTTTTTGTTGCTATTCGATATCTCACTGTTCAAATAAACCTACCATTAAAGTTATAGGCTGATCATTTCTTTGTCAGTGTCACGAATCCGGTCTATGAACTTCCGTTCACTCACCACCAGATGTCACCCGCTTAGCACATGGACTCTCTCACCACACAGACTGTTACACTATACCCTGGACTACATTTGCTATCATCCATTGAACTGATTACACATACACACACACACACACACACACACACAGCTGAATCCAATCAGACACGCTTTATATGCCTTGGACTTCCTCTTTCAGATCTCCGAGTATTGTTTAGAGTATATCACTCTTCTAGCGATAGCTACACTACGGAGCCATTCCAAGTTTCTAGTCCTAGTTTCTAGTTCCAGTTCTAGTCTAAGTCTAGTCATTTCGCATTGCCTTGTCTGTTTCCTGATCTTCTGCCTGTGTATCTTGGATTAACCCTGTGCCTGCTGTTTCGGACTCTGTTTGCATCTCGCCTGGACTATTGCTCGTATTATTGGATTACCCCTCATGTCAAGCCCTCTGGATATTGTTCGCCGATCGTAGACCCATGCTAGCCCTAGGAATATTCTTTGCCTTGTCTGTGATTTACCTGTGTTATCTGACCCTTGTCTGTTTCTTGACCTCGCCTTTTAATAAAGCCTTGCATATGGATATGCACGTCTCACGTCTCGTTCGCCCCGTAACAGTCAGTGGGCAAACGTACAAAATCAGCTGGGGATCAAATAATTTTTCCCCCACTGTAACTGGGTGAACAGTGACCTGATTAATGAAGCATGTCACTGGGATATAAGTGGACTGTGCCATGTTAGCTTAAATTGTGGACTTTTCTTTTTTTGTGTGGCTTTTTTTCACTTTATTAGAAAAGTATAATCAAAGTATATCAGTCTGCAAAGCAAGCGCAAGAGTAATGTCTTATGGTCACCAAACAATTGCATTACTGCAGATCAGGACATTTTACTTCTGCAACGCTGCTCTTTTTTAGGCTGCTGAAGAAATGCATTATGTAAGCTGATGTTCTTCACCTCAGACTGTTTGTTTGTCTGGTAAGTGGTCAGACTGGAGAGAACATTTGTAGGTGCCAGACTGACTATTGCAGTATGTTTCATGAAAGCATGTGGAAATGTGCAAGGCCAGTGTGCTTTAGATAAGATGGACATTATTCCTGGATTATAAATTGCAAATAAAATAAGCTCTGTCCAATGCTATAGCGATCAATCAGTCCTCTACATATGGAAACAGCTTCCACTGCTCACTTTGAATTCATGATAATAGAAAATACAACATAGAAGAGAATATATACAGTATATATTAAGACTGCATGCACATTCTGTATGACCTGTGTATCTCATTATTTTATTTATTATTTTAATTATTTATAAAATCTTTTAATAAGGGAAACAGACGTAGTTCGTTCATAGATGAACTACACTCATGGCATTCCTGCTGGTGTGGATTTGGTGCTCACTAGCATATATATATATATATATATATATATATATATATATATATATATATATATGCAAAAATAAAATAATTTATTTAATAAAATAATTATTTTTGTATTTTTGTTGTTAAAAAAAGAGAGAGAGAGAGACTATTACATTAACTAGCAGAAATACTGTTGAATTAAAGCATTAGAAAGGAAAATAACAAGAATCACCAAATTGGAAAAGAAATCATGCTCCTAACTGAAAGATGTCACAATGCTAGTGATGCATAAAAGCACCAAAATATGCTTCCTTTTGATTTTGCGGTGAAATATTGCACATTTTGGCAGGCTTTGAGAGATTCACTACTTTGTAAAATCAGGTATGCCTGCTGATTTTCTATAATCAATCTCTTAGGAAAGCATCTTTTTTTACCCTTAAGAATGAGGAGCAGACTGAGAGAAATTTCCATATGGCAATGATTTAAGATGTATGGAGAGTTAATTGGCAAGCGGTTTACTCTCTGTGGAAGTGCGGCAGTCCTGCGGGAGATTACACATTACAAGTTCAGCGTCTTATGATATTAGTAGCATGTAATTAAGTGGACGGAAAATATGTCAGCCAACATCAAGACACTTTTTGATTTAGAACATTGATTTGATGCAGAAAATGCAGCTTTGCTATGAAGACATAAGTGCTTCTCAATAGACCCTAATTTTAAATCCTGACTTGATCTTTGAATGTCTTTCAGCCTCTGCACCACTTCAAAGTCAGCATAAATTGGGTCATATTTGTCAGGGAGCGAATCCTTCCACTCCCAGGAAATGTATTCAAAGTAGGAGTACACACAAAATTATTTAAAAAATTTAACCGTACGCCCTTCAGGAATAGGAAGCAATTTTGTTTACAAAATCCTCGCCTGAATCTCAGGTCACCGGCACGTCTAAATCTTTGCCTGCTTTATTGTTCATTTTAAACTCGCAGGCAGACAGCTGATACCAAGCATAGATCAAACCAAGTGAGAGATTATAAATGAAAATCTACTGTTGGTTGCAGTGTCCAATGGGACTACCTTCAGTCAGGTGATATTATAGTGGCAGGAAGGCTTTACATAGGTTGCATAGCCTGTCAACATATGCGGTACATTGTGAAGTAATAAACAGATTTTTTCACCTCTGTGCTTAGCACATGATACAGCTCCTGTAATGTAAAATGATGCTTCCCATGAAAGAAAAATCCTAAATGAGATTTCTGCTAGACAACATTGATAGTGAATGGAGAGCAAATTAAACTTTCTCTTGCTTTGCACATTTTCCCATGAAAACAAAGTACAATAATCCTGTAGAATTTCAAAAGAGATCTCAAAAATGACTTAGAAGTTTGCAAACAATTTAAAGACCTTGGTTTGAATGCTTCACATCATATTTATCCAAATGATCTTAACTGTTTTCCACATTAATTTTTATAACTTAATATACCTTATTTTACCTTAATGTATGTCAAAACAAACGTCCAGTCAGTTTTGATAATTTAACTAAAACTATTAAATATCCTTATTTTGTTTAATGAAATAAAGCTGAAATAAAATTTAAATATTGCATTTTTATATCTTTAAAAAAATAAATAAAATAGAAATGTTACCTTGGCCACTAACTAGAATAACATAAGTTTAAGTTCAAGTGCTAAAATGACTACAACTAAAACTGAATGAAAGTATAATAGAATCAAATTAATAAGATTAATAGAAATAAAAACAAAAACTAATAAAAATTACAAAACACATGACAAAATTACTAAAAGTAAAATAAAAATGAAAACTGAAAAAAAAGAATTTTGACATATTAGTAAAATAAATTGGTATAACATTTTTGACTCCAAAATTGCTAGTAAATTTGGCATATAAATAATCGACAAGACGGCAAAATGTTGAATTAAATATACATTTTGAAGTAGAAAAACTGAAATAGTATTTTCTTGTAAAACATACTCCAATAATCTTTTTTTTTTTAAAGCTTGTTTACTTACCAACATTTTACAGTCTAATAATAATAATAATAATAATAATAAAACTTAATCTAATGCATAGTTTATTTACAGTCCACGTTGACCCGTCACGTGCCGGCTGTTGTGAACGCGCTCAGGACAGTTGGACATTGCAGTGGATCATAGGTAAAAATTATATAAATGCTGTTCAGTTTCTTGCACAAACCGATTGTTTCCTGTCTTCAGACCTCAATGAATTGTCACGAGCCGCAGGGTTTAATTAGATTTTGTCTATGCATGTTTTTTTTGTCTCTCAAAGCCGTGAGTCCCATTGACTGCCATTATATGACTGACAGACTGCAACAGTTTGAGTCATAAATTTTAGTTTGTGTTCTACTGAAGAAACAAAGTCACCTACATCTTGGATGCCCTGGGGGTAAGCAGATAAACATCAAATTAAAATTTTTGGGTGGACTATCCCTTTAAGTTTCATGTGCTTGGAAAGAGCAACCTCAGAATTACATTAAAAATATAATAATTTAAATAATCCAGCAAAACAGCATTTATTTCTGTATATGGGTCACTGATTGTCTTAGATTTCATATTCGATAGTTAATTTAACTTTTGCCAAAAAACTTTCAGGAAATGCATAACAAACAAACAAGCGAATGAAAAGTGTTCCTCGGATAGAAGCACTGCATGAGGCCTTTCTCTTGTGATTCAATATTTATATAGCATTCAAAGCTTGCGAACATTATAGAAACAGCTGCTCAGAACTTTCTTTAACCTCCCAAGAGTGAGCTGAGAAATACGATCGGCAAATGTATATACATAGAGCTCAGATGTAAAGGGTAGCTGTGGTCAGATGGCTGCAGATGTAGTGTTGCTGGAGTCGCTTCAGGTAGGAGGTTTTTGTGCCCCTGTCGTTCAGCGACTGTAGTCTCTTTCCCAAGGCGCTGCACAAGTCAGCAAAGTAAATAATTCATCTTTCACGGCCCCTGTTCCTATTGCAAAAGATGAGACATCTTGCATTCTGCTCCAGAGGAAGTGTTTGAGGTGGAGACAAATAGATGCTTGTGTAGTGGCATGCTTAAAGTTTTCTCAGGCTAAGTGACAGTTGCATAGGACAGCGCTCCCTAATAGACTGCAGAGCTGACAATAACAGAATGGGTCAGAATACTAAACGGGTATTCAGAGGGATAGTGCATTTTAATTTTTTCTTTTCTAGACATTTCATAACTTATTTCTTAAGACAATTTTAATGAAACCGGACTCAGAGCTACAATTCATTCCATCTAGCCTCATGCAGTAGTGTTTTTCTTTGACTGACACCTGTCAAATCGAGGAACTTTCCAGACTTCCAGTCTGACGTGACAGTCCTTCATAGCAGAAGCAAAACCCCGGTTACACAGCATCTTTTGAGGAACGTCAGTGACACGATTAAGAAGTCCAATGTGTCTCCACAGAGTCTTGACCGGACAAAAAGATTAACCTGTGGTGTCAAAAGCAGAGGCGAAAAGAAAGTCTGAATAATGAGAAAATGTATCGTAACGTTAAGCGGTTTCTCCAGGGAGGTTGTTTTTGACACAAGGTATCAAAATGTACAAACACCTGACAAAGATTTTCCACTGGGGAAAGTTTTCCTTTCAGAAGTGTTCCATTATCAAAAAGACAGGGTGGAAACACATCCGAATGCACCCACAGTATGACAAACCGCTTTCTATTTTAAGACTTAATGCAATCGTGGGGGATCGTAACCTTTTAGTGATTACCATGCAATTATGAGTCATGTACTTGTGAATGGCTCAGTCCACAATTACCTCTCACAAATAATGAAAAATGCACACGAGGGAATCAGGTGTTCAGATTATGTTGTAATAATAGCTTGAAAGACGTATAATGTAACTGAACACAAAGCTGTTCATAAGGATTTGCAGGTGCATTGGGCTGGATGATTCGAACATGATCTGTGATTTTCCAAGGCCATATCAGATTGCATAGCTGGACTTCACATAAAAGACTGCACTTATGAGTTTGACATGTATACAAATAATAATGTAAAGAGTTGCTCTTGAAACACATTTAAGATGAAACACATTTAAGACCTTTTTTTCACATAACCATAACAACAACAACAATGGCCAGAGAAAAAACAATAACTATATATATAAACATACCCTGGGTGCACCCTTTAAATCTTCCTTCATTTAGTAATAATTACAATCACAATCACTGTAATGAAGTGAACAAAAAACATTTAAATCAGTGATGTGCGTTACCCACACTGAATTCAGTTAAGTTCAAAATCATTTTTAATAAGAAAATGGATCAGTCTTAACTTCTTTAGTTGTGTTCCTGAAATGTTTCAGTCCCATAAAGTCAAAGAATCAGTCTCTGTGAACGAACTCTCTTACCTGTCTGAAGAGAAATGATAAAGTGAGAAGAAGTGTCCTTTACTCCAGGTCCGTTATACTTTCCGCATCAAGGTGGGTGGCTCGCCATCAATTAAAGGAATCCCATTCACAAGGATATCCAAAACAAAAAAAGAAAAAACACTGGCCTGACCACAGACCAGAATATAGTTTTATGATTTACTACAAGATATACAAGACAGGGAACAAATAAAGCACATGTATGCAAATCATTGCCATAACAAGTGATATTATGTTCAATTAACTGTCCATTCAGGTCCTTTTCTCTCTCTCTTTTCCTTTTTTTCAGTCATGCACAACCAAAATGGCATCAGCAACTGCGAACACGCAATACACCATATGGTCCGGCCTAACCACCGTGTAATAAACAAACCATCCCATACAACATCACAATACTGCATCATTATGTCTCTTACACATACAACAAATAAAATACTAATAATCCGATGTTTTGTCATTCATTTTTAAGGATAGTTATATCAGTGGTAAACTAACACTTGATGATTCAAGATCTTGAAGTGACAATCTGATTCATTCAATTTATATGCACTTTGAACAGTTAATGGGTCATATTTCTTTCATTTTAACACTCTCACACAAGAACATGTAATCATTTTCTAGTCAAGCAATCTTATGAACAATATGAACAATTATTTAACCAGGGCTACTAGTTTTCTTTGATGAATAGAAAACTATTCTTACTGAATAAAAGTATTAATTTCATTTAAAAACAAATATACTGACTCGAAAACTTTTCTTTAAATATTAAATAATAATAAAAAAATGCTAAATTTAAATTGAATTTAAAAGGCTTTCTGACTTTAATTCTCTGTAAAATTCTGCATTCCACTGTGACAGGTTTACAAACAATCTGTGCTGAAATGTGTCATTCAAAATGTTAAGATGAGGTTGAAATGATCCTGGATGCTGCTAAAAATAAAGCAAATGCTTCGATTTTAATGTTAAGATCCTTTGGAAGGATCTGCAGAGCGCCAGGTGCTTCACACAGCCAGAAAAACTCAAGGTTTGGCTTATTTTCCCAACACATTTTACTCTTATAATTAGTTCTTAATTATAAGAGTAATTCTTGGTATTACCTCACCGTGACTGGCTGGGCCAAGTTTCTGAACACAGTAAGCATCATTAACATGTAAACGTGTTGATCTGTTCATATGCCTGTTCTCAGAAAGTTGCAGTTCAGAACGAGTTCACAAAAAGTTGTCTTTGAACAAGTTTCATAAATTTTCGACTTGGAATGATGTTTTGAGTTCTGAAAATTGCAGCATGTTTTTATTCAAAAGGTCAAGGAAAATTACCCCTCTGAGTACATTTTAAGGTCCTTTCAATCTTCTATCTGACAAACATCTATAATCCAGCAAACTGGCTCTGAAGCTTAAGCTTTTATTTTTAGTCTGATGTTTTTGTGAACACACCTTGAAACCGCTCCAAGGATGAATAGCCATCTGGATCACTGAATAATAGACACATTCCGCCTGCGCTGGATTTAAACACCCCGTCTCGCCGTGTGGAAACGAACCTGCAGGGTTATGACTAAAATAAGGGCTGTGTTACCTTAGATTCTTCACTTCTGTCTTGTGGTGGCTGAGCAATATGAGAGATCATTGTGTTCAGAGAAGCTGTTAGGTTTATTGTAATGAGAAAGAAACCACTCTGTCCTGCACAATTTGGAGCACAGCGCTTTAACAGATAACGGTCCGTAGCAATTTGTTATATGTTGTTGGGAATGAAAAAAATCTTGTGCAAAGGTATTGTTAAACAAACTGTAGTTCACACCATTCCGTTTTACCTATTATTAATTATATATCAGATAAAAAGAAGCACAAAGGGAACTGCAAGTCAATATTTAATCAAAAGCGCCTGCCTGGATCTCGATGGGTGCGCAGAAGGGCATCATTATAACACACATGCAGTCCACCATTTATGATGGGATTTCATCACACTGTTTCTTTGGTCAAACAACTCAGGGGGATTTTCAATGTTGTACACGGACATCATTACAAATGGGTGTCCCCAACAGCATGTCCTCATTCCTCACGCTGCCTTTTCATAATGAAGAGGGGTGAGAATGGAAAAAAATTATCTGAAATGAGACGACAAGGTCTTCCAGGATGAAAGCTGTTGACCTTGTATTGGATATGATTGGCTTCAGATGGCGTTATTTGGTCCAATGTAGCCTCTATCTTCCCTGTAACAAGCTAGAAAACAGAAAAATAAATATGATACAGGCAAAAATGAGTTTGCTGTATTGAAAGATGACAGAAACAATGCATTTTGTTTTTATTGCACTAAATGTAGACTGAATACCTGCCATTTCTGCCTATGAGCCTTAAAATGACTTACGAATGTTAGTGTAACTGAATATGATTAGGTAATAATAATAAATATGATTGACTTTATGAAATCAGTTACACTAATGTACGTACACAGTAATATACATTACCAGATGGAAAACATTTTTAGGTTGCCATAAAATATTTCTTACAGTGTGAGGCTTCTGACCATTTTTGAATGATTTAATTATTTATTGATCAACTGATTGATTGATTGATTGATGCATTAAATTGATAATTAGATGTATTATTAATCAAATAATCATGAATAATGTGCCAAGGTTTCCACAAAAAAATATTAAGCAGCTCAAATATTTCAACATCGATAATAATCAGAAATGTTTCTTGAGGAGCAAATCAGCATATTAGACTGATTTCTGAAGGATCATTTGACACTGAAGACTGGAGTAATGATGCTGAAAATTCAGCTTTCATCACAGGAATATATTATAATTTAAAATATTAGATTATATTTAAATATATTAATTTTAATAATTGAGAATTGAGAATAAAATAAATAAGAATTGGAAATGTATCTATATGTATTTTTTAGGATGATATATATAATTGTATAATTAGAAATATGTTATTGTTGTATGTAATACCAAAAATGTGTTATTATTATTTTGCTTATTTAACCTTTGATTTTGAAATAAGTATGAATATTAAAATTTAAGAATATTTGCTAATTACTATCAAATTACTATCAAATTATATTTTCACTGTTGCACTAGGTAAAATTAAAAGAATAGATTGTTATATTATTACGGTTAAGTTTCGAGCTGTTGCTACCGTGTGGCAATCATGAATCAAGTTTTTAATAGTTTAAAACATTTTATGGATTGTTTTCATGAATTAAATTGCTCTATGATAGAGAAAGTAGAACAATTTCCACTCAATGAGTTTGTTTTCTACTTAAATGATGCTGTTATAATATCCAACATATTGATTCTGGTAGTAAGTGTCAGCGTAAAAATGTCAGTGCTGGGCAAATTAAATGTGCTCATCATGCCGACTTTATGGAGAATAGTAATTGGATTATCAGCCTCAGTGTTCAGATCATTACATAAATAATCAGATGGTCAGACACTCCAGTGAGTTTCCAAATCATATTCCTGCAGAAGACTGAAGAGAATGCTGTCCAGGTGTTGAGCTAGGACAGAAATCACGGTTAATCCTTAAACACAAATCAATACCTTCTGTGCTTCATTACTTCAGGGTATATTTTCAAAGCTGTTGCATAAATTATTATTGAAGAATTATGTTTGCAGCACCCTATTTTAAGATTGGTGGCCAATAAATGTTGAATGCACAGTTTTGACAAGCTCTTAAAGGAATAGCTCACTTAAAAATTAAAATGAGTTTGTTCCTTCATTGGAACAGATTTGGAGAAATTTCGCATTACATCACATGCTCACCAATGGATCCTCTGCTGTGAATGGGTGCCGTCAGAATGAGAGTCCAAACAGCTGATAAAAACATCACAATAATCCACAGGTAATCCACATGACTCCAGTCCATCAATGTCTTGTGAAATGAAAAGCAGTGTGTTTGTAATTTTTGGGCGAGCATTTCTTTAACCCTGAATCTGAATGGACAATAGACTGCAGCCCTAACGAATATTTACTCTTAATTACATTTAAAAATGACTGACTATCACTGAATTTAATTAACACACTTATTTTTGTGAATTTTTGTTTCTGCCATATTATTTAAATGCCACTTGGTTTAATATTTTAAACAATGACATTCATTTACATAAGAAAAAAAATTATAATAAATCCTTCATTGCTATGAAACATTAGATTTTTTAAGGACAAAGACTATCTATTTTCTCCTGAAACATACTCCATTAATCTTTGTTGTAATTACAACTTTGAAAAATGATTTTATTGCAGAGCGTTTTTAATGTCCAATGGAACAAAGTCAGTTGCTGCAAACTCCATCATACTGAAAAAGCACATCAACGACAGACAGACAAGATCAGAGAGACACAACAAAAAAGTATGTGGCCTATAACCCGAGTCCTAGTGAGAAAAACAACGGCAGTTTTTGGAGGCAGCCTCTCACCGGGGTGGGAGCACGAAGGACAGTCGAATTCAGAGGAGATGTCAGGATGAAAGAGTGCCGCAGGTGACAGGCCAAAAGGTTAGGAGAGATGAGGAATAGGGAAGTAATGCTGGGGGGTGCAGAGGCAAACAGGAAGTGCTGCAGGTGCAAGAGTGGCCAACACATCTGGCACAGGGATGAAGAGGATAACAGGAAGTAGTGATAGAGCGGCGGGAGAGTAGAGAGAGAGAGAGATCAGGACAGATGAGGATAGCAGGAGGAGGACGAGGAAGGGCAGGGTCATTGATGTCATGATGTGAGGAAATATAATGCTGAACAAAACTTATTACACACATGCGATCTCACATTACCACACCTGTGCAACCATAGTGGCAAATGACAGATGCTAGACGAGAAAAGATCAGATTCGTTCAGTCACTTGCGTTGGTGGAAATAAATAATATAACACCTCAAAAATATCAAATGAAAAGCCAGGAAAGGAAGAGGTTATGCTTTGAACTGGAAATATATTTACCTGGTTGAAATTGCTTTGCCTAGTTGTAGATGCCAAGTGTGCAATGACAACAACTTATATTGAATTTTAATTAAAACCATATGAAGGTAATAAATTCATCAAAAATTAAATTGATCAAGTGAGATTCATGAAATATATTTCATCATGGTTTATTAAGGAAGTTATTCAGGTGCTTTATTAAGCAGCAGAACAATGATGAAATTAATACATGTTTCTTGAGCATCAAACCATCATATTATAATATATGATATGGAAATATTTTTACCTTATTGAAATGTATCTAATAAAACTTTTTGTAGATGGCAGGTGTGAAATGACAAATAACTAATATTAAATTAGTACATTTTTATTTGTATTTTTCATTATTGTCAGTATTTTTAAAACAGTAGTTTGTGGTGAAATACAGTCTGAATTAATGTCTTGTTAATTAAATACATTGAAAAAAGTTAGTATATATATATTTTTATTATTAAAATGAAATTAATAATAAAAAAAATAATTGGAATATGAATTAATAGTAAAAAGTTACTCACACTACGCTGTAAAAAAAGATTTTTTTGAAGCTGTGAATAAAACAAATTATTGCAGTACATTTAAAAAAAATGTTTCAGTAATTCAAATTTTCACATTTAATACAACGTGTCACTTGCTGTTTCTTTGAAATTATTTGTGAAATTTACTAGATTTTTGTATTTGTAGTAAATTTTCAAGCATCGGATTTCAAATTTTAAAGGTATAAATTGAAACAGTTGATTACAAATTTTTATTTGATAAAATCAGATTTACTTACTCAAAGTCAGTAGTTGTTAGTAGAATATACAATATTATTATAATTGACACTTACTAAAAAGATAAATTGTGTCCAAAAATAGTAAAATCTTATTTCTATTCCTTTTTTTTTTCAGTCTTGGATATAATGTGAAACAATGTCCAGTAAACATAAAACTGTTCATTATATATTCAGTTATTGTATTTAAAACTAAGGGCATGTGTCTTGTCCACTTGTCCAGTTAACAAACAATGCAAATGTCTCCAGCTCCACAAACTGAACTGAAGTCAGCTGATATGTTTTCTTGACTTCAGTGATTTGAATTTGTCCAGCAGAACAAGCAAATTAACACACACTGCCGTTTTGAAGAAAACATATAGTCGTAGGCAAAAAAAAAAAAAGAAAAAAAAGATATATTGCTGTAATTTCCCATTTATTTATTTATTTGAATTGATTAATTTGTTATGTAAAGCAGTCGTGTGGGTCTAAGAGGAGTTTGGCACATAACCGGCTCATTTGACCAATGAGAGAAGCACAAAAGTTTGTTTATAGTTTATTGCACCATAAATCATACAGTATACTAACATCTGTGACACTGAAGACTGGAGTAATGGCTGCTGAACATTTAGCTTTGCATCACAGGAATAAACTTTGAATCAAATTCATACAGAAAAGGTATTTTAAATTGTAATAATATTTCACAAAATTGCTATTCTTACTGTATTTCCATCAAATATGCAGACTTGGGGAGCAAAATAGACTTGTTAGAAGAGACTTAAAAGATGCCTGTCAATAAAGAAATATGCTGTTTTCAAATAAAATAAAATAAAAAATTATTTGAAAAAGTTGAAAAGTTATTCTATCTTCATGCATTATTTTTTTTTTATCAAAATTTGAATATGGGTAGTTTGTCAGTTTTGTCAGTTTCAAATTTAATTCAGGAATATATGGCCTCTCGGCCCATAGTTCCACAAAATCATAATGACATGGCAGATAGTCTTTTCTTCATTCCATGATATATATATACAATGCCAATATCCATGCATACCCTGAATCACAAACACTTGACTCATCAATTCAAACATCACCAACAAGAACAAGATCATCTAAGTGTTTCTTATGCAAATCCTCGTACAAAGTGCAATCATACAAAAAATGCTTCTCATCTTCTATCACAGAAATATTTGATATTAACATACAATAGCAGATTCTCTCTGCGACTGGTGTATTACTCCATCTGCCCGTTTCTATAGTTAGATGATGACTTGAACATCCAAAAAGGAACAATGATCATACCAGTCACGTTATACGAATGCAGACACTTTGTAGCTCTCTTGTACTAACAAAGTTTTCTACCTACTTCATCTAATTGAAAAAGCATATCATAACATTTTCTTGGATTAGACATAGACACTAATTTTATCCAATACATGATGCATCTTTTCACATGTTCAGGTATCTTTTTGTGAAAAACTCCTGTGTATCAGTACAAGCGTGAGCAATGTAGCTGTCTTGAGTGATTTGGGTAGATTTGTATTGTCCACTTCTTATATGAATGTGGGTATGTTTCATTAAAAAAACAACATTTTGACCAAAATCATGTCCTGTCAAAGACTACATCTAGATCGAATTGAGAACGGTGACCAAAACATAGATGGAGTAGATTGCTTCCATCAACACCCCCAAAGCTTGCACAGTACTAAACCAGGTCATTTGGTTACTTTAGTTTTGCTTTACATGCCGTTTAATGTTTGATGATTGGTGTTCTTTTATATATGCTGCTTACATATGCGGTTGCTTGTTTCTAATTCTTTGCCACCTGTGTTTTGATTCTGTACTCTTTCAGAAGATGTGTATAGCGCCTCCTACCAAATGCTAGACAATTGCATCAATGGCGAGGAAAGAGATAAGGGGCGTCTTGTCAGTAAATAGCCAGTGTTGTGATTAACAAACGTCATTGTATTTAAAAAAGTAGTGTTTTGAAAACATTACCCATATATAACCGTAATTTACATATGAAGCATTATGAAATATTTATGTACAGTTTTTGCACTGCAGCTGCTGTCAGATCCGATGCAGTTGGCTGCGAACTCTTCATTACACTGTGCTTCGATTATATAACAATATGCAGTCAAATGCTCCGAACAAACAAATAATCCTCTGACATGGTCCAGCATACTATTAAAAATAAACCATCCTCTTGTTTCTGATGCTAGAGTCTGTAAAGAGACACAAACAAGCTGTTTAACAGGATGCATCAACACGGATGTTCTCTTCCATTTGTCTTGTTGTCAGCAAATGGTTTTGAAGCTTGATTAAATAAACCCTTTGTTTATAATGAAGAGGACGTTGTAAGCTATGAAACTTGTAGGAGGTGCAAAAAACTCTTATATGTCAAAAGATCAAGGCATTTTTTATTTCTCCTATCATGACCACTTTGAAAGAAGTGTCTGGAAACTTAACAGGAATATCCTGGCAGAAAATTACCAGTACCTTTTCTGTTTTTTCACTGAATTTAGGTTTTCTCACAGTGAACTATTCCTGACATGGGTTGGCAGAAAGCCTCATCCGAGTTTTCTGATTGACATGTGCAGGCCGCAGTCAGAAGTGTCAGGACTGTCACACAGACAGGTGTGATTCTCAGGGCACCTATTTCACTGATATCTGTCAGCTAGCAGAGACATTTTATACGTGGTAAAAATCATCACTTATAACAGCTTCAAAATAAGTGTTCTCTGTGTTTTAATGCCTCTATCGCTAATATAGTGAAGTGCTGCTGATGTGAATATCACACAATCCACACAAGAGTAGAACAATTTCAGGTGCTCCAGACTTTCACTCAGAGATTGAGACTGACATGTCGGGTTAAACCACAAGGGCCTAGTTTGCACGGGCTGTATCTTTTTACAGTGGTCACATTAAACATGGCTCAGTATGAATCTGTTAATATCACCTACAGGTCCTAGAGAAAATCAAACATCTGTGCCGTACTATATTTAAACATGCCACTGCCTCTCTTTAGCAGCAACAGACAAGGAAGGGAAAAAAGAACAAGTGAGAATGAAAGTAGGACATTCACAACCCTACAGCACTCCTATTACAGAAAGAAAGACAGTGCGAGAAGAGATTGTTCTGGTGTTCATGTAAGTTGCTGTCTCAACAGAACGCGCTGCTGATATCAGAGAGACAACAGTGGCCTTTTTACGTTCACAATAGTCACGAGCCATGTTCAGGTGATGTAAAATGAAATTAACCTAAGGCTAATGACGCTGAATGCACATTTGTAAGAAGCCGTTCGTTCACACAGAATTAATTATTTGTTCAAAAGCTTGACAGGGAGCAGCACAATGAATAAAACAGGCAATTTGAGATGGATTGTTTCAATTGCAAACTAGTTTCAAGCTGTTTGTTCAAAAGTTCCAAAATACTGCTCAATATATGGAAATATATTGATGTATAAACTCACTTTTGGCCTGATTTGCTCATTTGAGACAATGTCTTTTGTTGATCTTCATTTGAGGGCTTTTTTCTTTTCTTTTCAACAAATACTAAAGAATGGAAGAATTATCTGCATTTCATGTAATTAATGAATGAAAATAGCCTAACTGATTGACAGCCATTTCAACCTTAAACTCTTTCCTACCAAATGTCAATGATCAAACTCTTAACTTTTCTCAGCCTTAAACTGTGTATCTTAATCCTTGGCTAAATTTGAAGATATCACACCATAGTTCTATTTTCCTCAAAGTTTATGAACGTTTATACAGAATCCCCTCCAGCTGAAGGAAAGTTTGTACTAGTGTTGTTTTTGTTTATTAAAATTATTACAATCATTTTCATTAATTGAAGTAAAGCTAAAATAAAACAAGATATTCTATGTAAAACAAAACAAACAAAACAAAAGAAAAACTAGAAAAATAGATATGAGAAATTCTAGAAAATTAGAAAATTGGAAAAATTGGAAAATGTTGCATAGAATGTCACCTAAAACAAGGGAAATTTTAATGACTTAAACTAAAAAAAATATAATTTTTTTTTTAAGGTGTCCTTTTTACACGTTACATGTACATACTTCTATAATAACAGAAAATTATGCATAATTACATGCAAGTAACCCTAAACCAAACCCTAATCCTAACCATATTTGACCCTTTCTATGAAATCCAGGCTAAAATCTCAAAATCTAATTATGAGATAACAAGCATCAAAGTTTGATTTCAACCATTAATTTCACTATAATTTCAATCTTTGACATGGCCTTATTCAGTCAATATTAAAGATATAAAGGTTATATTTTCACAGAATGTTCCACCATAAAATAAAGTGTAACCGAGTTAATAATGATAATCCTGTTTGGAGCTTGACAGCTTATGGTCACTTATTGCTTGCCTCTTTATTGCATTGCATCAGAAGAAGAGAGAAACCAGGTTTAGAACAACATGAGGGTGATTCAACAATAACAATGTTCATTTTTGGGTAAACTAACCCTTTAAAGGTCACATTTTAAGAATAATGTACCATGCAAACGCTGTCATAATGATCCATTAAAGAGCGGCTTACTCTCCTCACACAGTTATTAAGGATCATAGACTTTACTTAAGTGAGCCTGAAGTGCCCATATTTAGCTTCATTACTCTTGGGCCACTGGGCTGACTGCTTTGGCCGCTCTGTTATGTTATGCTATATAACCCACTTGTCAAACCGACTCACTGTGAATGGTATCCTTCACAGTTGCCATGACTTTGGCTGTGATTGATTTCTCAGTGTCGTTTCTGACAGCTTCGCTCCAGCACATTGAAATGGCAGAAGTGCTCAGACCTTCACCCTCTTTATGAGACGGCCTTCCGCTTGCTTATGCACTGAAGCATACACTACCATCGGATTTGTGCTTTTGTGCTAAATCAATGCCTGAAAGCCTTGAGCAAGCTATGACAGCTTTCACAGTTCTTTTACACAGTTCTGGATGAGTGATATTTCTTCATTACAATTAGACTTTTTAAAGAAATGGTTACTAAAAATGACAATTTGGTTATCATTGAAATCGATTTCGATACTTTATTCTCTATGAAAAATGTTTCTAAAAATCCACTATTTTGTTCCATAGAAGTCAGTCAGGTTTGGGTTAGTTGTTACAACAAAGGGTTGTGTTTTTTTTTTTTTTTTTCCCTAGGTGAACTCTATCTTTGAGTACACCAAATATTTCTTCATTGAAATGAATCTCTTTAAAGAAATAGTTATCCCAAAATAAAAAAAAGACAATTTGGTCACTGTTTAAATCATTTATTCTCAATGAGAAATGAGTCACTTATTTTGTTCCACAGAAGACAGCCATACAGGTTTGGAACGACACAGGTTGAATTTTTTATTCATAGGTGAACTCTGATTAAATAGACCAATATGTTTTCATTAAAACTAGTCACTTTAAAATAAATAGTTATCCAGAACTGACTTTCTTCTTTATTCTCTATAAGAAAAATTTCAAAAATTCACCTATTTAGTCATGCGATTTTGGGATGATATGAGTTTAAGATTTTTTTCATTCTTGGGTGAACTCTCTCTTTATATTTTTTTCATCAAAATTTGTCTCTTTAAATAAACAGTTACACAAAAATGACCATTTGGTCATCATTTATATCCCTTTAGACCCTTTTTTCAATATGAAACAGTTTTCAAGGAAGAAAGTCATAGGTTTTGAGAGACATGAGGTTAAAGTTTTCATTCTTGGATGAACTATTTCTTTAAGTAGAGCAAATATTTATTCATTAAAATGAGTCTCTTTAAAGTAATAATTACATTGTACAATTAGATCATCATTTAATCCATTTGATCCATTATGAGAAACAGTTCTAAAATTCAATGATTTGTGTTCGAAATAAGAAAGTCATACAGGTTTGGAAAGACATGAGGTTGAGGTTTTCATTCTTGGGTGAAGTATTTTCTTATTTCTTCATTAAAATTAGACTCTTTAAAGGAATAGTTACCCAAAACTGAGAAAATCCTGATGAGAAATATGCCTATTGTGCAATACAGGTTAGAAACGGCATGAGGTTGAGGCTCTTTAATTAGACCAAAACTAGGACAGACAGAGAATTAAATCTTGCAGATGATAAACACAAAGCTAAATTACAACAGGAGCTTGCGACAGCATGTGTGGATGATGAGTCACTGACAAAGTGGCACGCTCAAGCATGTTAATTGCTAGTGCAGCTCCACTCCTGAGCAGCAGGGGGCAGTGCAGGTGAGGCTCTCCCCCGGTTCTCCCTTCCAGCACGTTGATTCAGTGGAGACTCTGGGGATTGGAGCTCAGACAAGGCTGAGAGTGGCTCAATGCCCGCATTGTTTCTACTTTCATGCCAGTCCTTCCTTTCTTTCATCACTTTACATATTTTTACCTCAACTAAACAAGGAACAGGGGAAGTTTTCAGGGAAGCTCTGGAGAGGAAGAGCTAAGTGTAATTGCTCAGAGCAGTCCCAGATGCCTGTTTTCTTCGTATTGCCCCTTTATAAGCCCCCTGTGCACCAGTATTCTGTGATTCCCTGTATATCTGATATGAATAATGTTCATGATGAGAGCTTGTGAACCTGCCCAGATTGGCATCCCACATTGAGGCTCGTTTTGCCACTACTGGCAGTTTACTGATTCAATAGGAAGTGTTTAAACGAGATGATGCTTTCTCATTTTCTCAGTTGTGATGAGTTGAGGGTGAGTCAGATTCTATCGGCGTCTGACTTTACTCATGCTCTAACATCTTCCAACATCTACTGGAAAGCCTCACCAGAAGATTGGAGATGTTACAGCCGCTAACGCAGCGATTAACGTGAATTTAAAATATGTGGTATCTACATCTGATATGTAAATATATAATCCAAGAAGATTATAATTATAGAACTAACCGTAAATCAAATCTAGTAATTAAACTAGAACTAAATGCAAAGATTTAGGGTCAATATCTCGAGCATCAAATCAGCATATTACAATGATTTCTGAAAGATCATGTGACACTGTATGATGCGGAAAATTCCAAATAAATGACATTTTACCATATATTAAAATAGAGAACAGTTATTTTAAATTGTAATAATATTCCACAATATTACTCTTTTAACAGTATTTATTTTGAAAAAATGCAGCTATGTTGAGCATAAGAGGCCTCTTTCAAAAACATTAAAATATCTTACCAACCCCAAATGTATAAACGGAAGTGTATAATAATTTAAAATAATAAGTAGTATCACATTTCATATTAATTATAATAATTAATCATAATAATTGAGCATATTAGAATAAATATTGTTGAATTGCTTGTTGTTATCTCAAGATTTCGTAATGCATAACCATTTTTAATTGGGAACAAACCAGCGTTGGGGAGTAACTAGTTACATATAACAGAGTTATGTAATTAATTACAAAATACATGTAACTTTAATCAGTTACAGTTACTGAAAAAAAAGTGTTATTAAGTTACAGTTACTTATGAAAATGTTACAAATGTAACAAAGGGGGTTACATCTACATATATTCACCCACATACAGATTTAATTTATTTCTTTCCCAAATTGAATTGACTGCTCTAAAATATAAGACACCAATGTTTCAGGAGTTTAGGACATGTGCTTATTCGATAACCATTTCATTTCCAATTTGGGTTTATGAAAATGCTTTATTTTTTTAAGATTAACAGTCTTTTTTTCCCAAAGCATTGTTAGATGCCAGTGTTTCTTGTCACATCTCAGCAAAGTTTTGATTTCAAAAACAGTATCATAGCTATTCAACTATTTCTTGTTATGATTTTAAATCTGTATGTAACCTCAGAACGATCTCAAAGTAAAAGGAGGTCTGATTTTGTGATGGCTGTGCTTTAAAATTAAATTATTATAATCATATTTGAACTGATGAAGGATTTTGAAAGTCTGACAGTTTTCAGTGTTGAGTACTGCTGTAAGTTTAACCCATTATGTTAATGTTTGAAAATGGTTAACAGTTGAAAACTTTCATTAGAAATTTAGAAAAGTAATCAGTTACATTAATTTAATAAAGTAATTGAAATAGTTACACTACTTACTACATTTTAAATAGGGTTACTTGTAATCTGTAACCTACTGTATTACAAAAGTAACCTTCCCAACTCTGCACATTACTGAACACACAGTTTTTCCAGCTGAAACAGTTGTTATTAGCAAATTAAATCATAGCTCGATCAAACAAAACAGACTAATCTATCCTTTGATAACCAAGGGCAGTTAAATAATTAAAGCTGGAGAAATGCAAGTAGAAATCCCACAATGTCAACAAATCTCTATTAAAGTCCGGAACGTTTTAAGGGTCAGGAAAAATGAGAAGTTGACTAATCCCAAACACCAACATGAATTTTATTCATGACTTCACCACGGGAGAGCCTCTCAAGGGTAGCAGGTGCCGAGGTTTCAGCGGGTATTAACCGCAGCGCTTCAGCTGCATCCAAGTTTAATTAATGCTGGGAAGCAGAGCGAAGAACCGGTGGCGGTGAGCGGCGGGAGGGCGTAGGGTAGATAGCAGCCACTGTGTGGACATGCCAAGTGCCCTCAGGTTAGTGCCACCTCCTTGCCAGGGCCGAAGGTGGGCATGGTGCCACCGCAAAACAGCACCTATGCTCGCTAACCAGGAGTCTAAACATACAAAGCAGGACAAGAAACATCTTTATAATCAGACAGAACAGAAACATAATCTTGGGCTCATGATTAGTCAGTTTGCTGTGAGGATGTAACAGGTTTAATTTGACTCCAGCATCGAATGCTACACACTTCTATGTTGTTTTTGAAATTGGACTTCACAATGTTAGCCAAACAATTAACAATCTGGACTGTTAAAGCAAACGCTGCAGGTATGGTCTCAATAGAGATTACTCTGCACCTGCAAAGTTTTTTTATTATGAAAAACATAATGGAATAGCGCTTAATGGATACAATTTAGAGAAATTGCTTAAACTCTGTTCACTTTCAGTGTTTTGATTTAATTTTGAGTGTAAATAAAGGTTTATGTTTTGATTTGGTTAAACATGTAGCGTAATTATGGCACTTCAGAAGACTTATGTACTTGGGGGTAGATTTATGCCAGCGCAAACCGTCTTTTGGTGTTAAAATAGTACTGGTTATGAACTACCACTAAAGAATTAGCACTGAAAATGCGTGGACACAGTTATTTTTGTGTCTGACCGTGCCATTAAATATGCATTTGTAGGAGAATACCTTTCAGACGTAAACTTTATGGGAGGCGAGTAGGGTAGACTGAGCACATTTGAGACATGTGCACAGTTGAAACACCTTAAATACCTTGCGTACACAAGAACCCCGAGCCGTGATTTTTGCTCCACACACGTGTATTATGGGAATATGTTTTAGGTCCCCATGATGAAACAAGTTTATAAATCATACAGAATGATTGAAAATGTAAAAATGCAGAAAGATTCAAGTGATGTGTCGGTTTAGGGGTAGAGTTATAGAATATACAGGTATGTACAGTATATTGTTATTTTTACTGTTATGTTTACATTTGTACTGTTTTCCATATATTTTTGTAGTGTTAAATATTTGTTCCTGTTTTGTTTAACTGAATCTGAATTAAATAAAGCAAATAAATACATTTATTTTTAAACTGTAATTAATTAAACCTGTCATTTTGTCATTTATTACATTTGCTATAAATGGTTAGCCAGCTTTAGAGCATTAAGAATGGGTGTCTCAACTGTACCATGCTACTGTTTCAACTGTACACCATATGGGTAAAGTTGAGACAAAAATGCACCTCATGTTTATGTGCTAATTGTGGAAAATATTAACTACTTATGGCTATTATTATCATCAATTTATGATATTTTAGTATACAAGCAAAATAAATATCATGTGAAAAATCACTTCATTTCAGCATCTAGTTTTTGTGTACTGATGAAAAAAGCAGAAAGTGTCTCTACTGTACTCAGTCTACCCTACAACCCAATATGTTGGGACATTTTTTAAATTTGAATAAAATGAAAATTAAAAGACTTTCAAATCACACGAGCCAGTATTTTATTCACAATAGAACATAGAGTACAAACAAATGTTTAAACAGAGAAATTTTACACTTTTATCGACTAAATGAGCTCATTTCAAATGTAATGCCTGCTACAGGTGTCACATGTTTGTTCCTCTTTAGTTCCGTTTTGCCCTTATTTGGTAGTTCCTGTTTTCATTAGTTAATTTTCGTTTATTCATATCACCTGTTTTGTATTTATCATCTCACTTGCTCATTAGTTTGTCTGTCTTTATAAGCCTTCTGTTTCTGTTCAGTCTTTGTCTGCTGTTATATGTCTTCCTGTGTTCCTTTGTTGGATTAATTGTTGATAGTGTGATTAAAAGATTTGTATTCTGAATAATTCCTCGTCTCCTCGCTCCTTTGTCCACAACGTAGTGTGACAACAGGTCTCAAAATATTTGGCACGGGGGCAACAAAGGGCTGAAAAAGCCAGAAATCTTGACAAGATTCAGCTGGGAGAACATCTAGCCACTAATTAAGTTAATTGACATTAGGTCTGTAACATGATTAGCTATAAAAGGGATGTCTTAGACAGGCAGAGTCTCTCAGAAGTAAAGATGGGCAGAGGCTCTCCAATTTGTGAAGGAGTGCATAAAAAGATGTCAAAGGCTTTGCAAATCTCATCATCTACAGTGCATAATATCATCAAAAGATTCAGAGAAAATTGAGAAATCTCTGTGTGTAAGGGACAAGGTCAAAGACCTTTGTTGGATGCCCGTAGTTTTCGTGCCCTCAGACGACACTGCATCCCTCATCGGCATGATTCTGTCAATGACATTACTAAATGGGCCCAGGAATACTTCCAGAAACCACTGTCGGTAAACACAATCCGCCGTGCCATCTACAGATGCTAACTAAAGCTCTATCATGCAAAAAGGAAGCCATATGTGAACATGGTCCAGAAGTGCCGTTGTGTCCTGTGGGCCAAGGCTCATTTAAAATGGACTGTTTCAAAGTGGAAAAGTGTTCTATGGGGAGACGAGTCCAAATGTGATATTCTTGTTGGAAATCACGGACGCCGTGTCCTCCGGGCTAAAGAGGAGGGAGACCTTCCACCGTGTCATCAGCGTTCAGTTCAAAAGCCAGCATCTTTGATGTTATGGGGATGCATAAGTGCAACGTGCAGCTTGCATGTTTTGGAGGGCAATTAGTGAAAGGTATATAAAGGTTTTAGAGCAACATATGCTCCCCTCCAGACGACATGTATTTCAGCAGGAAAATGCAAAACCACATACTGCAGCTATTACAACAGCATAGCTTCGTAGTAGAAGAGTTCGGGTGCTGAATTGGCCTGCCAGCAGTCCAGGGGTCCGTTCTTCGTATGTCGCTAACTCAGTTAGCAGGATTTTTATTGTTGCTGATTTCACTTGATTTTGGATCATTTGGTTCTTCGAAACTCATCCTGGACTTGCTTTCATAGCAACAGGTCCGTAAGCTTATACCTGCTCGGGAGCAGGCTTATTTAATGTAAACAGGATTAGATTGCATCTTTTTAAGCAGATAATTAAAATGATAATTAAAATCGGTCCCAGCCACCGCTACTTTATTACAAGATCACCGTACTGGTCCAGGCACAATCATTTAAAATAATAATAATTAAAAAATTAATATGAAAAAATAAAAATAAAAATAAATTTAATGTATCTGTTATAACATTTATGTAGTTTTGTTCGCTTGGCTGTTTCCTTATAAAGACCCAGAAATATGTCAAGTTTTTCATCAGATGTCTTTTTTAATGATATGATGTCATTACGTTGCTTTCCTGCCCCCAGCTAATTGCTGCGTTGCTGATGGTTTCGAGTATTTCGAGTACCTTTTCTGGGAACACGAGAATGCGCAGTAATCTTAGACAATTTAATCGAGATATTTTAATCTAATGCGCAAATTCGTAAAAGAACCAAATTAACCAGAGATTAGTTATCAAGATTATAAATCTGGAATCTTTCAAATCATCTCAGATGTATTAAGCGAGGTACGAAGAACGGACCCCAGATCTTTTAAAAGAATCATTAAAAGAAAAATATGTCAAAGACGACCACAAATAAAAGAATGGTACCAAATTCCAACACCAAACTCCAGAAACTCATAACCTCAATGTCTAGACGTCTTCAAGCTGTTTTGAAAAGAAGAGGAGCTTCTTTTACCATGCTACACCATGGTAAACATGCCCCCGTCCCAACTATTTTGAGACCTGTAGCAGGCATCAAATTTGAAATGAGCTCATTTTGTGCATAAAATTATAAAATATATCAGTTTAAATGTTTGTTATGTTATCTGTGTGCTATTGTGAATAAAATATTGTCTCGTGTGATGTGAAAGTCTTTTAGTTTTAATTTTATTAAAATTTAAAAAACGTCCCAACATTTCCGGAATTCGGGTTATATTAAAATGAATCACGCAACGCGATTTACTAAAATTTGCGATTGTCAAATTACTGGTATTTGCGCCATTATTTAACGCTCAAAAGCAGGTGGTAATTTGCGTTTCTCTTGGTAGATTGCGCTGGTCATTATGGAAATGATCTGGCTGCGTCTGTGTTCTTTAAAATGTGTATTGTTAGTAAATCATCCGCAGAATTTTCCCCTCCCATCTGCGCTTTTATGGAATTGCACTATAACGCTAATTTGCCCTGTTTAGTAAATCTGGCCCCTAGTGTGTTGCGTGGATTATTGCTTATAATTTTTCTTATGTATTTTGAACTAGTTAGCCTTTTTTGGCCTCTTTGTAGGCCAGATTTAAACTTCAATCTTGTCGAAAGCACATTATTTTCAAAGGTTTTACAGGTTTTGAACTTGTACTGACACCTTTTGGCCTGGATGCATTAAGTTTGTCATTGTAAACATTTATGATAATTAAAAATAATAATAAGTATCTCATCATATTAGTTGCAATAATGAAAATCAGATTTTGAGAACTGTAGTAGTAGAAACTTAAAATTTTCTAAGCCATAGAATCTCATGCTAACATCTTTTTCATCATATTTGTCAAAAGCGCTATTAATTTATTAAGGTATAAACCTATATTTTCTTGTTGAGCTTCACAGTTTTGACTTTCATTGACTATTATAGTTTGAAAAAAACAACAACAACTTGACAGTCTTCAAAAAAAATGTATTTTGTGGTCTGCAGAAGAAAGTAAGTCATGCAAGTTTGAAACAACTTGAGGGTGAGTAAATGATGACCTAGTATTGTGTTATCAATAATACTTTAATAATTACTTTAATAAGATGCTTCTGACTGAATAAATTGAAGGAAAAGTGAGGAGAACATATTATAAAACTTAAGTTCATGAAGGCCTACTTGATTTGCTAACATTGCCAAGCATTTTGGTAAAAGTAGACCCAATCCATAGTAGAATTGCTGCTTATTGTTAACCGTTTGACTTAATGAAGCCATCACATGACCAGATCAACCACATGACTTTATCGACCTGCTGTAAATGTACACAAATAAAACTATATTACCAAAACAATGATGTTGCAAAATAATGCCAGTATTTTCAGGTTTGGCCACTGCAATGAGTTATGCCGGCAGCTGTATCAACAGTTTGAGCACATCTGATTGGAGCATTGTTAGAATATGTCATTTTTGCTTATGTTAATCATTGGCAGTCCTGAGGCAAGATCGTACATGTGGTGCACGGGAAAAAATTACCAACTTGGTCGCAAATCAGTTCCAATGAGGGTGGAAGTGGAAAGGAGAGCAGGCATGATCCCATGATACTGCTGCAAATAAGCGACGAGAAGTGTGTGTTGGAGAGCTGTGAGCTAGAGAACGCTGCTGCTGCTGTAGGAAATAACAAGGGTTGTGTTCTTGTAGCCCAAGTGGTAGAGCATGCCACTAAACAACGCCAGGGTCATGGGTTCAGAATAGCATATATCTCGACTGTATTAAGTTGCTTCGAATGAAATCAAATGCTACATGAATGCTTTACTTATGTATTTCCACATTGTGAATTACAATGGTGATAGAAATTCCTTTTAAATGTGTACTGTTAAAAGGTCCAGAGTTAGTAAGATTTTTGTTTTGTTTTGTTTTTGAGAATACAAAACAAATAAATGCTGCATTTATTTGATCAGTAAAACAGCAATTTTGTGAAATATTTTTACAATTTCAAATAACTATTTTCTATTTGAATATATTTTAAAATGTAATTTATTCCTGCGATGCAAAGCTGAATTTTCATAATCATAACTCCAGTCACATGATCCTTCAGAAATCATTCAAAAATGCTGATTTGCTGCCCAAGAAACATGCATTGTTATTATCAAATGTTGAAACAGTTGTGCAGCTTATTATCTTTTTCTGCAAACCATGATACAGGATTCTTTGATGAATAGAAACTTCAACAGAACAGCATTTATAGGATAAATAAATATGTTTTAACATTTTAAATATCTTTACTGTCAATTTTGATCAGTTTCATGCATCCTTGCTGAATGGAAGCATTCATTTCTTCTTAAAAAAATAAATAAAAGACTAGTATAAATGGTAATTATTATAAGCACCAACAATCTATGAAATTCTGTACTGAATCCAAGAATTTTGTCTCATACTACATATTAATGATGTGTTTAATATTATAATAGTAATAATAATAATCTGAGTTGCACCTTTAGAAATAATATGCTTTTGACGAGTAGGAGTGGGGTCTAAATCCAGCAACCAATGGCAAAGTAGCTAAAAATATATTTCAAAAAATAAAATTGACAACAATATGTCATATAATAATAATAATATCATTAAATAAGATATTTCAATCACTTATCAAAATCTATGCAAACACAAAAATGGTTGAGATTTTTGGTTTTTCTAAACTTACTGTAATAATTAAATGAGCGCTTTAGCTGTAAAGTAAGTGTGTTCTCATCTGGTGTAAAGGAACTGGGCCAAGTGATGCACCAGAAGCCAAATGCCTGGAGTATTCTTCCTCCTGTACGGGTTTACACCTTTCCTAATTTAGTATCACTGATCCACACCTCATCCCTCTATAGCTGGCAAAGAGAGTTTTACTTCAACTGCAGATTGCTAGATATAGAAAGACAGAAATGTATGCATGCTTGCACTGATGCACTCATTCATGCACAGATACATTCATGTGTGCATTCATTCCTTTTTGTATAAAAGACAAGGGGAATATAAAGTCTTGAATTCTGAAAGACAGATTATGTTTGGAATGTAATACTGGCATACTGCCTCTGCATACTGCATACAATTTGGTATTATTAAAAATAGTATGTGAAATCAAACACATCATGCAATGATACAGTTCTAAACAGTAGTATGTGACATTGTTTGGCTAATACATTTGGGCAGCGGTGATACATCTACTATAATATATAAATAATAATATAAATATTTAAATAATGAAAATATACAAAATGCACTGTAAAAAAGTTACAGTAAAAAAAAAAAAAGATTAATACATAAAAAAACAAAGATTATGAGTTGTATTTCAGTCTTTCTACTTTAAAATGTCATATTTAATTCAATGTGTTATTTGTGATTGTGAAATTTACCGTATTTATTTCTGAGTGAAAAGTTTTCTTTGCCAAAGTGTATTGTAAGAATACGCTTCTACAATATGTTAAAATGATAAATATAAATAAATAAAATAAATAAAAGCAACTAATGATAATATAAATAATATAAATAAAAACAACTAATGATAATATCTGTATATTTTGTCAGAATACATGTCTGCAATGTTCAAATGATAAATAGAAGTAAAATAATATTAATAGTGTATATTGACAGAAAACACAGCTACATTGTGTTTGAATAACAAACAAACAAATACATGAATATTGTCAGAATACATGGCTACAGTGCGCATGAATAACAACAATAAATAAATAAATAAATACCACATTGTCACAGAAGGGCCAGGCTCATCCCAAGACCAATTACCACGATCCATCTCACCTGAGTTTTGAGCACCCTCACCTGCACCTCATCACAGCTGCAATCACCTCTCACATAAAGCCACCATCCACAGATCACCAGTTGTCCGATCTTGTTGTTTCTACAAGGACCGACTCCGTACGAAGCATCGAGCTGAGTATACCGCCTGACATTAACACTCATTTATACTTACCTGTTTCTCTGTTCCTCTTCATCCTCCGACCGCAGTCTCCAACTCCTGGTTCCCGCTACCATTCCCGTATGCTCTGAGATTCATACGCACCTATAAAGGGAAAAGGACTGTTAGTATCAAGCCTCAAAGATCACCGTCTCGTACGAAGAAGAACCACTCACCTGACTCCACGTCCTTCACCGTGTGCTGTGTTCACTCACGATCTGTAAATAAACCACTTCACTGAAACCACTTACCTCTGTGTCTGACAGTTCCATTACACACATATTCAAAATACATAATTACTTGTAAATGGCTGTCTATGAAAATAGTAAAAATATTATGGTGTATAGTTACAGCACCTATCAGAAGTGCTTGGTATTACTTCCAGTTCACACAAACTCACTGTATAGTGTCACATAATAGCTGTTGTTCACAGTGTACTCTCTTGTATGCTGTAAATTACAGAAAATGTAGTCAGTTATCCAGGTATTCAAGGCTTACGGAAAATTTGCCTATATATTACAGAAATAGTAAGTAGGATGACATTCTGAACATAGCCGTGTAGTTTCTGGTTCATCTTGAAACCAAAGCCCTGGGAATAATAATTGAATGCTGCTATAGATTCACAACACACTGGTAAGTCCCAGAATGACCAATTACACCTAAGCTTATTCTAATTTATTCACCAGATGCTCACATTATAATTGTAGTCTAACAATCTGATTTAACAAACTAATTCATCCATTTCAACGTAGCAGATATGACAGACACCGGATCCACATCCACATCGTTGAGTAGTTCAATACAAGTTGTGCAACTGTCAAACTGCATTGTGTACCAGCTGCAATCACAGACGATATGCAAACACACTACTTATTGATAGACTACCGCTTAACATAGGGATTTACATACAGAGTAAAGACCAATATCCCGCGTCTGTATTGAGCTCACAGAGACTCACCTTTGACCTGAAAAGCATAGTCACCCGATGCTTTCAACATATGCACTTAACAAATCCTGGAATACCACTCAGTTTAAAAGGTTCTTGTTATTTTCAAAGCTTTCCCATAGTGCATGTCTGACGGGAGATGTTATCTTCATATATTCTCCTATAATGCTTCTTCCTCAACAAACAAACAAAAAAAACTTTTCCTATACATTATTTGTATTATATTGACAGACATCAAAGCTGTGGAGATTCTATTTCATATAAATGCTGTTTGAACTTTTTCTACTTTTTTGAGATTTCTATTCATCAAAGAATTCCAAAGAACCCAAAAAAAGAAGAAAAAAAAGAGTATCAGTTTCCACAAAAATATTAAGTAGCATAACAGTTGTCAACATTGACAATAATCATAAACGTTTCTTAAGCAGAAAATCAGGATAGTAGAATGATTTCTTAAGGATCGTGTGACACTGAAGACTAAAGTAATGATGCTGGACATTCAGCTTTGCATCACAGGAATAAATTACATTTTAAAATATATTCAAATAGAAAACAGTTATTTGAAAATAGCAATAAGCCTAATAATAACAATATTACTATTTTTACAATTTTTTTTTTACAGTGAGCATAATGCAAGCATAATAGATTACTTTTAAAAACAGAAAAAAAAAATCTGTATCTGTATTTTCACTGATTGGATCATGAAACATGGGCATTACCAGATCTGAGGGAGATGGATTATAGAGGAAAAATAAGATATTTCCTATGACGCGATGGCTGCATCCCAAATTGCATACTCTCTGAAAAGTTCCTTTTTTTGAACAAGTAATTACTTTGCAACTGTTAAAAAAAACTGTCTATATGTATGAAAGTAATCCGGATGTAATACATCTGTCATGTTGTTGATCGCTAAAGCTTCCATTGTACATGCGATTAAAAACCTCGGAAGCAGTCATCCTGGGCCATAGCAAAAAAATAAATTTTTAAATATATATTTAAATAAATAATAATAATAACAATTATTATAATTATAATAATAAACTCATTTTAAAAAAATGCTAAAATATGTTTCAAAATATATTTATGTAATTTTTTATACATTTTCTAAATTGTTGGCCCATTTTTGTATATTTTTGAAAATATATTTAAAAAATATATGCAGTATATTTAAACGCATATAAAAATATACCTTGCCTTATATATTTCAAACCAAGAAAATACATTCACATATTTCACACTTAAAGAAGAAGAACACAAAATATATATATACATTTTCGATCCCTAGTAGGTCATTCCAAACATATTTGCATTCCACATTTCCATTGTATTTTCTTGTCCCTGCAATACATTTTAAAATATATTAATACATTTTAAAATATATTAATACATTTTATATTTCAAAAATATAATTCAATTAGATTTACTGTTTACAACATATCTTTAGCGTGTATTTAAAATATATTTTGGCCACAAAACTTTTCTTGCCATATTGGGGTATTTGCCTACTGATTTATGAATTCTGTAAATTTAGACACACAACTCTTTTCATATACTGTATTTCACCTATCCACATTTTTCATGAACGTGCATTTTTACTGGAACAATGCTTTAAAATTCCAAACTTTTGTGTTTGTAGTCAAATTTTATGTATATAGCTGCATTGAAAACACATGAGCGCACATATCCCATGTACAGGTCCTGTTCTGGGGAACGTTTGGAGGAATTTGTAATGATAAGAGCACACATTATTATTAACACATTATATTACTATTTTACACACAGTATTTTAGGGTGCTGCAAGGACAGTAAGGAAATTTCATATTTCAGAAGGTTTTGGCACTAATGAATCATTCGTAATAAAACGGGAACACTCCTCCTCACTGGCATTGGTCAAAAAATGTGTAATCCTGCCCCAAATTCATGACATGTTGTCAGAAACATTCTCACTTACTTACAGTTGTCTCTCCATGTTCAGCTAGTGCGAGAAAAATACAACACTTCAGCTTTAAGATGAAATCTCTTTTTTGCTAAGAGCATAAATCTGAAAATAATTTCAAAAGCAAGGGTAATGTCCTTCACTTTCAGAGCTACTGCCATCCGCCGCCACATGCTGTGCAGCCCTCAGCGGACCGTAAGAAATGTTTTGAACAATATGGTGTCAAAAAGAATTCGGTTTCCCTCTACCGTCGGAACGAACATGAAATATGTGGGAAAAATAAATAACTTCTGCACAATGCCAACCCAGGGAAACACGAGAGAGTGATTGTGCTTCAAAGCCACAGGAATATACAGTATTAACAACAGTGATATTGCAACACCTCCATTACAGGCCATGTTACATGAATCATTACCGCCGGTGACTTTTGATATTCGATAACATCCATCACGGAAGATTCAGAGAATAAAAACACATTGCATGAACATTCATAGTCAGGGGGCCGTCGCTTTACCCCTGAGTTTGCCTGTCGCTCCTTTAATCAAACCTGACTTTTTTACACCACCAAGGGGATCCAGGGGAATCAAAATGTCATTATTCTGCAGGGATATGCTCGACGAACCTCACTGACCTAAGTTGGAGGCTACGCTGTGCTGCGAAAGTAGACGCTATACAGTCCAGCTTTTAAAATAGAAAAGTTACCAGACAGCAGACGACTTTGAGTTTGTGAATGCACTCAAAAGGTATTTTCAGTCATGTCTGTTTTTGAGAAATGCAACTGCATTTAAGCCATTGGCTCCATCACATCTTGTGAATTTCAGTCTGGATTGCTTCACTACCTGTGGCGACTTTATTATAAAAACATCAGACATTTCTTGTAATTGCTCAAATGTGCATTTAACACAAAAGGCTGAGCCAGAAATAAGGCTTATAACTCAATAAAGGAGTTACGAAACTGAAGAATCAGATCTCTACCTACAGACGTCTGCCAAGGTTCTGCTGAATATATTCAAAGGTCTTTGAAGTGACTTCTGGGTTGTTCAGGCTACTTGTTTCCACTAAGGGCTTGTGAGCACAGGCTGTCTGCCGCAGAAAAGGCTGTCTGGAAAAGTGAAAGAATGACACTGGCCTCGGCTTTGCATCTCAAAGTCTGTCTGAAATGTATGTCTGGAAAGTAAAAGATGTGAGCGGAAGGGAACACATGAGGTTTTATAATATCGTTCTTAATGAAAAAGTTTGAGCATGCCAAATCTCTGCCGGCAAGTCTTTTTCAGGGTAAGTAATTAAATGTCATAAACATTGTGTACGCTTTATTGCACTCTTCACGGCCCAGTAGATCTAAAGAGAACAGTAATGTGACAAAGTTCCTCTGAGGTCTGTGACGGTGAAGAATCAGTACATTATTAGTTGCTTTTTTTTTCTTTTTTTTTACTTTTAAAGGGGTCATGAAATGGAGGATTTCATGAGCGTTCTTGTTACAAATACGGTATAAGAGGTTACTCTACCAAAAAACATACTTCAAGTTTCGTAACTCAAAATTAACTCCCAGTCTAAATTATGAATTATTCTTTTCTACCCTTCTGAAAGACCCGGATTTGAAATCGATGTTCCAGTTTCCACTTGATACATCCCTTAACATGTGTCATTGTTTTATGCAATCAACGAATTCAAAGAGTTCCAAAAGTAATGCTCATTACATATGCTAAGATGTCAGCCAATCAGAGGAGTGGGTGTTTATATTGAAGTCTCACAGCAGACCCGCTCTTCCAGTGGAGCGTTCAAATTATTTATTTATATATAAATTATGACTGTTTTGAAAAAAAACTAAACTAAGATTATAAGTGCACCTCAGGAAACATACAATTGTTTAAAAAGGCCTTTCATGAACCTTTTGAAATGTGGAATTGGTATAAGGAACCAATCAATTTGATGCGTAAAGACTGTAAAATAATATTTATTGTAGTCAAAAGTCTTTCACCCACAGTCAGAAGTTCAAATTCCACTGAGAAATTGCTAGTACATTTCAAAATTACACAAAAAAGTAAAGTGAAATGAAGAAAGGCTGAAGAAGTACTTTCTTGTAAAATGTACTCCAGTATTCTTTGCATTTACAACTTCTTAAAACAAGTTCTTAAAAAAAAAAAACTGTCGTAAGCTAGTATGACCAGCTGGAGAAGTAGCTTGTTTGCAAGACCAAGATGCTAAAAAGCAGCTAAGATGTTTCAAAACAGTTTAAAACCAAAATCCTAAAATCCAACATGAGCCTAATTTTCCAGCAGAGACAAATCAGCATGCATTTAGGAGAATTTTAGTGCACTAAAGTACAAGTATGCATTGAAACTAGCTAATGCATTCATTTTGCAGCTGGGGGATAACTCTATAGCATAATAATAAGCTAACACAATACTTTGTCTGGGAAGTAAAAAATCATTGGAGTTAAATTGTCATGCTGTGTTGGAATCTATTATTGCATTTTTTAGCCTTATTGCCACTTAATATTGACAGGGAAGTGGAGAAAGGGCAGGAAATACAAAGTGGAGAACAGGATCTGACATGACAAGCCATACTTGCGTAAACTTGCGGCACCCCCATAAGCAGCACAGCTCATGTCAGACCACCATGCTATTGACTAACATGTATACCATCTATACGCTTATGAAAAAGATGCACATTTTAGTACACTTTTAATAAGAGTTTAAACGTTTATGAAAATAATATACTTTCAAGAATATACTTAAGTGTGAACTGAATCTTCTGTTTTTGGACACTTAAATTGCTTTTGTCCCATTTAAATATAACTTAAGTTAATTAAGTAGGTCTTAAGTACATCTTTATATGTATGTTTACATTTATTTATTTTTTAGCTTGTATGCTATATATTTAAATAATTTTGTAGTTTCACATATGTAATGATGAAGCTGCAATGTAGTGCATTTAAACAATTTAACTGTTATTAATGTAATACTGAATAACAAACAGTTAAAATTACATGCTTAAGCGTGTTAGTCAATGCATCAAAATAAGCATTCTTCTTTAAAGCATGACAAAGCATAATGATTTAAAATGTATACTTTAAAGTAAAAATTTTGATTGAACTTTACTACAAAGTTATTATAATAATTATTATTTATTCATTTTTTGGAGTGTACTTAATTGTGTTAAGAAACATTGTCCTGAAAGTGTACTCTCTTACACTTCTCTCACACAAAACAGATTTTTTTTTCAGAATTTACTCACCCTCATGTTGTTTCAAACCTGTATGAATTTATTTCTTGCTGGTAGCCATTGACTTCCATAGTGAGGGAAATACAATGGAAGTCAATAGCTGCTGGCGTCTATTTATTTAGTTACCAACATTCTTAAAAATATCTTCGTTTGTGTTCAGCAGGAACAACCTGAGGGTGAATAAACAATGACAAAATTTTGGGGTGAACTATCCCTTTAAAAAAAAAAAAAAACACCATTCACACCTCCTGCAACCCCCCTCTCCCCCACATCTGCACTGCAGAGAAGAGAAGATGATGTGCGCCAGATCTTCAAATAGAACAAGAGAATGAAGGCACCAGGCCCAGACGGTGTGACACCAGCCTGTCTGAAATCCTGTGCTGATCAGCTGGCCCCCATCTTCACACATATCTTCAACAGATCACTGGAGCTGTGTGAAGTCCCCTCATGCTTCAAACGCCCCACCATCATCCCCGTCCCAAAGAAACCCAAGATTACAGGACTTTACGACTACAGACCTCTGGCTCTAACATCTGTGGTCATGAAGTCATTTGAAAAACTGGTTTTGGCTTATCTGAAGGACATCACTGGACCCTTACTGGACCCCCTGCCGTTTGCCTACAGAGCAAACAGGTCTGTGGATGATGCTGTCAACATGGGACTGCATTACATACTGCAACACCTGGATAGACCAGGGACTTATGTGAGGATCCTGTTTGTGGACTTCAGCTCGGCCTTTAACACTATCATTCCAAACCTCCTCCTGCCCAAACTAACTCAGCTCTCCGTCCCCACCTCCGTCTGTCAGTGGATCAACAGCTTCCTAACAGACTGGCAGCAGCTAGTGAGGCTGGGAAAATACACATCCAGCACCCGTACGATCAGCACTGGAGCTCCTCAGGGCTGTGTTCTCTCCCCACTGCTCTTCTCCCTCTACACCATCGATTGCACATCTAAAGACCCCTCTGTCAAGCTCCTGAAGTTTGCAGATGACACCACAGTCATCGGCCTCATTCAGGACGGTGACGAGTCTGCTTACAGACAGGAGTTTAAGGAGCTGGCTGTTTGGTGCAGTCTTAAGAACCTGGAGCTCAACACTCTCAAAACAGTGGAGATGATCGTGGACTTCAGGAGAAAACCCCCTGCTCTCCCCCCACTCACCATCATGAACAGCACTGTGACTGCAGTGGAGTCATTCAGATTCCTGAGCACCACCATCTCTCAGGACCTGAAGTGGGACATTCACATTGACTCTATTGTCAAAAAGGCCCAGCAGAGGTTGTACTTCCTTCGCCAGCTGAGGAAGATCAACCTGCCACAGGAGCTGCTGAAACAGTTCTACTCTGCCATCAGTGAATCCATCCTCTGCACTTCTATAACTGTCTTGTTCAGCTCAGCTACCAAATCTGACCACAGAAGACTACAGAAGGTAGTCCGGACTGCTGAGCGGATCATTGGTACAACCCTCCCCACTCTCCAAGAGCTGTACTTATCCAGAGTAAGTAAAAGGGCTGGCAAAACCACTCTAGACCCCTCACATCCAGCACACTCCCTCTTTGAACTGTTGGCGTCTAGTCGACGCTACAGAGCTCTGAGCACCAGAACAGCCATACATAGGAACAGTTTCTTCCCTCAGGCAATCCATCTCATGAACATTTGAACTCTTTTAACACACATACTTATTACATTTCAAATTTGCACCTAACTATTTTGTATATTGTGTTTGTGCTATTTTGCATATTGTCCATTTTGTATATTTGTACATTATTTTTTTATTATCTGTGTCCTGTCCTGTCGCTGTCATTCTGTCGCACTGTGGAGCTACTGTCACTAAAACAAATTCTTCATATGTGCAAACATACCTGGCAATAAAGCTAATTCTGATTCTGATTCTGATTAAATTGCTATTATTTCATCAATATCTGCAAATACATCTTTTGTGAAGTACTGTATTCTACAAGTGCACATTTAAGCAATTATTTTTCACAAGAGTATGCTTGTGTAGTCCCCCATACAAATTACAAAACAAACAGATACACATTGTCTAGAAGTAATGCATGATACCTCTCATACTCAGGGCTGAATTTGTCCAATAAAATGCTCTCAAATGAGAACGTTTCTCTTTTCGATTACCAACAGCAAGAAGCATTACATTATACTTATTCCAGTTCAGCAGATGCTTTTATCCAACACAACGTACAAATAAGGAACATAACAAGCAACGATATTTATATTGCACAATATCTTGTACAAACTAGATTACACCATTTTTTCCTTGTTACTAGATTACTAGCCCATTGGCTACTTTAAAAACGTAAAGCTCTACAATAAATCCCCACTAAACTTAACTTCAACAAGATAAAGAAAAGATTTTACACCAGAAGGCACTACAATACAACAGCACTGTACACAATATAGCATAATCAGCATGTCAGTAAATAATCACGAATATGATTAACAAATCAATATGCTGCCTAGGGGTAGAAACAGTCTCTAAATCTTTTGGACCTAGTTCTGATGCTGTTTAACCTTCAGCAAGATTGCAGTGAATGGATTCCTGAATGATGGCACAAGACCAAATTATAGCAATGGCTGCGGTGGATGCCTTCAATGGAAAAAAATCTCTGACCCAGTTATCTTCCCTGCAGTCACGACTGCTGGCTTTTCAACGGTGTGGCCGCATTGCCAACAGCCGCCAGTCAGGACACAGCACAATGATGGCGCGAATCGGTACTTATGAAAAAAATTATCCCTCATTCAAGCTACTGTGTATCTGCTTCTCTAGGAATCTAAAACACAGGCTAATATTGCTGTCCAATACCCCAAAGAGTAGCAGGTCAGCACAGCTTTGATTTTGTGTGTACAGCAGTCCGGCATTTATTTTATATAATACAACTCCCAGAGGATATTAAAAGTAGACTCAGCAAGATGAATGTCTCAACATTTCTTTATGGTACTTGATAAAGTAAGACTTTGGATCTAGACTGCAGTTAAATATTAATGTCTGTGGAAGCAAACAGGGCCGTTAAAGTCTTGTGGGTTGAATGAAATCCGAAAGTGACAAAAACAGGCAATGCAAAGCAATACAGTCCCAGGCACCTAATTGTCCGACAGGAAACGTTTTTTGTATTTACTCTGGAAAGAGCCTGCAACTGTCACCAAAAATATAGAGGTCGTAGCCTAAATGATAATTTTTCATCATTATGACTTCATCATTTGGTCATATTATGACTTCACTGAGCCTTTCTAAAGTGGTGTAGGAGGGGACAGTGATCTATGAATCATAACTGGAAATTATGTCCTGAAGTGGGTATTAAACTAAATATTTTTAGGAAAATTAGCACTTTGGAGGATATCAGAGACTGAATCAGACAAATTTAAGATGCATCAGAACATTGAAACCTGAGAAGCTGAGATTCCAGAAAGAAAGGCCTCAAAGCTGTAACAGGACAATGTCATAAATCAGATTCCTGGCTCCAACTAGTTTGAAGCAAGCCTAACCAGCAAGCCTCTTTCACAAAACAGCTTGCAACATTGAGACAAAAGAACACTTGTTGATAGTTCCAATTCAGGAAAGAGACTGTCACATTTGGGGCAAGTAATCAAGACTGATGGTCAAAGAGATGGCCGTCACATGTAAACCTGTGATAGAAAATCATGAGCTACAGACTCTCTTGGGCAGGTCTCCAGACATAGAAGACAGACCAAACCAAAATTCCTTTGTCTAAAGAACATGCCTTCGTTCTCCATAGAACTACACAAAGACTTTATTTTTCATATGCACATAAAATCATCCTAAAAGGACATTTCTATGCAGAACCCCATATTATGTTTGTAACCCACATATTAGACTATCCATGTTTTAATCACTCATTGTGTATGTCTTGCTTTTAATAATTATTGAATAGCTTAAGCCTTAAAGGGTAATATTCGTGTTTGGTATGTATGAGTTTGAAAATTCATGCTTTAAATGTTTCTTCCAATCAATTATTTGTCAAATGCATCATAGTCTTGTTATAGAAATCATGTCCAAAAGTATACTTTGCAAGGGCCTGTAAAATTCGGACCATGTGACTGATAAGATGCTGACTTATGATGGAAGGAACACCCCTAGCTAATATAATAGCCTATCTAATTGGTCAAGACACCAGAGGGGATGTGTCCAGAAGCCGAGTTTAAAAACTCAGGACACCATCAAACTCTCTCTTAGTCTCTTAGTTACTCTCTTCTTCTTAAAAATGATCTCTTGGTCACCCTTCTCCTTTTCTTCTCTTTTGCCACCGCGTTTTGATGCTGCTCTTTGAGTGTAGCTGATAATACTGAGAGACCTTATATATGGATGCTTAGATAGGTGTCGTATTCCTATAGGTAGATGGGGATCAGCTGAGAGTCAGCTGATGCGAGCTTGATTAACTTGACCTGCCAGAACTAACACAACACTTGATTTTTATCAAATAAATGCAGTCTTGGTGAGCGCAAGAGACTAAAACATTATTATTCCAAACTTTTGACTGGTAGTGTAGGCCTACATTTTTTATAATTTCCAAAGTAGCCAGACTTGATAAAAAACACCACAAAAGCAGCTTACACTTTATTTTACACTTTATTAAGTCATTGTTACAGTGTAATTGTACATACTGTATAAGTACTGAGAAATATTAATTAACTATATATACTTACTATAGGGTTAGGGTTAGGATAAGGGTTTGGTTTAGGGTTAGTTGCATGTAATTAAGTATACTTTATTGTTATTATAATAGTAAGTATGTAATGTGTAATAATAATAATATAATTTGTTACATTTATATAGCGCTTTTCAAGGCACTCAAAGCGCTTTACATAGTAAGGGGGGTGTCTCCTCGTCCACCACCAGTGTGCAGCATCCACCTGGATGATGCGACAGCAGCCATAGTGCGCCAGAACGCCCACCACACACCAGCTTATTGGTGGAGAGGAGACAGTGATGAAGCCAATCAGTAGATATGGGGATGGTTAGGAGGCCATGATGGTCAGAGGCCAATGGGCAAATTTGGCCAGGATGCCGGGGTTACACCCCTACTCTTTTTCGAAGGACATCCTGGGATTTTTTATGACCACAGAGAGTCAGGACCTCGGTTTAACATCTCATCTGAAGGACGGTGCTTTTTACAGTATAGTGTCCCCATCACTACACTGGGGCGCTAGGACCCACCCAGACCGCAGGGTGAGCACCCCCTGCTGGCCTCACTAACACCTCTTCCAGCAGCAACCTAGTTTTCCCCAGGAGGTCTCCCATCCAGGTACTGACCAGGCTCAACCCTGCTTAGCTTCAGTAGGCAACCAGTCTTGGGCTACAGGGTGATATGGCTGCTGACAAGGACAATGTAAAATAAAGTGTTACCCAAAAGCATAATGCATGAAACATGAAAACTTCATACCATTTCCATGCATCAATCCATGATTTACAGTCATGCCCACCGTTCATTTACACTGTATGGAAAAGCAGCTTCGACATTATACTATAAAAAAACTTCATTTGTGTTCTACAATGATAAACAAATATGACAGGATTTTCATTTTTGATTTTGCTATTCCTTTAAGAATAGTAAAAACAATTAGAAAAATGCTCGTTTGACTTAATTAGCACTTGAGAAAAAAAGTTATTTAAGCTTCAACAGTTCCTGTAGACTCAATTACTGCATGACTGATTCCAACATTAGAGTGATGTGACAGCGTTACCTGAGGAGGTCTTATGTGCAGTCTTATACAGCAGCCCACATCTACTGTAATAGCACTCAGATACTCAGATAAATAATCTTGATTAGACAGTGATGGGGGCGTAAGGGCCCTCCTATCGAATTCATTACGCATGGATCGACAGGTAAGACGAAAACCCTATTTAGGACTAAAGCTAATCAAGCTAATGCACAAAATTAAAATACGATGATTACATTTTAGAAAAGAGAGAAAGACTAAAAATGTCTTTCTCTATGTGCTCCACTGGGAAGAATTATGTTTAATGATAGATGAAAGGAAAACTTAAGAAGTTAAATATCATGCTGGGAAATGACTCAAGGGATGTGATAGTGAGGATTTTGTGGAGGTGTTCCCCAGTGTCAGCTGGTTCTAGACATAGTCAGAAATTCAACTAGACTAGTTTAGACATAACAGAAAAAATCAATTTAAAAAAAAAAATAATTTACTTGCATCCTCAGTGCACACTCTCATTAATATCTGAAGAGTTTATTTGAGTTTATTTGCAAGAACAGATAACTCAGTTTTTTACATTTTCAAAAATCATGTTTTATTAATTATTTTATTATTTATTAATATTAATAAATTGTTATTTATTTTAGTTATTTTTACTTAATCAAAATAAACAAACTGCAGTTTGATTGAGATTAACTGGAATGCACAATGAAAAAAAACCAAGATTTTTTAAAATTGTTAAAAACGGAGTTATCTGATTTTGCAAACGAATTATTCATTTGCACATACAGTGTAGTTCTAGCACATATGAACGTGTCAGTTTAGACACACGTTAGACAGACGTTATGTTGCTTATGCTCTTAAAAGCCTTAAAAAGTATTTTGCTTATCACTTGGAATTATAAACTGTGCTCACATATAATTTTACGATGGACAAAATCTAATAAATCTAAAACCAAAAAAAAGAAAAAAAAATGCTTTATAGTTTTAACAAAATGAAATTAGTCAGTTCACAATGATTCTGTGCAAACTCTGCAAAGTGTGCAAAAAAAAAATAATCAAATCACATCTCATACTCATAGTTTGTCAGTCTGTACAGTTTGTGCTTTGTGAATGCAGAGCACTCCAGGTTCACCTTATTTTCACTTTTGCTTAATTCTAGATACAGTATACAGTACATATATTTATGTATCGCTTTTTATTTTTCCTCTTTCCTACAACTTGTTTCACTTCTGTTTCAGTTTTTTTATAGCCATTTCTTACTAAGTTCTTACTAAGGTGTAAGTTGTTATTGTTTTAATATTTTGAATTGTTTTTAGCTTATTTAATTTTTTTTGATTTAAATGTTTACTATTGAAATGTTGTTGTATGCATTTGTCAATTTTCTTTAATTTCTTTATTTTCTTAAATGTGTGTATATAGTATTTACAGAGTTTTGACTTTTAGTTTTAGTTACTTTTTCTTATTTGTAAGTCGCCTTGGATAAAAGCATCTGCCAAATGATTAAAAGTAAAAGTAAAGTAAAAGTAAAGTATATTTGGCTGTTACCGGTTACTGTTCAAAGCTAACATTCAATATAGTTTGAGTAATTTTCCTTCTTTCCTTCCATAGAACCAGCACAAGTCATGAGATCCATGGCCAGTTGATTCCCTTTAAAGTTTAAAGTTCAGTTACCATCTTTGTAACAATTTTTTTTTTTTTTTTTTTATTATTATTATTTCACTTTAACTTAAAACATAAAAAAAAAAAAAAAAAAAAAAAAAAAAGTTGAACTATATTTCATTCCCTACACTAACCCTACCCCTAAACCTTCCCCTCACTCAAAACTTTCTTCATTTTTACATTTTAATAAAACATTGTTCAACACGTTTATGTTGTTATACCAGTGCTCCCTGTGTAATGCTGTGCGAACTAAATTTGAAATGCAAATGCAAACATTACCAAGCCAACCTTTGTTACTGATCTCTGCAGCGCCTTGGGATGAAACATAGAATGGAGAGCATTTGTCTTCTGTTAAAGGGCTGTTACTGAGTAACTGTGAGGTTTCCAACTGTTGTCTTGGCAGAGTGGTACTGCAGCCCCTCTTTAAAATGCATCATATTGATGGATGGCAGGTTATTTGCAACAACAAAAGGACAGACTGCGAAGGAGAGAGAAACTAGTTTACTCTACGCAGCCCGCAGATCATTCTAGAAGATCTGCCAAGAATACATGCCCTCCATCATTAGCTCAGGACGGATGAGAAGCGCAGATGGTAAAGCCGTGCTGCCATATGTCCTTTCGAGGCTACCCACCTGTCTGGACATACAGTGACACCGGGCTTTAGATTACACTCAGATTAGCCATTAAGAACATTTTCAGTTTCATACGGAGGTCTATTGTGCATCAGTAATTGCGCTTTCTTCTTTTATAAAGTGAACTGAATTCATAATCCACCCTTTTGAATATGTAATCCAAGCTGTTATGTACCGAACTGTTTGTACAACAATAAATGTGATTACATTTGAATTTTAAATGGCAGGTGTTTTGTTGCAAAGACAGAAAGACAACAAAGAGCACAACAAAGATGATCTCTGATGGAACTTTTCACATTATCACATAGATAGTATGTTGTCCTCTCGCATTAATAATACATTTGCTTTTTCAGCACATAACAGGAATATAAAATGAAAGCTATTAGCTCAGCAAAAGAGAAGGGGCTATTTTGTGATGCCTATCTAGCAGTCGGGTTGCCAAAAATCGGTCTCATGCACAAGAAATTGATTGAGTCACGCTGAGGATGTGAAGCAATAGATGTCTGTAATGATACTGTCACAAATATATGTTCAATAAGCAGTAATCCTGCGGCAATTGATCGCACTGTTGCTTCAGTAATGGTAGACTCGAAGTTTTCAGTCTTTTCACATTATGAAGGATTCAGTATTTTGCTCATGAAATTGCCATTATTATGCTGAATACTGCAATTATTTTCAATGCAACTGTTACGTGCAATACAACGTAAAATTGTCCTTCCTCAGATTCTACATTTCATGATACAACTTTCACTGCCTATTACCATTTCTCAGACACACTTACCATCTTACCAAAAATAAAAATAATAATAATAAGAAAAATAAATTACGCAGATTTTTTTTTTGACTCTTATGTTGATCCAGGATGCAATTTTTGATCGAAAATACAGTAAAAGCAGTAATATTCCAACTATTAATATTACTGAAAAAATACAATATATTATTATATTACTGAAATACATGATCACATGATCCATCAGAAATCATTCTCATATGCTCATTTGCTGCTCAAGAAATATTTCTTATTATTATCATAGTTGAAAACAATGCTGCTGCTTCATATGCTTGTGGAAACCATTATTTTATTATTTATTTTCAGGATTGTATGCATCCTTGCGGAATAAAAAAAAAGTATTAATTTATAAATTAATCAATCAATCAATTAATTTTACTGACCCTGTACAGTGGGGCAAATAAGTATTTGATACACTGCTGATTTTTCAAGTTTTCCCACTTACAAAGAATGGAGAGATCTGTAATTTTCATCGTAGGTACACCTCAACTGTGAGAGACAGAATATATATTAAAAAAAATCCAGAAAATCACATTGTATGATTTTTAAATAATTAACTTCCATTTTATTGCATGGAATAAGTATTTGATCCCCTACCAACCAGCAAAAATTCTGACTCTCACAGACCTGTTAGTTTGTCTTTAAGAAGCCCTCCTATCCTCCACTCATTACCTGTATTAATTGCACCTGTTTGAACTCGTTACCTGTATAAAAGACACCTGTTCACACACTCAATCAATCAGACTCCAACCTCTCCACTATGGGCAAGACCAAAGAGCTGAGGACAAAATTGTAGAGAAAGGTGAGGGATCAGCCTAGAACTACACGGGAGGACCTGGTCAATGACCTGAAGAGAGCTGGGACCACAGTCTTAACCGTTACCATTAGTAACACTACACCGTCATGGATTAAAATCCTGCAGCGTGCGCAAGGTCCCCCTGCTCAAGCCAGCACATGTCCAGGCCCGTCTGAAGTTTGCCAAAGACCATCTGGATGATCCAGAGGAGGCATGGGAGAAGGTCATGTGGTCAGATGAGACCAAAATAGAACTTTTTGGTATAAACTCCACTCGCTGTGTTTGGAGGAAGAAGGATGAGTACAATCCCAAGAACACCATCCCAACCGTGAAGCATGGGGGGGAAAACATCATGCTTTGGGGGTGCTTTTCTGCAAAGGGGACAGGACGACTGATGTATCGTGAGATTTTGGGCAACAACCTCCTTCCCTCAGTAAAATTCTTATTTGCCCCACTGTATATGTACAAGAAATTAGTGCACAAAATTTAGAAAACGTTTGGCTGTTTCTTTTGGTCCTGTAAATATAATTTTACTCACCATATTATTCCAAACCTTAATGACTTTCTCTCTTTTGTGGAACACAAATAGATTTTAAAAACACACAATAAAAGTGACCAATCAGAGTCAATCACAGCATGTATATCTTTTTAAACAAAGTAGCATTGTCACAAAATGTTCTGCTTGTTTTAGACGTGCACTCAAACTTTAAACTCCATCCGTTTCAAAAGTAAACTTTTGGCATCCATCCAAACACTGTTTGTTTCTCTGAAATGTTCAACATCACGGCAGCTTCCCGTATTCCTCCAAACATCATTTCTAAAGTGATCAGGAGCTGTTTGGAGCCTTTTAGAGATTTGTTTGTCATGTTTATTTCTTTCTGCTGTCAATTCCACTTGAATTACTGCTTTAAGCCTGTGTACTACCTCTGGGTCCTTCTTGCACGGATTCAAGCTTAGCACCAAAGCCTCCACCACTTATTCTGGATCTCCAAAGATAACTAAATTGTCCCCTTAATAAGAACGTTGGCCCACTCCACAATACACTCATCCCCTCCAACTCATTCCTCCGCTGAAATGGAGTGACTTGTTTTCAAATTGACTGTCACTCTAAGGTTCAGTCAATGGAGGTAATTGTTTCATTTGCTGTAGTTTCTAAGCTACTAAATCTGCGAAACCTTGTCTTCGCCTTATTCATGACTGCTCTTCTTCTGAGTTTGACAGGTGGAGATTTGCAGTGCCTTCTGTCTCACTTGAATCTTTGAAACACACTTTAAAATATGAAATCGTCATGCAATTTTCACAAAATATAGGCTCTGTTCTCAAACAAGCTGAGCTGCCTTACACCTGTAGGTATCATCCTGACTGAAATGGAACCTCATAAGCGGCTGCTTTGGAATGTTCTACATTGGCTCAGTCGGATTAAAAAGTTGGTGTAAACAATGTTTAAATAAAGCACTTTTAAAATTAGCATTTAGATCAACAGAATAGTACTTGTTATATATGTAAAAAATTACCGTGGCATATTGTTTAAAAGAATAGTTCACCCAAAAATGAACATTTCTGGAAATTGTACTCACTCTAAGGCAATCTGCAACGTAGATGAGTTTGTTTCTTCATTGAAAAATATTTGGAAAAAAATTGCATTACATGACTTGCACAATGGATCCTCTACAGTGAATGGGTCCCGTCAGAATGAGAGTCCAAACAGCTGATACAAAAACATCACAATAATCCACAAGTAGTGCATATGACCCCGGTCCATCAGAAGCAAATCCACTTCAAACCATTGTTTCCATTGCTTTCGCCAGTGAAAACTCATCTTATCTGAATCAGGAGGGAAATATGGAGAAGATTATGGAGTAGTGGCAATTTATAGTTAAAACCCCTTAATGATGGAGTTACAAACATCTCTTACGAACATGCAGCTTTTCATTTCACAAGATTGATGGATTGAAGTCGCGTGGAATATTGTGATTTTTTTATCAGATGTTTGGACTCTTATACTGACGGCATCCATTCACCGCAGAGGATCCATTGGTGAACAAGCGATGTAATGCAAACTTGATCCAAATCTGATGAAGAAACAAACTCATCAACGTCTTGTATGAACAATTCCTTTAATAAACCTTGTTTTCCTTTTGAATTAAGTTTATTCTTTGCTATTGGCAGATATTTTTTCTTGTTTTAAGCATAAACTCCCATGTTCATGAATTCCCATAAAACAAGACTTCTTGTCTTACGTCATTTTGCTTTTCAATTAAATGTTTTGATTTAAGAATGTTAAAAAAATACAAACCAGTGAAATAACTTTATTGCAGGATGTTTGGCGACAGAACAAATTATTGTCAAGTTTTTGGGTTGGGGATTGAAAACGTGCACGCAACACTGTACTATACCAGGCAAATACACGTCTGCGTAACGGTAATACCACACCAGCACTATTCACAAGCATATGTTAAGCTATATTAATGGTCACAGTGGAGGGGATTGGATTTCTTAAAAACCCTGTAACATCAATATCTCACTACCAGGGATATTTCTTTGCTCTATCCACTTATCCTTCCTTCCATCCACACATTCATGAAATTTTAATACTATTCCCATGACACGCATAAATCTAAAGGATCCAATGGACATAAGGCCCGTGTATTAGCAGCCCATCTCGCAGTAGCGAATGAGTAGGCGTCATTTGCCTCTGCGGCTGTCTCTCTCTTGAGCCTCCTCTATAAAGCGTTCTGCAAACATTTTTGATCACTCATCCATCTTGCAGGTGCAATGAGGACTAGTGATTTCACCGTTGATTACCTCTGGGGTTAGGTTTGATTGCTTAATGTTGAGTAAATAGCATGTGCCGTCTGACAAGATTATAACTAACGGCTTTTCAGGACAATGTAAATAGAAGAATAATTACTACAAGGAGACGATAGGAGCCACAGCTACTGGAGCCAAAATAAACCTCTTAAACGCAAAATAGTGGAGAAATGGCCTGCTCTAGAGACGCTCAAGGTCACACTAACTCTAGCGGAGCAAAGGTGAGTGCATTCGTCAATGTAGATTTTGACATTTACAAAGTCGACTGAGAGTATAAAAGCAAATTTATCAACGAAGGTCCTAATCTTTATCATCTAACTCGGTGGTTCTTCAACTGGTTTTCCTTCAGGATCCAGATTATCCATCAAGTGGAAACCCATCACAGCAGGGGTGTAGGAATGATCTGAAAAGTTCAAATAAATAAAGACATCATCATCAGGACATTAGTCATCAGTACTATAAATAAATTATTTTTAATTTCTGAAATACAGGTCACCTTATCCTTAATAGATCTATAAAGAATGTTCAAAAGTATAAAAGACTGCATTTAACAAAGAAATAAAGTTGGACAAAGTATGTAGGCTTAGCAAATCATCAATCATCATTTAAATTTCACATAAACCCCATTTAGAGATCACATGACAACTTGACAGTGCTTGATGTTACATTACAGGATGAATGGAGGACCCAATAATGTGCACAATTATATAGGCTGAAGAGGATAATGGACTACTTTGGTTTCTTAATGTCTTTTGAATTTTCTTGGCAGCCAATAATTTGCTGCAAAAAACCCACTGTGGTCGGCACAAACCGTATTCATCCTTAAATATATATATTATATATCTTATACAGACAGAGTGTATTCCTCAACACTTGCATGTAGTTAGTCTTAATGTTTATTTGTTAAAGTTAATTTACTCTCCTTATATAGCCTTATGCAAAGCATGTTGGGAACTACAAATCTGCTGCTGATTCAGTTTAAATTCAGCTTAATATATTCAGTTATTGAGTTCACGTATATCTTTTTCTATGAAGTACAATGAACTCATTTCATTTAATAAATCTGACTGTTTGGCTTTACAGTCTAAAAACTATGCCTGATTACTATTAAGAATTGTTTTATCTGTCCTAACAGAACAGATCTGTAACTCTTTTTGGGTCACGACCCTCCAATTGAGAACCCGCTGATCCAACTCATCTTGTACATCCCACAGCGACAAAATAATCTGATTCAGCAGAAGTAATATATTTAGTGATTTTTCCTCCAACAAAACGCCACATCTCATAATGACTCACCACTGCACATCGACAAACTCTCACAATCTCATTTCCCCCAGTGGGTATCCAAGGCCCGTGCTAAAAGCTGCTCAAGGTTTCAGCTGTAGTGACAAGGCAACCAAAAGCCTGCTGGGCACAGGGCCTACCCCAATGCGTATTGCATCAGATTCCACGCGAACACAATACCAACAAGTTGTCAACGGGGGATATTTACACTTTCGCTCAAACATAATTCATATTCTTAAGTGTCCTTGGAGGCAAGATATTGTATCTTTAGAGGGGAAGCGAGTAGAGAGGGAGTAACTGAATTTGCCAGAGAAGAAAAGAAAGGATACACTGTCATCACTTTAAGTACTATTTCAGGTCACAAGGACAGAAATGCATGAGAAGTTGATGGGGTCGGTCACTATGCATGTATAGAGAGAGCGAGAGAAGGAGAGAGTGCTGCAGGGAGGACATGTTTTATAGGCCAAAATACAGAACGTAAATTTGCATTTTAGCACTTCCGGCTCCATTGTTCTGAAGTCAGTCAGTCAGTGAGGTTTTTAAATGTTGTTTTATTGGTTAAAATAAGGTCTTTGTTTAACACAAGCTCAATATATTTTCACATTTTATGCTAGAACATAAAATACAACAGTAAAACCCCCTCTCAAAGGAATAATGTACCAAAAATGTCAATTTGCTGAAAATTGATGCACCCTCAGGCCATCCAATATGTAGATGAGTTTGTTTCCTCATTGGAACAGTTTTGAAGAAATGCATCACTTGCTCACCAATGGATCCTCTGCAGTGAATGGGTGCCGTCAGAATGAGAGTCCAAACAGCTGATAAAAACATCACAATAATCCACACCACTTGCATTAATCAATTAATGTCTTGCACAATGAAAAGTAATATGTTTTCAGCTTTATTCCTTTAAAGCATCTCCTTGTCTTAAAAAATGTGGCTGCTAACAAACTCATCTACTCATTCAGCTTTTACAGTCTCGTTGTGTTTATGATAGCACTCTTGCAAACTATTCAAACCCAAACTTTCAGGGAAAACATTTCTATGTAAAGAAGCATAGTTATGGTAGTCATGCAGCCATAGTGTAGTCCGTTTATAGCCTGAATTGCCTTCTGCTGATGGATATTTAGACTTCAAAATTAATTTAAGTTGTGTTTAGTTGTGAAGATTATCATGGTAACAGAGGTAACATAGCTTATTTTCTGCAATAATCAAAAAATCAATGGAAAAATTTGACTGGGTTTTTGTCAAGGGAACCAGTGTGATATATATTCCTGGAATATTTCCAAGTAAATAATAGGAATAATAGGGTTTCAATTTGACAGCAATGATCCAAAACACCCCAGTGTCTGTGCGAGTTCTCTTATTAAAACTGACTTCTCTTATTAATTCTGACTAGCAACCCTGGTGTGTAAGAATGATCGAATATACAGCAAAGTACAACATTTTACAATATTTCAAGAAATTATTCTGGGTTAATTTGCAGATTAAATGTTTATATGCCACTTTTATGGCATGCAGTTGATTATCACGGACAACAACTCACAACAACTGGTTTCTCAATGTGTAAACAAACACAAAAACATATTTAAACTAATGCATTTACAATGAAACCCTAGCAGGCAAGAGGACCAGAGGGTACTGGAAATGAACTATTCGTTAAAAAATATGTGTTATTCAGGGTGTTAAGGTCTAATTGTCCTTTAGAGGTGGGAATATTTTTCCTGGTGCAGAACGTCCGGTTGTGAGTTACTGGTGTAATTTCTGTTGGTGGAGCGTAAACAGTGCTTTATTACATCAGAGAACCTTTCTCAGGGGAAACAAATCTCTAGTCAAAACCATGTAACATGGGATCTTAACAGGGAGACTGGAGGCTCTTCTATCTGATTAAAAGTCATGGAGGAAATACCTTATTACCTCGAGTAAACTGCTTTTGTGTGCAGACAGTTTATCACATAATAAATTGATTGCCTTGCTGCTAATCTACAGCATATTTGCCAAGACATGTTCATTTTGGAGTGAGCTATTAAATGTCTCCTATGGAAAACAAGAAAAAAAAAAAAACAGCTGTTTTGTAAATCAGTTGGTATGATGCCAGTTTAAAAATGGGCTTTTCTGTAGCACAAACATAACACAGTCCAAAGCCAAGGTTATGGGTTCGATTCCCATGCAGGGAAAGGAAGAACTGAGACGTCAACGTGTACCATGAATGCAACGTTGCTTTGGATAAAATGGCGTATTGATATATTTTAAGATTAGTCAGTGCAAGTTCCTTTCAGTTGAAACAGCTCAGCCTTACATTTTAGTCTGGGACTAGGCTTAACACTAGAAATCCCAGAGTTTTTTAACCCTCCTTTAGCCAAGTGGATGCTAACTGGCTAGTCTTTTGGCTATCATTAGCATCAATTCATGTGTAAATGTGGTCATTACCTGAGCAATCTGCAGGGGGGTTGGGGGTGTGTGTGTGAATGGTTGCTGGAGGCTTGTTTGTATGTGTGGGGGAGGGAGGGCTGCTAAAAGCAGAGAACTTGATTGAATATGTCTCACATTGGCATGTCTTGCCCAGGTGTAAACAGGTATGAATTAGCCTGACAAGTTTGGGATCAAGTTTTGGGTGGCTTGCGACCTAAAATCCAAGTACATTTGTAATGTCCTCCCATATCTTGGCAAAGACCCTAGTCGTCCCAGTGGAGAGAGACTGTCTGTGAAACCAGGGGTAAAACTTTTTTTAACATAAAAAACACACTTAACATACTTAAAGAAAGCAATAGAACATCTCTATCAACAACCCACGTGATCTGAGGTCAAATTATTAATCCAATAATAATTACAAATATGTACTTTTTTGGAATTGGTTGCATTAGTCACTTTTTAAACACAGGCGGTTTTCAAACCACAGAATGCAAAGAAAAAAAAAAGACAAAATATAAAATTAAAAGCATTTCATTCTGCTTTCTAAAGACTGGTTTAAAAATATTTTACTCCAGAATATTTCAATTATGATCAATAATGATTTTTTTTGTGCAATTGCCAGCCCATAGTTAAAACAAATTAAATAATGTGGGAATTTTAATACCATCTGACAATGACAATATAAAGCAAATTATTTTAATTTTGCAAACAATGGTTCGTGATGTCATGCTTGCCATTTTTAAGTTTTAAAACCTCTGCTATATATTTACCATGGAGGGACTAAAGACACAGACTAAGAACAAGTGCAGTCTATTTTTGGTAATGGCAATCTCCACATCCATAGCCCAGGTTCTTACTTCTCAGTATTAAATGCAAATCACTGCCCTTTTCAAATTGCCAAAATGACCAGAAATTTAACATATTCAGTCTACCATATCCAGATAATGGATATGTCATATAAATGTGTACCTTTGATAGCCCTTTTTCTCCGTTTTTATGTCCACATTGTAATACAGGGGGTAACGCTTGCTGTTAAGCTGACATTATCACCCAGTGTCAAAGGAATAGGTGAACTATGGGTCCTGCCAGTGATAACAGCCGTTATGTGAGATACCCTCTGAGTCTCCAGTGACTTCCCTTTTCACCTGTTTGTAAATCGGAGCTGTCACTTACGACAGCAGTCAGCTTGTGCGTTAAGCTTCATTAAACTAACCACACAAAAGCACAGTTTCGGGCATTATATTTCCTTTGCTAATGGGTGGTAAAAAAAAACAAAACAAACCAAAAAAACAAAAAAAACCTGGGGCCACATGGACAAGGACATGCAAAAAACAACAACAACTTTGCGACTTTGGAGCTCCCTACAGTTAAATGAGTAGAATTCACTGTCGTAATTACAGTAGATCACTGTATACGCACATTTGTTGCTGCCGTAAAGCAATTCGCCCTTTTTGCAGAATTTCATGCCCGCTCACCAAACAGACATTTGGACTGAAACATGGGATAAAACAGACGCCATTCACCTTATTAAACGTCGTTTTACCATCAGAATAATTTTGAAACTGATATTTCAAGGTAAAACTTTACTTGCTTTTAAAATGCCTCTCTAAGTTCTCGAAGGCTTCCTTAGTTCTCATTTAAATTTACCGCTTTGAGGATAGACGCGAGAACCAATGAGGTTTGTGTTATGTTTTTTCAGGGCCCCCTTCTCCTTGGTGTAGAGCGCAGTATCTTTATCACAGTATGTAATTTTTTTTTTTTTACCGCATCAGATTCAAATAAGCGATTACACCATTTTGAGATAATAACGGATTTTATTTATAGTATTTATTTTCACATAGAGCCAACTAATGACATCTGAAGATTTCGCACACAAATCATAAGGACTACATCTGCAGACCTTTTTTTCACTTCATTACTGAATTATAGGATTCAAATTTTTCATATTGCTACTTTTTTAAAATAATTTTTAGATAAACATTTGTTATTTATTACAGTAACAGTTACTATGTATTTATTAATAATTATATCTAAATAAACAGTTCTTCCACCAATAAATATCTAATTTATCCAGTCAGAATCTAAAGTCGGAGATGTGTTTTAAATCTACAACATGGAGCATGTTGCACAATTCTGTTGCATAACCTCATCAAGTTTTATTTTATAAATGTTAAATCCATTGAGCAAACTAGGAAAGTGGGAGCTTTTTGTCATTTCAGGTTGACTGGACAAGGTTATATGAGTTAATGTGTATGACCTTTAATTTCTCAGACATTAACATTTTGCTTCCTTTGAAATGTTTCTATCCTGTTCTGCTTGGCATTGTTGATTTTAATCATTACCAATACAGAGTCTTCCAATCCTTCCAGCTCCATAGAGGACACATTATACACCACTGAGCCACTCTAAGCACCCCCTTTTTTACTTGCTCCTCATTTGTGGGCTCTTGAAGGTGTGTGCTCAGTGTCTAGGTCAGCCCTGGTAGACTAGCCTCAGGCCAAAACAAGGCCTGCTGGGGTGAGCAACTCACTCAGAATAGAATATGCTGCTCACTCAGCTTAATGCTTGCTCGCACCAGGACTTCTGAGCATTCTCGAACACAAGAGGAGTGAAATACAGATTCCTTATGAAATAGTGAGTCTAAATTTAGGCTGCTGTGAGAATTCACCATTTTTGTCATGTGGTGAACAGGTGAATTCACTTTGTAGACTGTGTATATACACATTAAAATGCAGCCAAAATCCTTTTAGACAGGGAATGAAGAATTGTCAGCAAATCAAGATTATTATAAGACCCTCTGAAACAATTTGTTAATTTACATCAACAAAATAGACTTTTACACTGTAAAATGTTACAGAGTTGGAATTGTCATAGGCAAATTTGATTTCCAGGCCTGGAGAAGGAGTAGAAATTATTAAACAGAAATTAAAAAGCAATTTAGACCAGCATAAATTTCCAGGCTCATATTTGCCGGTTACATTTTAATCTGGCTGGTGAACCAGCATTGTCACGCATGTCCAGTGGGACTTCTTAATAGAAAAGTCAAGGAAATTTCTATAGTCAATATTATTTTATGTAGTAGCTCAGTCATTTAATTGACCGAAACCTGCTTTCTGTGAAAAATCTCTATAAAGGGATTTCTAATAAATAATATCCTTTAGTCATGAAAAGTCATGGAAATGAATGTGAAACCCTGTTAGGTTGTCACATAAAATGTACTATTGAAACCCAAAATGCCATATTTACTGTTTCCTATTAATCTCTTTCTTTTTTATGTAGCAGTCACAGTGGTGAATAATAACAATACCAGTTTTCATACTCTTATTGCATGAACAAAAACTATTAACTGTGGTATCTCGGTGGAAACTATGATACCATAGTAAATCTCTGTGAGGAGGAGCTTTAGTAAGTCATCATAAATTGGGTGGCCCTTATTAATTGCCTAAAATAATGTTGCTTACTGACATTATAATTTGTGATGCAGAATTTGCTGAAGTTTGAACATATTGAACATAAAACCCACCAATTTTGTGATCATTTTGAAAAGGAGAATGAGCCTTAATAACCATCTTAATACTCAATTAGTTATGCAAATTGATGGCATGATAGTGTTGAATAGAGCTTAATAAGCGACAGAAACAAAGAACTGCTGAAAGCTCTAATTTCTCCCATGTGAAGAAAGACTAAAGCCTTTCTGCGTCTACAAATGCAATCAGGGAATAAATGATTTAAACATAATTCTCTGAGACGCCCATTATGTGTTTTTGAATTTCAAAGTCAATAATGCCTTTCCAGTAAATTAAATGATATAATATATAATTTTATATACAAAGAGACAGAGAGAAAAAATACAATGGTATTAAACTGAAATGTGCCAATTAGAACAACAGAATTCAATTAATTTGGAATCGTTAATAGACATAATTTCAAAGCTAATTAGTGTGAATTATACACACTGAGTTAATCAAACAAATGAACTGTTGATCGGAAAGTGTCTGAATAATGTTCTATCTCTACAGTTTAGTGCTGAATAAAAGTCAGATAGGAAGCTAGAGGTATCTGGAAACAACATGCAGACTTCTGTTTCTGCTTTCATTTAATAATTGCTTATTGATTACTATCATATGGAGCACAGACTAAATGATCTTTCTGTTTATTGGTAATCGCTAAGGCATTTGAACAACCCTTAAATATTAAATATCTGTTTGTAACCCCACACTATTTGTGCTACAGACATGAATGATACCTAAAATGTTTGAGGAGAGATGTGTTTTTCGCTTTTCTAAGTGATCAGACAGACATATTGCCTTACATGTGATAAAAGAGGTCAAGAAATTGGAGGATCCAAAGTCATAGAGACCAGCATATCATAGAGGCAGACTCTTTTGTCTTGGGCCAATAAGCAACCACCAAAGCACCCTATTGTGAAAGCATGCATAGAAAGCAGTCTAGTAAATATTTAGTAATGCATCCTTGTTATTGTGCCAGAGCTGCTATTGTTTTACCGGTTGCAACACACACATGTTCATTCATGTGTTTACACACGCACACACATACTAGTTGGCTCACGGTTTTGTGTTCTGTGCTTCCTGTAGCCCTGTGGCGCTGTCGTTTCACTACTCAGAGCTGCTGTTTTGGGCAAGAAGGAAGAATTATTTATTTAGCACACACCTCTCCTGTCATAGTTCATCTGCAGATAGCAACATAAGCACAGCCCAGAGGCCTGCACATCTTTAAAAAATAATAACAACACTGGAACCCTTCCCAAAAAAGCAGAACACTCATGATTGTGTGTAGAGCTAGTGAAATGAAATTCAGTGGAAAATGTCCACTGAATTTCTTTAATTTGTTTCTCACGGCATAACATATTATTTTAATAGTATGATTTTATAGTGTGTGTTAGTCTTCTAGAATCTAAAAGATTGTTTTTGCCACAAAATAAGAAGATATGGCTCAGAATTCTGAGTTTACATCTCATAATTTCGACTTTTTTCTTTGAATTCTAAGTTTACGCAGTTTTGTTTATCTTCTAATTCTGACCTTTTTTTCCTCGCAATTGCAAGCTCGGTGGTTATACTGTATTTCACAATTCCTTAATGTTTTTGCAATTCTGAGAAAAAAGCAAAAAAACCTTACAATTATAAAATGTTTCATCAGAATTGTGTGATTAAAAAAAGACACAAATATCTTTTTCATTTTTTATTCCACTGTAGAAACAAGCTTCTAGATAGCTTGACAACTGTACAAAGCAAAAATTACATAAAGCTTTTGCTAATAATAAACAGAAAGTGATTATTTGTTTTTTGATTCATGCTTTAAATAATTGTAAGTAATGTCTAATAGAATTCAAAACTGCTGGAGGAGATCCTCTTCATGGTCCTGTTCAGATTGAATTCAGATTGTTAAAATTCTCCTTGTTTGAGGCTTTGTCAAGAACATAACCGGTAAGTGGCATATCAAAGTCAAATGTAGCAGTACAGGGACGATTCAGACGTTTTATTTTGGCAGAACACTATGAAAAAAATTTATAAATAAAAAGAAAAAGACAGGGAGAGAAAGAGCGAAACAAAAAAATGAATAGAAACGTCAACATGAAATTAAAATAGACCCCATTTACTGTAATACACATTGCTTGTATTTTGACATTACAGCTGACATTACATCCAGTTTAGACATGGCAGATCAAGTACATTGCATTGTGTGATGCTCTGCTCATATAATGCACTTTTTGGTCGCAGTAATATATTCTATAAATTTGCATGCTGCACGTACATTCTATATACTGCAGCAATACTGGAATGCTATTCTGAAAATAACTTATGAGTACTCACACTTTCCAGTTTTCCAGATAACAAGCGTCCCCTGGTTACAAGAAGTCAATTAACGTTTCAATGTTATTCATTCAGATTAATCAGGGAGCAATGGCGTAGAGAAACAGAGTCTTGTGTCTGTTTTTATGCAAAATAAATAAAAAATCTGTTCAAGCTTAAAAGATAATAAGAACTGCTATGGCTCATTGAATTATTTCTGTTCATTAAAATAATATTATATTTGATCATTACATCTGATGTTTGCTCGAGTAAACCTTTTCAGTGTGTTGCATTCTTTAGATCTTAATCTGTATAAAAACCTAATTTGTGTTATTTTTAAATATCAATTACAATGACCATCATTTTCTGTTTATTTTAATTTTCCGGTTTGTACCATTCAAAAGTTTGGGGTCAGTAAATTATTTGTTTTGAAATACATTAATACTGTTATTCAGCAAGGGCATATTAAATTGATCAAAAGTAAAATAAAAGACGTGTAATGTTACAAAATAAACAGGAATAAATCGCATTGAAATATACTGAAATAGAAATTTCAAACAATTACTTTTTTTTTTTTTTTTACTAAACTAGTTTTGAATGTATATAAAATTAGCCTAATTTGAACTAAATCATGTTTTTTTTTACCATTTTCTTATGCACATAAACTTCTGGAATATTCTTGGACATGTAAACAAGTGAGATTTCATACATTTTGGTATCAAATTATGTCTATTAATACACTGCTTGACTTCTCAGATTTCTATCAAATTACGGATTTTTTTTTTTTTGTATTAACGTTTAATTTTCCTAACTGGTAGGTACCCCCATATGTGTGTGAGATCTCTGCAACCCAATTAGAGAACGCATCTGTTCCATTAGAGAATTTAGACGTCATCCATCAAATGTGTCATCTTCATCTCACCTCCACTTTCCACATGCTGCATATTATGCTCAACAAGATTGGCAATTTGCTTCAACCAAGCTTTAGTTAAGTCCCATATTAGAGGAGGGTTGGAATTGAAAGTTTAGATACACACAGGTTATATGGACTCATTTATTTATTTATTTCTGTCTTTATTATACCTTGACATTCCTTTTTCCCCATACACTTTTATTGTAAAGAAGCAGCTTAGACATTCTGCTAAACTTCTTTTTGTGAATCAACTGGGTTTTCCATATTATTTTTACATGATTTTTCCCAATGCTGTTGCTCAGGCAAGTCAAAAGAGTCGACTTTCAAGTCTTTATGATATTCTGCTCCCCAAATAGGTTTCTGACTTCATTTGTTTTATCTTAAGGGATTTTTTTTTTCTATCAACCACTGAGCCAGAAAGCACCATACCTTATGATAAACTGTGATGTAAAATAAATAACATTTCTCTCTTAGTGAATGCGAATAGCTGAAAATACAAAAAATGATCCAGAGAAAAATATAATTTCTTCAGATAAAAGGCTCTCTGCGCTCGACTTGGACGTATTCATCTTTTGATAGTTTGAATTAATAGACTAAGTTTTGTCCTCCATTAGTAGACTACAATAGAACAAGCCCTCTCTAATTACACACTTCTAATGGTAATCCATTAGCATGCATCATGCGTATTCATTTCACACAGTTACGGAAATCTAAATCCCTAGCAAGACAAATCGTGAAGACTCCGATAAAGCGTTCAGGCCTGGCCTATATAATTCTGTGGAAGCATCTGATGGGATCAGTATTGGGCCGGAGTCAGCTATCTGAAGACTACTTTCACACAGACAACCTTGAGATCAGCTGAGAGGGATTATTCGCTTTCAACTTTGAGTGCCATTATGGAAAAGGCCGGTCTTACTGTATCTCATTCTCTTCCCAGAGGTTCATCTGCCGTGCTGTTTTCCATTTCTTTACAGGAAGACTTTTTCTGAATAAAATGGCAAACCACACAAGATTGAGTTTAACAGCATCCTCCTCAAAGAGTGCTGTATTACAGAATCAAAATGGCTTATTTTGGGAAATGTTTTTATGTTGTTTTGTTTCTGGCTTTTGGATGTCATTAAAACAATCGGTAACACTTTATTTTGATAGTCCACTTTAGACATTCTACTAACAGTAAGTAACTTTGTAACTCCATGTCAACTAGCAGTCATTAGAGTATTAGTGGACTGTCTGCTTCATATCTGCTAACACTTTATTTTGATGGGTCCACAACATACAACATACTGAGTATTAGAAACTTTGCAAGTAAATGTCAACTTATTCTACTAACCCTAAACATACCCTACTGAGAGTTAGTAGACATGTAGTTGCAAATTAATGAGAAGTAGTTGACACGTAGTTACAAAGTTACTTATAGTTAGCAGAATGTCTAAAGTGGACTATCGAAAAAAAGTGTAACCAAACAATCTTCTGTACATTCTTAAAAGTAAAGATCAGAGGGATTTTTCACAGCGATGCCATATTTGGTTCCCCAAAGAACCTTTCAATTAACAGTTCTTTAAAGGACCATTTCTTAGTGATCTAAAGAACCTTTTTCCATGATGAACCTTTTGTAGGATGTTAAGGTTCCATGGACGTTCTTCATGGAACAATCAACATTTTTCCAAGATATTTTCAGATTACGAACATTTTCAGTGACCTCTATAATGTGCACATTCTTCAGGGCAGCACGGCAACCTTAACACAAATACTTTATTTACAATGATGTATGTGCATAAAGTAGCACTATCTTTGATTTGTTGTCATTTAGATGTTCCACACTCTTGCCACGGTGCAGTGTGCCAACGAATTATTGCCGTTGCTATGTTTACAAAGGTAGTAGAAGCCACTCCAGCGGTGGAAAATACTCACAGGGGTGTACTTGGCACACAATAGCCTTCTTAGGCATGCTGAAAAGAACTGATCACCAGCATATGTTTGGTTTTGGATTCTGGTCTCCAGCATGAGAAATTGGTGTGCTGGTGTCGTGTGCCAGACTACACCTAAAAAAAAATTAAAAGAATTTACAAGTTGGAAGCTGTGGTTATATCTGAAAGAAGAAAAAATGGTAACCCCATTTCAGGCATTAAGAAATGGTATTTTGGGGTGTGCATATAAATTGTGTATTGTACTATGCGTGTGTGTATTTATGTATGCACTTATTTATTTAATATGATAATTATGCTTTTTTATTTTAAAATATACAGATTATTGGGTACAGATTTAATCTGCAGATTTAAAAAAAAAAAAGTTTGGGGAAGAAAATCTGTGTAGTTTACATGAACAAAGGGAGCTGCATTCTTATTGCCAGCTGGAAGCTCCATCAAATTTCAAATTATCCAAAATATTTAATAAATGAACAGGCAAGGCGCAGATGATGTGTAAAAACTTTGTGACTTGAGTGCCAAAGCTTTTAGCAGGGTTTTGTGGCTGCAAATTCTTGTGGGCTTGGTGGTTGTGGTTAATACTAACTGTAAAATGATTAACATTGGTTTACATGATACGATTTAACATTCTTCACAATAACATATATGGTGAACTTACAGCGCCCTCCAAAAGTATTGGAACAGTAAAGACAAAATAGTTCTGTTGGCTGTGGAGTCAAGACATTTATAAATATGATTAAAAGATGAATATGAGACAAAACTACAGAATGTCAAATTTTATAATTGGGTGATTCAACACAGATGTTTTACCAGCTAAGAAGTTCAGCACTTTTATAGTTTCATCCCTCTATCTGATGTGAGCATAAGTATTGGAACAGTTGCCTCACAGGTCTTTCTAAGTGATCAGCTGTGTCCTGTTGCATTAATTCTTCAGATATTAAAAGCAGGGAATGTGTCGAATCAGTTATATCCATTAATTCTGCATTCTGAATCTTGCATTCGATGATGACACACACAAACCAGGATGAAGACGACGCAGCTGACTTTGAGAGAAAAGCAAGCAATTTGGATGCTAAAAGAAAAGAGGAAGTCAATTAGAGAGTTGATGACAGACAAATCATAAAAGCTGTGAAAATGAATCATAAAAGCTGTGAAAATGAATCCTAAAAGATGTGTCTGTAAAATCACCAACAACTTCCAGAAATTGAAGAATTACAGATGCTACACAGCAAGATGCAAACCTCTGACCAGCACCAAAAAGGTGAGCCAGAAGAGTTTTGGAACTGTGTTTATGGACCGATGAGACAAAGATGAACCTTTATTTAAGTGATGGGAAAGCAAAAATGTGGAGAAAAAAAGGGAACTGCTAATGATCCCAAGCATACAGCCTCATCTGTAAAGCATGGTGGAGGTGGTGTCATGGCATGGGCATGCATGACTGCTTCTGGAACAGGCCCTCTCAACTTTACTGATGACTTAATGTATGATGACAGTAGCAGAATGAATTTGGAAGAGTACAAAACCATCTTGCCTACCAATATTCAAGAAAATGCCACCAGATTAATTGGGAAGTGCTTCACATTGCATCAGGACAATGACACAAAACACTTTGCCAGTTCAGTCAAGGAATTTATAAGGGCAAAGAAATGGAAAGTCTTAGATTGTCCAAGTCAATCTCCAGATTTATATCCGAATGAACATGAATTTCACCAGCTGAAGAGGAGAGTAAAGGCAGAAACTCCCCAAAACAAGCAACAATTGGAATTGGCTGCATTAAAGGCTGGGAAAAGTATTTCAGAGGATGAGACCAAGAGTCTGGTGATGTCTATGGGTCACAGACTCACTGCTGTGATTGTGTGCAAGGGATCTGCAACTAAATAATAGCTTTTAATCTTTTATATCTGCCTTATGTTCAACTGTCCCAATACTTATGCTCACACCAATGAGTGGGATGAACTCTAAAAGTGCTGTTCTTTTTATTTGGTAAAACATGTATGTGTTGAAACGGCTAATAATAAAATGTGACATTCTGTAGTTGTATCTCATATTCATATTTTAATCATATTTGCAAATGTCTCGACTCCACAGCCAACAGAGCAATTTTGTCTTTACTGTAATACTCATGGAGAGCACTGTATATAGACCAGCATTATTTTAGTATTATTTATGATTTAGCACATTTTGAATTATCTTTTATTATTATACCGTATCTTCAGTTTTCATTTTAAGTTTTAGAATATTGTTTTGTGATTTTTGTCACTTTATTTCATTTTTATTTCAGTTTTACTGTTGGTACTTTTAGAGCTTTGACTTATTTATTTCAGCTTACAGAGTAACACAAAAATATTTTTTATAATTTTAATTTTAGTTAACAATAACAACAGATACATATGTCTGCAGAAACGCTTGTAGACTTTTGCAATGAGTAAATAATTCAGCAAAAACAATTAGCAAAACATTGCGGTAATTAAAGTTGCTCATTTTAAATTTGACAGTTAATTTTACAAAACAGGTCCATTGCAGGAAGCTTTATGAAAGTCGGAGACTTCACATCGGGCTTGTACTGCATCTAAACACCTCAAAATCTAGGCTTTAAAAGTATTAGTGACTCTAAAATGATTTCAACTAAATGGTCGCTCAACTTAATTCCAGCTGAAGATAGGAACCGGTAAACACCAGTGATGGCTCAAACCTCTTTGTATTCTGTCAGGCTTGGGTGACCGTGCAACATGTTTAAGTATTACACCACAGTTCCCTTCCATCCCCAAACTATTAGTAGCCCTTTTTCAACTACAGCACGTTTAGAACATAATGATTCACTTGAGTGGTTGACCCCCCCCCCGATTTTCATTTCTTCTCTATCGCTTTCACACAGCCACAAACACTCATACACTGGAGGCTTTTTAGGTCTTGATCTTTAAAGCTTGTCCAGAGGAACAGAACGACTCGGTCCACTGGTGGAAAGACACGGCCTGCTTTATTGGCTGCTTATCAACCGCTTTGGTGCGATTTATCGACACTGAGCTTCTGTATCTTGATGACACTGCTGACATTTCCAGTAAGTCCATAAGCAGTACTTTCCTTGCTGGGTGACGATCAGAGCACAGTAATCAGTGAATCTCTGACAAATAGAGATGGGCATCGAAAGAAGGAACGAAGCTGGTTTCGACTCTTGATTTTTGATGACGCATTAAGTCTCAAAAGCTCTAAGTGCACTTAATGCGGTACAGCTCTTGGCTTATGATGAGTTGGACACAAAAATAATGATGGTGGTCTGTGCGATTAAGTAAGTGAGTCAAGAATCAATTCAGTGAGTCATTATATTGATTCAGTTGGACAGCAAGACTGATTTGAAACTGAGTGTTCTGTTTTTTTTTTACCTATTCATTAAAACGAATCCTGTAAAAGTCTGTTTCTGCCACTGAATAAAACAATTAAGTGCGTCTTTTTATCTCATAATTCTGACTTTTTTCTTGGAATTGTGAGTTTACATCTCGCAATTGACCCTTTGCAAAGACCTACCCCACTTAGTTACTGTTGCTATGTCTGACAAGCCATGCCACTCTCACACTACACATCATGTTCTCACGCAGTGAAAAATACATTGCGGAGCAAAGGGGAAACTGACAACACACTGACAGGCAAGACAACACGTTACTTCTGGTATGAAATAAGATCTCAGCTTTCAAATTGTCATTTCTTTGAGAAATTCAAATACCGTATTGTGTCTCTTTAATTTGTCGTGACAGATGACTTTATATTGTCTTAGTTCAAGTGCACATTAACCAATCGTCTTTTCATATTTACTTAAAGCATGAAATAAACGTGAATGAACATCAGAACATATTTTATTCCAACCGCGGAAAGATGTCAATACACACAATTTTTCAAGTTTAAGTCCACCGAAGTTCATTTTCTCTCCTGTCTGATTTATTTATCAGACAATATTTAAACGAAGTTTAAATCTAACAATTCTGGCTTACTGTAAAAACTCGCAATTGTGTATTAAAGGGGACCTATTATGCAAAAATCACTTTTATAAGGTGTTTGAACACAGTTGTGTGGCCGCAGTGTGTGAAAATAACCAGCCTATAATGGTAAAAATCCACCCACTCATGTTTTTATCATCTAAAAAAAATCATAAACATTCTCTCAGAACGAGCAGTTTCAGATTCTCCCTCTGTTTTAAAAGTCGTGACGTATTGTCAAGTATGGTGACCCATACTCGAAATTGGTGCTCTGCGTTTAACCCATCCAAGTGCACACACACAGCAGTGAGTAGTGAACAAATGCACACACACACACACACACACACACACCGTGAACACACACCCGGAGCAGTGGGCAGCCATGCTGCAGCACCCCGGGGAGCAATTGGGGGTTCGGTGCCTTGCTCAAGGGCACCTCAGTCGTGGTATTGAGGGTGGAGAGAGCGCTGGACATTCCCTCCCCCACCTACAATTCCTGCCGGCCAGGGGCTCGAACTCGCAACCTTTTGATTACGAGTCCGACTCTCTAACCATTAGGCCACGACTTCCCCACTGTTCACGTCACCGAGGGAAAAAAAATCCCGCCCATTTGTGACGCTGCCCTATAAGCATACACACAGCCCTGAGTGAGAAGCTGCAGTCCGACTCCACCATTACTGATTATTATTTGTTTCACAATACACAACGTTTCAATGCTGCTTTATCAAAAATCAGAATGATTAAAATATCTTCATGAGTCTTATTTTGCAGATTGGAGCTGTGATGACAGGCGATCAAGCCGTTGATATTTGTTATAGGCAGCGGCTATTTGCACTAAGTGTAAATAGCGATATGCCCTATAAGCATACACACAGCCCTGAGTGAGAAGCTGCAGTCCGACTCCACCATTACTGATTATTATTTGTTTCACAATACACAACGTTTCAATGCTGCTTTATCAAAAATCAGAATGATTAAAATATCTTCATGAGTCTTATTTTGCAGATTGGAGCTGTGATGACAGGCGATCAAGCCGTTGATATTTGTTATAGGCAGCGGCTATTTGCACTAAGTGTAAATAGCGATATGCTATTTACACTAAGTGCAAATAGCTATAGATTCTATTTACACTATGTTAAAATAGCAAGATTTTTTGCTATTTATACTACTTATTGCAAATAGTGGCAATTATCTGCACCTCAGTATTGTAGTACATTATAAAAGTGTAAATTATAATTTTAATTCAAATTTATTAAATGGATGCCACCTTATTGGGACAATAAAGCCCTCCCTAACCCTAACCCTACCCGATATTTTATTTTCAACTTTTTGATTATTTCCTTAATTTTTATTGAAAATAAATGCCTTTCTGATGCGATATGAGATTTGAAAAGGGAGAAAAAAATGTTTGGCAAAAGGTGGGCTCGAACTCGGGTCGATCGCGTCAAAAAGCATGCACCTTACCATCTACGCCACTGAAACTTATGTTGAACTAACTTCTTTTATTATTGTTGACTAACCCAATCACACGTTAGTGGGCGGAGTTACTGTAAATAGCCTTTGCCAACAAGATGGGCTATTTGCACTTAGTGTAAATAGACACTCCGTTTTCTATATAGTGTTATATTGTCTTTCGTGATTATACTTTATGCATATGGATAAAGTTTGGATGTACTGTGCATCCAACTTTATATATAGACAGTGCTGTGCGATAATATAGTTCACATTTTGTGAGGATAGCTGAGATTTGCTATATTGTGTTGCCTTCTTGAGTACACTATATATATATATATATATATATATATATATATATATATATATATATATATATATATATATATATATATATATATATATATATATATATATATATGGACAAAGATAGACATACTTATTTATCCAACGTCATATAAAGACCTGACTGATAATATTAGAAGTCTTCATTCATGAATTGTTACACTGATTGAGTTGTGTTTGTTAGCAAGCAGGGATGCAATGAAAAGAAGTGTTGACTGTTTTTACTAGTTTTTTATCGTTATTTCTCTCTCATCACATTCCATTCAGTTCAAACTGCAAGCTCACACCTATATATAAAACAAAAATACACTTGCTTTCCCAGTAATAACGTAAACCATCCATACTCACTTGTTTTTCATTAGAATTTAAGCCAATTGCAAAATTGAAATGTCTAAACGATGTTCATCTTGATGTAAACAGCAGAGACACAAGAATATCACTTAAGAAATATTGCTCACGTCAAGAACGCCTTATCAAGCTTTTAAAAATTTAGCATCAAATATTGATCCAGAGTAGGGGATGTTTGCTTCAGCACGGCAAGGTGTCCTCTCCTTCTTCCAGCATTGTTTTAACAAGGATCCAGGCGTATGCAGCAGTCAGGCTTCAGGGACTAGAGAGACAGATATTATGCAGCGTGAATTCAAGATGAATTCGAATACGAAAGAGAGGAGAAACCTGCAATGCGGTAGAAATCAAATCTCTCCTCCCTCAGTCTATACTTCGCTCTTGTCTGTCTCCTGTACGTGCAATAGGGAGTCAATAATTTACGGCGTTAGTATAATGAGTATACGCATATTCACTTCACTTACGAGGATGCATATACTCTGAGGGATTCCTGTCAGGTGGGATTACGGATGGGGTGTCACGCAATGCGAAATAGGCCCTAATTAGGCCCTGCTTGCTAATGTGAAGCGATTGCGGGCAATGCATATAGACGTCAGATCAGATCAAAAAGGAAATGGAACATTCTGATGAAATTGGTTCAAAGGTTTGCATTGTTACCCAAGATGTATCTCCACCATGGGGCGATTACATAAAGAGCCAGTGGAGACTGAATTTTAATTAAATAAATGGCACGACTAAGATAAACTAAGTGCAGAACTCCTTTCTAATGGACAGGTGCAAGATAAAGGTTGATTTAGAAACGAAGCGCATGGATCATAATTGAGCTTTGTGCTTGTTCCGACAAGTGTATAAGGATGACATTCATCCACCCACTGCAGGTTGTTTTTTTCTGTATTTTGCACTGATGCTGAATCGAGTGTTACGAGTGCAATGATAATCCGCTTAATTCATGAATATGGAACACCTTAGTCATGACATTTTTGAAGTTGTTTGGGTTTTATTTCCTATCATGGCAAAGATAATTTACATGTTATTTCGTGAGGAAATAGATTTAAATCAGGATTTGATGTGCTCTAATAATACTGTGTTGACAGGTACTGTGCTTGATGAGGGCAACTACGTTTTTTATCCCCATAAGCCATGCTACCTCTAACTGGAGATTTGCTTTACTCTAATTTGTTCAAAGGAAATTTTTTTGTCTATCATTGGATTTAATAGAATCAAAACTCAGAAGAGAGAGCCAAACCGTTATTGTGAGTCATTCATATTATTAGAAATTCCTATAAGCAATACATTTTCATGCCTATCATTTGGATATAGTATTATAAGCAATTTTTAAGTTAAATTTGGTTGCGGTATCACATTTAAGTGAATACTAGGGTGAATTTTGAATTATTTCACTACTTTTTATTGCGCTTGAGTTAGTATTTTTCCATGTCCTCGGAAGCTGTCATAACCTTCCCGAAGGAGGTACAGTGCCACGCCCACCTCGGGACTTGGCCACGGAGCCAGTGTTGAAGCGGTCTCATATGTAGCAGCCCCAGTGGTGTGACAGCCACGGCAGCTGCCACGTGCCCCAGTAGCCTCTGAAATTGTTTCAGTGGGACCACTGTCCTGCTCTTGAACGTATTCAAGCAGTTCAACACCGACTGAGCATGTTCCTGCGTGAGGCGTGCTGTCTGATCGACCGAATCTAACTCCATACTGAGAAAAGAGATACTCTGTGTCGGGGAGAGTTTGCTCTTTTCCCAGTTGACCCGAAGGCCCAACTGGCTGAGGTGCGAGAGCACCAAGTCCCTGTGTTTGCACGACTGGTCCTGAGCCAGTATCAGCCAGTCGTCGAGGTAGTTAAGAATGTGAACACCCTGTTCTCTCAGGGGAATAAGGGCAGCCTCCGCAACTGTCGTGAAGACACGGGGCGACAGGGACAGCCCGAAGAGCAGGACCTTGTACTGATATGTCTGTCCTTCGAACGCAAACCTCAGGAATGGCCTGTGGCGCGGAAGGATCGACACATGGAAATACGCGTCCTTCAGGTCGATCGCTGCAAACCAATCTCGGGGACAGATGCACCTGAAGATGCATCTTTGCATGAGTATTTTGAACGGAAGCTTGTGAAGGGCCCGTTTCAAGACGCGCAGATCCAAGATTGGTCTCAACCCACCGCCTTTCTTGGGTACAATGAAGTAAGGGCTCATATAGGCTGGAGGGACCGGCTCTATCGCATCCTTCGCCAGGAGGACTGTGATCTCTGCACGCAAGACAGGAGCATCTGTCACCTTCACTGAAGTGAAGTGGACGCACCTGAACTTGGGAGGACGCCAGGCGAACAAAATCACATAGCCGATTCTGATGGTCTGATGGAGCCAATGAGACGGACTGGGAAGCGCTAGCCAGGCTCCCAGAAACCGCACAAGTGGCAGCAAAGGAACCACAGACGTATCCGCGGTGGGGCAGCGAAGGGGAATGCAGGGACCCGGCTCGGGCATCTCGTTGAAGTGGGGTCAACGTGTGTGCAACACCAACCTGCGTTCTGGCAGAAGGTGCGTGATCGTGATAGTACGATTGATCGCACTCTCGAACCGCCCACAGCTGCTCACTGGCGAGAGAGGAGGGCGAGTGTGAATCAAGACTGGCATGGATTGCCCCGACAGGTGGCAGCGGTGTTTGGACACAATTGCATCGCAACCGACTGCTCCACCGGCAGGATCACCGTATACCCCCGAGCTGCCCCACTGTCGAGGGTGGATGAGCCACTAGGGTGGTTTCGGGCAGTGAAAGGTGCCATCCACGACCCAGTGAGCTCATCATGCACCTCCGGAAAGAAAGGCTCTGGGGTAGGGCCCTGAGAACCAGCACGAGCCACCCCGAGAAACCAATAGTCCAACCTCGAGAGTTCTGGACGCGGGGGAGGTTTCCACTTGAGCCCGACCCTCTCGGCGGCCCGGGCAGGCATAGCTACCATTTCCGTATCCGTATCCGGTATTGCTGGCCGCCCAGAAGGCGCCAGTGCTGCCAGATCACCATCCCCAGAAAGGACTGGCTCACCCTCCAATGCAGCGATCGACAGCCTACTTATACTCACGCTGTGATCAGCGGCAGCTGGATGCAATAATCGCATGCCAATGTGCATTGGCTCGTTTAGTTACACTCGAAGTGGATTGGTCTCTCTAAGCGAGATCCCAATTCGTCGGTCACCCGATGTGACTCGGACTGACCGACTGAAAGGGAACACAATGATAGACTTTTGTTATGATTTAATTTTCCATTCCTTTTGTAAAATAATATAAAGCTAATTCCTTATTGACAACATCTTCTAGGAAATTATATTTATGCTAGAGGTAAAAAACAACAGTTCACAAATTAGTAAGTATTGGCACTTGATTTGATGAATTCTGAGGTGTTTGTTTTGTGGTATTAATTGGTTTGTAGTAATGCTTTATGAAAGGATCCACCATTCAATCAAACCATTCAGGATCAGGCTTTTTCTTTAGCACTAGGCCAGCTATAATTATGTCAGAAAAGAAATGCACTTGTCATGTGATGGTTTAATTCATTATCACTCCACTTGATTCAGGAGGATTTCTTGCCTGTGTGCCAAAAAGGGAAGTAGATTGCTCACAGACTATGATCTAAAGCCCTCCATATTGTGTCAAATATCAATGTGAGTGTCATACACGATGATCAACTCATACATCAGTTCTTTGTTTATGGCTTTGATTTTAAAGAATCCCTTTGCCAGCCGGCGTTCGGAAACGAAACGTTGTTGTTTTTCCCCTGGCCAGATAAACAATGCACATCGCTTCTGCAATCATTCGGAACACATGGAATCACATTAAAAACATTCGCCTGCTCACCGGCTACAAGCAGCACCTGTTAGCATAAGGGGCTCTTAGGTGCCAGCTAATAGCCATTCAGGGTAACAACAAAGCACATCAATGTGTCATGGCCAGTGCTCAGATTCAGAGTTGCGGCCGTCTCCACCTGCAAAATGCTAATTTGTCCCAGGTGAGTGTCCACACAGCGGGCATGCAGATGAGCTTACTCAATGACTGTCTGGCAAACAAAACCCACGTCTGAAACGTGAGATTTTTTTTTTTTTTTATTGTAACATTTTATTCATTTGGCTCTCTCTATGGTCAGTGTGGACATCAGATTGTGAAGCACTTAAGTTTTATTAGTGACATAATACTGTATGTAAACACAGAATATGGAAAACACATTTTTAAACCTCAAAGAGACACTTTTAAAATACATAACCAGTCGGAGTCACATGCATTATGTAATAAGATTTTTTTAATAGATAAGTGATGCATTGCTTGTAGAATTTACACTGCAATAAAAAATGTTTAAGTAGTAAGTTACTTTTGTACTTTTTCAGCCAATGTTTTTAATTTTTTATTTATCAGTATAGTATTGGATATTAAACGATGCTCATTTCCCAGATTTTAACATTTAGAGTATCTTTGCAGTTATTTAATGCTTACTTAAACTTTAAAAACTATTTTAATTTAAATAAATTCAAATACACAATGTTGTGACACCAAAATTTACTTGTAGCATTCAAAACAACTAATTATTTATTGATTTATTTAGTCAGTTAGTTTATTTGTCAGTATTGGATATTGAACTCTATATCTTTATATATATATAGCCAACATGATGCCAACATTCACTTGCAATTAAATTTAATTGATAGTTTTTAATTGCTAGTTTAACAAATTAATAATTATAAATATTTAATGTAAATACATGAATACTACTACTACTACTACTAATAATAATAATTATAATTATAATAATAAATTCATATAATTTAAGTAAAATAGAATAGCATTTTTAATGCACAATGCATTTTAATGGCCAATTATCAGTTGTTCATTATGTATAATGGAATTATATTATGTATAATGTCCAATTATGTATATGCAGGAATTTTAATATTGGTGCATCCCAAGTTCCCAACTAATAATTTTTTTTCTTTTTGATGCTTGAAACAAATTTCGTAATTTGTGTACGATTGTTTTGTTAGCACTTTCTGTTCGTATACTGTATTTATGTCTCCCTCAATAGGCCTTTTTTTCACAATGCCGTCAGCTAACTTCTGCTTTTCGGTGAAACATTGGATCCGTACTTCCGTTATACCTTTACACCGGAGACTTCTCTGGAAAATGCGGGAACAACTTGAAATCTAAAAGACATATGCTGAGAGTTAAGACTAATAATGTTAATGTACTTACAGTCGGGTTCTTTTGCGAACGTTATTCTACATCTTTGCATTAGATGGTTGGGCCATCAAGTCATATGTGCTATAGAACTATGGACCTCTATAATTACTTAAATTCATCTGTTTAATTTATCTTTACATGTATACCCCTTTTTAAAATGTGAATTATTAATCAATAATTTGAATTATTTTTGATTGATATTTTATGTTCATTAAAGGCTATATGCAATGTGATCTTTAAAAAACAGCTGATGTGCGTTTTATATTTATTTACATAAATGCTCACAAATCTTTTTAACAGTAAAAGCTTTTATGTAAACTTAATATATTTGGGTCATTCTACAGAAACGTCCACTTTTTATATATGGCAAGATGTCTTAATGTATTTATTTTTCTAACATTTAAACTTAGATCACATTATTAGATTACCTTTTGACTTTATGAATACATATAAATGACAGTTACATTTTTATAGCTTTTTTGTGCAATTATTTCAAGACCAATTTTTCCAATTTCAAGACCAATTTCATTTTTTTTTTTGCCACTGGTTACCTTCTTTAGCAATATTAAAAGTTTTTATGAAATATTATTTCTCAAAATTTTTTCAGCACATATAGTCAGAGAAAAATAATGAAAATGCATGAAATGAGGAGACTGTTTTATTTATTTAATGTGACAGAAAAAAAACAGTACAGTAACACCAGTGACAGACATAAGACCTGATATACTGATCTTCACTGGTGTTATCCATAAGGAAGTTAACAGTGACAGTAACAACAGTGACAATTTTCATGAAAAAGGCATTTTACAGAATGTCTGCTGCAAGGTATCAAACCACATGCTGTCAATCATGGTATACTCACTAAATTAATTAGTTTAATCCATTTGTATTATTATTATTATTATTTTTTTTTACAATTCCCTAACAATAAATAGGTCATACCAGTGATGTCAAAAGCTTCATATGAAATCATGAGATAAATGAGAAACTTTCTCATAACTGAAAAGAAACAGTGGACTAAACATGGGCCTTTTTTCATTGATGTTTAGAAAATAGGAAGAAGGAAGTCAAGTGATGTCATCAGTGTGATTTTTATTTCAAAATAAATTATTTTTGATAAAGGGTATAACACCAGTGACACAACTCCATGGGACCACAGATTTCATTATATATTTTATAATATTTATTCATCATTTTGTTTTATTATGCCATTTATATCCTATATTTGATAGTTATGAATACATTATTGTATGTTAAATTGTATAAAAAACCTGTTGACCTCAAAATAAAGCACTTATGCAGATTTGTGGTGCTTGGAATTTTTGTATAATTAATTAAAAAACAAATATTGCCACATTGATGGCTCAAGAAGGTGTGAATCTTCAAATAACATATTGTTTCATTTTAAAATATAAATAAATTTGAACCCTAAAGTGTTTTTCAAGTGTAATATTTCTGTAAAGGCTAGGGACAGAAAATTTAACATTTCCATAGAATTACCAATTTATTTATTTATGAATTAAATTGTATCATGTTTATCAAAATAAAGTGGGAAAATATAGACCCCATTTTATTGATATTTAAACAGTACAAGATTTTGTTGAATATTATTCTTGTAAATACAGACGCAGTACATAAATTATTGAATGTATAGTCTTTCTGTTACCACATGCAAATATCTAAAACTGATTTGACAAATATATCTAACAGCAATAAAGACAGCAAACACTGCGTGAGAGTCACGTAAATCAGAAAGTACAACTTCTCCGTTCACAACTCCTCCCTCGACTTCAAGCAGCAAATCTCGCCGATCTGTATTCGGTAAGTTCATTTGAAATGCCAGACGCTTCGCCTTGAATGAGGACGAGAGTAGAAATCTGCAGTCATCCTTTAATCATATTTGTGGCAGATGTATAAGTGTCTGGTTGAACTCCATGCTGATAGCGATAGCGCTTTACTATGTGGGCGGAAGTAAGAATACCCTTCTTCGACTCAAAACGGAAGTTGCGTGACATCATGTGAAAAGGGTCTAGAAAAGATTCATACTTTGTGAACTAAAGTCATTGTATAAACTATATGAGGTAGCTTTCATTTGCATGCATGTTTATTTACATACTTTAATTTTTTATCTTGGTTATGACAGCAGAGTCCAGGAGAGTTTCCTAATCAAGATGAAGTCATTAAACTTGGAATGAAAAGCTTTTAATTCTATACTAATTGTGCTCCAGATGACCTCGATTAGCAACAATTTAACAGAAGGATTGATCACAGTCACGTATCTGACTGCAGTAACCAGCGAGGTGAGCAGGCACCCAGACATGCTAAAATACCTGTTATCTGATTCAGGTTCTCAAATGTTTTTTGGTACCTCCTTAAATGCTTTTTTGCTGTTAAATTTGCTTTTGTTCTCCATAGACTCTGTGTTAGAAAGATGTGTAGGTGCTTCACTCATAAAAAAAAGAAGGAATAGGTGGGATATTTTCATGTAGAAAAAGACTCTGCCATACATTCAGGGTTATTTAAAACCCTAGAGAATCAGAAAATCAGCCCACATTCCTTGCCATGAAAGTCAAAGCCATGTGTGGGAATATCCCCTGAAAATTAATTTCACTGCCGAGGCATTTATTACCTTTTAATTTCATCTTTTTGCATTGCAAAAGAACAAGCCCAAAGGCTTTAACACTTCAGCTGCAATATATTCTTTTCTACCTGACTATTTATTTCATATAAAGTAGGAGCAACTTGCCATTAAAAATTATATTGTGTGCTCATGTGAAAAATTGACCTCTGTCTATTTATAAATATAATGCTACCTTTCCCACATAAGGTTGAGATATTCATTAATTTGCATCAGAATGTATTTTACAATACAACAAATAATGAACATCTTTTCCAATCTTGCTTTAGCCTTTCCATCACTTTGGTCCATAAAATCAGTCCATAAAACCTTGTCCCAGAATTTCTGAGGCTCGTCTCCTATTCTTCTTGCTAATGAGTGGTTTGCATCTTCTGGTGTAGCCTCTGTACTTTTGTTCATGAAGTCTTCTGCGAACAGTAGATTGTGATACCTTCACTCCTGCCCTCTGAAGGTTGTTGCTGATGTCACTAACAGTTGTTTTAGGGTCTTTCTTTACAGCTGTCACAATGTTTCTGTCATCAACTGCAGATGTTTTCCTTGATCTACCCGTTTGAGGTGTGTTACTTAGTACACCAGTGGTTTCTTTCTTCCTCAGGAGATTCCAAATGGTTGTACTTGCTATTGCCAGTGTTTGTGCAATGGTTTGATTGATTTTTCATCTTCTCTCAGCTTCACAATTGCTCGTTTTTCACCCATAGACACCTCTCTGGTTTTCATGTTGGTTACACGTCTAACTAACTATAAATGCAGTCTGCATGGATCTGAAACTGAGCGCAGACATTCAGTGCTATTTATTGTTTGAATAATCAATTAATAGGACACACCAGGGCAACAAAACACACCTGCTGTCAGTCACGTTCCAATACTTTTGGTAACATGAAAAATGGGTGGGTTCAAACAAAAGGTGCTATCTTCTAAGCTGTGTATCAGATCCAGATGAAAATACCTGTAAATAAAAGCTGAAATGTTAATCTCTCATCTCATATTCATCTTTTGATGTCAAATGTTTGTCTACAGCAAAAATAAAGGAATTGGCCTTACTGTTCCAATACTTTTGGAGGGCACTGTATGTGTATATATATATATATATATATAAATGTGTTTGTGTATTTTTAATGAACGGTTCCCTTAAAACTTGCATAATATTTTATGCAATGATATTATAAGTACAATATATATATAGTATTGCTCTTAATAACATATGTTAATTTGCTCATGGATCTGATCATAAATGAGCCATATTTCTGCACAATACATTCACTTCAAAAGAGCAAAGACATTACTGTTTTCCATGTTACAACCTCTCTAAACTACAAAAGACATATTACGCAAGTGATTTGACATCTGTCGAGGCTGGATTCGACATGGCGCTCTGGGTTCTTCTCTGTCCCTGTGATTAGCCCATCCAAGATCAGATGAACTACAAGGACCATTGGCACAGCTCTTTCTTGAAGCTCCCTTAAGAATCAGTGGGTCTTATCAGCACTGTTATCCTGTGCAATTAGCATGCAGATCTGCCCTCCACTGTGATTAGGAGGTTAGAGTTAAATTAATTAATTTGAAAGTGCAGGCTGAAAATTAAATTCAGTGGTAGGATTACACTCCATGACCTTATCCAGCACTAAGCACACATGCATCCTCCTCAGCTAAACCAACGAGTGGTGTCATAAGGGGGACAAATGCAGAGCTGAGGATTTTTGCTAATTGACTTGATTTTCACTTTATCCCTTGTAGGACTGAGAATGAGGGGGAGATCCTGTAGCAGTGTGGTGCATAAGCAAACCCTTTGAAGTGTACAGATGGGTTAAAATGTGGGACCACAGCAGCACACTACACTACTATCTATCTATACACACACACTGTAAAAGAAATCTGTCAAAATAGGACACAGTGTCCTGTATTAACATGAATGAATTAACGTGAATGTTTAATATTAATACTTTTTTTTGTTGCAAAAAAAAAAAAAATCGTGATACTTTTTTCAAAAGTAGAAACTACAAAAACAACAGCATATTTAAAATATTTTCTTTGTGTGTGTGTGTGTGTGTGTAAAAAAAATATTTACTGTCATTTTAAATCAATGTAATGCATATTTTCTTTGCTGATTAAAAGTGTCATTTTCTTTCACAATAAAATCTCTCCAAACGGTTGTGTACATATCCATTTAAATTAGCTGCAAATATCAGCTTTTGCAGAAAGCTAATTCAGACATTGTTACTGTGGCAGACAGGTGATGCAGAGAATAGATCTGTGCAAATTTCAGAATTGTGTGTGTTTCAGTTCATGAGCTGAATTGAAATTGGCCACACCTCACAGGAAACGGAATATCTGAAGTATTCTTCACACTGGGCCATAAAATGAAAGTTAATTAAATGGCATCAAAGGAAACTGATTCATGTTGAAGAATCGACAGGAGCAGCATAGATAATAACCATCATAATGTCTTGTTTTGGATGCTGGTGTACCGGTGTCTCCTCCAGGCTTCTTAGCAAGTAAGACGTGGTCAAGTAGTTTCCGTACTAGTCATACTCAATTTCTCACTCTTGTTATGCTGTTATTCTTTCCCTTACATTTTTTCTTTATGCTTCAGAAGATTTGGCATACAGTGCATGAGTTGTATAGGTTACTTGTACGGTGCATTTATCTTGTTTCTCTTGCCCTTTGAGAGTTTGACAGATGCGGTCACTTGCCGCATTGGAAATAACTATATAAAAGATTACAATTTCTCCATGTGTTTCCATGTGGACAAAAGAAGGTCATACAGGTTCAGAACAACATGAGAGTGTGTAAATAATTCTTGGCTGAACATTTCACTGGAGTTTCGTTGGCTTTGCCGGACCACCATCTTCATTAGCACCAAATTCATGGAAATTAATTTCCTTTTAACCCAGAGTTTGGAAGACAGATGGGCTCGATATGCAGGGACAAAGGTTGAATTACCAGAATCTCATCTTTCCTCGTGTCAGTGCCCTACTTTCATTATGCAAAATAAGATCCTGCCATGTGTTTGTTTATTGAAATTAGACATTTACAGAGGTTATATTATACACAAGACTCTACCCGGATAAGCAAATTCATTTTGAGCATAAAAAAACGATTGTCAGATTGTCTGTTGCATGACTATACGGTGAAATCCGTCACGGTTTAATGTCAACATTACACAGCTCTGTGCTCATTAAAATTCTTCCACGTTTGGAATATATTCAACTATTTTCCCTGGCAGCACAGCTCAGAGCACAACGTCTAGACACAGCTGCACAATTTGCGAAGAAATCCGGGATTTGCTTTGCAGAAGTTAATAAAAAATATGGGGTGTCCTGACATTATTTTGCAGCTCTGAGAATATTTATTCAGTTAGAGAGAAGGAAGAGGGTGATATGTTTTTTTTTTTTTTTTAAGGCAGTTCATTTCTACGGTTCACTGCACATAAAACAAGGGTCTCTTTTATTCAGACACTCTGAAGTTGGTGGTGATCCGCACATCCAAAAGCAAAATTTTGTTACATTTCGCTATCCCAGGGGAGAATTCTTTGGTATAGGAAAACAACCCATGATTCCTTGCATTCATTTCTACTTGACGTTCTTTTCATTGCTCGATCAAAGGCCTCGCTCTGATTCTCTCGATGCGCCACCCAATCAACAGTATTCTATAGCAATTTTTCTCGAGGGTGGCTCCGTTTCCTGTTTTCCCGTGTGCCTCGCTTTCAAAGCAGTTGTTACCTGCCATCTATTAGCATGTTCTCCTTGAACTACAATGTCAGTCTTCAAAAGGATTCTTTTGTATATACGGACAAGAACATATTTTAGATATATATTAGACCTCACATCCGATTTCCAACCAGTCCATCCACCAAAGTTGCATTAGATTTTTATTAAATACTGTACTGAAAAATCTGAATGACGATGGGTGGCGGCGAGGTGTCCTTGACATCTGTTGATTGGGGTTGCTATTTATTAAATCATTTGAAATGTGAAGTTGTAAACAAACTGTTGATTGAGTACTGTGGAAGCTAGAAAGGTCATTGTCGACTTTTTATATTCATTCGGTTTTTGGGAGTGGGGATACAGATGGCACATCCAATAATAAATACAGCCAGAGGAATATTGTCAGCATCGTCGCCCGCGTAAATATTTATCACCACACGTGAAAACATGAGAGCTTAATTACCAAATCTAAACAGAAAAATACCTCTATCAGTATGTGTCTAATTGAAATGGGAGCAGTTCATATGGAGTGAGCAGATTAAATGAAACTCAGTGAACAGAGAGAGGAACACTGAGTAAAACCCAATGGGGAGGAACATGCTGAATTATTCAAATGTTTTTAATTGGTTAAACTACACAATGAGACATCATCTATGGGAGAGAGTAAAACACAGTTTAGAAATACTCAGAATTGAATTAAGTATGCCTTTTCCGGTTTCATTTTTTCTTTTTGTTAATTACACGTTATCATATTACACACTGTATGCATCAAAGCTATGTTTTTAGCATCATTATTCCAGCCTTCAGTGTCACACGATCCTTCAGAAATCACTTTAATATGCTGATTTGAACTTTTTCCCCTGCCTTTTCAAATCTCATATCACATCAGAAAGGCATGCATTTTCAATAAAAATGAAGGAAATAATCAAAAAGTTTAGGAAGGGCTTTATTGTCCCAATAAGGTGGCATCCATTTAATAATTTGAATTAAAATGATGATTTACACTCAATACGTTATTATTGCATACTGTTTTATAATGTACTAGAGGTGCAGATAATTGCCACTATTTGCATTAAGTATATAAATCGCAGAAAATCCTACTATTTTAACAGTGTAAACAGAATATGTATAGTATCTCTAAAAAAATACTTATAGTTACATACTTAAGTATGAACTCATTAAGATTCTGATATCAGTATTGACACTGATATTTTCACTTAGTGTAAATAGAATCCATTGCTATTTGCACTTATTTCACTTAATTTGCAATCCATTTCTATTTGCACTTAAATAGCATCCAACACTATTTGCACTTAGTGTAAATAGCCACTGCCTTATTTAATTCTTTACTGTCACCTTTTATCTATTTAATGCATACTTCTTTTATGGGGTGTTTACAGAAACATTAGATTATAATAACCAATGTTTATAAAGCAACTCATAGAAATCAGTCTTTAATTAGTTTATATTTTAATAAATTAATCTTCATTTTATGGATCATGGAGGGAGAATTATTTTCCCCAGAGTACTCTAATTTAAAGGTCTGTTCACACCAAGGACAATAACAAGAAAGATAGCTATAACAATAGCTACATTAGCATCCATGTCAACGCATGATGACATTTTGTTTTTATTCTAAGCACATGCTGCAGTTTTGTCATTATTATAGTTATTATTATTATCATAGTTATCGTCCTTGTATGAATGGGCCTTAAAGGGATAGTTTACCCAAAACTGAACATTTTGTCATGATTTGCTCAACCTCATGTTGTTCCAAACCTGTAAGAGTTTTTGTCTTGTGTTGAACACAAAAGAAGATATTTTGAAGAATGTTGGTACAGTCAGCTATTAACTTACTGTGTTTCTTTTGGGTTCAGCAGAATAAAGACATTCATACAGGTTTGGAACAACTTGTGGGTGAGTAAATGATGACACAGTTTTCATTTTTGGGTGAACTATCCCTATAATATTTCAAAATATGAAAGGGGGGCTGGGGACTCTTATGGTCACCAAGGCTGCATTTAATTGATCAAACTGAAAAGCAGTAATATTGTGAAATATTATACAATTTCAAATAACTGTTTTCTATTTTAATATATTTTAAAATGTAATTTATTCCTGTGATGCAATGCTGAATTTTCAGCATCATTTCTTCAGTCTTCAGTGTCACATGATCCTTCAGAAATCATTCTAATTTGAAACTGTCTTGAAAACAGTTGCTTATTTTTGTGGAAACTGTTATGCAACCAGGATTCTTAATGAAACAAAAGTTCAAATAAACAGTTATCAATATATATTTTAATTGTAGCACAATAGCTTAATTGTAGCACAATAGATGACCAAAGCTAAAAGACAAACTAAACGTCACAAATCTCCAGTGTTGGTTTCATGTTTTTTTAGCCTCTTCATCAACCAGAGTTGGCTTCAGAAGGCTTTGAATATTAAATGTTAAATTTTTTGTTTGATGTCTAATTGATAACTGAAAGCAAAAACAGTTTTGCAAGACTTGTGTGTCTGTTTCTCACTAGTCTGTTTCTCACTAGATGTGTGAGACGAGTAATAATACAGTGAGCATCATGATGTAACCCACAAAAAACAAGCACGCAGAGGATGGCCGGCAAAGTAGAGTGATTAGGGCTCATGATAAATAATTCAGTTTTTATTTGATTTTATAACCTGATTTTACATTTTTAATACACTGGCAGATGTTTGAAAATTTGTCAGCATCTGTATCATTACAAAATATAAAGAGTTACTCATTTATCTTGGCTCAGGCAGATGTAGATCATTTGGATGACTAATTTGTTGATGTGGTTCATGTAAAGGTTACATCACCAGTTTTCTCATTATTCCTCACAGAAATACACTGTAAAAATTGGTCACCAGCAAGAGCTTTTTTTTCTGCCTAATTTAACACATAACAGTAGTTTTATTATGTTCACCAAGCTGAATTTATAAAAGGTACTGTGAAATATTATTAACTTAAATTTATTGAAAGGTAAAAAAATTTAATTAAAAAAGTTTTCTATTTTAAATTTGCAATTGATGCACAGTGATGCAAAGCTGAATTTTCAGGATCATTGTCATTGTCACATGATCCTTCAGAAATCATTCTAATATGCTGATTTACTGCTCTAGAAACAATTCTTATCAATATTGCTGCTTAATACTTTTTGCGTTAATGAATAGAAAGTTAATTGAACAGCATTACTTTGAAACAGTTGGTGTGATTATTCGCAAATGGAAGAAACACTAAATAACTGTCAATCTCCCTCGGTCTGGGGCTCCATGCAAGATCTCACCTTGTGGAGTTTCAATGATCATGAGAACGGTGAGGAATCAGCCCCGAACTACATGGAAGAATCTTGTCAATGATCTCAAGGCAGCTGGGATCATAGTCACCAAGAAAACAATCGGTAACACACTACGCCGTGAAGGACTGAAATCCTGCAACGCCCGCTAGGTCCCGCTGCTCAAGAAAGGTACAGGCCCATCTGAAGTTTGGCAATGATTCTGAGGAGAAATGGGTGAAAGTGTTGTGGTCAGATGAGACCAAAATCGAGCTCTCTGGCATCAACTCAACTCGCCGTGTTTGGAGGAGGAGGAATGCTTCCTATGACCCCAAGAACACCATCCCCAACATCAAATATGGAGGTGGAAATATTATGCTTTTGGGGGTGTTTTTCTGCTAAGGGGACAGTACAACTGCACTGCATCAAAGGGATGATGGACGGGGCCATGTACCGTCAGGGCCAGGGCATTGAAAATGGGTTGTGGATGGGTATTCCAGCATGACAATGACCCAAAACACACGGCCAAGGCAACAAAGGAGTGGTTTAAGAAGAAGCACATTAAGGTCCTGGAGTGGCCTAGCGAGTCTCCGGACCTTAATCCCATAGAAAATCTGTGGAGGGAGCTGAAGGCTCAAACTGCCAAACGTCAGCCTCGAAACCTTAATGACTTGGAGAGGATCTGCTAAGAGGAGTGGGACAAAATACCTCCTGAGATGTGTGCAAACCTGGTGGCCAATTCACACAAATGCATTGGGAACATTGGACATTCTATTCTAAATCAAAATACGAAGAACAATTTAGTAAATGTGTTATTACTTTACAGGAAGTGAAGAAAAAGGAATATTAGGCTGTTAAAAAAATAGCAGTGTCTGCATTTTTCTTTACAAAGTCAAACATTTACTGTATAAACAGAAACATGTTTGAAGATTTAGCTTTCTTGTGAATGACTGAACTAACATTTAGTTGTATAGCCACGGTTTCTGAGAACTGCTTCACATCTGTGTTGCATAGAGTCTGGCACCTGTGAACAGGTATTCCAGCCCAGGACGATTGCACTACATACCACAATTCCTCTGCATTTCTTGGTTTTGACACAGAAACAGCATTTTTGATGTCACTCCACACATTTTCTATTGGATTGAGGTCTGGAGATTTGGCTGGTCACTCCATAACGTTGTTAACACTCAATCTTGTTGGTCTGGAACCTAGATGTTGCTCTCTTACTGGTGTGTTTGGGGTTGTTTTCTTGTTGAAACACCCATTTCAAGGCCATTTCCTCTTCGGCATAAGGCAACATAACCTCTTTAAGTATTTTAATGTACTCAAACTGATTCATGATCCCTGGAATGCGATAAATAGCCCCAAGACGTAGTAATGAGAAACATCCCCATATCATGATGCTTGTGCCACCATGCTTTACTGTCTTCAGTGTACTGTGGCTTGAATTCAGTGTTTGGGGGTCATCTGACAAATTGTCTGCGGCCCCTAGTCCCAAAACGAACAATCTTACGCATATATGATATGGTTAATCAAGTAAGTTAGGTAAGTAAGTTACCCTAACCCTAAGTTGCTTCAGTACAGTAAATGTGCATCTTGACATATTACTAGCAGTGTTGGGAGTAACGCGTTACAAAAGTAATGCATTACAGTAACTAATTACTTTTTGCTGTAACGCGGTAGTGTAAGGCAGGGGTTTTCAACCTTTTAGGACATGCACCCCCCTAAGTTTGTCTAATTTCACTCGCCCCCCCCCCCCCCCCCCCCCCCCGCAAGCCCAAAGTGTGCGAACATCATTCACATATTGTTTGCTGCGTTTCCAGTGCGTAGAATTAAGAAACATAAACATATAACCAGTTTACCTGATTCAGTGTGATGGCTGAGCTTGTTTCTGAGATAACAACATGCCAATCTGTGGTTGGATTTCTGACATGACTAACCGTAAATCATTTTACACCATTCTCACTGTCGCCAAACAGCGGGAGTCAGATTGCCCCCTAGCGGATGGCTGAAGAATTGAAAGCTCATATTCATAAATCTTCAAGGCAATGTCTCTGAATTAATTGATGCTCGCGCCCCCCTTGACAGGTGCTGGCGCCCCCCTGGCGCCCCACAGGTTGAAAACCCCTGGTGTAAGGCATTACTAATCAATTTTCAGTAATATTTTACTCTGTACATGTTCAGTAATATTTGTGTTAGAATCAGAATCAGAATGAGCTTTATTGGCCAAGTATATTTACACGTATGAGGAATTTGTTATAGTGACAGAAGCTCCACAGTGCAACAAAAAGGCAGCAACAGGACAGGACACAGATAATAAAGAATAATATACAAATATCCAAACAGGCAATGTACAAAACAGCAAAAACACAATATATAGACAATTATGTATGTACAGGTCTGATATGTGCAAATTTGAAATGAGAAAAAATCTAAATAAGTAAGTGTGGTGGATAAATAATGTATAATAGTTGTGTGTTCCGCCTTTATTGTCAAATGTTCATGAGATGGACTGTCTGAGGGAAGAAACTGTGTCTGGTCGTTCTGGTGCTCAGAGATCTGTAGCGTCGACCAGACGGTAACAGTTCAAACAGGGAGTGTGCTGGATGTGAGGGATCCAGAGTGATTTTACCAGCCCTTTTGCTCACTCTGGATAAGTACAGTTCTTGGAGAGTGGGGAGTGTTGTACCAATGATTCGCTCAGCAGTCCAGACTACCCTCTGTAGTCTTCTGAGGTCAGATTTGGTAGCTGAGCTGAACCAGACAGTTATTGAAGTGCAGAGGACGGATTCAATGATGGCAGAGTATAACCGTTTCAGCAGCTCCTGTGGCAGGTTGAACTTCCTCAACTGGAGAAGGAAGTATAACCTCTGCTGGGCCTTTTTGACAATAGAGTCAATGTGATTGTCCCACTTCAGGTCCTGATAAATTGTGGTGCCCAGGAATCTGAATGACTCCACTGTAATCACAGTGCTGTTCATGATGTTGAGTGGAGGGAGAGCAGGTGGGTTTTTTCTGAAGTCCACGATCATCTACACAGTTTTGAGCATGTTAAGCTCCAGGTTGTTAAGACTGCACCATACAGCCAACTCCTTAACCCTCCCGTCATCTGCAAACTTCATCTGTGTGGTGTCATCTGCAAACTTCAGGAGCTTGACAGAGGGGTCTTTAGATGTGCAGTCGTTGCTGTAGAGGGAGAAGAGCAGTGGGGAGAGAACGCAGCCATGAGGAGCTCCAGTGAGGAGCTCCAGTGCTGATGGTTCGAGTGCTGGATGTGAATTTACCAAGCTTTACTAACTGCTGCCTGTCTGTCAGGAAGCTGGTGATCCACTGACTGACAGAGGTGGGGACGGAGAGCTGTGTCAGTTTATTCTGAAGGGTGTTTGGGATGATGGTGTTAAAACCGGAGCTGAAGTCTACAAACAGGATCCTCACATGAGTCCCTGGTCTGTCCAGATGCTGCAGGGTGAAGTGCAGTCCCATGTTGACTGCATCATCCACAGACCTGTTTGCTCTGTAGGCAAACTGCAGGGGGTCCAGTGATGTCCTTTAGACAATCCAAAACCAGTCTTTCAAATGATTTAATGGCCACAGACGTTAGAACCACAGGTCTTTTTATTTATGTTGATAATTTTGAGGCCCTTGTAATGTGCATATCAAATATAATAAAGTAGACTTTTTAGAATTAAAAGTTAAGCTTAAATGTCTGCTATAAATATAAATAGTGCTGAGATAGTATTAATTGGATTGGAGGCTTGGACCCGGAGTCACGACACAACAAGTGGATTGCAAACATAATTCCCAAACGTTTATAAGTATCATTGGTCAGCCAAACTGTAAGTCCCGCCCCAAATTCATGCAATTGGTTGAGCCAGTGTTACGTTGGACTGGTAAAAAAATCAATTTAATTAAAATATGCCTTTTATTGGGGTTAAAACAAAGATAATTTCCATTTCATGCCTATACTTTAAGCATTGCCAAGCTTCAGAAAACAGATTCACTAGACTGAAAGCAAGCAAGGAACAAAAACACCATATGCTCTTTAAATTTATTCTATGCTCAGAAGTTGGCAGAAAAAAACCTTTATGTTCAGTCATTTGAAAGGTGGATTGTGAAACAGTGATTGTTTTTAATTATTTTTTCATGCAATGTTTCACATCTGGTGGTGAGAAAAATGTAGCCAAATCACAAATTCATGGGAAAGTAGCCCAGAAGGACGTGTATTTGAAATTAGTGAAAGCTGTGTAGTGAGAAGTGCGGGTCAGTGAAGCTGGTGGTCTGTGTGGTTGTGGCCGCTGGTGTTGTGCCCAGTCGTGGCATGCAGGTGTGCTGGAGAGAGAACAGTGGAAAACACAGAACAGGAGGTGGGAAGGTCATGGGATTGTGGGCGGCTTAGTTCATTTAGTTCAAGCATGGAAATGAAAAATTGGCATTAACTATTCTCCGCTGGTTACTTCTTCCGATTGAGATGCAGACATGCATTTTAAAATAGGCTAGTGATAACTGAGACACTTGACCTCATCACAATGAATAAGGGTTTCTTTCCCCCATTTTTTAAAAATCCAGATTTGAAAAATTGTTTACCTTTAGGTGTTGGGAAAGCACATTAGCCTGGGAAACATACAATATTTTTAATAATAATAATAACAATAATAATTCATTTTTTAAATATTTTATTATAAATATTTAAATGTGTTTTTATATTTATTTTATTTTTACATTATTATTTTTATACTGATTTTTATTTCTACAGAACTGACATTATATATATATACTGAGTGTGTTTAAAATATGCAATGTAATCCAATTTTTCAATTTCATTTTAACTAAATGAAAATTGCTAGTTCCCAATATAGCCATATTCTAAACCTCTTCACAACTTTTCACTGAATAAATTTAATTGTTTCCACAATTTACACATTTATGATGATTCTAAGCAATTGTAATGAATGCACTTAGAAACTGATTATTTAAATAAAATCAACCGATATCAAATAATAATAATAATAATAAACAACGCCATCATTTGTTTTTATTATTATTATTTTTTTTGTACAGAACTCATATCCATTTCATTTACAGGTGCATCTCAGAAAATTAGAATATGTTGAAAAAGTTAGTTTTTTTCTTGTAACTTATTTCAAAAAGTGAAACTTTCATATATTTTAGATTCATTACATGTAAAGTAAAACACTTCAAAAGTTTTTTGTTTTAATTTTGATGATTAGAGCATACAGCTCATGAAAGTCAAAAATCAGTATCTCAATATATTAGAATATTTCCTAAGATCAATCAAAACCTTTGCAAAACAGAAAAGTTCAAGTTCTTTAAAGTATGTTCATTTATGCACTCAATACTTGGTCGGGGCTCCTTTAGCACAAATTCCAGCATCAGTGAGGTGTGGCATGGAAGCGATCAGCCTGTGGCACTGCTGAGGCACTATTGAGTCTTCAGCTCGTCTGGATTGTTGGATCGACTGTTTCTCATCTTTCTCTTGAAAATATCCTATAGATTCCATATGGGGTTCAGGTCAGGCATGTTGGCTGTGTTTGAATCGGCTTTGCTTAACAGTATTCTCAAGCTTGCGGTCATCCCTGTTGCTTGTGCACATTTTCCTACCCAATTTCTTCCTTCCAGTCAACTTTGCATTAAATATGCTTTGATACAGCACTCCTTGAACATCCACCCCTTTCAGTAATGACCCTCTGTGACTTATCCTCTTTGTGGAGGGTGTCAAGGTTCGTCTTCTGGATCATTGCCAAGTCAGCAGTGTTCCACATTATTGTGGTTTCAAAGAACAAGAGATACCCAGAATTTATACTGTATGGATGGTTATTTATTGAAACTCAAATGTAAATATTCTAATATTTCGAGATACTGATTTTTGACTTTCATTAGCTGCTAATTATCAAAATTAAAACAATTTTTTATAAGTGTTTTACTTTACATGTAATGCATCTAAAATATATGAAAGTTTCACTTTTTGAAATAAGTTACAAGAAAAAATGTACTTTTTCACCATATTCAAATTTTCTGAGATGCACCTGTATATGTGACTGACAAATATGCATCACATTAAGTTTATTAGGTTATGTAAATATTTTGCAATCTAAATGGATCGAAAATTTATATACAAGTCAAATACATACATTTTTAATTTAGGCCTAAAAATAATGTAAATAATGTACATAAAACACATATGCAGTAACAATACATAGCATGCTATTCAGAATACTGCTACAGCGAACATTTCTTTAAAACTATTGCACAAATAAGCAAGTAATTTAATAATCTGCAAGATCTCGCTTTTACATTTCAGTCAAATAATTAACATTGTTAGCAAAGCTAAGGTTACCTTGTAAAACTTAGAGCTTTCTAAGTGCAGGATTTTGGAATTGATCGCCCAAGTGCTTCTCAGTATTTTATTGCATCACTGAGCTCTGTGATTTCTGTGGATGTCGTCTTACTGACGATAGGGGGGTGGGTTGTGACACTGCTTTAAAGCTACTTACAAAGTTGTTAACATCCATAGCCCAACGGTTTCACCCTAATTCACATTCGCACATCGTTTTTGAGATTCAAAGCATCAGAGAGGCTCTCTCAGTGAATGCAATTCACAAGGAGACACAGGGCAAAGTGGCACTTAACCTCTATAAGGCTTTCTAATGCTGCCATCTCCTTATTTGAATACTATGGCATGAGCATTAACAACTTGGTCAAAATGTCTGTCTGCTGTTCCTCCTTTCTTTTAGATCCCCTTCGCTCTGTTATGGATGAACTAGAAACCATACAACATTACTTCAAACATGCTCTCCATTTCATCTTGGCGATCTAAAAATGTTCAGTCTTTTCAAAACAGGTGTTTATTTAGTATTGTTTTTATACTTCAAGTTTTGTCCAATTAGTTTAGCATTTTTAGTTTTTGCTTTTAAAAAATGGTTTTAAGGTTTGGCAGCTTTCACTACCATCAACCACAGGTTGTTTCGCTTGAGAAATAAAAGGACAGCTCCACTGGACAACGCTGTTTGCTGAATCCCTTAAAATGTAAATGTTAGAAGCTCACCTAGAGTGGAGACTTGAAATTTAAGTAGCACACCTTCCCTTTGTTTTGATGAGACCTGACAATGATTGCACAACAGGAGTCGGATTGTGATGTGCTACCGGTGTGTTGCTTTAGGATATCGATTGACACTCTGCATAAAGTTTACGGCAGCACCTGTTTCTTCCTCAGCATGAAATCGACAGCCACGGCAAACTAATCCATTGGAGACCCAGTGTTTACTACATGCCCCGCGGCTACTCGGAGTTACAAGCACACACATATACCTGCACACACACAATCATATTCATAAAGCAAGTGCTGTTTATAGCAGAGGTGTGCACAGAGGCCAGAGATTTATTTCCCTCTACAATCCTTGCAGGTGACATGCATGAAGTTGAAACGAATTTGGTTCTTTATCAGATGAAAGAGGGCAAGTACTCAAACTGTTCTGAACTTCTGGAAAAAGTTTAAGAACAGGAGATGACAGGATACTACCGCCATGCTCAATTATGGATGATGGCCTTTTATCTTCCCATCACTAATTAGAGGAGCCAACTCTGCTTTCAAGTTCATCTTTACATACCAGGCTTTTCATTTAAAACTTGTACAAACCAGTAATACATCAATCCCATCGTCAAATGGATGTATATGCTCCATGAAAACAAACATAAACGTAATGTATTAAATGCATATTTCATTACGTTCCTGTGTAAATATAACACTAAACGAAGATTACACAGCTATTCGTTTTTTGAATAGCCTCTTTTTGTCTTTGATATTAAGATGATGTGAATGGCACACCATAATGGCAGATGGGGCGATTGTTTTGCAAACCTGCTTGAAAACATTAGTTTTGCAATTCCATTTGGTGTTACTAGTGGTGCAGGAAATTACACACATAAGCTTTAATTCCTGGTGCATAAAGTGCAGTAGCACAGTGTATTTTAATAATTTATGGACTCTTCTAACTTTATTCAAAAGGATAGTCGAGATGGACTGGAAAGTTCAGAGGAAAATAGTTCAGAGGTTGCCTTTTCATGGAGTTTTTATGTAATATGTATGTAATAATATATATTTCTAGATAAATATTATATAATGTTACACTAAATATTATAATATTAAAACCAATATAGTTTGTATTATATTAATCAGTTTTAACACACACACACACACACACACACGTTTGTGTATGTGAGTGTATTTAAACTAAATAATATAAACCATATTAGTTTTAATATTACAAAATGTTGTACAACATTTATCTAAATGTATTTATTACATAAAAGTTATATTATATATTTTATATATTTATACACACACATACAGTGTATAAACATGCACACACACATACTGGTCCCACGTTATATTAAGTGGCCTTAACTAATATGTAATTACATTTCAATTAATCATTTAGTACAATGCACTTATTGTGTACATACATGATTTTCGTTGTACTTTTATTTTTTTTAAATTCCTGCATGTAATTGCATCTGTAATTAATTTCTGTAATTATATTTATAATTACACTGTTGACCCATCCCTTACACCTAAACCCACCCTTAAACCTACCCATACCACCAAACCTGTCCTAACTTACCCGTATATATCTCAATAGCAGCAGAAGTGTTTTGCAATACAATGAGCACAATAAGTACATTGTACATGTATTTTGATGTGAGTACATAGTAGTTAAGGCCACTTAATATAAAGTGGGACCCACATAATTTATATATATATATATATATATATATATATATATATATATATATATATATATATATGTGTGTGTTATCATGCAGCGTGCAAATCTATGGCTTCATAAAATATATTTTAATATAAATATTTGCATTCTAAATATAAATGCTTACACATTTTTTATAGTATAAAATGTATAGGCATTGTTCTTTTTTCCATTAGTTTTTATATAATTAAAGTTTTACTGACATTAATAAATATGAACATTTATATTATTCTATTGTATTATATATCAGAACCTTGAAGGTTTTTAGCAGAGCAGTCAGGCACAGAAATAGCAAAAAAGGTCAGTTTACGAGGAGGTCTCCGTATCTGATGGAGTGGGTCCAATTAGCGGTCCTAATTAAGGATCTGTGACATCTGAATCAGCAGAGCTGTTGCGATTGGCTGATTGGTGTTATATTGCGCTTTCTGTAGTGCTCTGGGAAACTCAGAGAATACTAGAGAACAGACGAGTCACGACTCCAGCTGAACACCCACCACATTCTCATTAGAGGAAGCCTCTGCCGCCCACACAGGGGGGTGATTATCCGTCTCTCTTCTTCCTCAGAGCTTCCTCTCTTCTTGTACTCTTTTCGAAGGGCTTTTCTTTCTGTGTCCTCTTCTTCTTCCTAGATCCTCTCATACATCACCCCAATTTCAATTCAGCTCTTTTTTTTTGTGGTTGAGATTCTGTCTCTCTTGCTGTATCCTAAAGGGAGCAGTTAGTCGAGAAATATTGGCGTTTGATCATTTTCATCTTACGCTCTTTTTATGTACCGATTTTTATATCACTTGCAAACATTAAATAGCTGCTAGCCAATGAAAAGGACTCAAACGCTTATCAGCAATGAAGAAAAACTGAATTAATTAACAGAATAGTGATCCTCACTAATAGCGTTGTAAAAATAGCATTGGCCCAAATAGAGAGAGTCCTGTGGGGGCCTTGGGAAAAAAGTTGTATGCCTTTGATATTATTTTTCTCAATGTGCTTCCCATGTATTAGTCAAATGAAAAGAAAACACCAGACTTGAGTCAAAGGTTGTACATCCAATCAAGTCTGTATTTTTTAAGCATAAATGTATCTGTCAGTTGATAGAAGGAAGCCAACATAAGCAGGTGCCGACTTTGAGGATGAGAGCATGAATAAAACGATGCATTATAAAGGAAAATATGGCTCAAGCTGCAATAATTGCAGGTTATGTTTTGCCACTTTGATGTCCAATGTAAAACCTGAGTCTTGAAGCAAAACCAGTTGAAAACCCAGTTTAATAATCATGCTTTCTCCCTAGGCTGACACAAATAAAGATATGTGCCCTTCTATTACAGGAAAGCCACAGAAAGAAAACCTGAGCCCCGAGGTAATCAGACAGTTTTATTATAAAAAGTTTCATCATCTTGATTTATACTGAAGCAAAAACAAAAGCTTATTTGGTAAACTGTCAAAGTCGGGATGTATGATGTGTATGTTTTTTAATGTAAGGTGACATTAGATTGATTCACTGTGGTATTGACATTGGATTCTTGATCCCTAACATGTCTCCCACCCAACAACCCCAATTTCTTTCTTAGGACAAAGCAAGATCAGACCGGATAAAACCAGAAAGATCCAAGAGAGTCCTCATCAATGGAACAGACACCAGTGAAAGAAAAACATTATCACTTGCCTTCAACAAGAGTCCTTCAAAACTATGTTCATAATTAAAAGAGGAAGTGAATATTTTAGAGAAGATACTTTGATAAAACATTGATACTAGGCATTATCTCCAGTATTGAACCATCTTCATATCGTCCAAATTTAAAACAGATTGTTAGCATTAAGTTCTGAAATTGAAATTTAATTTAAACTGGTTTAAATGTCATTTTACAACTGATTAGGAGCTCATATATATATATACCTGGGTCATGGTTCAGTAATTTTCGACAGCATGCATTGTGTTAATCTGCTCACATTTGTTCATTACTATTGCCCCCTGACCTTATTAACTCTGATTTCATGTTTTAATGAGTGCTACTCCACGTTCAGTGACCACTCTGTTGTACGTGGTGTGAATGTGAGTCTCTGGTAGTGTTGTGATTCTAACCAAAGGTAGTCAATGATTTATGTGTTCAGCTGTGGAGTTTCATGCATTCATAACCTTTCAAAATATACTCCATTTGATAGTGTGCTTGAACACAGGCAGTCAACACCTGTGCATTAGAACATTTAATTCTTTACAAGCGGCTGTGCCGTTTCTCTTTGGAAGTTATAACCGATAAAATGTCCTTGTACATATCTTTTTAAATAAAAAATTCAAGGTCAGCAAAACTGGCAGATAATAATTAGCTAATTAAATAATGTGAGCTTAAATTGCAATATAATAATATATTGAACATATAAAATATATTGCAATATAAAAATAATATTGAACATTTAACATAAATCTGCTCTCAAACCAAACTCTCCAAAACCCCACCAAACGACCAATCATCACAGAAAAAAAATCATGCCAGGAAAAATAAATCTTCAGCCCAATTTCAGTTAAAAGTTAGTCTAAATTAAAAGGAACAGGTTCATTAAACTCAAAACACCAAAAAAATAAATTCTGATTACTTGAAATGTGTCAGTTTTGTGAACTCCAAGAACTCTAATGGTGTTATAAGAAAAAAAAGCGTTTATTAGTTTGAACTAATTTGTTGAATTAAATGTTTGCCCTATTCAAACCAAATAATTATTTTGAGCATAGTCTATTTTTCCCCCTTTTTTTTTAATCTCACATGCTTTGAATTTTTGTGCACTAATTAGTTTGTCCACAAGGTGGCAACACTGGCCATGGCCGTTGTTTTACAGTCGGGAAAGGAAACGAGGGGAAGGAACAAGAACAACAAACTACTGAAGACAACAAAAACAACAGACGCCCATGCTGATAATCTGAAAATTACTCTAGTGTAACTCTAGTTTAAACGAGTACAAATATATTTTAATCACTCGTAACGTTTGAAGAGAAAAAGGAACAGAAACTGGACAAGGATGAATCTTCGAGCGCCTGTGTAAACAAATGTGCTTACAAATGTGTAAAACACAAAGTATACTTTGGGCTTTACGTCATGCACACCGTATGCATGCCATAGGGTACACATAAAACTGAAGTACACTTTGGGATTTATCCTTTTGATTTTTTTTTTCTTCACCCTATTGGAAGAGACTGTGCTGGAAGAGAACCAAGATCTTTTAGATCACTAATAGAGAGATGTCCCTCCTTCAAGCACTGGCCCACTCAATTCTCAGAAGAGATACAGTAGAGAGAGAGAAAAAAAAGAATAATCTTTCTTTCTTTCTTCCCACAATCAAAATTCATATACACTTTTTTTTCCTTCACTATATAGGTTGTCTTGTGTTGTTGAGGTACAGACCAATAGCAATAAATACCTTTAATGTGTTGTGAAAGGTCATTGAGAACAAGATAAGATGAACACTTCACTGATCCCCCTAGGGAAATTGAGATGTTACAGTGAGCAGAATACAGCAATAAAGCACAAACAGCAGCTTCAGAAAGTACTTGAACACTTTAGCAACACTTAAAAATCTGTGAATGTCACTGCATTAGATAAAATATCAAAGCCAGTAGCATTTATTTGAAAAGACATTGCAAGCAACTGCTCTGTTGTACAAAACTAAGTATGTCCAATTTTGTCTGCATACTTGCAGCATAATTGCATGGGGCGATATATAATATATAGCAAATTGCAACTGCTTGATTGCTTGTATAGTTACAAGATGTAATTATATTATCCCCAAGATCTAATCTATGCAACAATAAGGCATGAGGATATTAAGATATTACAAACACTAACATCATGATTTTATGTAAAGCTGCCTTGCCTTGACATGTCCAATGTGGCGATCTACATTACCTGGATGCTGATGAGTAAGATGTTTGTTGACTGGTTAATATCACTTAAACACATAGTTCTGCCCCGATTAAGTTGTTGTTTAGTTTAATTTGTTTGGTCCAGTTTAAGAAGCAAGATAAATAGACAAACCTTCTGTTCCTAAAAATCCATTACTTGTGGCATGAATTACACAGGCGTATTTCTCTGGTCTGTAGCAAAGAAATGGAGGTCCTAGAAACACACAGGAATCGAGGTCTCAGTGACATGTGCCTAGTTATTATTTTTTGCATCTACAGAGATAATTTATTGAAATTTCAATGTGATGACTGGAATGGAATACTCATCTGCTTCCAGCCAAATCTCTCATTACAGAAAACAGATACAATCAAGCTTTTGCCATCCCTAAAACTGGCTATAGCCGATTTTATTTGTGCCTCTCAGCATTGTAATTAATGAGTCAATTTCCCAGGCCTTTGTTAGAGAGTGTAATTACTTTAGGAAATCTCTTTATAGCGAAGGCGGTCCCTTATGATTGTTCGTCTCTCTGTCTGTCTCAAAAAGTACTGAAACTTTTTCAGGCACAAATTTTTCTGCACTAAACAGCTTTAAAGGAATAGTTCACCCAAAAATAAACAGTTGCTGGAAATTTACTCAGGCCACCCAAGATGTAGATAAGTTTCTTTCTTAAACAGACCCGAGGGAAAAAGATAGCATTGCTTCACTTGCTCACCAATGGAGCCTCTGCAGTGAATGGGTGCCGTCAGAATGAGAGTCCAAACAGCTGATGAAAACATCACAATAATCCACAAGTAATCCACACAACACATAAAAATGTATTGACATGTTTGTTTAGATCTGTTTTGGCTCGTAAAAGGCGCTTGATCTGTGTATATTTCTCTCCTGATTCACACGAGACAACTTTTTCACTGAAGACATCAATATTATCGATATAGGACTTGTTTGAAGTTAAAAATGCCTTAACGATGGATTTGTTTCTTACAAACATGCAGATTTCATGGATTATTGTGAGTTTTTATAAGCTGTTTGGACTCTCATTCTGACGGCACCCATTCACTGCAGAGGATCCATTGGTGAGCAAGTGCTGTGCTCCAAATCTGTTTCCATGAAGAATCTTGGATGGCATGAGGGTGAGTACATTTGCAACAAATTTCCATTTTGGGTGGACTGTTCCTTTAAATACAGCAGATTTCAAATAAAAGCTCTCAAAGGAAAAAGACAAATCCTTCTCGGGAAGCTTGCACCGCTGTTTTGCTGATCACATGCACAGCACATCTATTAGAAGCATGAATGGGAAAGAAAACAGTATTTGCACAGGGCTTCTAAGCTGTATTTGGCTCGCTGGCTGTTTGCATTCGAAGATTGTTCCTCGTACCACCCGTGGTGCTGTAGCGAGACCCCAGAGAATCTGACGGCAGTCACATGAGCAGCTTCTCTCTTCCCTGGAGGTCCAATTACTGCTGGCTTTAGAGCAGTGGTCAGGCTGGAGAGAGGCTGAGTGCTCCGGGTCTGCTGCAGCTCTGATTACTCAAACACTGCCTGAGAATTAGACCATGATCTAGAACACGGTGATCTTTCAGACGTCTTTGGTGACTTCAAGGATGAACATTTAAAAAGAAATGAGCAAACTTTGAATAGTGAATGAGGCAGTCTGACTGATACAAGATGTCGCATGAAGTGCACTCGAAATTCCTGTAAAAATTAAATATAAAATACATATGAAAAATATTATATTAATATCCCCATACTGTGAATATAGTAAATTTGGTAAGTACTTAAATATATGTGGAAAAATATGACATTAACATCTCCATAAATTTTTATATTGTGATGATGTACTTCAAACAACTTTTCTTGCCTCAAACACAATTAAATTCGTTAATGGTTAAATACCATTAACGAAATATGAATCCAAGCATAATCTGAAACAAATACACATTTTCTCACGCTTTTCTCAGAATCAGCTTCTTTCTTAGCCATTTTTACAACAAATTTCAACCAGTGTTTTAGAATTATTTATATACTTCATATACTATTTGTATAGTTGTAATAGTATTTTGAATTAGCTTTTGTTATTTATTAGTTGTTGTTTTTTGTTTACATTTAAATTTATTACATTTAATTTGTAATTTTGTTGTGATGTATTTTTATTATTACTATTTATTTTTATTTCATTTTTTTCCAGTTGTTAATTTTAGTGCTTCAACAAGACATAATTTCATTTAAATAACATTTTATTTCAGTATTATTTCAATTAATACTAATTAATATAGTACATAAATAATAGATTAAATTAACACTTCTTTCAGTTGTTTTCTTTTTTAGTGGATGTAAGTCAATTGACAGTTAACCATAAACAGTACATGCTAACTTTTGGCAAGAATAAATACTTATTTTTTTATAATTATGATTTATTTAAACATTTACACAGTTGTGAAATGTTACACTCCTTCAAAGTGTGCTTATGCTGTCATTTATTAATGCCACTTGGTTTGTCATTTTGTTATTTAATTCAATGATATTCATAGTTTAGTGCCTTGTGTGATTGTCCAATTTTTATTTTATTTATTTATTTTTATTTCTGAAAAACATGATTGTACACCGTGAACAGCACTAAAACAATCCTATCCAGTCAAGACAAACATGTCAATTTATTCTGTTCTGTGCTTGTTCTGTTCTAATGTGTTTCATTCATGTTGACCGATGCCTTTTTTCATGCTGAGCTGTACCCGTACATTTGTCTAGAGTCTAAAAGTCTCACATGAGTTAATGTATTACATTGTGAACGTCAGGTGTAAAGGTCAGTACCTGAAGGCACTGGATCTCTGAATGCGGTCCATCAGCTTTTCTGTCATTCTGGCATTAGCTCATAACATCCATCAAAGCTGCTCCAAAGGCCACAGCACAAGATCTCACTGACTTTTAATGTCCTGAAGAAGGGCAGGATGAGGCTCTCTGCAGCATTGCAATGGAAAAGAATGAATCTCTCTCCTATAGTCTCACAGACATTTGACTAACATTATACAGTCTCGTTCACTTTACTGCTTATTTTGGCCTGAATACACAAAGGTGTTGCTAGTATGTTACCAACTGCAGTTCTTTTTTATGTAATGTTATAGAGGGAGTAAATCTGAAATTGATGATCCCACAATATTAGACCGCATACAGCAAAGTGCTAACTCGTTCAAATAATGACACAGCAGTCTCTGTTGCACAGACAATTCAAAAGGAATTATTGAGAAATGATTGTTTAGGTCAGTATTAAATCCAAAATTAGCCGATATTTCCCTTACGAAAAAGAAGTTTATTCAAGTGTGCTATTAGTATACTTCTTTTAAACTAAAAAATAAGAAAGTATACTTTTAGTTAGCTTTTTATGTACTTCACAGAAACTGGCTTTATGTACTTATCAGAAATAAACTTAAAATTACATTTAAGTATACTTGACTTATACTTAGGAAAAGTCTAAATATATTTGAGCTATACTTGTGCTCCTAGAATCCCTGTTTTCATTGTTATATGGTAGGGGGCGCTAGTACAAATCTTCTGTACAGAATTTGCAAAAAGCACAAGTGAAGAAGAGAATTAAACAACAGATACTTCCACATTAGGAATGTGCATAACTGAGGCCGATGCGATATGCATCTCGATGCATAGCCTACGATACGATACATTGAAGATGTGATATGAAGCAGATAACGATGCGATGCGATTCACCCCTGTTATGATGCAGTGCGATTCAATTTCGTTTCGATTCAACACAATGCGATTTGATGCAATATGATGCAATGAAAAAAATATGATCGCTTTCATTTCTTTGGTTCAGACAGACAGCAAATCATAAATTAACTTATGTGCCTTCTGACTTCTAACGCCTCAAGGCCTGTTTCATAAAACAAGTTATAGGCCAGGCTTATTTCAGTTAGTCTTGACTCACTGTCAAATGATTTGGCTCCACAAAGCAAATTTAACAAAGATCAACCTCAGTCACTGTGGCTACTTATACTGGAAAGCTAACCTGGTTCAGGGCAGGCTAACTGTCAGGAAAAGCTGAGTACCTCTAACACTGACCAATAGGAATGCAATGATATTACCACTGACTCTCTCACATACTATCATAGCCATGCAGCCTTTCTCTCTGGTTTTATAACAGCTGTACCTTTTATAGTTAGAACAGATAGCATTAGAACATTATAATCTAACATTGCTCTTTAAAGCATTAACAATCACTAAACTAAAAGTTAAAATCACTAAATTAAAACTTCATTTTAACTGCTATAAGAAACACATTAACTCATCAGAGCTTAGTAATTAGGACTGTAATATCTTACATTTTATTTACCGATTACAATAGTCCCTTTACAGTTACTGCTATCATCAAATGCATATTTGACTCAGAATTATTGTGCTCCGTCTGTTTAGCGCGCAGCAGCGCTCGTCCACTCGCATAAGCCCACTCTTGACAGCAAAATGGATATATTTGCATGACTTTCTAACATTTACAGATGAAAAAAATACTTGTGACATGTCAGTTATGCGCTGAGGAAAACAAAACGTCTCAAATGCATTAAACAGCACAAATATATTCGCTGTTTGCCACGGTAGATCGATCTGATCCATAATCGACATTAAGGGCTGCTTAAGAATAAGCGAGCACAAATTAGTAAGATTGTGTGAATTTACATTGTCGTTTATAACCGCTTTAGCCCCGATTTAGGTGATTTCTATTCAGTTTTTGGACTTTTATTCCTGCTTTTCCTCAGGTCTCCGTAGTGTTTTTGTGATTTGTCATATTCACGCGCAGTGGTGATGAGAGAACACACTTGAGAAACTGTTTCGAGAGGAGAAATCAATCTACATATAAAATATTTGTCGCAGATTATTGGTCACTTTCTAAACAATAAAAGTTGTTGGTTCTCAGGAACCGCACTCCAGTGGTTTGAGTCTTACCTCTCTGATAGGTCCTTCAAAGTATCTTGGAGAGGTGAGGTATCCAAGTCGCAACATCTAGCTACTGGGGTGCCTCAGGGCTCAGTTCTTGGACCACTTCTCTTTTCTGTCTACATGGCATCACTAGGTTCTGTCATTCAGAAACATGGCTTTTCATATCATTGCTATGCTGATGACACTCAACTCTACCTCTCATTCCATCCTGATGATCCGACGATAGCTACTCGCATCTCTGCGTGTCTAACAGACATTTCTTGCTGGATGATGGACCATCACCTTCAACTTAACCTAGCTAAGACAGAACTGCTTGTAATTTCAGCTAACCCATCGCTTCATCACAATCTCAGCTTCCAGTTAGGCTCATCTACCATAACTCCTTCAAAAACAGCCAGAAACCTTGGAGTTGTGATTGATGATAAGCTGAATTTCTCAGACCACATTGTTAAAACTGCCCGGTCCTGCAGATTTGCATTATATAATATTAAGAAGATCAGGCCCTTTCTCTCGGAACATGCAACACAACTCCTTGTTCAGGCTCTTGTTCTGTCCAGACTTGACTATTGCAATGCTCTCTTGGCAGGTCTTCCAGTTCCAATTCTATTAAACCTCTACAATTAATCCAAAATGCCGCTGCAAGATTAATCTTTAATGAGCCGAAAAGAACGCACGTCACGCCTCTGTTCATCAATTTGCACTGGCTACCAATAGCTGCTCGCATTAAATTCAAGGCATTAATGTTTTCCTACAGAACCACCACTGGCTCTGCACCCCTTTACCTAAATTCTTTACTTCAGACTTATGTGCCCTCTAGAAGCTTGCGTTCTTCAAGTGAACAACTAATTATTGTACCATCCCAAAGACACAGAAAAACACTTTCAAGGACTTTTTCATTAACTGTTCCCATCTGGTGGAATGACCTGCCCAACTCGATCCGAGCAGCCGAATCCTTACCCATCTTCAAGAAACGGCTAAAAACTCATCTGTTCCATCTTTACTTGACCCTCTAACTCTAGCACTATCTATTCTAATTGTATTTTATCTATGTCTTTTTATTAAAAAATAACAATAATAATAATAATAATAATTATCTGTACTGCGTTAGGCTAACCAAGACTTGTAATAGCACTTGCACGTTGTTGCTCTTTTGTTGGTTTTGATTGCTTCTTATGTCCTCATTTGTAAGTCGCTTTGGATAAAAGCGTCTGCTAAATGACTAAATAAAATAAATAAAAATAAATAAAAGTGTAGTGCATCCACTAGTAATTATATATAAATAAATCAGTTTTACTGATGCAAATATGTTAGAAACGATGCATCGCGATACAAATGCCAACTTGTATCCGATGCACACTGTTTAAACCGATGCTTTTTTTGCCGATGCACCGAGCGAATCGGGGAATCTCACCCCTACTCCACATGTAATCTAACACCATCATCTGACATGAAACAGCATCAAACCGGTGTAATTTTATGGAATAAAATGTCACCAATGTAGAGGTAATAATGACTGTCAAGCTTTGGGGTGTTGATCGACTCCATCTACGTTTTGATTATCATTCTGAATCTAATTCATAGTCTTTTTTCAGCTTTTTGTTCAAAATGTTGTTTATTTCTTATGAAGCTTACCCACATTCAAGTGTTTAAAAAAAAGAATGCATGAAGCTAGAATAAAATGTTTTTGTTGGATGCAGGAGGTGTGGCACCGAGATGTAGCATCTTGTCTTTATTTTTTTATTTTTGTCTTTATTTGCAGTACAAATATTCTCAAAACAAGATAAATTTACAAGAGAAATAAAGTGACTTAAGATATTAAATCTTATTTTATAAAAACAATATGAAAATGTTGTGAAATGTATGCTTAAAACAAGAAAAAACTGTCAATTGTTGTAGTACAAATTAACCCATTTCAAAGGGAAAACAAGATTAATTTTCTTTTGCCAGATTTTCCCTCACTGAATTTAAAATTGTTTTCTGGAAAACGTTTGGAAGATGTAACATCTATGTCCTTTTGCTTCTTAAATTAAGAGTGATTAGATATTTGTAGTGTAAAACAAGACACAATGTATGAGTAAGAACAGGTTTGATTTTTATTTTTTTTGCAGTGTATCCATGAAAATATATATGTATTATTGCTTTTGTAAAAATAAATAAATAAAAATAAAGTTACAATGTTGAATAACATGTTGGAACATGTCTATGATGCTTTAAAATGCTTTCTAGGTAGGAAAATATTTTTTTCTTAACTTTTACTTCTTTATATTTATGAAGAATTTCATAGCCCTAAACCTGGTAACTATTCCATCTGCCAAGAATTGCCCTATAATTTTAAAATTAATATTGGATATTAGATTCCAGGTCACATCTCACTTTTCTCTTCTGCTCCACAGGTCTTCATTCAGGTTTGTTGTTGTTTTTCGGTGTTATTTTGGCTTTCAGTCTGAAGAAGTGGGACAACATTAACAGCAAGGCTTTTGAATTATTTAGAGTGAAATGGTTTTTATGCTCAAAGGTACGTTTTATTTTTCCATCGAGCCATCCATCTTCCTTCCAAATGGCTTTTACCTGAACCACAGAGGGTAACCAGCCATACATCCTGCAGGAACCTTCTTCTTAAGGGAAGTTCACAGTAGCTTAGTCCTTTCACACGTGCACGCTCATAAATAACATTATACCAGCTCGGCATCCTGCAAACGCAACAATACATGCATGACCTATCATACAAGCACTTAAAAACCAATATTAAATATTCATGTATGAAAATGATTACTACTGCTTTTCAAATTCACGCTTTGCAATGAAATATAGCAGTTGACTCCACAGTTCTAGAGATGTCTGATGGGGGAATTCGGTAGGACTGAAATGCACCTGCTGTTTGTGTTGTTTTAACACCCGATTCGCTAAAGAAATTATGCAAAAACATGGCCACAAAATCTGAACTGAACTGGTTTGAGCAGCACAATTCCCCATGAGTCAAGTTGATGCGCTAGGTTGAGTGCCTGCTTTCCACAGTCAGGAACAGCGCAGTATTGATTGCATCATGCAAATAGCACTGAGTTTTATGAATAATGACATTAAAAACCCAAAATGTACACTGAATTGCAAGAGCTGTAAGATGCAGGTTTTTGCATTAAATGTTATGCAACTTTTGATTTCCCCTAGTGATTTTACACTAGGCAGGTTTGGTTCGATTTTATCAGGGGTGTCCAATCCTGCTTCTGGAGGGCACTATCCCACAGAGTTTGGCTACAGCTAGCTCCAACACACTTGCCTGGACGTTTCTAGTGAGTCTGAAGACCTTGATTACTTTAGTTCAGGTGTGTTTAATGGGCTGAACTCTGCAGGACAGTGGCCCTCCAAGAACAGGTTTAGACACCCCTGAATTAAACAAACTCTGGTGCGATTGCTCTGTAAGTGTGATTCATTTGAATAAGTGTAAGCACGGCCATCTGAACCTTTATGTGCACCAAGCAATGGATCAGGATCCCCTGAGAAGGTGGATATCGGTCCACTTCCGAACAAGCTCTGTTGCAGTTCAACTGAAATAGAAACACAACGTGGACATCTAAATGAAACAAAAACAGGACCTGATGTCATGTAAGACTCTTAAAGTACAGATTGCTCAAGCATACATGGTTCTTCTTGCCAGCACATTTTGTACTTAGTTAAATTGAATTGCAAGAGCTGTAAAATGCAAGTTTTGCATTAAAAATTGTGCAACTTCTTATTAAATTTTGATATCCCCTTTTTAGGGTCTGGTTAATCTTAGCTGGTTTGCTTAAATTGATTAAATCAATTAAATGAATATATGTGAATGCTGTCGTCTGAATCTTGATGCGCATCAAATAAATAGATTGGGACACCCTGAAAAGCTTCCAAACAAACTCTCTGCAGTTCAACTGGTATATGAACGCAGCATGGACCAAAAACATCTCTACGAACCAACATCAGGACATGAAGTCGTAAAATGTGACCCTTAAAATGACAGAATGCTTAAGCATACCTGGTTCTTCTCGTCATAGGAGCTATGTTGCCTATTACTGTTCGGTACAAGCGTCGAAACTGTCATCTCCTTTCAGCATATCTCTGTGTGCCCAGTGTTTTGACTCCTAACACATTTTATAAGGTCTTCGTGAGAAATCAGCTGGTAAAAATACCACCATATGTACACACAATGAGCACATTTAGTCCAGCACATAGCAGCTTTGCATGTTTGGTAATGATTGGACAACATGAAAGCTGTCCAATCATGCCTGTTGTTTTGTATGATTAGGTTTAATGTTAAAATGACATTGTGAATGTTAAGTGAACCAGGACTAAATATATAATTAACTTTTTTTGTTCCAGACCAAAAGAACCCTGTAAAAATACAAAAACCTACTGTTTATATAAAATTTGCATTTGTCTAGTGCCTACACACACAGTAAGAGCCTGACAATATTACAATATTGATTCAGTTTCAAGTGAAATGGAAGAAGGTTAATTTAGACAAAAGCAGAGCTCTCTTTCTCTCTCGAATCTAGCGGACATAACCAAATTTAGCTGCTATGATACAATAACGTCATCTTGTCAGGCAGTTCTCCTCCATCGAATGGCAGCTCTTAAATGCTCCGACATAACATATATATCTTCTGCAATTTCATCTTGCAATTTGCAGCAATTATTCCTGAAAAAAAAGATGCCGTATTACCCTTGCCAGTACGCAATCTATTGAATATATTCAGTCTCTTCCAGTTTTCCTTTCTGATACAATGCGCAGTTTCATTCATTTTTATGTTTTTATTTCAACAGGTGTGTGTGGTTTCCATCTGTAGCCAGTTGGATGTTTAGTGTGGAGTAGTTTATCGTTACTCATTAGGGAATCGCATTATAATTGGATCTTGTTGAAGTTAACATGAAAAACAATCAGAATTTAAGAGCTGGCTCACGTTCAAATCATGAGTTGGAATGAATAAATTCAAATAAATTCAAAACAGAGGAGTTCATCAGTCAAACAGAACAAAATCAGCCAAAATTAACTTGATTAAAATAATGTGCTCTTTCATTAAATGTACTGAGACTGTATACACTAGTGTTCAAAATGTTTGGGTTGGCAAAGTTTTTGAAAGAATTCTTATGCTCACCAATCAAAAATGCAGTAATAACATTAATATTGTGAAATATTATTACAATTTAAATAATATTAAATAATATGTGATATGTTGATTTGCTGCTCAAGAAACATTTCTGATTAACAATGTTGAAAATTGTTCTTGCTGCTTAAGGTTATTGTGGCAATTTATATTTTTGGGGGTTGTTTGATGAATGGAAAGTTTAAAATAATTATTTGAAATAAAAATCTTTTGTTGCTTTCTTTACTATCACTGAATAAGGCCTGGTTTCACAGACAGGGTTTAGACTAAACCAGGATTAGGCCATAGATCAATTAAGACATTTAAGTCATTTTTATAAAAGTGTCTTAGAAAAAAAAAACATTACTGGTGTCCATCTTGAGACAAAACAAAGGCACTGATATATTTTAAGATCAGTCAGTGCAAGTTGCTTTCAGCTGAAACAGCTTTGATTTACATTGTAGTCTGGGACTAGGCTTAAGCCTTGTCTGTGAATCCGGGGGTAAATGTCTTAAAAAAAAATCTTACTGACTCATATCAGGTTAACATATTTTGATTACAGATTGCAAAGACTAAGAACTTTATTTCAGAATAGCATGTACTGATGAATTGTGCACACGAAGACCAGGAATATTTGTTTATATAAATAAAGGCGATTTTAATATTGATCTAAAAATGATATTCTGAACTTCTGCAGCATGAAGAGTAAGTGTATTTCAATCTTTCGCTTCCCTTCACTTTTTCTCTTTGTACTGATCTTCACATAATTTTAACATCCTCTGGCCACCTGGGGGATGAGAGGAAAAACCCAGGCACAGAAGTTTGAGAATAAATTATGTTTTCATAATGACTGCAGATTCCTTGAGAAATGTATTAAGCATGCTCTTGTGCTTGTAATGCATGTATCATGCCTTAAAGCAGATGTATGTATGTATATATATATATATATATATATATATATATATATATATATATATATATATATATATATATATATATATATCAAAATATATAACACACACACACATACAGTATATACATATATATATATATATATATATCAAAATATATAACACACACACACATACAGTATATACATATATATATATATATATATATATATATGTGTGTGTGTGTGTGTGTGTGTGTGTGTGTGTGTGTATGTATGTGTGTGTGTATATACAGTCTTGGTCAAAAATATCGGCATCCTTGGTAAATATGATCAAAGGCTGTGAAAATTTATCTGCATTGTTAATCATTGTTAAATGATCTTTTATTTAAAGAATTCACAAAAATCTAGCCTTTCATTGCATAATAAGAATTTAAAATGGGGGGGGGGGGGGATATCATTATGAAATAAATGTTTTTTTTTTTTTTCTCAAATACATGTTGGACACAATTAATGGCACCCCTAGAAATTCTTAAGAGTAAAATATCTCTGAAGTATACTCCCATTCATATTCACAATTTCTAGCACTCCAGGGTGATTATGAACATGAAATTATCCAGCCATGGCTTCCTGTTTCACAGAAATATAAATAGGAGGGAAAACAAAGCCCAAATTCCCTTAATCATCCATCACAATGAGAAAAAAACAAATAATATATTTGTGATATGCAACAAAAGATAATTTAGCTTCACAAATTAGTGAAGTGGCTTTAAGAAAAGAGCTAGAGCAGTGCAAATTTCCATTTCCACCATCAGGGCAATAATTAAGAATTTCCAATCAACAGAAAAGGTTACGAAACTGCCTGGAAGAGTATGTGTGTCTATATCGTCCTAATGCACGGTGAGGAGGAGAATTTGAGTGGCTAAAGACTCTCCAACGACCACAGCTGGAGAATTGCAGAAAATAGTTGAGTCTTGGGGTCAGAAAGCCTTAAAAAAAAAGTCAAACAGTACCTACATCACCACATGTTGTTTGGGAGGGTTTCAAGAAAAAATCTCCTCACTCATCCAAAAACAAACTCCAGAATATTCAGTTATCAGACACGACTGGAACTTCAAATGGGGCTTCTATGGTCAGATGAAACTAAAAAAATAGCTTTTTAGCAGCAAACTCTCAAGATGGGTTTGGTGAACAAAGGGATAAAGTACCCCATGTGTACAATAAAATATGCTGCTGTATTTTTAATGTTGTGGGCCTATATTTCTGCTGGAGGTCCTGGACATCTTGTTTAGACACATGGCATCATGGATCTATCAAATACCAACAGATAAAAAATCAACAAGTGACTGACTGTTAGAAATCTTATAATGGGCCATGTTTGGATCTTCCAACCGTACAATAATCCAAACACAAACCTTAAAAACAACACAAACATGGGTCACTGAGCACAAAACCAAGCTTCTGCTGGCCATTCCAGTCCTCTGACCTGAACCCTGTAGAAAATAAGTGAGGTGAACTGAAGAGAAGAAGCACCGTCATGGAGCTGTGAATCTGAAGGATCTGGAGAGATTCTGGATGAAGGAATGGTCTCTGATCTCTTGTCAGGTGTTCTCTAACCTCATCAGGCATTATAGGAGAAAATTTAGAGCTGTTAAACTGGCAAATGAAGGTTTCAAAAAGTATTGAATAAAAGGGTGCCGTTAATTGTGGCCAATGTGTATTAGAGAAAAACATTTATTTCATATGATATTTCCCCCCATTTTAAATTCTTATTATCCAATGAAAGGTTAGATTTTTGTGATTTTTTTTAAATAAAAGATCAAAAGGATTAACAATGCAGATTAATTTTCACAGCCTTCTTTGATCATATTTACCCAGGTGCTGCTAATTTTGGCCATGACTGTATATATATATATATATATATATATATATATATATTAACATTGAAATATCAGCTACATAATCATTTTGAAGGTACACTGACTTCTATTAAAGCGAATGGCTTCTGTTTCTTTCTCGTGCTTCTCTGCAAACGCCTGTTCTGGGACTATGTAAGTAAGTGGGTACGAAATTCCACAAAAAGGGTGGATTTCTTGATGGCAATAACAAATACACAGTGTACAGTGAGCTACTGTAATTACGACGGAAAATTCCACTCACTTGACTATAGGGGGCTCCAAAGTTGAAAAAATACACAAAACTACGTACAGTTGCTATAAAGGAGACATACTGTAGTTTCTGCACTATTAGCATCACTAAACAAATGTAAAACTGTTTTCAAAAAGATTTTCTCAACACTTCTACTGACAGTTGAAAATCCCACCCCACAATTCACACCATTGGTTGAACTTAGTGTTTCTTTGTTGAACTGGTCCAATTGGGGGTGTTTACTGTTTACACAACATGACTTGCATGAAAAATATTTAAAAAATGTATGCGTTTTGTTCATTTGTTTACACAACAACAGTGTTTTGGGGGCCTAAAACTGCAAACAGTTTAAAAGTGCAAGTTTTCGAAAACGATACTGTTACTGTCTCTGTGTTATCTACGGAAACACAAATTTGTGAAAATGGGGACGTCAGGTGTATATGCACATTACATGTTTAGGTTATAGGAATGTGTACGTGTGCAGACACATACTGTTCGTTTACAAATTGACATCGCCAGTTACTGGCCTCACATGCATAATGCAGCGTTTTAGTCGTTTTCTCAGATCCGTTTGAATCGGGAGATCGTTTTGACAATATTATCATGTACACAAAACTTTTCAAAAACTTTTTTTTCCATTTTTAGTAAATCATTGTCAAGTGAATGCACCCTTAGTCAAATTTAGCTTGTTAGAATGACTCAGTGAACCCCTGCTGGTAGATATTGGAATTACACCATTTGGACATTATAAACATCTTTCTCCTTTTGGCAGCCATTTAAACACAGCTGTGTGTTTGGCCGCATTTGAATTTATTTATTATTATATATATTTTTTTTTTATTCATAGATGATATGGTACATCTGAAAGACTCTTGTGGACTTCTATGAAGTAACACTGGGACTTATTTTTGGAGGGCCATCAGCCAATAAGCATCATAATGTCACGTTCCAGCAGCTCCAAAACCATTATTTACTTTATCACCAAGTCTTTTAAAAGAAAAATGACACACGTTCATTGTAAATAATTTTACACAGATTAGATTTTAACAGGAGTAACATTTGTAATATTTGATCCTGAATCACTATGGCATCATTTACTACCCTAATTCCACTTTACCTTGGCATTAAACTATAAATATCCTCTCTCTTCGCAGTCTACGGTGGACTGTCACCATCTAAAAAAAATAATCCACACCACCCAGATAGATAAAACCTCTCCTCAATCATCTGAGACCTGTCAGAGGCTAAAACGGCTCATTAATAGCTAAATGAATCACATAATAAAGCCCCTGGCATACCGCCTCATGCACCGCTATACGTTCACGTCATCTTTATTGATCCAGCTCCTAAGGGTTGATATACAGCACTGATCTAATTGTGTTCAGTGAAGAGTTTATGGCGTTTGCACAGAGAGACATCTATTAAAGGCTGCTTGGCTAGAAAGCCACGTGACGACCTGTCAACGAATCCCTGAGATGAAATGATGCCTCTTAAAAATTATAGCGATAGAAAAGTGGAAACAGGAAAAACAGCCTTTTATATTGTATGAAAATCTAGCTTGCAAGTTAAGGGACAGAGGCTATAGAGATAGACGGGGCAAAGATGAGAAAAATACACCAGAAAACACAGCCACAAAGTGCTAATTAGAGAAATCAAACTCTTTTTCAGAAGCCGCTTTTGAGCACAAGGCTAATTTAAATGGAATCTCTCATTGCCACTTTGTCACTCCCAGAATGCATTGCCTTTGGGAATGCATGGCAACACATTTCTGACAGAAGGTGTTTGCCAACTTCGTGAACAATGTCAGTCGAGGTGGCAATGGAGCCAGACTTCAGCTTTTTTCTTCTGTCACATTGTTGATGCTACTTGTTCAACAAATAATACAGAAAGTCTTACTGTAGATTTTTATACCTATTTGCAGGTAAACTCAAGAATAGGGCTGCGAATCATATGAAAAGAAAAAAAAAACATATTAAGAATCAATTCTAGTAAAAGATGCAGTTTTTAATGTTTTACAGTAAAATTCAGCATGATCATTGTACTTGGCCCACGTTTACTGACCAGCCAATAAAATGTGTCACTTCCCAATACAAATACACCCCATAGTATAGTCCCACCCTGACACTACTTGACAGGTTTCCGTAAGGCATCGGAAATTCAATTGCTAAAGGAATTCCATTTTAGTTTTGGCAGGTTACATGCGCGACGCAGAGTGAAAAAGCAGGTGTGGTAATTAATATTGCTATTTTAATAGACAGGCTTAACTCGTAAGACATGGGGAATTTAGTTGCAAATTGACTTTTCCTTTCCATTTGAAATTTAGCAGTCACTGTGCATTCGTGAAAGTGAAAATGCAAACGGTAACGCAAGATTCGCAATTGCATTTGGATTGTCGCAATGTGTCCACATATGGAAAGTCAACTGTAAATACAATTTGCAATTCCTTTTGAAAACAGAATATCCTTCCATACTTTGAACTCCAGGATACAGCAGACTGGAGGCAAATCAAATTTAACTTCACACTGCTCACTTGAGCATCATGGCAGTGTTACAAACATATAAAAAGACAAAAAAAGCCCCTAAAAAGATAAACAATGGTACAAGAACAGTTTATTTGAATCTTGAAAGCTCATAATTGAAAGTAGATGGTTCTTTTTTGTGAATTATTCATGAATTAATTACATTTGAACTTTATCTGTGTAACAATTATTGTAAACTACTGGCCTAATACATACATATTTAGAGTATACGTATCATAAAAGCTTTGTATATACAGTGTAGGCCTATTTTTGCATGATTATTAAGAGTGTCTCTGTGGAGGTCATCAGAGAAGCAATTAGAAGTTTCCCTGAGGAAAGTCAGCAGGCGGGACAAAGACATATGGAGAGAGTTAGAAAGATCCAGCCGCTTTTGTGCTTTATTCACCACTGCAACCTGGAAGGGAAATTGTTTAGTTATAATTGTTGAAACCTTCCCCAGCCTGCCAATATTCATGTCATAACGCCACTGAAATGAAGCATAAGGGAGGTTGTGTGACCTTGTATTTTTCTGGAAAAGCACTGAATTGTGATGTAACGGAGCGTCTTATTTAATTGGAGTAGGATCACAACTGACACTGCAAACTTGCCTTGATAAGAAAAGAAAATCTAACTAAATAAATCCGCCACATCCATTTCCCTAGCAGAGTTTCCCCTACAGCTCATCTATGACGACATTAACCATGAAATTCAAGTCAATTTGGTCAACGGCCAGCAGATGGGCGACTGAAGGTGGTAATTATCTTTCATGACAAGTTTGCATATTTCCTTGCAAGCTCTAACAAGATGCTAAAGCTCTTTTGTTCAGAGACTCACTGAGGCGAGTTCACACTAACGTCATGTTAATTGGACATTACATTGGCTCATCATGACTGACCACTCAGGGTGTGTTTTATTTCACACATCCATTGTGCTGATGAAACTTGCAGTAACCCAGCAAACCCTGGAGTATATTAGTGTTTTCGAGGCCTTAGAATGTATTCGAAGTACAGATGCTGATCATAAGCGGTATGATAGCAGAAATTAATGTTGTGATTATTATTTACCACCTGCATTACCGTGTATGATATCCTTTGAACACAAAAGTGGTTATTTAGTATTTACAGATTAGTGCTGCACCAAAATAAATATAAATGTACCATAAAAGTATATAGTCCATATGATTTGTGCACTATATTCCAAGTTATGGCATTAAATACTATAAACCTTCTTTTCTACCAAGACGCATTATTTACTGTGGTGGCATAATCCCAAATCAGCTGATTAATTTGCCATTTTGCGTGTTTTCTGATTGGATGTAATTTATTGTAACATGGATGGCTTGATGCAAATAACATCCAGTTGGAAACAGAACTAAATGCAAGTGCAGGAGTCTGCTTTAGCCTTTATTGACTTAGAAAACCATTTGGATGACATATGCACAAATATAACACCTTTTTAAAAAGAACTGGATATAATTTTCTTAATTCAATTTCAAAAACAATGAAATAGATGTCAGTGATGACTATTAAGTTATTTTTATTTATTTATTTTTTCACACAGATTTAGATTTCCCTATACTATAGAACCAACAACAATGAGAAAGTAAAATCTGACAAACCTTGTGAAGTTCCTTCCTGGCTGTGTTACACCTGCCACTCTTCGTATCCTTTGGAATATTAGAAACGAGAGACTGAAGTTTATTTTTAACAAGGTCTGTGATCATTTCAGTTTGATCTTAACAGTTTGAGCAATACATTTAATCACAGATTGTTTGGTGATCCTGTCAAAATGTAATGTGGCTGTGTAAAATGGCTGTTATTGAAGCAACTTCTGACAGCAAACGCTACAATCAGCCATCTTAATTAGAGTGAGGATGTGAAATAGGTATGAAAAACTAAATTACAACTGTTCTAATGCAAAAATAAATAAAACCTTACTAGATACATAAGCAATATTAATAACAACAATAATACTACTACTAGTAGTAATAATAATAACAACAACAACAATAATAATAAATGCGTTATATGACCTGTTTTAAGAAAAATAGCTGTGTTTTGACACTATTGTCTTCTTTTTATGCTTTCATCTGCTTTGTATTTATAGGTAGACCTATTGTATGACATCTGAAATAGAATAGAAAAGTTGGGAGGAAAAAGAAAGGAAACAATCCCTGCATTACCACCATACCAAGTTGGGAAAAAGAATGAATTATCCCTTTCAAATGAGTTTGTCGTATCTTATGTGTCAGCAGCGCATTATGTTGGAGAGAGCAGCTGTCAAAATAAGGCTCTGTTGGGAAAGAAAGTGGCAAAGATTGAATTTCCTTTCTGAAGGCTGGCTAAGAACATATCAACAGAAAAAGAAGTTTTGACATGACAGTGTGAGATAACTGTGAAGCAGCGTTTCTGATACAGATATCTCATCCCTCTGTGAAAGTTTCTGTATATTGGCAAAAATAATGTCTAAGTAGACTGAAATTCATTGTTGTTTTAATAGAGGTTTTAATATGAATAGATCAAGAAATCAAAGCACTGAGATCCATAAAGCATTGCTGTATCTGCTTTCATCCTGGACCATCAAAACATCAGACTAGCCAATTATTAAAAATGTATTCTAGCAGAATATTTTTATATATAATTTTTGGTTTTATTGGTAGCAGGCATAATTGTTCATTGTTCATATATCAAGTTCATATTTTCCTTGCCTCTAGTATCAACAAATGTGAAAATGATTGTTTTTAAACAGGTTTTTTTCAGTTTAGTATGCTTTAGTATGGCAATGCTATGCTTGCCTTAGCACTCTCTAAAAATTGCGGTTTCAGGTTGGATAACTCACTTTTTGAAAGCATTTTAAAAGTATTTTAGCTAGTGATGCACCAAAAAACACCAAAACCAAAATTAGACTTTTCACTTTTCACACACACACACACACACACACACACACACACACACACACACACACACACACACACACACATATATATATATATATATATATATATGTGTGTGTGTGTGTGTGTGTGAATATATATATATATATATATATATATATATATATATATATATATATATATATATATATATACTTATATTGTACATAAGGCAGTTTTTATATAAACGTTTTAATGATATAATTGTTTCAGATGGAGTAAAAATGTAAACATTTAAATGATTTCGAATCAATACTTGTTTTCATGACAGATTTATTCAAACATTAAATAAGGAAGACAATAGGTTAAGTTAAAATATAATGAATATGTACTATAGTGCATACATTTAGCAAAATTCTCCTCTCTAGAGTTTTTTCTAGCTAACTAACAAGCTATAAACATTAAATGGCTTTCCTGAGGTAAATGTAACATTATGTGTCATATCACATTTTTGGTTTCAACCGGAAGGCTGATGATACACGGGGAAACTTTATTTTGAGAAACGTTGCTTGGCCACTTTCCCACTGATAATGGGTAACACATTTCTACCTGGATACTTTAGATCGGCCATGGGTCCTGTGTCTCACCTGGTTGTCCGTTGACAGCAACATTACCCACAGAGCTGCCCAGCAACATTGCTCAAAAAGTTGTCGCGTGTATCATCAGCCAAACAGTTTTGGAGGTATTGTAAAATAATTTTACAATACATCTAAAGTAATTTAAAATAATTAATTCAACTGAAGTATTTAATTCAAAACATATGAACACATAAATAAATAAACATGTTTAATATGGCTTGAAAATACGCTTTCGTGAGGATATCATTTCCAGGGAGCAAACATTGCCTCTTAATTAAAATGCTAATTTCTGACACCAATACTGTCAATAAAACATCTCCTTTGAATAAAGGTACAGTGAGTTTACCTCCACTGAAGACCACATAACCTAGGCAACCAATCAGGTCAGTGATTTGCTTTCATTAAGTTAATGAATATTAATAAAACTAATTAAATTAACACTCTGTCACATCTTATAAACACATGCAGAATAATGTAACATAGATTAGGCAGCCAATTACCTGTGGAATTCTGGGGCGGCCTCTCGTCCCCTCTGGCTTAATAATGCTGTTTGCCTCTATGAAGCACAACCAAACATATTAATGTTTGTAATAAAGCACTGTAGCAAAGCAGGACTCTTTTCGCCTGTTCCTGCAGATCTCAAACGTCTCCATCTCATATTTCCTGGGGGCCGTTAGCAGGTGTTGTTCTCTATCAGGGGCCAGATGAGTGGTGTTTTTACAACCTTGAGTTTAATCTATATGCAGTTATTGGCACATTTAAGACTACTGATGCATGAAAAGACACTTTCAGAGCTGAGCGATGCATTCTGCTCTGCACATTTAGTGGAGTAATGATGCTTGTCATTTGTGTTTCTTGAGAACTGTGATTTTTCTCCTTGCAGATCAGGCAGGTAGCAGTTCCAGAGTCCAGACGGTCAGTCGTTTTATATTGAAAGAATATACAAATACTTGGCAATTAATTCACACGCATGATGTTTAAACATTTTTAGGAAACGTTCACCCAAACATTTTCCAAGATGTAGATGAGTTTGTTTCTCATCCATCAAAAAATTGTAACTTAAAAAAAAAAAAAATCTACCTAAAATACAGCAAAAAAAAAAGTCTGTAATATTGTTCTCCAGTGGGAAACACTGTCACATCTGAATCAGGAGAGATATATGCACAGATCAAGCACTGTTTACAAACGAAAACAGACCAAATATGTTTGATGTTAGAGGACAACAGAGAAGGGACTTTTGCACCGGAAAAACTGTTATTATGGATTATGGAGTAATTTGACCAAAAGTGACAGTTAAAATTAATAAATGCATTAATAATTTGGGTGGGTGGGGGGTGAACTATAAACTCAACAAGAGCTACATTGCAGGCAACTGCATTGATTATATTAGGAGAAATCACTTACATTGGTCACATTAACGAGTCACATTAACGAGTCTAAACAACAGCTTTAACAGCGGTAAACATGCAATAATAAAACAATACACCTTTGCTTGGCTAGGTAACTGAAATGAAATGATCAACTGCACATACAGTGGGAATTTTTTTATTTGATCCCCTGCTTATTTTGTACATTTGCCCACTGACAAAGAAATGATCAGTCTATAATTTTAATGGTAGGTTTATTTTAACAGTGAGAGACAGAATAACAACAAAAACATCCAGAAAAGCGCATTTCAAAAAAGTTATAAATTGATTTGCATTGAATGGAGACGCCAAACATAAATAAAGAGCCAGGAGAAAGCCCATCGCGGCTATACTGTTCGTTTCTGGAAGAAGATGAGCTGAGTAAAGGCTGGATTTCCCTCAAAATAAGAACAAGAGTTCATCCAGAAGAGGAGATCAATCTGATGAGTAAGTAATGCTTCTTTTTTGCATTAGTTAACGTGTTATTGTGACATAAACTTGAACATGTTTAGTTGGGTTTTTCCCAAACGACAACATGATGAATGCTACGAGTCTAAGAATGTTTAGAAGAATGTTTAATGTTCACAAATACATTTAATATTGTGGTAAACAATAACGATTAGTTTCTCAGATATAAAATATCATTTTTTTATAGTACAAAGTACATCCTTTTATAGTTCACAGCATACGTGAGTATATGGCTACAGAATCATAACAGCTACTATAAAATCATACATACTAGGCTATATGACTACAAAATCATAGTTGTTTTTTCCCAAACTGTAATTCCAGACTACAATGTTTGAATATGATAGGCAATTCATTGTATTTAAATTTATTTCGCCGTGATGATGTTTTCATGTACACTATAACATGATGAATGCTACGAGTCTATGTATGTTTAGAACATGTTTATGATTAATAGCCTACTCTGTTCAAAAATAGATTTTAATCGCGTACTAAACAATAATAATTAGTTTCAGCTACATTTTCTTTCCCCAAAACGTACTAACCACGCATAATTTTTTTTTTCTAAAATCTGCAAACATGTACATTCATCTTGGTCACATATTATCGTAGCACAGTTTGTGCTGAATACAAAAAAAAATAAAAATACATGTTGGTCAATAGTATGTTATAAGTATCTGAAATAAGCACAAATATCAGGGCATGTCAAGGGCCCCAAAATCACCTCAGACCCCAGAGGGTTAATGAGTCAAATAAGTATTTGACCCCTTCGCAAAACATGACTTAGTCCTTGGTGGCAAAACCCTTGTTGTCAATCACAGAGGTCGATGTTTCTTGTAGTTGGCCACCAGGTTTGCACACATCTCAGGAGGGATTTTGTCCCACTCCTCTTTGCAGATCCTCTCCAAGTCATTAAGGTTACGAGGCTGACGTTCGGCAACTCGAACCTTCAGCTCCCTCCACAGATTTTTTTATGGGATTAAGGTCTGGAGACTGGCTAGGCCACTTCAGGACCTTAATGTGCTTCTTCTTAAACCACTCCTTTGTTGCCTTGGCCATGTGTTTTGTGTCATTGTCATGCTGGAATACCCATCCACGACCCATTTTCAATGCCCTGGCTGGATTCAGTGCCCTGGCACTGATGGTACATGGCCCCGTCCATCATCCCTTTGATGCAGTGCAGTTGTCCTGTCCCCTTAGCAGAAAAACACCCCCAAAGCATAATGTCTCCACCTCCATGTTTGACGGTGGGGATGGTGTTCTTGGGGTCATAGGCAGCATTCCTCCTCCTCCAAACACGGCGAGTTGAATTGATGCCAAAGAGCTTGATTTTGGTCTCATCTGACCACAACACTTTCACCCAGTTCTCTTCTGAATCATTGGCAAACTTCACACGGGCCTGTTTCAAAACTGAAATGCGATTGCTCTATTTCTAAAAAAAAGAATAAAATGAATTAAAAACAGACAATTAATCATTAAATATATCAGATTAACCATACACATTTGCAAAGACATGATTTATTGATTTATTTGCTTTCAAGCATTGGAATTTTCTTTTGAAATTACTTATCCTTGTTAATACAATTTGTATTCTTTAATATTGCTTTGTCACAATCCGTTGACTTTTTTTTTTTTTTTTTGCGCTATTCCAAAGTAGTTGTGTATTCAGCATGTATGTCCATATTTAGATGCATCTTCTAATAATGGTAATGTTTGCATCATTAGCTCTATCTTTAAAGCTGCTTATACACATTTTATGCATAAATTTTCATACAAAAGCATTGATGCGAATGGGCTGGTTCTCTGGGAGAGTCTGCTGTCATGTGATAATATAATCTTGTACTACGAATAACAGCTGGAGGCAGGAATAAAGAAGGTTAAAGCCCCCATATAATCTGACATCTACAACAATTTGCAGAGAATTGTGGGAAGCATTGAAGGTTGGTACAGTTTTTACCTGAGCAGCTTCAGTGAAGCTATGATAATAGCAGTGTCTTCTCTCTGCCCTCTAGTCTTACTGTCACCATTACTTATCATTTTTGTCTTATATATGTTTTATATATATATATATATATATATATATATATATATATATATATATATAAACTGTGGAGTTGTTGATATTGTGGGTATAGTTTTTCTGGGTCAGTGGTGAACAGCAATGAAGTTAATTTGCTTTGTTACTGTACTTAAGTACATTTTTCAAGTATCTGTACTATATCAGATATTTTTTTATTTAGAGAAACTTTTATTTCTCTACATTCCAAAGCATACTTTTTACTCCACTACATTTCTTAAAAACATGTCATTCCTCATTATTTTTTAACTGAACCTGTTAAATCAGATGGTTCATTTGGGAATTGGACTGTAAAATGAAAAATCATATTTTGGTCACAACTGTCAGGTTTGTGTACTAAATCTGCTGTAAATGGTGAGCTGTTTAAGACAACTGAATGAAAATCTTGAATGCGAACATATCCACATTTGTGTATCACTGCCAGATAGGTTTTAGGTATAACAAATTAATGCCCATGTGCCTTCCCTGCTGCTGTTACAGATTCAGATAAGTTTCAAACTAAAATTTTATTCTTATTAAGTTATGTCTGTTTTTACAGTATATTGTAGTCAACACATTTTGTTTTTCCTCATTTTTAAATGTTTTATATATCGATTGTAAAATATCAATATACGTTGTTGGTTTGCATGCACAGTATGAAGTATCAATAACCTAAATTGACTATTCTATATATAAATAGTATATAAGAGTGTATAAGTTAAAATGACAAAATAAACATTCATTGAGCAATAATTTTTACTTTTGCTCCTTAAGTGCAGTAAAAATCAAATACTTTTGTACTTTTACTCATGTATATTTGAAAAGGAGTACTGAATACTTTTACTGGAGTGATATTTTATTAGGCTATCTGTGCTTTTACTCAAATACTTGTTTTGTGCACTTCGTCCACCACTGTTCCGGGTGAGTTTCCCAAAAGCAACTAAAGCAAGTTCTGTTGTTACCGATAGAGTTTAATGGAACTAATGACCATAGTTAGCTAACAATGCTTTTGGGAAACACACCCCTGGGTGGTTGCTTACCTGTCCATGTCAACAGAGCCTAGTTTCTATATGGGTTCCTTCCTCAAGGGATTTTTGTTCTCGTGTTTCATCATCCGTGAAGGAAGAAAATGTACACATTTTTTCTTCGAGAAGAAACACATCGCTTCAACAAAGAGCCACATGATTTAAGATGTCATTCATATCTAGGATGAAGTTCAATACATAGGGTTGAGGTTTTGTACAACTGTCTAATATTAACAATGCTTGCCTTAGCACGCACCATTAATTATTTTATATTATGTTACATTTTTGTCAGAATACAATGGCCTTATTTTGAATCCTTGAACAGTGCCATACAAAAGAGCATCATTTTCATTCAGTGAAGACATTATATCAGAGCACATAGATAGTCTCGCCTTCGCTGCCACTCTCTTGCTATTTGAAAATCACCAAGCAATTTTGTTTCGTACCTTCAAGTGAGCAATGAGCGTGTGATTATACTTCAGTACACAGCCCCCCCCACACACACATACTTTAACTGTTTTCAGAAACAGCGCTGCAGGTCTTTGAGGGAAAAATGCTCTGATTGATTGTCTGTAACTGTCATCACACATTTACAAGCTTGGGGGTTCCCAAATAAGAAGCAATGCCTTATGGGTAGTTTGCCTTGCCACATTGATCACTGACTAATCACAGAAGCATCCACTGAGACGTATGTCCCCACAACCAGCCTTAAACACTTTCTGAGAACAGAAATGAGCAATGTTGAATGTTGTGTTCTGCAGATGAAAGAAAGGCATACAGAATTGGAATGGCATGAGTAAATGATGATAGAATTTTGGGGCGAACTTTCTCTTTAAGGACTTGGACAGAACACAATTGTGCTCTGTATGCATACATTATGTGTGCATACCTTAGTTGGACAGGAGACAGTTTTGCTCTGTTTGCATAAACAGTCTTTGAAATTTGATTTTTGTCATTACTCTAATTATTCAAAAATGTAATAAGTTAACATTTTAGCATGTATTATCCATTTTCAAAAATCCAAATAGAAGCACACTGTGATGTCAGTAACGTAGAAGAACATATATTAACATGTTCAAACATAAATAGTACACCCTGATAACACACATGCAGAGTGTGTATTATTAATTCATTATTAATTTCATAAATATTTTATTTTGATTTTGTTACATGAGGTTGTGTAAATGATAGAATTTTCATTTTGGGGTGAATTATCCATTTAAGGACTTGAACATACAGTATATAGTTGTGCTCAGTATGCAATATCTTTGTAAAAATTGTCATTATTAATTATGCCAAAATTTTATAAATGTACATTTTAGCACATAGCATATTTAACCAAAACATTTATATTATTTATTTAATTATTTATTTATGCATGCAAATATCTGAATGAAAAACATGCAGTGATGTAGAAAAAAAAAACAGATCTTGTCAAATTAATCATATTTTGTATTAGAATTAGTGTTGTCAATTGATAACAGATTAATCACACATTTTTCTGTAATGGATCGTGATTAATCACATAACAATATATTACATTTATAACGCACTGATGTTTCTACTGAATGTTTATTTTTCCCTAAATTTTAGCGATTAATTATAACCATTTTAATTGGAAGCTATTTTTATTTTATTTTTTTACATTTAATAGGCTTTGAAAAATATAATGACGTTTAAGTGAACTTAAAACAAAACTTTGCAAAACTGAAAATTTCTCTTTTGCGTCTTATTGTGCTTGATAATGTGTTCATATAGTCTACTTTAATGCAGGAAAAAAGTATGCAGAGTTAACTGCGTTAAATATTTTTAACGCGTTAAAGTGAAAAAAAATAAAAATTATCTCACAATTAACGTGTTCACTTTGACAGCCCTAATTAGAACAGGTCTTTCTGTACTCATCTGAATAACTCTGACATTTTATATTTAAGATTGGTTAAACAGTAAACATTAAACACAGTATAAAATGCATGCATGCATGCAAAAAAAAAAACATCTATGACCTGAATTGTGAGAATTATATAGTGAAATGTGTGTGCGGCTGTTGTTGTCTCTGTGTGGACTTTACAGAGGACATTAATTCTATTATGGCTGTGTCCTTAGGCCCAACACTATAATTTTATAGTAGAAGAGGAGAACAACTTCATCATTTACTTCAATTATTGCAGAAAAATTGTCAGTATGCTGCGAAATGAGACAACGTGAAGTCATAAATCAAAAGAGCATAACAGATTCCCCACTGAGATTAATTCTCCTTATGTGGCAAACATCCCGTAAAACACACACACACACACACACACACACAGTTTTTTTTTCTGTTTAATCGTCTGTCAAACACATACAGACACACAATCTACTGCAAATCACTTTACATGCCAGATAAGAGAAATCCAACATTTTTGTAGAGACGTGAATGCAAATTTGTCCTGGAACTGAGAGACAGTCCTCATGTCAAATATGTCAGATTTCAGTTTTGCTCACAAGAGAAATCAGAACATTTTAACTTTTTTTTTTTTTTTTTTTCATATGCATATTTTCATGATGGGGAATATGCATTCCTCATCTTGGCTGTCTATGCATTACAAAGATGCAGGAGGCTTAGTGGAAAAAAGTAAACATTGCATCATTTGTCTTTCATCGTCAAATTTAATAAAAAAAAAAAAACCTCAGTATTTAATATGCGAGACAGATGCTGTGCTGTACGCTTTTCCACTCTCGTTTAAGTTGTAATAAATGCAAGACTTTGATGAAGTTAGTGGGTTTGTCATGTGGAGAGTGAGCGTGTGCTGCCGGTCAGAATCCAGGTAAAGGCTTCTGCTGTTATGCCTGTGAGCAAACACTTAAACGCTCTACTCAGAAAAAAAACCCAATAGGTGTTCCGGAACACAACCGCTTCAATCTTTCTCCGCCGCCTAGTCCCTCAGGCTCGCCTTCGAAATCAGAAATAGTTTTCAATCAGTCTGCCATGAAGGTGATGGGAAGATGGAAGCTGTCAGGGTCATCTTATCTTGATAAAACGTTGTCCTTTGGTAAGAAAGTTAAAATTCTGGCCTCCCTGCTGTATACGAATGATTACAAACAGCACTGGAATCTAGTATGTGATGGAATATGAATCAGTAAACTATTTATAATGTAAACAATTATACATTTTAAGTAAGCAAGGCCCTGTGGGGCTATTAATAATAGTGAATTTACCAACTTTATGAAACATGTCTCCTACTGAGACTTGCGTTTATGTACAATTTGGAATTAAATTTTTTTTTTTTTTTTTTTTTTTTATTCTTGAAATTGATGAGTACTTCAAATAGTCTAATTATTTTATTTTATTGTTTTATTTTATTTTGCATCCATTCTACAAATCATTTATATACAGTAGAGTCACATTTATTTTGTTTTACAGTAGTCAACATTTGAAGTGGATCAAAAAAGTTCAACAAAGTTGTCCTATAAGACAAGAACGCATTTTGTTTTTAGGTTTTAATGAAAGGTTTTGATCCACTTCAAATGTTGACTACTGTAGTTTTTTTTTTTTCTGCATACATTTTTTCAAATCACTCATATAGGGTCATGTCGGGAGGCCATGGCGGGACTGGAGACTTGGGAGGCCATGGCGGATCAGGGGACACGGGAAGCCATGACGGGACTGGAGACTCGGGAGGCCATGACGGATCAGGGAGCTTGGACGGCCATGGCGGATCAGGAGACACGAGAGGCCATGGCGGATCAGGAGATACGGGAGGCCTCGTGGCCTTTGCCTTCGGCCCGGCCACGCAGGCCCGGAGTATATAGCCCCCCCCCCCCCAAATTATTTATTTATTATGAGACACGAGAGGCCATGGCGGATCAGGAGATACGGGAGGCCTCGTGGCCTTTGCCTTCGGCCCGGCCACGCAGGCCCGGAGTATATAGCCCCCCCCAAATTATTTTTGGGAATGTTGCCTCCAGGGAACAATTGAGAAGCGGGCTCTTGGGGGCGCTCAGGAGGAGCGGGCTCTGGAGGTCTCTCTGGAGGAGCGGGCTCTGTGGGAAGCTCTGGAGGAGCAGACAATTGGGGGCGCTCTGGAGGAGCGGATTCTTGGAGGCGCGGAGCTGGACGGGACCAGCGGAGACGAAGGAGAGCTGGACGGGACCAGCGGAGACACAGAAGGGCGCTCTTGCAGCACGGACACCTGAGGGCGCTCTTGCAGCGCAGACATTAGAGGGCGCATGGGAGGCACGGAGCTATACGGGACCAGCGGAGCCGAAGGAGTGCTGCACGGGACCAGCGGAGACACAGGAGGGCGCTCTTGCAGCGCGGACACTTGAGGGCGCTCTTGCAGCGAGGATTCTTGGGGGTGCTCGGATAGCGTGGATTTGAACGTGACCAGCGGAGATTCAGGTGGATACTTGCAAGGAGCAGACTCTTGAGGGCACTCTGGACACGAGCAGGCTTTGACCACGCTCTTGCAGCGCAGACATTAGAGGGCGCATGGGAGGCGCGGAGCTATACGGGACCAGCGGAGCCGAAGGAGTGCTGCACGAGACCAGCGGAGACACAGGAGGGTGCTCTTGCAGCGCGGACACTTGAGGGCGCTCTTGCAGCGCGGACACTTGAGGGCGCTCTTGCAGCGCGGACACTTGAGGGCGCTCTTGCAGCGCGGACACTTGGGGGTGCTCGGATAGCGTGGATTTGAACGTGACCAGCGGAGATTCAGGTGGATACTTGCAAGGAGCAGACTCTTGAGGGCACTCTGGACACGAGCAGGCTTTGACCACGGATGGAGGTGAGTTCCGGCGTTGAGGGAGAGACTTCAGTGCTGACCTGACAGATGAAATGGATGGGTCTAAGATTTTAAATCCCAGATCAGCGCTTTTGGACTTCCACTTACGAGCACGTGGGACTACCTGAGGACGTGGACGGCTGGAACTACCAAGATCGCTCACGGAGGTGGATGGGTTGGTTCTGGAACGGGACTGAACACTCTCCAGACACCGGAGGATCCCTTCCCTCCAGCTGAGTCCGGTGGTGTCTGGGAGGTCCACGGGGCGATTGTAATTGGCCCCGATCCAGAACAAGGAGTTTAAAGCGGCGTCATCAAACCCAGTTTCCTCGGCGATCTTGCTGAATTCCCCCGCGAATTCGAACAGAGGCAAGTCCCGGTGAGCCAGGGCAGAGAGGCGATCCGCAAACTCCATAAAGTCGGTGGGGTCAAGTCTTCTGTCACGGTATGCTACCTCAAAGGAGACAGGCGGATGAGGAATGCCAAAACAAAATCCAACTTTATTAAAAGAAACAGAAGAACTCTCCAGGTAGTTGCATTTCAAATAACTTTAAGACTTGACGAAGACATAAGGAGAACTGAGGACTTATAAAGAGCAGGGAACAAAGGAGACAACGAGATAATTAACTCAAAACAGGTGACCGGACTAAACGATGATTACTAATTAACTAAATCAGAATAGGAACTACCAAATAAGGTCAAAAGGGGAACTAAACAGAAACTGACATGTTACATATATAGGGTTGCATTCAATATTTTATTTTGTTTTATTTTATTTTGAATAAAGCTTACACATGTGAGAAGTCCAGTGCTGAGAGTGACAAGTGTCTACATGCTGTTTTGCTCAATGTAAAAGCAGCTAAGCAAAAAGCTGGAAATTAGGCTTCCGAAGGGACATTCAGAATGTGTTTTTAATATACGTGACATTGGGTGAAGCGTTAAGCAGTCTGACAGATAGCCACAATAAGAGCTTATAGCTTGAGGGTTGAAAGAAACACACACACACACACACACACACACACAGTCATGTTCACAGTCACCACATGAGTTTTGATATAATTAAACTGATTAAATCCATAGGATACTTTGAGGCATTATGGACTAAAAGAAAGGAACATCACGGAAATGAAACAATGTTTGTTTGCGCTGTAATGCAGATATGATTTTGTCCTTCAGCTATGCTATAATGCAGGCTTTCCTGTTGAATATGCTTATTTGTCTCAGCAGACGTTTGTGAGGCAGTTTTATGCATTGTGACAGATTTAAAGCTGTGTGACATTTTGTATGGTAACGCTTGTGCACATTTATATTGCCTTATGGAAAACCAATGTGATTTACTTTGACAGCTTACAAACACAAACATTTCAAATTAAATACTTGTGTCACCTCAACATTAGCATCCTTCATTTATTTGTTATCCCTCATTTATTAATATTTGTTGATGAGGTGTTGCTCTTTTGGAATTCACAGTGTTTGAAGTATTGGATGAGCTAGATTTACTGCTGCATAAATAATATGAAAATGTGAAAATATTTATTAAGACAAACACAATACATTTGGTTTGTTTTATGCGGGTGTTTCTTCAACTTTAATTTATAAAGAAAGTGATCTTTTCACACCTTCGATAATTTTTTTTTTTTTTTTTTTTTTTTTTTTTTTTTATTTAAACATTTTTGGGATAACTTCATCTTTGACTAATTGTGTAACTATTTTGTGCTTTGTAAATGCACACAATTATATAATATTTAAATTTATATAATTCATAATTAACATGTTTTTCATAGACTTGCCATAATTCAGTTGTCTTGAATTAAAATCTATTTATTTTAGTGTATTACATATTGTTTAAATGTTACATTTATATGGCATATTAGTATATTTTGTGAATACTGTATATCGATATTGATATTTTTATTGTGTGATATTTGTCTTATTGGTAAATAAATTATATGTGTGTGTGTGTATGTGTGTGTGTGCGTGTATATAATTATCCAAATTATCCATAATTCAATTTATTCATAAAAAAATATGTATTTTACATTTACATGCATTTGTAATGCAAGGCTTGTAGGTATAATGCTCTAATTTTGTCATTATCCCCCATATTTGGAGTTGTGTTTGAAGTGCAATGATCTTTCTTAGCATGAGTGTTTGTCTAACTTCTCATTACACCTCCTCTTTTTAAAGGATTTTCGAGTTCAAACGTCCATGATCCTGGTTTCCTGTAAACCCCCGCTGCCCCGAATCAATGCCACTCTTATTTAACGAGTTAAATCCCTGTTAGAGGATTTAGCCACGTAATGGCTGCGGTTACTCTTTGACAGCCTTGGTTTGGAGTCTTGCAATGAATTGGGGGAATGGGCATCATGTCTACTATGGCTGCTGATGACAGGAAGCATCCATCCAGTGGTCAGCCGCACTTCCTCTAATGAGATGACAGGTGTAATGTTTGCGCTTCGATTGCTGCTCTGGTTTGAGGGGTCAGGTGTGTTTACCACTCACACCTGCGACCTTAATTACTAAGGCTAAAGAGTTGACCCTGAATTTTATGCTGCATATATTGAAAAGGTCACTTCTGTAGGAAGCTGAGTGTATATATGTCTGTGTAGAGATTTGTTTCCATCAGAGCTTAATCATTTCATTGCATATAGACACATTAAACCCTGGCAATATAGGCTTTTAATAAACTCAGCTGTCTATGTAGTAGAAAGTCTTTATGTAGTGCTGCATGACTACATAAAGTATAGAGAAACTTCAACATTCATATTGCACTGGGCTCAGTTTTTTTCATTTTCATTTTCAATTTTTTAACAAAAGCCCTGGGAGCAGTGAAAAGTTTTGCTGTCAAATAAACAGAAATATCTGGGTGCAGGTAACATATGGAGAAAGAGTGCATATTGTTAAATTACATACTGCATATTACCAACATTGTAAAAATACAAATTTGGTTGAAAATCAGTGAACTGTAACTCCTTTATGTGCAGTTACTGATAACTGAAGTTAATTTTGAACACAAATATAAGTTGTCTATGTATTTTATTTTATTATAATTTTTTTTTATAGGATAAGCAGCCATAATTTGAATACTTTTTGTTTGTTTAATATATCTTTCTTAAGTAGTTATAATAAAGAATACGTTTGACTGGTAATGTAAATGTGATGCTTTTTTTTTTTACTATATATAAACATTATTTTAAAAGCAAAGGTCACTGTATTGTCAAACATATATTAGAAAAAAAATAAATCTATTTAGGCAATATTAATATAAGACCTTTTTTAAATCACAACCATTAAAATATTTGATTTACTTAAAGAACTTGTCGTTATTTCAAGACAATTGTCTGTCTGTCTATCTGTCTGTTTATTTATATACTGACAACTACAACATTTTTAATTGGTGTCATTGGCTGGTGGCTAAATTCTAAACTTCTACTATTACATATATGTAAATAAATAAATATGATTTTCTGGAATACTTGATTGTGATTCGTTAGTTGTGGCATTGTGTGATCAGTAACTTAAACAGCTGCATGATGAAAGTCTCTGATGGAAGTGCAGTAAGGAAACATTTTTGCAGTTACATGTATATTTCTGATTTATATGCACTTTTCAAAATAAAATAAAAAAATATGTGACATGTGCTTCTTCAAATAAATGTTTTTAAACACACCTACACAATAATAATCCTTCAATCTAACATGCATCCCAGTCTATTCCATCTCTATTCATTCTGCTTCATCAGTCAGTTCATAATTCAGATTCTTGTCTTGTCTTGACACCATAAAGATGTCCATGACATTTTCTCTCACAGGCGATTTGAGTGCAAACCCTCATCTGAAGTCCAGAGGCTGGACAAGAAATGAATTTCAGCTGCCAGACTTGTGAATTTTTTTCTTATACTTTCTGCTTTGCTTACAGTACTTTATCCAGGTTGGCAACAAAACTGCTCCTCACCTCCTCGTCTGTGGTGATGGAGTGAGCTCAACTCCACAATAGGGTTCTGACCTTTCCGGAAATAATCCCAGAGCCCCTCCAACACCCCTGATTACCTCAGCTCTTGTTAAGACCCGGTTTTGACCTCCTGGTTTTCAGAGCTGGAGGGTTTTAAGGATTGTTTCTAGATCTAGAGTTTACTATAAGAGCAGGTGATAGAGGACTTTCCTGACTGCTTTTTTCAATGTGGCTCTTATCTTCAGAAAAATAAATAAATAGATAAATACATTTTTACTCTTAATGAAAATCGTCACCATAAATTTATCTCTGTTTTACTGGTAATCAAATTATAATATATTCAGTTATTAATATATAATAATATTTATTTATTTATGTTAGTTTAGTTTATTGTTTGTCAGGGAAACAATCATTTTATTTAATTGTAATGTAATTTAGTGTCATTTTATTTATTTATTTTTTATTTTATTTTTATTTTTATTTTTTGTGTTTAAATGACTAATTGGTTTATTTATTTATTTATTTTTGTATTGTATTTTGTTTACTCTGATGCCCAGGTTATGTTTTCAGAAATGTTGATATTTTGTTTTCTACGAGATAATTTTTCATGAAAAAGGTTTTTGCTCTGTTTTTCTGAATTAACTCGTTAATTCAGAAAAACAGAGCAAAAACGTTTTTTTTTTTTATGAAAAATTTTCTCGTAATTCTGAGATGATTAACTCGTTAATTCAGAAAAACAGAGTAGATTTTTTTTTCCTCAAGTGAATGCAATACGCTTCCGTAGTTTTCTATGCTACTAATAATTCAAATACATATGCAAGCTTCAAAGCTTATTTTGTTTTATTTAACGGTGCACTTGTATTGGTTGAAGTATTGTATGTGTCCTGTATGTATGGATCAGTTGCTGCTAAATTATTATAATTTTTTTCTCTGACCTGCATTATGAATATAACTAATATTGAATATCCAAATCTTCCCACTCTTTCCAAAAACTCAGGATAAACCCATTTCATGTGCTTGACCTACATTCATCTGATGATAAGAAGTAACTAACCAAGATTAAACTTAAGAAGAAGATTAGAAAGAATAAGATTAAATATATAATCATGTTATTTGCAATGCACATAGAGGCATGGCAAAAAATCATGTCAGTCTTAAATTAAATTTTAAGAATGTGATCTAGATGTCAAACAAAATGACAGCGACTTGCTGAAAGATTTGTACCTCATATGGAATCTGACAGCAGCTCACAAACCTGTCTGAAGTTTCTCCAGACTCTTTTTATAGTCTGTGAAGACAGCTCATCAGATTGGCGACAAAGCCAAACTGTAGATGATGCCTTCATTAAAAACATATTCCCTTTTCTGCTTCAGGAACCAAATGAGATTGTATCTTTATTTTTGTAATGCATGTGCATGTCGAAAAGCATCTGCATAACCCAATTCATTTGTAGTTATTATGCACAAAACCAGTACATTTTCAAAAAAATGGACAATCACAAGACAATGAACTATTGCATTTTGTATACTTCCGCTACTAAACATAGATTTCAGTTCTATCAGATTAGTCTTAGATGTCATATGATCTGATCTATGTTACTGACATGAGTAGAGAGGCTTGCGATCATGTTTTGTCTATCATTCAGGGAGATGAAATGGGGAATTATGAATCTGCTTGGACCATACGAAGAGGATCAACCATATTATTGGGGATAAGCCTCAGCTTTAAAGCTGCTTTTGATGCTTTATGCAGAGCTCAAAGCACAAGCCATATGGTTTTAAATTATTTGTGGTCATTTTGGGGTAGTGTAAAGCTCAGGTCTTAATCTTAACTGTTTGCATAAAACAGTTCTTTCACTATTTCATATAAAAGTTATTTCACAATAATGCAAGAGATCTCTTGTGACTAATTGTGACTTTCTATTTATTTATTTATATATTTTTGTCATTCTAAATGTATATCTTGCTATTTGCACTTTGCTTCATACAATTCTGAGAAATGAGTCCATATTGTGCGATGTAAACTCAAAATTCTGAGGAAAAAGTCAGAATTCCGAGATATACAGTGCCCTCCAAAAGCATGGTGGAGGTGGTGTCATGGCATGGGCATGCATGGCTGCCTCTGGAACAGGCCCTCTCAAATTTACTGATGACTTAATGTATGATGACAGTAGCAGAATGAATTTGGAAGTGTACAAAACCATCTTGCCTACCAATATTCAAGAAAATGCCACCAGATTCATTGGGAAGTGCTTCATATTGCATCAGGACAATGACCCAAAACACCCTGCCAGTTCAGTCAAGGAATTTATAAGGGCAAAGAAATGGAAAGTCTTAGATTGTCCAAGTCAATCTCCAGATTTAAATCCGATTGAACATGAATTTCACCAGCTGAAGAGGAGAGTAAAGGCAGAAACTCCCCAAAACAAGCAACAATTGGAATTGGCTACATTAAAGGCTGGGAAAAGTATTTCAGAGGATGAGACCAAGAGTCTGGTGATGTCTATGGGTCACAGACTCACTGCTGTGATTGTGTGCAAGGGATCTGTAACTAAATAATAGCTTTTAATCTTTTATATCTGCCTTATGTTCAACTGTCCCAATACTTATGCTCACATCAATGAGTGCGATGAACTCTAAAAGTGCTGTGCTTTTTATTTGGTAAAACATGTATGTGTTGAAACGGCTAATAATAAAATGTGACATTCTGTAGTTTTGTCTCATATTCATCTTTTAATCATATTTGCAAATGTCTTGACTCCACAGCCAACAGAGCAATTTTGTCTTTACTGTTCCAATACGTATGGAGGGCACGGTAAATTCAAAATTCAGAGAAACACATCTGAATTTCACAATGTAAACTCAGAAATCTAAGAAAAAAATCTGAACTGTGAATGTAAACTAAGAATTGAGAGAAACAAAGTTTGAATTGTAAAATATAAACTCATAATTCTGAGAAAAAAAGTTGAATTTTTTTCTTATCCCATGGAGGAAACAAACTTCCACACTTTTCTTTATAGTCATTTATCATGGCGTCTTCAGTGATGCTTAAGGCAAGCATCATAATTACTATTGATCATTATCACATATTACTTTGCTATGCAATTCTCGCTTAGTTCTTTTTTTTTTTTTTTAGTTTATAAACCTGCTTCATCTATTATGGCAGAGAATATTTACTCTGCTATTTATCATTTTAAAAACAAAATTCTGATCTATTTGACTCCAGATTGCACTGGCACCATAGGGTGGATTGATTATATAACATGTGAGCTGTGACAGCGTGGCTCTCCAGCATTGGCTTTTTGATCTTCGGTGGTGTTGAGTCTGAGATACATAGTTTGACAATTATTAATCCATTTCATGCTGTCTCATGAAAGGCCATCTCTTTGTTTTTTGTTGTCAATATTACACCTGTTTTCAGCATGATCTGATTGGTCAATCAATATTATAAATTACTTCTGGGAATTCGGTGCATCACACAAACCCATTTGTAACACTAATCGATGCCATGTGTAAACGGCTAGCCACAGGGAAATAATTTCATTGCAATCTAAAAATGCAATAATCTGTGATCAGTAATAGGGTCACAAAGGAGCGGAAAATTAAAAGACTTTTCCAAAAAAAAAAAAAAAAATCCTGGAAAGTTTCTATAAAATTACCAGAAATTGTCCGCCAATTATTTTCCTTGCAACCCTAATCAGTAATCAACAGCTTTTAATAGTTGAGTTTGTTAATTTATTTAGTTAGGAAAAGTAGAATTTATCTTTGTAGTGCTTTGGAAAAAGCAAATGGAAGTTGTCACTTATTCTGACAAAATTATATTTGTTTGTTTGTTTTTTTCAAGCAACATGTACATTGGATTTTGTTTTTAATATATATGATTGTAAACATATTACTAGTGCCTATTTTATTTAGTTATTTATTTATTTGCTTGTTTGTTTGCAACTGAAATTGAGAAGGTAATACTAATGTATATATTTCTCCTGGTATCATAAACCTTCTTGCAATGCAAATTTGCTGATATCTTTTGAGTATTATATTGGGTTATTATTGTAAATAAACTTTATAAAGAGTATAAATCAATATACCTGATGACCTAGAGAGAAACAAGCTTGCTGTTCCATCTATGAACCTCAATGATAAAATAATTACTGTAATGCTTATCAAATCACAAAACACCAAATCACATTATTCCTTCTCCTGACAAAAGGATTAAAATCACTTAAGATTGAAGGTCAGAAATAGCTCAACAAGATTTGAACATGTACTCTATGATGATATTGTAAAACCAGTGGTTCATAGTGATCTGTTTCAGTGCCTGTCAGAGAATGTCAAGGTTATTTGTAAAATAAATATTCTCCTCTCCTTTGCAAAGGAACAATGCATCTGTGAATCTGCAGGCCACGGTCACAATACAATACATCGAAAACTGGGTTCACTCGAAAAATCTGACACTTTTATATCTGCTCATTTCCATTATTCCTCATTTAGGTTTCTCAGTCACAACGTGCCTTTGAAATTCACTTCTTTCAAACAGGAGCCACTTTTATCAATATCTGCAAAGAAAATGGAGATCATTGCATTATTTTGTCAGACAAGTAAAAATTGCAAAGAGAAGTGCCTTTAGAAGTTAATATATTGTTTGTTTCATTTCATTTTATATCAAATGTAAGTATATCACTATGCTGTAGTCAACAGAAATCAATTTTATCATCAGATTTGTGAATCTATGCATACGTTTGAGATGGTTTTAGAAATTATTTTATCTACCATTTTCCTAAATGAATGTCTGTCCTGTGTGTGTCATGTGTTTCCCTCTTGTGTCCTTATTTGGTTTGTTTCCTGTCCTTGTTAAGTGTGATTATTAGTTAATTCTTGTCCAGCTGTGTTTGATTAATTAATCTAGAATTATCCTGTGTATTTCAGTCCTGTCTGTTCAGTTAGTTTTCGTCTGTTCTACTCGTTACTTCTGGTGTTTCTTTGTGTCTGCCCTGCCCTGCTTTGTCGGATGTCATTAAAGACTGTTAATTTGAGTTTATCCTCGTCTTTGTGATCCTCGTTCTTCCCCGTTGTGTGCACCGTGACAATGAACAGTCCTGCTTTGAAATCCCATGTCCAATAAATTGTTTCAGATTTCTGAAAACAAACTCTCCCCCTCATGACGTGAGTCCAGCTGTTGTTATGGCAACCAGGGATATTATTGGATGGCAGAAGTGGTCTAGATGTGCTCTTTTGGTATGCAGTCTTCCATCTCAGTGATTACTTTCCCATTCTCACAAACTGTTCGCATCTCTTCAAAGGCATTTTTAAGAGTGTCCCTGTGCAACACCACACATCAGACGGGTTTTTATCTTTTTTTTTATTAGAAATGTCTATGATCACTTAAAAGTCCTTGAAATGACAGATGAATGAATAGTTGTTATGATTGCTTATTAATGGCCCAACATAAAGCTGGATGACCTTATAAATTAATTATTCTATTAGCATCTTGTCAATTTGAGTTTATGATCTGGTTGCCCTTTGCTGGGCTTGATTAACACAGCGAAAAATCTGTGTTAAAATTGCCTGAATTTATTTTTAATACTGATGAATATAGTGAAGATGTAGTAATTCAACCTGCTATTGTTGTGTTGCTTTTTTTTAATGAAATAATGAGTCATGCAGTCATGCATTTCTATGCTTTTGAATATCCTGCTGAATATGTTAAAGTTTAAGATCTCAACCATTCCTCAGTTTACAGAAACATTGTTTTCCTTTCAGACAATCCAGTGAAAGGAAGTCCTTGGGAAGTCGTGGCCTAATGGTTAGTACAGTACATGTCATTACGTCAGACTTGTAATCCAAAGGTTGCGGGTTCGAGTCTCAGGCCGGCAGGGATTGTAGGTGGGGGGAGTGAATGTACAGTGCTCCCTCCACCCTCAATACCATGACTGAGGTGCCCTTGAGCAAGGCACCGAATCCCCAACTGCTCCCCGGGCACCGCAACATAAATGGCTGCCCACTGCTCCGGGTGTGTGTTCACTGCTGTGTGTGTGCACGTTGAATGGGTTAAATTCAGAGCACGAATTCCGAGTATGGTCACCATACTTGGCTGTATGTCACTTCACTTCACTCGACTCTTCTCTTTTCCCTGCTGTCAGACTCATCCGGACCAGGTAAATCCACACACGCATGCAGATTTGAGTGATAAGTTTTTATTGAAACTGAGTGGTACCTTTTGAATTGTGTTGAAAGTATTGAAACTATCTTATTGGCAACTCTTTAAACTTGGGAATTGTTCACAAAGAACTAAGCATTATTTATATGCACATCAGGTAAAGTGAAAAAAAAAACATGCCCAGAAATGTTGTATTGAGCGATAATGACTATTAACATCAATACTGATTTTTACAACAAATGATTTTTAATTCCTTTTTTTTAACACTATACCGCCTAATTATTACTCTACTGCAATAAAAATAAAATGAATAACAACAACAACAAAGCAACAACATCAGTATTTCTAGTTGTTTTTATGTTTCTTTTGGGTTAGATTACATTTGTACAAATAACCTTGCCCAAAACGAAAAAGGCAAATTTGTGCTTCCACTTATGTTTTAAAACAACTAGTAAAGTGTTTTGTTGTTATTAAACTATTCATAATGCTACATATGTTTCACTTGTCTGTGATGTAAAAGTCGTTTATGTAATATATACCTTATTTATATGCCTTATTTAAGAAATATACTGGAATATATATTGTATGGAGTAATACTTAGTTCATTTCAGAATTTCAAGAATTGTAAACCCTCTTATAATCTTTATGCTTGTGAAAAATTAAATAAATAAATGAATGATTTGGCTGTTAACTAGTCCTTATAAAGAATACATGTATGCCTTTTTCTGCATGAGCATACTTTAGATTCAAGGATTCTCCAAGGAAATTGTGCTGCTTTTTGGCTTAATAAAGCAAAATGTATGAAATAACCCTAATTTACATTGACTTGAGATGTATTTGCACTGAATTTAATATCAATGGCATAACTGAAATAGTTGTATTAGTGAATTTGCCCCAAAGGATCCAATAGACATTATTCTGTGACATATTATATAATTATCACTCCTCCAGAAAATCAATCTTAATACCGCAGACCAAAATACAGTCTATGGTATAGCCTATATTATTTAAATGACTGCAGATAATTTGGGTGTTGGATGTAAAATGCCCTCATTATCTTGACAAAATGAGTGTTAAACTACGCGCTGAGGATTCACCTCATGCAGAAAGACTCCGACAAGTCGCCACACAAAAGACACGCTGGTGCATGGAATCTGATTACTTCAATCTCTGTGCATCTTTTATTTATGATGGCTATTGTACGCTGTGTGAAATGGAATTGGTGTGATTTGAAGATCCTGCACATTATAGAACATATTTCCACATAATGCATGTTTTTTTTTTGTACCGATGTAGCGGATTGCATCCCTACCCTGAACACAATTTGGGTTAAACTGAGTGACTTTCCTCAGTGGATGGATCACAATAACTCATCTGAGATCTGCACGAACAGGTAATAAATGTCAAAATATTCTAAAATGGCTCAGATATTCTCATGATACCATAAAAGATTAATTAACTCTGTCTGAAGTCTATCCCCAGATATTCATTGTGAGGTAACTAGAAGCTTAAAGCTGAATCTGATCTCTTTACATAGTTTGCTAGGGCAAGCATCAATATTACTATGGCTTATACTAAAGGTGAGGGATTACAATAAACTTTTAACACTGTTATTAAATGTGCAAATAGCTTGTCTTACAAGGGGGGCTGAGAGAGCTTTCTTCTTCATTCACCAACTTTTAAAATGTTTTGGGAACAAGATGGAGTAAAACACCAAGTGTAAACGGGATTCCAGGTGTAAGCAGGGCTTCACTGACCTAAAACCTTTTGAACGGTATTATATATCTGCATAGTTTTCCAGCCAGCCAAACACCAAATATAATGGCTCAAGTGCAGCTGTTTGCGTTTCAGATATTTAAGTTATTACTCTGAATGTTTCATCATATTTACAGAAATATCTGTTGCTGCAGTGTTCCCTTCACACAGAAAAACATCAATCCATTCTGAGGAGTGTTTCTGGTACGTATGTTCAGAGCCCTGCTGAACAGAAATACTATAGTTTCTCTCTATATTTTCCTTTTAAATAAATATGTATCAGATGAATATTGTACTTAACATCATTTGAATCTTCCTCTCCAGGCTCGGATCTCACGCCGTCATGTTCACAAACAACGTTTACCCGAAGATCAAGACGACTAATGCTACTGATGCAGATCCGAAGACGTTATTACTGTACAAGAAAATTGCATAACCAATAGCATTGTTTATCTGTTGTCTTTAAGGTTTGTTTTTCTGCTTGATGTCAATAACGTTTGATAACAATAATTGCTATTTCATTGCCGGCCCTCCTTATAGCATTGATATCAGCGAGTGAATGCAATTGTGCTCATCAACAACCTCACTGATGTCTAATCAGTTTCTTTGTAACATTTCTGATTACTTTTGAATGCAGATGATGATTAAATAATTTGACACTGATGAAAACTCAACATAAACTGCAGAATTAACAGTACATGTCAGATTTGCATGAATAAAGCCAAAAGCCATTAAAATGGTGTGATTTTTACCATGGTAAAGAGGTATTGTTAGGCACGATACAAAGCCTCAGTACATTTTACATTAGTAAAATCACTGTACAGTAATTCATATTTCATCGAGATGGCTATAAGCACTATAAAAAGCAAATGAAATTGAATAAACAATTATTCAGACAAGTAGTTCAGTAGCTGTTTGTGGTTGCCATATTTCTATAGTATTCCGCTGATGTGTGGCCACAGGTGTGCATTATTTACAGTGCCTTTGAAAGCGCTTTACCTAATAAGTCTGAGCGGGAACCATACATTTTATAAATGCATATCAATAATAGGAACAAGCAGGGCATCATATTGACCGCATGTATGCTGAACATAATGAGATGCTTTAACGGGAATCCAACTGGCATTTCAGGAGTTTTGTGTACTTCTAAATAATTGATGCCGAGCCACATTCATTGGCATGAGCCGGTGTGTGCTAGCTAACCTTCTGGTTCACACGCCGTATGACGAATGCGAACCTAAATATTACATTAGACAGCATTTAAATTAGCATTTTAATGGAATTTTCTCTCTGTACAAGAGCCACTGAGGCAGTGTTTCTATTTGGTGTATACAATTGCACCATGAGTAATATGTTACTCGTGATGAAATGTAAAAAGTTAAATATGATTGGACACCATTAATCCAAACTGTTCTTTTTCATGAGAGAGCTCACTTGTTCCCTATCTGTCGGTCACTACGAGTTATGTCGTGACGACATAGGGGATTTACTTGGAAGCCCCAATCATCTCTGACTTAAGAGAAAACGCCAATGAAATTGGCTAGTGGATTTTGCATACCTGAGCCACTCCCCGTGCATACGGGTATAAAAGGGCGACAGGTGCATCCACTCATCCGATTTTTGCTTCGGAGCCGAGTGGATGAACGTGTTGATCTCCACAAAGCCATTCATCATCTGTCTGGAAGCTGTTCTGGTTGGCGTTACGGTGCGAACAGCGGTGTCCTGTCTGCAGCGATTCCCCTGGGCACTTCAACTGAAAGAGCAAATTTCCTAAAAGAGCAAATCATGGTCGGTTCACGTCTTTTTAAAGACGCTGTTCCGGCCGTGTCCTCTTGGTTGCGGTCGTTTCCTGTCCTCCGTAAACAGCCACGATCGTTGTCTTCAGTGTCTGGGGCTCCAGCACGCTGAAGCTGCGTTCGTGGATGGCTTATGCGTTCATTGAGCGTGTAACCATAGCAGCGCTGCGATCGCGCCTCTCTCTCCTCACGGGGATGGGAGGGGCCCCCTCTGTCACTACCCGCGCTGGCTTCTCTGCCACGAGCAGAGAACCATCGGCTAGTGCTCTGGGCGATCTGAGGGTTACAGTGAGAGCCTTCCGCCGGGCCAGTCCCCACGGACCTTTCACTCCTCCTGCAGCAGCTGTTCTGTGCGGCTCCCCGGTGATTCTGCTGTGCCGTCTCACGGCGTGCCCAGCAGTTTCATTCGGCGCGCCGATAGAGGATTAGATGTCGATCGCGGCATCGGGGGATGGGCAATCGTCCTCTGAGGATGAAGGTTCGGCGCAGCTGCGGGGTTCGCGGCCGCCGCCGAATCGGACCCAGAGTTGACGGCCGTGCTTTCCCGGGCCGCCGCGAGATCGGGATGGAGGCGTGCACACCTCTCAGTCCTGAGCCCTCGCGGTGAGATGATTGGCTCCTCGGCAGAGGCTGTGGCTCGCGACCACGCCCTGCCCTGGTTCCTTTCTTCCCGGAAGTGCACCAGGAACTGATGAAGTCGTGGACGGCCCCTTTTTACGGCCAGAAGCGGCGCGTCTGCCTCCTCCATCCTCGCTACCCTCGATGGCGGGGCGGCTAAGGGTGACGCTGACATTCCCCAGGTGGAGAGAGCGGTCGCGGTGCACTTGTGCCCGCGAAACGCCGCCACTTAGGCAGTACTGCAGCAGACCGAGGCCGTCCAGCACATCTTGCCCCGGCGTGATGCACCGCTCCGCCACAGGGCAAGCCCCAGTCTGCTGGTCACCGTGGGCGCCCTCCTGTGTCCCTTTGAGCTGCTCCGCCTTGTGCTGGGGCGTCGAGCCTCTTGCAGGAGCGTGGCGCCCCCCCCCCCCGTGTTCCAACTGGCCCCGATATCGTCCAAGGAGGCGATAAAACGGCCCTGACACGGGCAACCCGGAGGTGTGGGAAGCTGCTCTATCTCAGGAGATGGCGGGATCAGCGCCGCTCCTTCCCCCGAAGGAGGGTTGGGGGGAGAATCATTCATTCTGTTCCGCCGCTGGCTCAAGAAAGCCAGCGGTACCCACTTTGTCAAAAGAAGAGCAATTTCCTTTTTCCCCGGGTTATCAGGTTCGCGGGTTGACAGTGCGCGACGCACTGCCTCCTCACTCTCGCCCGCGACCCATCTTGCCAGCGGCCAAGAGAGTGCGGTTCGGGGACGCAGTGCCTCCCCACGCACCTCTAGCCAGTCCCCTTTGGGACCTAGGGAGTTCGGTAAGGATGCTTCAGAACGCGCTGCCTTCTGTACTATCCAGCCCTACTCCTCTGCGCTGCACCACCGCAGGTACGTCGATTGTGCCGTTGGAGCCCCTTGCACGGCGTCTGGAAGCGTGGCTTGCGCTGCCCAGCCCGTCTCGGTGGCTCACGCGCACAATTCGACTCGGCTACGCGATTCAGTTCGCCAGGCGACCTCCCAAGTTCAGCTGCGTTCTCGAGACCTCAGTGGTAGCTCGGAACGTTCCTGTCTTGCGCGAGGAGATTGCTGTCCTCCTGGCAAAGGATGCAATCGAGCCGGTCCCTCCAGCCGAGATGAGGCAGGGGTTTTACAGCCCTTACTTCATCGTACCCAAGAAAGGCGGTGGTCTTCGACCAATCCTGGGGTGCAATCCCCAGGATTGGTTTGCAGCGATTGACCTGAAGGATGCTTACTTTCATGTTTCGATCCTTCCGCGACACAGACCGTTCCTACGGTTTGCGTCCGGAGGTCGGGCATGGCAGTACAAGGTCCTCCCCTTCGGGCTCTCCCTGTCTCCCCGTGTCTTCACGAAGGGCGTTGAAGGCGCCCTTGCCCCGCTACGGGAAGTGGGCGTCAGGGTCCTCAACTACCTCGACGACTGGCTCATTCTGGCCCAGTCCCGAGAGCAGTTGTGCGATCACAGGGAGCTGGTGTTACGGCACCTCAGCCAGTTGGGGCTTCGGGTCAACTGGGAAAGGAGCAAGCTCTCCCCTGTGCAGAGAATCTCTTTTCTCGGTGTGGAGTTAGACTCGGTGAGTAGGACGGCGCGCCTCATGGACGAGCGCGCCCAATCAGTGCTGAACTGCCTGAGTTCCTTCAGAGGCAGGACTGTGGTGCCACTGAAACAGTTTCAGAGGCTCCTGGGGCATATGGCATCCGCAGCTGCGGTCACGCCGCTCGGATTGCTTCATATGAGACCACTTCAGCACTGGTTGCACTCCCGAGTCCTGAGGTGGGCATGGCGCTGCGGTTCACTTCGGGTGAGTATCACGCGCGAGTGTTGCCGCTCCTTCAGCCCCTGGACGGACCGTGCTTTTCTACGGGCCGGGGTGCCCTTAGAACAAGTGTCCTGGCATGTTGTTGTCACAACAGATGCCTCCAGTACGGGCTAGGGCGCTACATGCAACGGGCAGGCAGCCTCGGGGCTCTGGACAGGGCCTCGACTGCTTTGGCATATCAATTGCCTGGAGCTGTTGGCAGTGCATCTGGCCTTGCGGCAGTTTCGGCCACTGCTGCTAGGCAAGCATGTGTTGGTCCGCATGGACAACACTGCGGCTGTGTCGTACATCAACCGGCCGGGAGGTGTACGATCACGCCGCATGTCACAGCTCGCCCGCCATCTCCTCCTCTGGAGTCACACGCAGCTCAGGTCGCTGCGCGCTGTCCACATTCCGGGGGAGCTCAATCGTGCGGCCGATGCGCTCTCACGACAGCTCACTTTCTCGGAGAGTGGCGACTCCATCCCGAGACGATCCGGCTGATCTGGAGTCGATTCGGGGAAGCTCAGGTAGACCTGTTTGCTTCCCGCGAGTCCTCCCACTGCCAGCTATATTCTCCCTGACCGAGGGGCCCCGCGGCACGGACGCACTGGCACACAGCTGGCCTCGGGCTTTACGCAAGTATGCATTCCCCCAGTGAGCCTACTCGCACAGACACTGTGCAAGGTCAGGGAGGACGAAGAGCAGGTCCTGCTGGTCGCGCCGTATTGGCCCACCCGGACCTGGTTTCCGGAACTCATTTTCCTCGCGACAGCCCCTCCCTGGCGTATCCCTCTGAGGAAGGAACTCCTTTCTCAGGGGCTCGGCACCATATGGCACCCGCGTCCAGATCTGTGGAACCTCCATGTGTGGCTCCTGGACGGGACGCGGCAGACTTAAGTGGTCTACCACAGGCCGTGGTAGACACCATCACTCAGGCTAGAGCTCCTTCAACAAGGCAAGCCTATGCTCTGAAGTGGAGTCTGTTCGCGAACTGGTGTTCTTCTCGCCGGGAAGACCCCCGAAGATGCACGATTGGAGTAGTGCTTTCTTTCCTGCAAGAAAGGTTGGAGCGTAGGCTGTCACCCTCCACCTTGAAGGTGTATGTGGCTGCTATCGCGGCCCATCACGATGCAGTGGACGGCCGGTCCGTGGGAAAGCATGATCTCATCGTGAGGTTCCTGAGGGGTGCCAGGAGGTTGAAGCCGCCTAGGCCACCCCTGATGCCCTCCTGGGACCTCTCTATCGTCCTGGCGGGACTTCAGAGGGGTCCCTTTGAGCCGCTGGACTCAGTCGAGCTGAAATTCCTGTCGGCTAAGACAGCGCTCCTGACCGCGCTCACTTCCATCAAGAGGGTCGGGGACCTCCAAGCATTTTCGGTGAGCGAAGAGTGCCTTGTGTTCGGGCCGGACTACTCTCACGTTGTCCTGAGACCCCGGCCGGGATACGTGCCCAAGGTTCCCACCACGCCCTTCCGTGATCAGGTGGTGAACCTGCAAGCACTGCCTTCGGAGGAGGCAGATCCAGTCTTGGCGTTGCTGTGTCCCGTAAGAGCATTGCGCATATACGTGGACCGCACCCGGAGCTTCAGAAGCTCTGAGCAGCTCTTTGTCTGCCACGGAGGTCAGCAGAAAGGGAAGGCTGTCTCCAAGCAGAGGTTGGCCCACTGGATAGTGGAGGCCATCGCCTTGGCGTACCAATCCCAAGGCGAGCCGTGCCCCCTTGGGGTGAGGGCTCACTCCACACGGAGTGTTGCCTCCTCCTATGCGTTGGCGCACGGCGCCTCTTTGGCAGACAGCTGTAGAGCTGCGGGCTGGGCGACACCGAACACCTTCGCGAGATTTTACAGTCTCCGCGTGGAGCCAGTCTCTTCCCGTGTGTTGGGTAACAGGTAAGTGGCGGGAAGAGTTGGCCGGTGTCACGCTTGCTGCGCCATTCCCCCTCACCCGGGGATACGAGCGCCTGTTTTCCTCCTCCAGTTCAGTTCCCCGGACGGCGAACCCTGGTGGAGACCTCCAGCACCCCCGGCAGTCAGACTGGGCGGAGCAGTCTGACGCCAGGCCCAGTACTGGTGCTAGCTCGCCCGGGTCTCCGGTCAGCCCCTGTACTCGGCTAGGTGTCCGTATGGCCTGATTCCCTTCGGGTAATCCCACACGTGTATTCATCCACGGTACGGTTTCCCTCACGGTAAACCCGTGTCTTCCCTTTGGCAGAGCTCTGTCAGGCCCTGCTGGCAGCCCTCCTCCCTACTCCTAGGTAGGATCTGCCCCAGGGTCCAGTCGTATGTAGTACTGCCCCAGGCCTGGGTCAGTCCATATCAGTGTCTCCACATGTTACCTCCCTTCGGGCAGGATGTGGCCTCCGTAGCGCCCTTCTCCGGAAGGCTCGCTTCCCCGTCGTTACCGCCAAGCTGTAACAACAAATAGGAAAGACTTGAAGCAGTCTTTCATAGAAGGTCGAAATCCCTTCCGATTTCTTGGGGAAAGGAACAGCGGCTTGGCTATCTCCAGCAGCAATGTACTCAGTGGTCCCTGCGGGCACCAAGGTTAGCGAATTTGCGCTGGGGCGATGGGAAGGTTGCGACCTTCGCATGGCATTTGTCTGTCACGCACTAGCTTGTCAACATTTGCATGCACAAGGTCGTGACGGGGTTCAGGTTGTGGCGCTTTCCATATGACCCCTATGTCGTCACGACATAACTCGTAGTGACCGACAGATAGGGAACGTCTCGGTTACGTACGTAACCCTCGTTCCCTGATGGAGGGAACGGAGACGTTATGTCCCCATGCCACAATCTTGAACCATCGTTGGTTGCCAGGGACACGTTCTCGGCTCCTCAGCGGGTAAAACCGGATGAGTGGATGCACCTGTCGCCCTTTTATACCCGTATGCACGGGGAGTGGCTCAGGTATGCAAAATCCACTAGCCAATTTCATTGGCGTTTTCTCTTAAGTCAGAGATGATTGGGGCTTCCAAGTAAATCCCCTATGTCGTCACGACATAACGTCTCCGTTCCCTCCATCAGGGAACGAGGGTTACGTACGTAACCGAGACGTTCTCCCTGAGTTTGAACTATGGCTTCATAAAAGTGCATGAATAGAGAGAAAAATTGTTCAGTTCAGTAAATAGAAACAAAATATGTAGGAATGATCATTTATTGTTAGCAGACTTTACTGGTTTAGTTCTAGTGACACTGTAATCAACAGTAAACAGTGAAATCTCTGGTTAAATAACATTTCCTAATAATATTTATTGTCTAATAACATCTAATAGCACTCATATCCTCTCTCATATTCATAGATAGATTCTAAATAAAGTCTATGAGATACACCAGTCTGCATTAAAATAATCATAGTGCTGGTTTTAGGGGGATCACATTCATGTAATAATAACCTTTATTTAACCAGGTAAGTCAGTTGAGAACCAGTTCTCATTTACAATGACGACCTGGCCAAGAGGCAGCATAAAAAGCAGGTACAATACAATAAAGACATAATACAGTTACAAATAACACGGTTATAAAAAAAAAAACAGATGTTGTACTATTGATTGCATTGAAATTTTAAAAGAAGAGAGTGAAATGAATGAACTAAGCTTTAAAGTCTTCTGCAGATGATTCCAGTCATCTGCAGCAGAAAACTGAAAAGAGCAACGACCACAGACTTTAGGTATGCAGAAATTAATAAAACTAGAGCATAGGAATGATAATTTATTGTTAGCAGACTTGTGCAAATTCAAGTGTGCAAGTATGTTATATTAATATGCGTCAATGTATTGGCAGCATTTAAAATTGGAGGACTTTTTCACATGCAGCTTTAGATATGTACAAATCATTGAAATCATGTATCGCTGAAATTGTGAAAACTGTGGTGTTCAGAAACAGTTGCATGACATGACTGGAGATACTTCCAAGAGAGACCTTTTTTTAATTTTATTATTATTTATATACAACTATTATAGTATTTATAAATATTTACACTCTAAAAAAGTTGGGTTAAATATGCACAAACCCAGCGATTGGGTTAAATGTTTAACCCAACCTTCTGGGCAGCAACCCAACAGATGGGTCAAAATAGCCTGGGTTTATATTTTACCCAGCGCTAGGTTGTATTTAACCCAGAATTTTTTAGGGTGTAGAAGTCACATTTTTACTATTATATTTAAATTTTTATGTAAATTTTACTTTGAGTGATTTTGTTTGTGCTTTTGTCAGTTGTATTAATATTTGTTATATTGTTATTTTGTTATATTTCCATTTACCTGTAATTTATTATTTTAATTAAAAATAATAAATTTAAAATTTAAGTTAGTTGTCAAGCATTTCTAACAGCCAATTATTTTATTTTATTTTATTTTATTTTATTTTATTTTATTTTATTTTATTTTATTTTATTTTATTTTATTTTATTTTATTTTATTTTATTTTATTTTATTTTATTTTATTTTATTTTATTTTATTTTATTGAAAACACTTTTAAATAGTTTCACGTCCGATACACAACAACACCTGACCCAGAGGGTGCTAATTAGTCATTTACACTTTTATTCTTAATGAATTAAGTTCTCATCAGTGTAAGAAATTAAAGTACAATAGCATGTTGCATGTGCATGCATAAATATGCTTATGTTTTAGATGCTGTCAGTATGTTGATGTTGAACTTTTCAGTATCTAACTGAACAATGCAAAAACTGCATATGAATACTAACAAGCTGATGCTGTTTTTAAATATATATTATATATAAATATATAGGTTGCTGACAGAAATGTTGCTGTTTCAGCCCCAAATGGATAATAATCCAGGAACGATCCAGCTCATGTACCTTTATGCAAGACATCTAACCCCTGGCCAGATTTCTCCAGGGTCGCCTTAAAATTAGTAAGTGAAGTTGTTACTGTTACTTGGCTATAATTTACTTTCATTGTTTTTGTTGTCGGCCAGTGGATAATGGAGAAAAGAACACTATAGTTGCCATATACACACTGCTCTCTAATGATTACCAATTACTGGCAGCTGTGTTACTATAATGGCAAGGTTTTAAAAGTCAATTGGACTTTCAGATGGCAGTACAGCTAGAGGACTGAGTTGAGGAATTCTAATATACCTGGAGAAAGCTGTCCGTTAGCATTCCCATTCATTTCGGCTGCGGCTGCTCGGCTGGTGGAATTACACAGCCTGCATGCTGCCATCTTTGCTGCAGTCAGAAAGTGTGTTTTTTTTTTTTTCTTGGGAGCCAGTTACAAAAGCAATCTGTGAGTTTTAACGTATCCTAGTACTACTGTATCTGGATACTGTACTATATCTGACAGCTACACTATTACATAAGTTTAGATAAGGCATATGTTTATATCAGATAGATATATATCGATAACACTTTACAATAAGGTTCCTTTAATTAACATTAGTTAATGTATTAACTATCAATTAGCAATGCATTTGTTACAGTTTTAATTAGTCTTTGTAAATGATATTAAAAATGCATCTGTTCATTGTTAGCTCGTGTTCTCTTTGGCCCATAAAATAATATAAACAGTTACAACTTTTGATTTTAATAATAGTTCTGAGTGTTTATAGTAAATACTAAAATTTAACTAACATGAACTAAGATTAATAAATGCTTTAGAAGTATGTATCATTGTTAATTAACTACTTTAAGTAATGTTAATAAATGGAAACATATTGTAAGGTGTTAACATATATTAATGAGCTCATGTTTTGTTTTTTTTGTTTTTTTCCTAACTGTATGCCTTTAATACAATGGTACATGTATTTACTCTTGTCTGTGTTTTAAGAGAGCGTGAATACATGACTTATTAGAGCTTCTGTAGCCTGAAAGCAAAATGATGCACTTCAAGTCTAATCGGTACACTTTTTCATGCATAATTCTATCACTTGATGCAAAAAAACAAAAACAAAAACAAACAAAAAAAAAAAATATATATATATAAAAATAATTTATTTTTTTAATTAATGTTGTATTAGTATTTTTATTGCCTGTAAATAATTTTAGATACAGTCTATTTATTATTTACATATTTAAATGTAATATTTAATTATGTATGCATCTTATTTTCCATATAAATTAAATTTTTGACTGCTAAAAAGTATTTAAAATGTCTTTGCCTCATGTACACAAAAATATTATTTATGTTGAAGGGTGTTGCGCAGTGAACCGTTGGGTGAAGTGGTAATAGCTGTGCTTTATCGTGAATAAAACACAGCTGCTGACCAATCAGAACCAAGGACTGGAACTAACCATTTTACAATACAGTTATACAATAAGCTTTCAGTGAAGCAACTCAACGTTCCTTCGTTACTAGTTCTAAATTAACATTTTCAAATTAGTAACAGAGGCTTGGACCTATGGCCTTATTATCCATATTATCCCTAAGTTTTTCTCACCTCTCATCTTTTAACCCAATCTCGGGTGGCACTTGATATGTTTACTTTGAGTAGAGTCTTACGTAACTCTGTACCAACACCAAAGTTATTTTGAGGCTAGTTTCTTTTCTTTTGTTTCTCTTCTGTTGTTGTGACCTCTCAGTCTGAACGTGGGTCATAACACTTGAAAATGAAACACCTGCCACACAGAAACCATTTTCTCTGTTTGTGTTTGAGGTTGTGCATGTTGTATTCAGCTGTATTTTTGTAGGGGCACGGTAAGGACACGTCCCGCCAGTCTATGTCCCAAAATGAGAGCTTTATCTTATTTAATCATGCCAAGCCAGCTCATTATCTTTAGTAAAGCGCAGTCTAGTTAAGAGAAATCCCTCAATCCCGTTGGACACCAGGCTGGCCTAACCTACAAACCTAAAATCCTGACAACCTTCATTTTCAAGCTGTAGACATAAGCAGATATGCTTTATATTATATCCCTACTTGCCCTTTTAAATTGTTTATTATACTGTTCATAGTTCAAATGCTGATAGCTTCATAAAATAATTGTGTTAAACACACAGAGAGGCTAAATGGATCTGGATGTTGCATTCATATCGGTGTAATCGGGATTATTACACGGCTCACATAAATACTTGATTCTGATTGGACAGTCAGGAAATTATCTGGTTAAATATTTATGTATAAATTGCATAATATTTTATGCTCTCTTTCTTCAGAAATGATCAAATAATTTAGATCAGTATTTCATGTTCATTTATTTGTTTATTAACCCTTGTGCGTCAATAAAAAAAGTTACCCATAGGTCCATAGTGGACTAAAATGTCCATGCCCAAAAAATGGTCATAAAAATTTTAAGCTTGGGAGCACAGATTTAAGTTTGGTCTCATTTTAAAGAGGACCATGGCAGATTATTGTTGAAGTAAAAAAAGTTTAAAAAGTGAAACCAAAAAAAAAAGTTTATGAAAATGATTTATGAACAATATTTTATATAATGTTATATGTAGAACTCTAAACCTGCTAGAAAATCAAAGCCATTAATCTAATCAAGTTGTGTTCCAAATTTGAGGTTGATATCTCAAAAAATTAGCTTTCAGTACATTTTTGTTTGGGGCGCAGGACCACATTTTCCCCATTAGATGCCGGCAAAACTCCACTGGTGCACACAGTGGTTGGATTTGTGATTTGCAGTAGAGTTTTTCTCTCTCAAATATTACAAGCACACGCTCACATTTTTTTAATATATATATATTTTTTTTATGACACACATACAAACCACACTCTCATATCCATACCAACACACCCACACAATTATAGCTGCATAATTTATCCGATTGGCTCTATAATATGCAGAAGCAGAAAACAGGAATAAAGTGAGTATTTGCTTTATACAGTGCCCTCCATAAGTATTGGAACAGTTAAGACAAAATTGCTCTGTTGGCTGTGGAGTCAAGACACTTGAAAATATGATTAATAGATGAATATGAGACAAAACTACAGAATGTCATATTTTATTATTAACTGTTTCAACAAATAAATGTTTTACCAAATAAAAAGAACAGCACTTTTAGAGTTCATCCCACTCACTGATGTGAGCATAAGTATTGGGACAGTTGAACATAAGGCAGATATAAAAGATTAAAAGCTATTATTTAGTTGCAGATCCCTTGCACACAATCACAGCAGTGAGTCTGTGACCCATAGACATCACCAGACTCTTGCTCTCATCCTTTGAAATACTTTTCCCAGCCTTTAATGAAGCCAATCCCAATTGTTGCTTGTTTTGGGGAGTTTCTGCCTTTACTCTCCTCTTCAGCTGGTGAAATTCATGTTCAATCAGATTTAAATCTGGAGATTGACTTGGACAATCTAAGACTTTTCATTTATTTGCCCTTATAAATTCCTTGACTGAACTGGCAGGGTGTTTTGTGTCATTGTCCTGATGCAATGTGAAGCACTTCCCAATGAATCTGGTGGCATTTTCATGAATATTGGTAGGCAAGATGGTTTTGTACTCTTCTAAATTCATTCTGCTACTGTCATCATACATTAAGTCATCAGTAAAGTTGAGAGGCCTGTTCCAGAGGCAGCCATGCATGCCCATGCCATGATAACACCTCCACCATGCTTTACAGATGAGGCTGTATGCTTGGGATCATTGCAGTTCCCTTTTTTTCTCCACATTTTTGCTTTCCCATCACTTAGATAAAGGTTCTTCTTTGTCTCATCGGTCCATAAACACAGTTCCAAAACTCTTCTGGCTCACCTTTGTGCTTTTTTGCAAACTCTAATCTTACCTTTCTATTTTTGGTGCTGGTCAGAGGTTTGCATCTTGCTGTGTAGCATCTGTAATTCTGTGTCAAAGTCTCCTGAGGACAGTAGATTGTCAGAGCATCACCCCAGCTTTCTGGAAGTTGTTGGTGATTTTACAGACACGTCTTTTAGGGTTCATTTTCACAGCTTTAGTGATTTGTCTGTCATCAACTACTGTTGTTTTCTCAGCCGATCAGGTAGTTGTTGGTTGCTGGTGTCGCTGGTGGTTTCCAAACTCTTGATTTCTCCATGCCCTTTGTTTTTGCTAGAGCTCTAATTGACTTCCTCTTTTCTTTTAGCATCCAAATCGCTCGCTTTTCTCTCAAAGTCAGCTCCCTCGTCTTCATCCTGGTTTGTGTGTGGCATCATCGAATGCAAGATTCAGAATACAGAAGTAATGGATATAACTGATACGACACATTCCCTGCTTTTAATATCTGAAGAATTAATGCAACAGGACACAGCTGATCACTTAGAAAGAGCTGTGAGGCAACTGTTCCTATACGTATGCTCACATCAGATAGAGGGATGAAACTCTAAAAGTGCTGAACTTCTTAGCTGGTAAAACATCTATGTGCTGAATCACCCAATAATAAAATGTTACATTCTGTAGTTTTTCTCGTATTCATCTTTTAATCATATTTGTAATGTCTTGACTCCACAGCCAACAGAGCAATTTTGTCTTTACTGTTCCAATACTTTTGGAGGGCACTGTAGACCCTTTATAGACAAAACCTGAAAAAAGGGCACCATCTGGTAAAAAAATAGTAAAAAATAAAATCCTGAAGCCTTGCCAACATTATGAAAGTCTATTAACAAAAATAGCATTTTTCAGTTACTGTAATTAAAAATTGCAGTTTTAATGGGTTTCAATGGGGACATTTTTTTTTTTTTTCAAAAGGTCCTGAGAGGAACTATTTTTTGTATCTAGTGCAGAACAGATTTATTAAAGGAAATGGGTGTGAAATAGTCAAATTCCAATAAAAATACACACCTGTGCCAAAATGTATGCAGCTGCCAATAACACAGACAAAATGACCAAACAAACAAAACTAAAAAGGACAAACATTTTCAAAAGGTCGCACAAGGGTTAAGTAGCCATGCAATAAGTAGAATAATGTGCAGTCAGACATACACTCAGTATAGCAACACAAACCATATGAATTGGATATATGCTTAGAAAGGAGTAGGCTTAATGTAAAAAAAAAATATAACCATACTTCATCTTGAATAAAAGTTAATCCTTCACAATGTCTGGAAGCACTGATATAATGAGCAATTAATGTACAATAAATTCTTATGTTGCTTCACTCTAACTGCATGCAAGGAGTCGGTCTTAATGCGTCTATATAACTCACTCACTATGGACGTCTGAAGTGCAGAAACAGAACTGAGATAAATGGAACATTTGTCTGCCTTGACAGAAGACAGCAAATTGGGATTAATAGAAATATATGACAGCACGCGGAGCCAGGTGATTAATTCCAGCCAATTTTCAAAAATTTTAAAAGACCATCTGACTGACATGTAAAGCAACAAGTCATAGGTAATTTAGCTTTTCTGTTTAATCCTATTTTTTTTCCAGACACAATTATTATTTTTTTTTGGAAGTGTTTACTCATTCTATGACCACACTCAACAAAACGTTTGTGAATTCATATATTAATACTAGACACCCTACAGATAATGTGTACCAAAAATCTTTATCATATGTTTATGTTAACATGCTTTACTAGCCTTTAATTTTGGAGCTTTGATGCAGTCATCATCTTCTCATGGTGCAAACAAGAATTAAACTGCTTTGGTCATGTGATAATTTGCACTAACTATGTGAAAATGCACATATTTAATTGAGACCATTTATTTTTTCCATATTTGCAGGAAGTGCACTAAAACATCAGTCAGTAAGTTTTTTAGAGCTTTACAAATGAAAAACTTTTTTTTATTTTTTCATGGTTACTATTGTGACAGGTGGGATTAAATGGTTTAAGAGGCTGCAACCTGACATTTTGTAAATAAAACTTGGTTTCTTAGTGGAACGTAAAAAAAAAACATAGCATGACACATAGCAACAAGCTAGAACACCTTAGAAACAGCATGGCAAAAACACTCAGAACACACCGGTGCACAATAGCAGCAGGTTGAAATCAATCACAGTACATTACTAAATGTGTAGCAACAAATTAAAAACAATCACAGCCCCTTAGTAACTGCAAAGCAACAAATTGAATACAATCATAACACCATACTAACTGCATAGCAACAAGTTGAATACAATCACAACACTGGTTCCAACAAAACAACAAGCAAAAACACCCAGAACCGCAAAATAAAAATGACCAGAACACCTTAGTAACTGCATAGCAAGAAGCTAGAAACACTCAGAGAACCTTAGCAACCACATACAGTAACAACAAGCTAAAACACTCTGAAAACCTTAGTAACGATAGCAACAAGCTAAAAAACATTCAGAACACCTTAGTAACTGCATAACAACAAGCTAAAAACACACAGAACACCTTAGTTGCTGCATAGCAACAAGCTAGAAACACAGAGTGCCTTAGCAACCACATACAGTGACATTCTCAAACACTCAGACCTTAGTAACAATAGCAACAAATTAAAAACACTCAGAACACCTTAGTATTGTCAGACAGTCACAGTCTCAATCGTCAACAGCAATCATCAGATCACAGTCACCTGAATTCTAATCAGCCGCACCTGCAACCCCTCATCAGCACCTCCATAAGAACCACACGCTTTCTGACACTCATCATCCGGTCTACGGTTCACCACGCTGAACAGCCACCAGACTCCCTTGCTACTAACCTGTGTTATACTTACCTTGTTGTTTCTGCAGACAATCTCCAGCGATTCCCCTTCGATGACTCTAGTTCTCCCACGATCCACGACTCATTCTGAAAGAGATTGTTCAGTTCCCATTTCATGCACTGCATCGGATCATTACTTAAGTCACTCACCTGCTTGGTTCACCAGTCTTCTGCACCATTGTTAATAAACATTCTGTATTGCATCTAACCTGCATCTCCTGCCTTGTTTGTAACAAGTATCTGTATTGCAACAAGCTAAAAAAAACCTCTGAAAACCTTAGTAACTGCATAACAGCTAGCTAAAGCACTTTAGAACACTTTAGCAAACCACATAGCAACAAGCTATAAATCCCTCAGAACACCTTAGCAACCATACAGCAACACACTGGCAACCACCCACTTTAGTGTTGTGAATGTCAGTTTTGCACGGGCAAACATCACTCATGTTACCTTTAGAGAATGTATCAGTTATAAAAGAATGTTTTTGATTTGTCCAGCGGATGAATGTTGCCTTTTCTGTAGTTTACAGACAAAAAAGCTGCTGCTTATTGAGTTGACAGATGGATTCCTATGTTTTTTTTGTCCGTACACTCAGTGAAGGTTACTGGCATTTGGTGGCATCGTGATCCCAGGGCGTTCATCCCTCCAGCTCTCTAGGTGTCTGCCGTCACCTGCTTCCTCACGCTCCGCTCCAGAGTTACGAGGTGACATTGATGAACCATCTGTTAGGTTCATGTCACCCCAGCATCGGCTGTGATGAGTGTTAGGACGAGACACTTTCTGACACTCGTGAGCTCCTGTACTGCCTGCTCAGCTACTTTAGGCCCCAAAATAATCACCCCCGAAAAGCAGCAACTCATCAGTCTGTCCTCTTAGACTCACAGGAGGGTTGGAGTGGAAGCGGAAGATGGGATACGGATGAGTCTGACTTATAGGAGCAAAGGGTGAATCTCACAAAACCTGTCAAGCATGTTGCATGTCATGTCGTAATTTTTCATTAAGAAGGCCTGTTTTCAGGACCATTAAGATTTCTTTGCATTGCATTATTATTCCTTATTTTTTAATGGACCTAAAAGAGGATTGATTTTTATTCATACAAATAAATAAACAAAAAACAAACAAAAAAAATAATAAATACAATTATTTCAGTTAATTATTGTCATTATTATTATTATAGTTTGGAGTCAGTTATATAATTTTTGAGAATAACAAAAATAAATGTTTTTATAAATATTTAAAATGGTCTTCTTTCAATAAAGCAGGTAATAATTAAATATTTACTTCATAATTTAATAAAATAAAATAAATAATCAAATTAATAAAAGTAAACATTAAAAATGACAAAATTAATTAAATGTAAATAGTAATTTAATTTAAATATAATAATATTACATTTTAATTTATTATTATTTTAAAATGTAATATTTAATTTGTAATTTAATTTAATTTAGTTTATTTGTATAGCGCTTTTCACAATATAAATCGCTGCAAAGCAGCTTTACAAAAAGTAAAGTAGCAGCTTATCAGTGGTGACTATGTCAAGTTGATGTACATATGGCAGAAATGTACGGTCAAAAAATCGGTTAATAATCAAATAAAAAAAAGTCATTAATAATTTCATTATTAAATTTATAGTTGTCCTATTTAATAATAATAATAATAATGTTATTATTATATTATTATAAAATTAACTAAATGTATAATTGTCATTAATAATAATAATAATATATTTGTTATTATATAATATATTTTATTAATGTATTATTATTATTATTATTGATGTTTTTGAAAAAACAAACAAACAAACAAACAAACAAACAAGTATTTCGTTCACCAAGGCTGTATTTATTGAATTAAAAATGTATAATATTATATTATTGATGTAGATTTTGGGCTAAAATGTGACCCGGACATTATGCGAGATTCGCCTGAAGAGGCTTTGTAGACGTCAGAGTTATCTGTGTGTTTTACGCTATGCCATTTAATATTATTATTATATGCATGAACAGTAAATAACTGTGAATGTGCATTTTCGATCTAAAAAGAGAAAGATGAACCTCGCCAGTTTGCGAGTGGGCGTTCTGGCTTTTTTTGAAACACTGGAGTTCAAATGCACATCTCTCTCAGCTGGCCTACACACTCATGCTGGATGCATGGCTATATGAACCGTTTGGCTGGTATGTAGTTCTGTAGGAGTTGTGCCGTTTTTGACTTTTTGGATCAAAAGCAATGAGAGGAGGAACAGATTCATCCTCCACACATTGGCGTACGGTTTCAAAGGGCCATGAACCTTAAGAATTGAGTCATTCCTGTTTGCTTTGTAGATGCATCACTTCCGCATCTTGTGTTTGCACCTTGCTGCGTGCAAGATCACGGAAAATCGAATCAACCTCTTTTAGGAGGTTCCAAATTTAAAGAAGTTCTCTCAAGAAACTTAACGATGAGCATGTTGCGCTGCATGATATCAAATCAACGGGTGAACTTTTATCTTCATTAAACACAAGCTGCTGGAACAATTCACTCAACAATAAACATTATTTCATTATTCACTCTCCCTCATGTTGTTCCAAAGTTACATGCTGTTATTTTTTTGTAAAACATAAAAGTAGAAATGAAGGACATGCTTAAGTTCACAGTGACCAGAGGCTCCACAACCTGTGGTGCGTTTCCCAAAAGCATCGTTAGACAACTATGGTCGCAAGTTCCATCGTTACCAGCATAGTTGAACGATTTTGTGTTTACCGAAACCATAGTTCAAATGAACGTTCACAGTCAGCGTCACAAACTTCCGTGGTTTGAACTACAGTTCTCGACCTGTTGTTAGAAGCATAGTTTCTTGTTAGTAAGATATATTGGCTTAAATAAATATGCTCTTGGGCACAACAAGGAAGCTAACATGCAGTACTATCTGTATCTTCCATTCTATCTAAATATAAAATGCATTTTAATTATGTATTTTTGGGCATCCATTGTAAGCGCTGTTTTTGAAGAGTGCGCATGTGCATAAATGCCAATGGGAACCCTGGAGTATGACGTAAGAGGGAACCCGCGATGAATCAAACATCAAATAAAGCACAATGACAGGGAACAAAAATAGTAAATTAGTCAGTAGGTGCCATGTTCAATACAGTAGCATTTTAGAGACCACTAATCAGTTAAATAGCATAAGTTATTCCTCCACAACACGCGTGTGACGTCATTAACAATGGCCCTATGTTGTTGAACTAACGTGGTTCAAACGACGGAGATACGACCGTGTTCAGGAAACAGTCGTAACTAGATAGTTTGTTTCCAAAACGATGCATCGTACTATGGTGGTTAATAGCGAGTTACGTCGTTGTTCGGGAAACGCACCCCTGAACAGCATCTTTAAAGGTCAATTAAGTGAAACTGAAGATGGAGGAGACATAATGTGCTCAGTGGAAAATGCAGTCTAATTGTCCTTTCTAAAATATGTTGGATGAGCTCAATCATGCATGCAGAACTCGTAGATTAACTTTCTGAGAGAGATCGATGAAGTTCCAAAGAAATACAAGTTTTTTTTGTTTGTTTGTTTTGTTTTTTTGTTTTTACTTTGGGGATTTCAAAAGATTTTAAAAGATAAAGACAATTATAGTATTAATAAATTGAGGCCACTGAAATAGAACAGGACATGTAGTCTGTTGAACTGAATCAGTGATGTGCTAGTTATGCTTTGACTGTTTCTCTCTTTTGTATTTTGTTCTAGTGCACTGAAGAAACTAACCAGATATCCGATGAAAAACAATGAATAAGGTGAGTATTTATTACAGTTATTTTGAAAATTATTCAAAAACTGACTTTGACTGGTTCATCACACTTTACATGAAAGGTCATGTCTAGTGCAACACATTGCGGGATACAGTGTTTTAGTATCATTTAAAAACTATAATAGTATCTCATATTGTGAATTTGTTTGATGTTTTCTGTTTTCATTATGAATTTTGTTAAAGTTTTAGTAATTTTCTTGTTTTTGTCATTTTTTTTTATTTGTCTTTTTTTAAATATCTATATAATTCTTAGTAATTTGTATAGCATTTTAGTTTGAGCCAGCTTAAAGTACATACAATTAAATTAAAATAAAATAAAAGTTAAAAATACAAGGTTTTTATATTTTATTTTATTTCGATTTTTAAATGTTTTCGTTTTAGTTAATTATAATAAGCGTACAGTACAGTCGAAAACAGTAATATTGTGATGTATTATTATTATTATTTAAATATTTCTATTTAAATATGATTTCAGATTAAATTTATTCCTGTGATGCAAAGCTGAATTTTCAGCATCATTACTCCTGTCTTCAGTTTCACAACCCTTCATAAATAACTCTAATATGCTAATTTGGTGCTCAAAAAACACGTTATTATTATCAATGTTGTAAAAAGTTGTGCTGCTTAATATTTTTGTGGAAACCATAATACATCTTTCAGGACTCTTTGATCAATAAAAACTGAATTCATTTAATTTTAATGCATTCTTGCAGAAGGAAAGTTGTAATTTCTTTCAAAGAGAAAGAAAAGTAATAAGTCAGTCCTTCTGAATCTTCGGAGAAACAAATATTAGGTGCAGTACAGCTCAATCTGGGCAAAAAAGTGCAGCCAATCATGTTAGAAAGTAATTGTTTTTAGAAGAAATCATTTTAGAAGAATACTTGTAATTATTAGTGAATGAGAGCCATTCTTTCTCTCTCTCTCTCTCTCTCTCTCTCTCTCTCTCTCTCTCTCTCTCTCTCTGTATTATTATCATCACACAGTTTTCATTCAATACCCACACGTTCCTCTTCTTGGCTTGGCTCCTGTAATCTTTGCAGCTTCACTGTGCCATTTGGCACAATCATATAGTTGATAAACTTCAGTTCAAATGGCCCTCAATGGTCATGTGCTCTTATGACCGCAGGCTAAAAGCATGTGAAATGTGTTTGCCGCCTTTAGCCAGATGGCCATATGCCTCCCATGCTGAATGAATTCAGTGCTCATCTGCAGCCTGAACATATAAAAAAAAAAAAAAAAAAAGCATCATGTCCAAAAAAGGTACCTTCGGTGAAGTTTATTATAAGAATTGTCTTGGACAACAGGAATAGAATGGCAGAAAGGAAGCAAAAGCACCATTAAGGGTTTATAAATGTGGTCCAAATGACTTGTGCATAATTTTCAAGTCTTCTGAAGTCATACAATAGCTTTGCATGTGGAATAAACAAATTTACTGATAACCTTCTTGTTTCAAGTCTGATTGATGAATAAAGTTATTTTGAATCAGATCTTTTCAGTGAATCAACTGAGCTGGTCAGAATGGTTTGTTCATCATGAATAAAATTAACAATCAAAATCTAAGTAGTCACTTGTCTAAAGATTAAATTTAGTTTCCAGAGTAATAATGTTTCTTACATATCAGTTTTGTTTTTTCCTCCCACATTTTGCCAATAAGTAATAATTGTGAAACTTCCCGTGTATAACCCAAATTCCGGAGATGTTGGGATGCTTTTTTAAATTCAAATGAAATGAAAACTAAAAGACTGTCGAATCACATGAGCCAATATTTAATTCAAAACAGAACATAGAGAATATAACAAATGTTTAAACTGAGAAATTTTACAATTTTATGCACAAAATGAACTCATTTCAAATTTGATTCCTGCTACAAATTTCAAAATAGTTGGGACGGGGGCATGTTTACCATGGTGTAGCATCTCTTTTCAAAACAGTTTGAAGATGTTTGGGCATCGAGGTAATGAGTTTCTGGAGTTTTGGTGTTGGAATTTGGTCCCATTCTTGCCTGATAAAGGTTTACAGCTGCTGAAGAGTTCGTAGTCGTCTTTGATGTATTTTTCGTTTATTGATGAGCCAAATGTTTTCTATAGGTGAAAGATCTGGACTGCAGGCAGGCCAATTCAGCACCCGGACTCTTCTACTACGAAATAGCTAATAGCTGCAGTATGTGGTTTTGCATTGTCCTGCTGAAATACACAAGGCCTTCCCTGAAACAGACGTCATCTGGAGGGGAGCATATGTTGCACTAAAAACTTTATATACCTTTCAGCATTCATAGTGCCTTCCAAAAGATGCAAGCTGCCCAAACCGTATGCACTTATGCACCCCCATATCATCAGAGATGCTGGCTTTTGAATTGAATGCTGATGGTAGTAAACTTTTTTGAGACCTGTAGTGGGCATCAAATTTGAAATGAGCTCATTTAGTGCATAAAAGTGTAAAATTTCTCCATTTGAACACGTGTTGTGCTCTTTGTTCTATTGTGAATAAAATATTGGCCCATGTGATTTGAAAGTCTTTTATTTTTCATTTTATTCAAATTTAAAAAGCGTCCCAACATTTCCGGAATTCAGGTTGTAGTTAAAGCCTTCAGAAAAGAACAATGTTTACTCTGAAATAACACGTCCTTAAAAATATTAAACTGTGTGTAAAAATCGATTTAAAGAGCATTTTAAAGCCAAATCATCCAGTTTGTTTAACTGACATGTCAACAACATTTATATAAATCCCTGGAGTCACATTCTTTGTCTATATTGAGATGTTGTGTCGCTGCCAAATTGCCAGTTTGTGGTGGAATGAGTCTGTGCTGCAGAGGGGGTGATATAATTAGGGCTAATTTTCTGTTTTCTTTTCTTTTGATAACAGGGTAAACCACAGACTCTCACAACCCAGTCCCCGTGTAACAGAATGACTTCAGAATGGTGCTGGACGCCTACAGATTTTCATAGATGCAGAGATTGTTGTTTCAGGCAAGTACAAATTGAGAACTCAAAACGGCTGTAGAGAAAGAGAGAAATTGAATTGTTCGTTTTTATACTGAAACTCTGCAAACCCCTGCAAACTAATGTCTTCATCCCAGTCTCCACATTCAGAGGAGGAGGGATGTTCTCTGCTGTTTACCGGAGGGAACTGTTCACTTATTTCCTGTCTCTTGACCTCGGCTGCAGATCAGTGTCTTTTAAGCGTTCCTTCAAGCTATTCTGTTGGTGAAGGTTAATCAAAAACAATGGCTAGCTGCTGGGATTTGCAGAGCTGCCGCGTTTAATCCCCTCATTCGCTGTGAGATAAACTCTGGATTTTCCACAAAATCTTCTCTTAATTTGTGCAGATTATCTACAGTGGATGATTCCCGCCAGGAAATATATAAATACTGACACAGCTTGTTGTCAGTGGCTTAAGCAGGTAGTAGACGTATATTTATATCCAAAAGTCTGAGGCCAAGTTGAAAAGATTAGCTTTTTTGTTTTGGGATTTGGGAAGTTGAACTGAAAGGAAAATCAAGCGTGTGTGTGTGTGTGTGTATAGCCCAGGGATCCTCAAATCTGGCCCACTCCTGCAGAGTTTTGCTCTAACCCTAATCAAACACACCTGAGCATGCTAATCAGAGTCTTCAAGATCATTAGAAAATCACAGGTAGGTGAGTTTGATCAGGGTTGGAGCTAAACTCTGCAGCAGATTGACCCTCCAGGGAAAGATTTGAGGAACCCTGGTATAGCCTATATATAGCCTATATAATGACGTTACTTAGTCTAAATCTTCTAATTAAATGTAAAACATCATGTGGAAATGAATCATTCTTTATTGGAATATTAAAATATAGTTTTTTCATCCCAGTTCACATGAAAAGTTTTGCTAGCGAACACAAAGTTTCTCAGAGAAATGCAAAACTTTTTGCAAACGAATTGACAGTTTCTTAGAGGAATGCTAAATTTTGTGAGCGAATGCAAAAATAGTGAAATCTAGTTTTTCCTCAGTAGCGTTAGCATTAAAGATATTTTTTTGGGGGGGGGGTCATAAATTTGCTCTTGTTTATGTGTAAATCGCATCAAAGTCCGACCATGCTAAAAATAAAGATTATTAGAGATTTAGAGATATTAAAGATTAAACCTACAATGCTTGGTTAACAGAGAAAACATATGAAAATGCTTCTATTTTAATTGTTTAATGTAGTTTGATCACTACCTTCTCAGTTATTAAAAAAAAAAAAAAAAAAAATTAAGCAATAATCAAAGTCTGATCAAATGTTTAGCCCTTAACACACGCAGTGTGCCGCCGGCGGTACGTTGGAATGCTAACAGGTTTCCTTTTACATTTTCCCCAAAAACATTTTACATTTTTCGGAGAAACTTTGCATTCATTCTCAAAAGGTTTTGTATTCCCCTTAGAAATGTTGTTTGTATAGTATAACTTTGAATATTAAGTGGAATGAAAAACTACATGCCAATGCTTTTATGTTTGCCTGCAAACTAAATTTTTGTGGAGAAATGTGAAATTTTTGTGGGTAAATGTGAAAGTATTGAACAATACTTTTGCAAGAGAATGCAAAGTTTCTCGGGGTAATAAAAAAACAAACAAATGAGAGAACACAAAGTTTCTTATTAGAACGCAGAACTTTTACATGCAAAACAGTTTCTCGGGGGAAAGCATGTTTTTCCTCCCATTGCATTTTTGTCCATTATCATGTCCATTATCTCCGTATAATGCAAATAAATTGCCAACATATATACACTATATTGCCAAATGTATTGGGTCACCCCCTTCTAATGAACAGGTTTGACTACTTTAGTCATTTCCATGAGTACAAATCTTAATGTTCAAGCATATAATGATATTCTAGGGAATTGTGTGCTTCTAATTTTATTGCAACAGTTTGGACAGAACCCTTTTCTAGTCTAACATGACAGTGCCTCTGTGTATAAGGCAAGGTTCAAAAAGAAATTATTGATTCAGTCAGTGCGGAACAACTTGACTGGTTTGCATAAAGAAAAGTCCTAATCTCAGCTGAACACCTCTGGTGTAACTTTAAATGCAGACCTTGAGCCGAAAACTCATCTCCAAACACCAATGATTTGTACATACACTATATGGACTAAAGTATTGGGACACCCCCTTCTTTAGAACAGAAGAAGGCACTTCCAAAACTGTGGCAACAAAGATGGAAGCACAATTCACATATTTAAAAACTGTATTTCCATCTCAAGCATCTAAAATGACTGTACTCATATACACGTCATTGTTGTTTGGTGATGAGTTTTTGGCTCAAGGTCTGCATTTAAAGTCACACCAGAGGTGTTCAGATGAGATTAGGACTTTTCTTTATGCAGACCAGTCAAGTTCTTCCACACTGACTAAATAAATAATTTATTTTTGAACTTTGCCTTATACACAGAGGTACTGTCATGTTAGACTAGAAAAGGGTCCTGTCCAAACTGTTGCTATAAAATAGGAAGCACACAATTCCCTAGAATATCATTATATGCTTAAACATTAAGATTTGTACTCATGGAAATTACTAAAGTAGTCAAACCTGTTCATCAGAAGGGGGTGACCCAATACTTTTGGCATTTTACTTTATGCAGAAAAAAATATATATAATATATATTATATATATATATAATTTTTTTATATATATTTTTTTTTTCCTGCATGACTTTAATGCATAAAAAACTACCAAAAGTGTTCTTCCAAAAGAGACCAAAATGACGCCTGTAGTCCCGAGGCTTCACGCGCTACAGCCGTTTCCATTTCTGTGTTCAGAAGCAGGCTGCAGGTTAACAGCACAAGTTGATTAAAAGACATCAAACGACCATCATTTACATCACAATCCAGTCTAAACACATAAAGCACATCTGATTGTTGGACTCTCATCGTCCCGCCGCGTGTGTGATTTTCCTGCAGAGAATTGTGATGAGTGATATTGTGCGGTACTAAGAGTGGGTGGCGTAAATAAACTCAATTTCATACTCTCGCAAGGCTGCGGCAGATGCCTGGGGCAGATGATGTAAATACAGCGACTCCTCGGCATGTCGATGAGCTCGGCTCGGCACCCGGAGAGAGTAAGACTGATAATTACCACTGCACATTATGACAGCGACACTTCCCGCTTCTCAGTGTCATCACTTACCATTTTCCTCCTTATCACGGCATGTAGACGACCGTCATAAGCCTCATACAGAATATTCCAGCCTCATCGTTTTTCCTGCACCGATACAAGTTAAATGTGGACTTTGATGACCTTTCTGAAGACCCAGAAAGCTTGCAGGAAGATGTGAATTGTCTGTAGAGGCAGTGCGGGCCTTTTTTTTTTTTGGTAAGGATTCTTTGGTAAGGACTCTGGGATTTCATTTAAAGCCACAAGCTATGAAAATCTTTGAATGTCAGCCGGCCTGAACAGGTGACTGCAAAACCAGTGACCTTTACTCTTAGAAAGGATAGAGGAAACACATCAAACGAGGCCTCAGACCGTTCCCCAGACAGCCCTCGCTCAACGTTAGTCGATGCATTTTTAAGACATCTTAAGACTGTGGATTTTTGCTTTAACCTGTGGAGTTCATCTCATGGGGTTCTTATGTTGGATATTAACAAAGATATTAAAAACTAACAAAGACAAAATTACTGAAAATTTTACTAAAAATAAAACTGAATGTATGTATATATATATATATAAAAATGCTCATTTAGAATAAAAAAAAATACTGGTAAAGGAGAGTGCTGTAAATAAAATTAATATATAAATAATACTAAAATTACACTAATTGTGATTTGTTTTTATTGTGGTGAATTACCCGTGTGTGTGTGTGTGTGTGTGTGTCTGTGTGTGTAAATATATACAGTTGATGTCACCTTTCAACCACTAAGTCATGGCTGTGTTTTAGGTAGGCCATCCTCTTATCCACCTTTCTTGAACCAACCCATTCCCAGGAATAAAATCTGGTACTACAGTGTATGTTGTTTTCTTGTTTAGTAAAATGGCTTATGAATACTGTTGACCTTTTAAACCTCAAATGTTTGTTCTCATAATTACACGGCATCTACAGTGCAGCAATACAAGAAAGTTCTTATTATAACCAACAAAGCTTGTTCATCAAAGCACGCTTATTGTGCATGTTACAGATGGCTTCATTGATTAGAGCTGTGTCGCTAGCAGTGTAGACGGGGTGTAAGTGAGCTGACAGGACTGTGTTTAGTTTAACATACGACTGCTGGCTAAACCTCTCCCTACTGAAGTGTGCTTTGCTCTCTTCTGCCAGACTCCTGCAGCGCACGAGTAGTTGAAGGCAGTGGACGAGGACTTGAGCGCCGGCCAGATTTGACAAAGCAATGGGTTATCATCCGCAAACAATCCCAGCACGGGCCACCATCTGTTTATGGGAGAGGACAGAACATGGATTCCTACAGTGTGATAGTCTATGACCCATACTTGAGCGCTTGTCAGTGTGCACTATTGATTAGAGGTTGTTCATTCATATGACATTACCACTCTAAATTGGGAATAAATAGTGCAAGGATTCTATTTTAGATGAATTAATATGTTGTGATCCCTGCTGAGGAACTACTTAAAGATGTGAACAAATGTTTTGCAGGTTTTACAATACATGATAAAGTACCAACCAACCTGAGCTATATATGTGACCCTGGACAAAAAGCAGTCATGAGTATTTTGGGTATATTTGTAGCAATAGCCAGCAATGCATTGTATGAGTCAAAATTATCGATTTTTCTTTTATGCCAAACATTATTAGTAAAGTAAAGATCATCTTTCATAAATATATTTTGTTAATTTTCTACCGGAAAAATATCAAAACTTAATTTTTGATTAGCATTGCTTTGCTAAGAACTTCATTTGGACAACTTTAAGGGCAATTTTCTCAATATTGTGATTTTTTTTTTTTGGACCCTCAGATTACAGATTTTCAAATAGTTGTATCTTGGCCAAATATTGCCCTTACAAACCATACATCAATGGGAAGCATATTTACTCAGCTTTCAGATGATGTATAAATCTCAATTTCATACACACACACAAAATGCATAAATGTAAAATGTGAACTTTAATGCAAATAGTTATGATCTCTTATAAATGTTGTGCTATTAATAGCATATTAATGAACTGCATTATTGTATTTTAAGTGGCATTTGGCATTGTCAGTGGCAAACGTAGCCAAAGAATGTAGCTTTTACTGCTGCTGATGTGCATTTTATCATAATTATTCATCAGTATTTCCTCACACAACACACAAATACTTCAGAAATGTCATAATATTATTTCATGTCCTTAATGGTGAAAGTCAAGTGGAAGAAACCTGCACTACGAGGAATACTCTCAAATTCAGTCCTTAATGGTGAAAGCCAAGTAGAAGAAACCTGTACTACGAGGAATACTCTCAAAGTCAGTCAGTGTCACATTCATTAATTTGGATAAAGATGTCTGGTTGTTTTGGCAAGCTTCAAGTTGTGAATATCTGAGCTTCACACATGGATGAATCATTAGTGATTATGTTAAAGTTAATTAATGAGCATAAATGTGTGCCTTTGAGGTTTCAGTCCTAATGGAATATACACAAAATAGACATTCAGGTCCTTCGGGTTTCATTTAGTCTTTGAATTTGCTTTAAAAAAATAATAATTACCTTTTATATAATATACTATGAAATATATGCTATATTCTTCAGTCACATGAGAAACCAACTGTAAAAAATGAGATATTTTATTCTTCATATATTTATGCTTGTACACCAGCAAAATAAAATGCATATCTATGATTCCATCGCAATTTCAGTGAACAAATAGACAGCATTCCTTCCCAAGATGCCACCTGCAGTGTGTGTCATGAGACAAACAGAACATAGCACGTATTTGGGGAGAGTTAAACATTTGTCTTTACTGAAATACTTAAAACAATAAAAAACAGCATCGAACAAATGTATCACTTTTAAAAGAAAAAATATATATATTAGGGAAAAAAAAAATCATGTCACTCCCCTTCGGTTTCTCATCGGCAACATTCCTGGGTGCTTTCAGCGCTCTGGATTAGTTTAGTCATGGTTTAATTGATTTTTTTTCTCTTTTTTTGTGGTTCATCTACAATAGTCACTTTCTGATCAACTTTTTTGGAGGTGATGTGGGAATAGGGAACTCTCCGCAGTGTTGCTTAAACACAGCACATTAAAAGTACATAGAACAAACATTTGGGCACCGAGTTTTATATACATTAGATCTCACGTATTCTGTAAAGGCATCCATTTCTTTTAATGCGTCTTTAGCATTACAGCTTATTCTCAACCATGCGGGGCAATGTTGTAACCCCCCTTTCATCGTCTTTTGCCTGTCCAAGTAGGCTACTGCAGGTATTTTGTGTCATTGTCAAGGGCAAACTGATGGACGAGAGTATGAACTAGGACAAAGCCAGAGACAACCAGAACAAGGGGAGAAAGAGAACGGCCAATGCTTGAACGGTGGATGCGTGAGCCTTTAGACAATACTGGTCTGATTTGGGCTTTTTGGAGCACTTTTTTTTCTTTCTTGTTGGCACTGTAGAAGGTTCCAGATTGTCCACAAGATCTGGGTTGATTTTGTCCATGGTCTGGTCGAGGTTGTTGGACATGGTTCCCAAAGGACTGTCGTTGAGACTCTGCTTATTGCGAGTGTCGTTTTTCGTTCGCTCTACCTCCCGAAACTTGGTCTTGGAGATGTTCTCCTTCTCTTTCAGGGGATTGTTGGTGATCTGCCGGCTGTTGTAGGATGAAGGATCCGGGAGGGACTTACTGGAGATAATGGAGGATTTGTCGCTATCCGAAAGACAGCACCTGGGAATGCTTTCGACGAGAGGATCGTCGAGCGAGAGGAACTTTCCAGAGCGTGCCTTGGAGTTGAAGATGCTGGTCTGAACCTGCGACGGAGAGTCCACGCATCCCTCCAAATCGTCGCTCTTCAGTCGCTTAAGGTCCTTCCCGGTTAGAGCGGTCGGAAGGTGGCACTCCAACTCGGAGCTGGACCCCTTGAAGCGCTTGAACCAGTCCCACAGTGGCCTGGCTCGACAGTCGCAAATCCATTGGTTTCCGTTGAGCCTCAGGTACTGGAGGGACACCAGCGGGTTCATGGCCTCTCCTGTCAGCATGGTGAGGTTGTTGAAAAAGAGAAACAAGGTGGTCAGCTTGCCCAGGTCATTGAAAGCCCGCTGTTGCACGTGTACGATGCGGTTCTGGTGCAGGAGCAAACGGTCAAGGTTGATGAGACCGCGCAGCATGTGATCGGTCACCACCTTGATCTTGTTGTTATGTAAGAATAGGTAGGTGAGGTTGGCCAGGTCCAGGAAAGTGTCTTCCTGCAGCGCCAGAAGGTTATTATCCTGCAGGTAGAGATACTGAAGCGAGAAGAGTCCTCGGAAAACTCCCACCGGGAGCTCGGACAGCCCACACCTGTGCAGGTGAAGGGTATGCAGCTTGGTCAGACCCCGAAACGCAGTGGGACTGATGATGCGAAGGTTGCTGTTGTCGCCGATGTCTAATTCTTCCAGTCTCTCCAGCCCGTAAAAGGCCCCCGCCTCGATATGGCTGATGTTATTCGAGTACATCCACAGGACGGTGAGGTTATGCACTGAACTAAAACTGGTCGATCGGACCACTGTCAGTTTGTTGCTCTGGAGGAATATTCGCTGGCTACGGACGGGTATCTCCGTAGGAATGGAGAACAGACCCTGCTGTTGACAGGCCACAGTTGGCCTCGGCTCACTGTAGCACACGCACTTCGCCGGGCAGCCATTCATCACTGGTACCAGGTTAAGCCATAACACCAGGCAGAGGAGGCGACCACCTGTTGAGAAGAGACAAAAAGCCAAGGGGTCAGTTCAAGGTCAAGACAGCAACTGCTTCATTTGGCAGGAAAGACATGATTTCATGTTTGCAATTTTACAGAAGCTGGAAAATGGAAATGTGTTACTGTGATCATGTAACACACTTTTTTTTTTTTTTTTCAATACTTTTAATGAGCCAGGATTCTTTAAACTGATTAAAAGCAATAGTAAAGTCTTTTATAATGTTATGGAAGATTACATTTTAAAGAAACAGTTTAGCAATCTAACTTTCTATTTACCAAAGACAAAGAATGCTGACAAAGAATACAATATGTTTCTACTAAAAATGTTAAGCAGCACAACTATTTTCAGCATTGATAATAATAAATTATCAGCATATATCTACATATATTTGATTTCTGTATTATAGATGATTTCTGATCATTTGACAATATGACACTCAAGACCAGATTAATGGCTGCTGAAAATCCAGCTTTGTCATGACAGTAATAAATTCAATTTGAAAGGAAACAGTTATTTTAATTTGTAATAATAGTTCACAATATTACTGTTTTTGCTGTTTCTTAAATAACACATGAAGGCAGCCTTGGTAAGCACAAAAGAGTTATTTCAATAATGTTAAAAAATCTTAACTAACTCCAGACTTTTGAATAGTGACTTTGTTATTTTTCTTTGTAATTTTTCAAGTTGCTTTGGATTTATGCTAATTATGAATAAAGTTTAAAATTGTATTTACAAATCAACTTAAATTTAAATAAAAATGTTGGTTACACTTTATTTTAAGGTGTCGTTGTTACAGTGTAATTATACATTTAAGTACTGAGTAATATTAATTAACTACATGTACTTACTATATGGCTAGGATTAGGGTTACTTGCATGTAATTATGCATAATTTATTGTTATTATAATATTAGTACATGTAAAATCTGTAACAAGGACACCTTAAAATAAAGTGTTACCAAAATGTCTTACAGTTACATTTATAATGTGTATATTTGGCATTAATATGGGTTAAAATGTTATATAGAAATAATATAACAGAAAGTAAATATTTCCAGATATTTTCATAATTTGCTTTTCCTTTTGTGACAATATAAAATGTATTTTTTATTAATAAAGAATTATTCATATTTTAAAGTATATTTAAGTACATTACAGTATATTTAATTTACATTTATTAATCAACACATTATCTTTTTTAATAATTACACTTATATTACAATACTTTTAATATCTATCTGGAGAAAAAAGATGCACATTGTAAAGGAAGGAACATGTACAGTAAATCTCTCAAGGAAATTTTCACCTATAAAAAATATGAATGTAAATCTAATGTAAGCCGTTTCAAATTAGTTAACTAAAAACAGCATGCAATGAATTCAGACACAGCAACCAAATGTGCTCTTCTATACATTAAACAGCTCTAAAATGACTGTCTGCCTGTGAGTGCACGACCTGTCTGTACTTGTGCCTGCATGTGTGAATGCTACCGGCAAAAATTTGTGCCGCGGGATCCATTCCCATCCATCAGCCAACGCAAGCGAGAAAATCCAGCCAATTGAGAGGACTGATAAATTAAACATTGGAGGGAGCCTTGAAGGAAATTAGCTAGTGCTAATAGCAACGATGGAGCTAATCGCATTCCAGCATGGTGTAAGGGTTGACATTTAGTCTGTCCAGAGGAAGATAAGTGTGCTGTGGGTGTTTGATGCGTGGTTGGGTGAGATGGGGCCAGGGGAAGGACTCGGGATGTTGGATCTGAGCCTCATGGGAGTGTAGCGAGTATGAACATGCTTGAAGTGGTTCTGGAGTGTCACAGATAAGATGGCCTCCTCTCATCTCTGATCTGAAGCCCAGTGGCTTCAGATCAGATACAGATGCAGTAGATAGATAAATAGATAGATAGACAGACAGATACCCAGAAAGCAAGCAGTGTTGGCCCAGATCTGGATTTCACACGGGCCAGATGTGGGCCGGATCTGGGCCAACACTATGTTGCTGTCTGGGTAGATAGATAGATAGCCTGTGGACGCTCCTGCGTGGCTCCCTGAATTCTTCTCGGTCCCTCAGTCTTGCAGCTTGTTAAATGGAGCTTGCTTGAGGCTTGACAGCATCCCTGTGTTACACTTTCCCTCAAATATCCTCCCTATCCCTCTGCAGCTCTTGTCATCTTCCACCAGTGAGCTGTCAGCCTTCCTCTCTGTCTTTCTGCTTCACCGCGCTTCTCTTTCACCCTCTCTGCCGATAAAAATATTCCATCGCCGCGCTTTGAAACGTTAGGCTTCACGAATCTACCAGACCTCCTGTTTTATCTTCAAGTCATTAGCGGACTATCCCCACCCACACAATGCACGGCGGAGCCCCGCTTTCAAAGCTCCCTTTTTTTCATCTGTGGCCGACAGTGCTAACCTTGCGGTTCCTCTGTGTCTTTCATCTGTTTAGTGCTGAGTAAAGCTACTCAAAATGTCATACACCATCCTCCAATTATTTTGCCGCATTGTCTCATCCCCTGGACAGTCACATACTGTAGCCATGTCCTTTATTGCCGGGCGCCCTTCACTGTAAAGGCCATTTGGCAGACACCGACTACATACGAGCACTCAATGTTTTTCTACCTCATCTCCATCAGTATGCCGGTCATGCCTCTCCTTTCTCTAATCCCAGTAAGGAGCCTCGCTTTGCCTTTTTATATTTCTCTTTTTCTCCTTTTCTGTCAAGGGGATGCCCGTATCCTGTCATGCCATCGAAACAACAGCCCGTTTCATAAAAGGTTATTGCATCCCACAATCTATACAGCGGCATTCTAAAACTGTTTACCCACCTATTAGTTTTGCATTACCTCTGGTATTTTTCTAAACTCAAGAGAATCCCTCATAATAGCAGCAGCGCTCCAGCTGACCGCTTACTCATTTTGCAGAGAAGCCAAGCTGCATTCTCAGATGACGAGCTTATTAGCAGTGCACAGTTCGACGTGCCGAGGACCACCCTCTTGCAAACCTGACAAGCTGAATAGTGTTTTTAGCTTTGCATAAAATGCACTGATTGCTGCTTGTCTCTCCACTTGTGTGAAAAGCTCTCATGCTAATATAAAAGACACTACGGGAGGGCGAATAAACCATTGATAAACAGGGAGGTGAAATCAAGGATACTTCTCTGCTGTCTAATTTAATTATTTGTATGGAAAACAAAAGGAGACAGAATACTGAACAAGGACTTGAGATAATTGTGTGCACATAGAGAGAGAGAGGCAGCGGGGACAAGTGGCAATCCCTGACTTAGCACATTTGCATATGTCTCTGGCATATGGAAAGTGTGTAACGACATTTACACCATTTTTATCTCAACCGTACAAGTGGGTTTGACAAGTAATAGCAGTCACTGTCTTGAGACCAACAGGGGCGTTTTGGACATGTAGTGGATGGATTTAAACAAACTCCTAACTGTAAATCGTAAACTTTAACAGAATGTAGCTTGTCCTGCACAATGTTATTCTAATTAACTAAAAATATTACTATAAAGATATTTTTAAAAACTCAACATTTCACACAAGGCATATATATATAATAAAAATAGAAATATATATTCTAATTTATATGAAAAAAAAAATGTTTGATTTAAAAAAAAAAATGACAACAACAGAAAACTAATTTTAAAATTAAAGTGAAGATACAAAAATAAAATCTAATTCAAAATATAAAAAAAAATCAGCAATAATACTTAAAGGGATAGTTCACCCCAAAATTTAAATTGTGTCATCATTTACTCAGCCTTAAGTTGAGTTTCTTCTTCTGCTGATCACAAAAGAAGATATTTTAAAGAATGTTGGCAACTAAATAGTTGACGGTAGCCACTGTCTTCTATAGTACGAAAACAAATACTATGGAAATCAACAGTTTTGTTCTGCTTTTGTGTTCAGCAGAAGAAAGAAACTCAAGTTAAAATGAGTACATGATGACAGAATTTTCATTTCTGGGTGAACTGTCCCTTTAAATAACATTGGACCTTATTTGCATTATGTTCATACAGACATGAATGATGCCTCAAATCAAGCAACTTCAAAGTAATCACACTTTTATTTTTGCAGTGTGGAAACTGTCATAGACACATATATCGGAAACAAATTATTTTACTAATCAGTATTTTTGCTTGTTTTTCATTAAAACAATCCATAAAACAAGACTTCAAAAATGTAAATACCAATATTCTAAATACTAGTAAATACTAATTATAAATCCCAGCTGTACTTTTGATTTTTTAATAATTGTGGGATTTTGCTTCAGCAAATTTTAATATTTCAAGCTTTTGTTATGAGCTTAAACTAAATTGTGTTAGATTTATGCATAAAAACACCAATAGTAAGAAAAATAAACTGATTTCAAGACATATTCTCTGAAAATAAGTTTATATCTTATTCAGTTTTGCTTCTTATGCATATTTATGGATGTTTTAATACAATTAAATGTAAATGAAGAAAAAAGACTGCGGTGCAAAAGAACAAGTGACTTGTGGATGGGTAAGCATTCACCCAGAACACCCTAGCAACACCATGACAACCACCCTGAATGCTTTAGCAACTGCATAAAAATGCTTTGGCAACCAGCTGCCCTAGGACTGCATTGACAGGTTTTGCGGGCATTTGAGTTGGTGCCAATTCATTCCCCGTCAGCGTCATTTTCCGCATTACACGAATATACAGCATTACTCATTTCCGTATAGATGACATTAATTAGACTCATTACCTCTGAATGAACAAATGAGAGACAGTGCCAACATCTTAAACACAGAGCTAAATATAAAAATAAATTCAGCACATTTCAAGCCTCTTTAGCACCCACTGGTTTCACTCCATTGTGAGCTTTCTGAAGGCCAATTAACCGCAGAATTAAAGTACCAAATAATATCGAGTGCCAAGTTTAGATGCAAAGAGAGAAATAAAGTGATCAAGACTTCATCTATTTTTGTTAACTGGATTTAGATTTTACGACTTCTATAGGGGCAGTCGTGGCCTAATGGATAGAGTTGGACTTGTAACTTGAAGGTCGTGGGTTCGAGTCTCCGGTCCGGCAGGGATTGTAGTTGGGGGGAGTGAATAAACAACACTCTCTCCACCCTTAATACCACGACTGAGGTGAGACCCTTGAGCAAGGCACCGAACCCCCAACTGCTCCCCGGGCGCCGCATCATTGGCTGCCCACTGCTCCAGGTGTATGTTCACTACTGTGTGTACACTTGGGTTAAATGCAGAGCACAAATTCTGAGTATGGTTCACCATACTTGACCACACACCACTTCCCTTTCCCCTTTACAAATGCTAATTGGCATTTTACTTATGACAACTGTATTTAAGCTTCAAAATTCATAAATGTTTTTTTAAAAAATTATAAATAATAATAATAAACAGATAAATAAAAACACACACTCATATATATATATGTATATATATATATACACGCACACACATACGTAAAACGTTTGGTCCAAATCCAAAAGCCATTGGGTTTTTTGTCAAGGGAACCAGAGTGATGCTAACTTCATGGTTGGCCTAAAAAATACATCATGACTGCAGCGCTCTATTGCATGCGACATAATGATAAACCAAACTGTTCAGATCAGATACAGAGCTTTAAGCAACACACATAGCCAGAAACAGCACTGGTCTGATGAAATATTCAGGAATAATAGCGCCTGTCCAGCTTTCTCCTCACTGTGACTGGTTTCTAAACACCCGTTAGGCATTGTTGACCTGTAAACACGGATGGTCATGAGTTCAAATGGATCCTGTACATCTGATGGAGAGCAGCAGCAGTGTTGGTGTGGATGTAGGTGTTGTAGCTGATGGTAGGCTCTTCTCTCTCAGCTCCTCTCAATGTCTTTGCTAATTGCTTCTGTCTTTTTCCTCCCTGCGTCAAAATCCGTAATATAATTTCACCTCTTTTGTTTGCTTTCCCCTTTTCTAATTTGACTTTGTTTTGAATCCTTTTGCACGCTTTCCTGTTCCTTGTGACCTCTCTGAATGACAACTGCATGGGTCATAGCACTCATAAATCTGGTGTAAGGAAGCCACAGAGGTTAAGAATGAGAATTTTTGCAGCCAGTTTTATTGCTTTTTGTTGTTGTTGAGTAATATAAAGAAATGCTTAAAAAGCTGACACTTCAAGCTCATTTGACTGCTTTTCCCATGAAACAAAGATGTAAAATGCATGATCATTGGTTCTCAAGTGCAATTTTACTTAATTAAAATTGATCCTATTTCACTTAAAAAAAAGTTCATTCAAAAGATTGAGGTCAGTAAGATTTTTTTTAAATATTTTACTCTTATGCTCACCAAGGCTGTAATTCTTTGATCAAAAATACTGTAAAAATTGTAATATTGTGAAATATTATTACAATTTAATATAACTACTTTCTATTTTCATATATGTTAAAATGGAATTTATTCTTGTATTGCAATGATGAATTTTCAATTTCCAATCTTCAATGTAACATGACCCTTCAGAAATCATTCTAAAATGCCAATTTTCTGCTCATTAGTTGTGCTGCTTAATATTTCTGTGAAAACCGTTAAACGATTTGATTTTGTATTTGTTGGTGGATAGTAAGTTCAAAAGAACAGCATTTATAAAAAAAAAAAAACTGAAATGATCACTATATCAGTCACTGAATTAAACAAACAAACAAACCATTAATTTATTTATGGAAAAATAAATGCATAAATAAATAAATAAATATATCTTGGAGCACAAATACAATACAAATACAAATACATATATAATGTCCCTAAACATCAGGGGTCTCAAACTGCCGGCCCGCGGGCCATTTACGGCCCCCCCTCCCCCTCACTCCGGCCCGCAACTGACATAAAAAATATAACGCAAATCGCGCCCGCAAAAATATTATTATTTTTAAAATTATTATTATTATTATTTGTAGCTGTTTTATATCAATTTAAACTACCCATTCAATATGTACTAGAAACTAAAACACGGTTAAATAATAAAAAATTTAAAAATAGTGATGATAGCGCAAAAAACCCGCGCATGCCGGCAGACTTGCGACGTTATCTGATTTCTGGGCTTTAGCATTTTATTTTTTGTTTGGCTGTGAACAAAAATGTCTAATTCCAAACCGAAAAGGAAGGTGGATGATGAACACAGACTGTTTCAAGAAAGATGGACACTGCAGTATTTTTTTGTGGAGTTTAATGGAAACGCCACCTGTCTGATATGTAAAGAAAAAGTTGCCGTTCTGAAGGAATACAATCTCAAGCGTCATTACTTGACTAAACACGGAGACCAGTATGACAATTACCAGGAAGACGAGAGAAAAAAACGAGCCACACAGTTGCAGAGAGAGCTAAAGTCCCAGCAAAGCCTTTTCCACAGAGCCAAAAAGGATGCTGATGCTGCCGTTGAAGCGAGTTATGTAGTGAGTGAAATGATCGCTAAAGCAGGAAAGCCATTCACTGAAGGGCAGTTTATGAAGGACTGCATGTTGAAGGTCGCTGATATTCTATGTCCAGAAAAGAAGAACATGTTCAACAATCTCTCTCTATCGGCCAATACAGTGGCAGAGCGGATTACCGAGTTATCGAGTGACATCTATGACCAGCTACGCGGGAAAGCTAGAGTTTTCACTGCGTACTCTGTGGCGCTTGACGAAAGTACAGACAAAACTGACACTGCTCAGCTACCTATTTTCATCAGAGGTATTAATGACCAGTTTGAGGTGACGGAAGAATTGCTGAGTTTGTGTCCAATTCACGGTCGTACAACGGCCAAAGATATATTTCAGCATCTGTGCGACGCGATTGAACGTGCTGGTTTGCCGTGGAGCAGACTAGTAGGCATTACCACCGATGGCGCCCCATCTATGACAGGTAAAAAAAATGGACTGGTAGCGCTGGTACAAAGAAAGTTGGAAGAGGAAAATGCAGATCCAGCAGTTGTTCTGCACTGCATTATACACCAGCAGGCACTGTGCAGCAAATGCTTAAAATATGAACACGTCATGTCTGTTGTCCTAAGATGCATCAATTACATCAGGTCAAGAAGTTTACAGCACCGCCAGTTTCGAGCCTTTTTAGAAGAAATTGAGGCAACATATGATGTACTTTACTTTACTGAGGTGCGCTGGCTCAGCAGGGGAAATGTCTTGAAGAGATTTTTTGAGTTAAGAACAGAGGTGAAGAGATTTATGGAAGATGGCAGAATGGATGTTCCTGAATTTGATGATCCTAAATGGGTCATGGACCTTGCATTCCTAGTGGACATTACACAAGAGCTGAACATCCTTAACCTGAAGCTCCAGGGCCCTGGTCATCTCATCACAGCAGCGTATGAAAGTGTGAAAGCCTTCTCCACAAAATTGAGATTGTGGAAAACTCAGCTTTCTGCAAAAAATCTCAGTCATTTCACAACATGCAGATCTCTTGTGGAGGAGGGCATAGCATTCAATGGTGATGAATATGCCTCTGCTGTTGAAAACCTACTTCAGGAATTTGATCAGCGTTTTGGTGACTTCAAGGCACACTGTGACACTTTCCAGCTGTTTGCAGACCCCTTCTCAGCTGATGTGGAGAGTGTCCCAAATTTGTTGCAAATGGAACTTATTGACTTGCAGTGCAACAGTGAGCTAAAAACTAAATTCAGAGAGGCACAAGGAAATGCAGACAAGACTGCACAGTTTCTGAGAGAATTACCTCCATGCTTCCCAGAGCTTTCCAAAGTGTTCAGTCGGTTAATGTGCCTTTTTGGAAGCACATACCTGTGTGAGAAACTTTTCTCAACTATGAACTTCAATAAATGCAAGTTCAGGTCCAGGCTTAGTGATGCTCATCTTGAAGCTGTACTCAGGGTTTCAACTGTGAACTCCATCAGGGCAAACGTGGCTCAGTTGTGTGAGCAGAAGCGCTGCCAAGTGTCTGGCAAGAAATAGAATAGTTTGCAAATGTATTCAGAGATCGCAGTTGTTCAGTGTAAGGTTCAGCACAGTTTTGATAAATTACTTAAGTTAAAATAAAGTAGGTAACTGTCTGTGCATTGTTATATAATTTTACATTTTTAACACTGTTGTTTATATTTTTGTTAAGCATGAAAAAAATATGTTAGTAATGTAATTTAAAAGAAATGTGAGCTAACATCTCAGCAATTAAAGTAAATTTCCAGAACTTTTGTGCTTTCTTCTTGTGCTTCAATGTTAAAACGGCCCTCCTATGAGATGTCAGTCACAGCAATGGCCCCCAGCTAATTTGAGTTTGAGACCCTTGATCTAGACATACTGTCTAAACATTAAGACATTCATTATTTACCACACATCCTCTGGACATAAAAGATTAGGTCCCCAGAAAAAGATAAAGGGCAAAGGAGCAGGACATATGGAAGAGATATTAGGTGAGGGTAAAGAGGAAACAGGAAAGGTGACAGAGATGAAAGGTGTTGGGACAGAAATGTAAAGATGGATACGCAAAGAGAACAGATGCCCAAGTTTTCTGCAGTAACATTGAGCATGAGCTGTGGAATGCAGATGATTTTATCGACGCTGGAGCAAAGCGAAGTAGATCAGGACTTATTTGTGTCTGCCGTCTGTACCACATGCTCTAAGTTTGCCAGATGGTTCATGAATAACAGAGAATCGAGCAGGTTGCAGGAAAATAAATAAAGAAACGCACACAGACATTTTGGTTTACTATTGAAGCCGGAAACATACTTTATGCTAGTTCACAAATGCAAACATAAATGCTTGGCCAACATATTATACAAAAGTAAAAATACTTTTTCTAAAAGCAGCTTAGACAACTAAGCCGTTTTAGGTTGATTTCCTTCATTTCCTGATTTAATATACAAATATTTCTGACCAATGGAAGACCATAATTATTTTTGCTATTAAGTTTAATGTTTTTTAAATAAATCTCTTATTTTCTCCAAGGCTGCATTTATTTGATAAAAAAAAAAAAACAATATTATGATATAAAAAATTACCATTTTCTATTTGAATATATTTTAAAATGTAATTTATTCCTGAATTTTTAGCATCATTTCGCCAGTCTTCATTGTCACATGATCCTTCAGAAATCATTCTCATATGCTGATTTGCTACTCAACAAACATGTATATCAATATTAAAAACAGCTTATATTTTGTGGAACTTCCTTGATGAAAAGAAAGTTCAAAAGAACAGCATTTATTTGAAATACAAATCTTGCATAACATTATAAATGTCTACCGGCACCTTGGATCAATGCAATGCGTCATTGCTGAACAAAAGTATTAATTTCTATAGCATTCTGACACATTTAAGAACCAGCAGTCATGGAATTGAGCTTAGTAGCTAGAAGCATCTGCTCTCGTACCATTGTAAGACTGTACATTGTGTTTCAGAGCTGAGACTGCTGTATTTAAACGATGGATTTTCAATGAAGGCACTGCAAACACTGATCAAAGTGAGTGAGTGAGGTTTCAGCTCCAAAACACTTGACCCAATCTGATTACTATATCAATCATATTAATAGTCTGAATATATAATAACACTTTCCAACTCTCTCTCCCTTCTTCCTCCTCCCACCCCTGCAATGCACTTCTCTTCCTGATTTCCCAGCTCATTTCTCACAAGCCCACATGCTCCACCTGGATTATGAGCCAAAATAAACACAAACACAAGTATAATTATAATATATTCATAACTGTTCCCAAAGCTTCATCTATAGTAAGCATAGACATAACTAATAGTTTCAGTACTCAGAGTCTAGTATTGTACCTAAGAGAGTCTATTTTATATGCAATCTGCATCTCCGCAGAATCAGAGCCATAGACCATTAATAGCGTCTTGCCACGACTAGCAGTGTTATTATAGTATTATTTATGCATGATTATATTTTTTATTTTTTGTAATATGTGGAATTAGCTTTTGTTTATACTTTTAGGTTTCATTTCAATTTTAGTTACATTTTAGTACTTTTATGTGGTTTTGTCATTTTTATTATAAAAAAAGGAGTAATTGTTTTCAAATATTAATACTATTAATATTTTGAATTCACTTTTTTTCAGGTTTCATATTAATTTTAGTTTAAATAATATATTGTCATTTTTTAAAGATTTTGTGTGTTCTATTTATTTATTAATTATTAATAATTGATTCATTGTTTGTTTGTTTTAGTAATTTATTACTTCAACTTATTTGACTTCAGTTAGTTGCAACATAGATGCAACATTTAAAGTTTTAGTTTTTTCTGCTTTCATTCTTTTAATTTGTTTACCTAATATTTATATTTTATTAATATATCAAATATTCAGTATTACTATTTGTATTTTATTCATACTAATTTATAAGAAAATACTATATATTTTTAATGTTTTGTAACCTTTCAAATAACTTTAGCACAGTGTTATTTTAGTATTATGTCTACAATATTATAGTATTAATTAATATTTTGAATGCAATTTTTTGTTATGTGCTTTGTATCTTTTTTTGTGTTTCTCTTTTTCTATTTATTTAATGTTTTAGTAATTTATTATGTCAACTTATTTTATAACATTTACATTTGTTTTCCTGCTTTCAATTAAGTTTAATATTTATTTGTTTATTTATTTAAAATAAATTCACCTAATATTGATATTTTATTAATATATAATTTTAGCCTTATTCCAAATAATGGAAACAATTTTGAATAATCTTGTCTTTTCCTGTCTTGTTTTAGTTAACAATAACAACACGGCACTAGCATATCAAAGCTAACATATATGGATTTTACACAGGGATTTATTTTTATTTTTTTACATATTCATACATTAATGCTTTCAAATATCATTGATCTTAACTCTTTTTAAACACATTTAATCATGTCTAAATATATTATGCAGAACATATTTCTACTCAAATCAGTAGCAGATTCTGTCTGGACCCGCTCAAGTGTTTCCATACTAAACCAAAAAGTGGGTCGTGAGGCATATGAGGATTTTTGATTTTAGGATTCAAATCAAATTTATTCATTTCTAACGTCACACTATATCAGTACATGAACTACAGCAGGGTGGTGAGCCATACCTTTCAGATACCTCGGATCCAGAATATTTACTCCACTACAAAGACACATTTATTTCAGATAGCTAACCCTGTGGACAGATCTGTCAAAATAAAAACGCTCCTTTACGCCTGCGTTCCCATGAAAAATACATTCAGCGGTGTGCCAGACACACAGCTTTCATCACAATGCAAACAATTTATTTTCTGTGAGTCAAGACGTGCGCTGGAAATCCCCCAACTTCAGCGAGACTGACAGTGGCATCTTTTAGGTGCCTAACTTAATGAGATCCTGGACTGGCGGATAAACATGCTAATTCAGTTTGGGGTGGCAAAGTGATTCGAAATGCAGTCTAGAGTAAAACATCTGCGAGTTTAAATAGTTGCACGTTGGAAGCAAACTGAAAATTGGCTCGGCACACATAGCGCTGTCATTCATTCAGGCTTTTCTCACCCAATATATAAACACGCACGTTCGTACTGGAACTGTATTTGCACGCCGTTCATTACAAGTCCTTGAAGGCAGCATGTTTCTCTGAGCATTTAATCATGATTACAGATAACTGAGGATGGGCTGTCATCTAAAGAGGGCCATCAACTGGCCATTATCTTGAGTACACAAACAACACTTTCATCCAAATAAACGGCTGGAAAGTGTCTCGAGCTGCAAGTGGAGGACAGGACAGAGAAATTAAAACGAATTGTTTGCTTGCTAGGCTCATTTTAATAAATATATATGTACATTTTATTCTGTAGTCAGCAATAATTCCTGTCCTCATCTTTCACATTGATGCAGTCGCAGAGTATTGCTTGTTAGTACATTTATTATGTAAGATCATAACCCACAGTTATAACCCTTATATAGTAACAGGCCCTGTGGTGTAGCTTCTACCTAGAGACCACTAAAACCTATTAAACAAGCCCTTTTCTACACTATTGTAGCATTTTATCTCCTAAATTACATTTTTAACGAGGCAAGGTTTCTTACAGAAAAAACAAGCTTTTTATTTTTGTTGTTTTTCGCAAGCATTTTTACTCCTGGAACTGCATTCCCTCCCTTCTAACCACCTGCCATACAGACATTTTATTCACACTCCAATCAATTCCTGATACAATGGTTATTCCTCTTTGAATATCCTATTTCTATATATGTATATAAATATAGAATATATATATACAGTGGTGTGAAAAAATGTTGGCCCCCTTCCTGATTTTTATTTTTTTTTGCATGTTTGTCACACTTTAATGTTTCAGATCATCAAACTAATTTAAATATTAATCAAAGATAACACAATTAAACACAACATGCAGTTTTTAAATTAAGTTTTTTATTATAAAGGGAAAACAAAATCCAAACCCACATGGCCCTGTGTGAAAAAGTGCTTGCCCCCTAAACCTAATAACTGGTTGGGCCACCCTTAGCAGCAACAACTGCAATCAAGCCTTTGCGATAACTTGCAATGAGTCTGTTACAGCGCTGTGGAGGAATTTTGACCCACTCATCTTGCCAGAATTGTTGTAATTCAGCCACATTGGAGGGTTTCGAGCATGAACCGTCTTTTTAAGATCATGCCACAGCATCTCAATATGATTCAGGTCAGGACTTTGACTAGGCCACTCCAAAGTCTTCATTTTGTTTTTCTTCAGCCATTCAGAGGTGGACTTGCTGGTGTGTTTTGGATCATTGTCCTGCTGCAGAACCCAAGTTCGCTTCAGCTTGAGGTCACGAACAGATGGCCGGACATTGTCCTTCAGGATTTTTTGGTAGACAGCTGAATTCATGGTTCCATTTATCACAGCAAGTCTTCCAGATCCTGAAGCAGCAAAACAGCCCCAGACCATCACACTACCACCACCATATTTTACTGTTGGTATGATGTCCTTTTTCTGAAATGCTGTGCTACTTTTACGCCAGATGTAATGGGACACACACCTTCCAAAAAGTTCAAATTTTGTCTCGTCAGTCCACAGAGTATTTTCCCAAAAGTCTTGGGGATCATCAAGATGTTTTCTGGCAAAACTGAGACGAGCCTTTATGTTCTTTTTGCTCAGCAGCGGTTTTTCCTTCTTGGAACTCTGCCATCAGGCCATTTTTGCCCAGTCTCTTTCTTATGGTGGAGTCATGAACACTGACCTTAACTGAGGCAAGTGAGGCCTGCAGTTCTTTAGATGTTGTTGTGGGGTCTTTTGTGACCTCTTGGATAAGTCGTCGCTGCGCTCTTGGGGTAATTTTGGTCGGCCGCCCACTCCTGGGAAGGTTCACCACTGTTCCATGTTTTCGCCATTTGTGGATAATGGCTCTCACTGTGAATCCCAAAGGTTTAGAAATGGCTTTATAGCCTTTTCCAGACTGATAGATCTCAATTACTTTCTTTCTCATTTGTTCCTGAATTTCTTTGGATCTCAACATGATGTGTAGCTTTTGAGGATCTTTTGGTCTACTTCACTTTGTTAGGCGGGTCCTATTTAAGTGATTTCTTGATTGCGAACAGGTGTGGCAGTAATCAGGCCTGGGTGTGGCTAGAGAAACTGAACTCAGGTGTGATAAACCATAGTTATGTTCATTTAAAAATTGCATGTTGTGTTTACTTGTGTTATCTTTGATTAATATTAAATTTGTTTGATGATCTGATACATTATAGTGTGACAAACATGCAAATAAAACATCAGGAAGGGGGCCAACACTTTTTCACACCACTGTATATATATATATATATATATATATATATATATATGTGTGTGTGTGTATGTATGCATGTGTAAATGTAAATGCGAGTTTATATCTCACAATTTAGAGTTTGTTTCTCCTAATTGTGAGTTTATATTTAGCGATTGTAAATTATTCAGAATTTTTCTCTGAATTTTGAGATTATATCTTGCAATTCTGACTTTTTTTCTTATACTTCTGCATGTGCATGATCAGGTCAGGTGACAAAAAATTCAGGAGAAGACTTTTTAACCTTCTTTTCACGATGTACTAGACCGTTAATGACGGCAGTGATAAGATTTCACTCACTGTATCCACCTGTAGCAGTCAGACTGACACAAGACTCAACGACCTCTCAAATTTCGATGAACTCTGGATAATAATAGCTGAATGGCACCGTGGAGCTGTCAACTGTCAATATTGAGCTCCTGTGATTAAGTGTTTGAACGGGAGCGTCTCACTGTCTCACTCTGTGGTCAGCTGTAGGTCAGACGATACGGCTCAGATTCTTCACAGGCACAACACCGTATAGATGTGCAATACAAGCTTGCTTTTCTACAGTTTAGTGACAAGCATCAGTTCTGGAGACACAAGGGTATCTTCGGAAAACACTACTGAAATATTGTTCTTTTGTGTCTGGTTGTGGCGCTTTAAAACCTGACAGTTTATTTTGTGTCCTTGGGATAACAATGGATTTGTCCCTTGTTCTACATGCTCAAAATCAACCACGCCGTGTAAACGTGTGACCGAAGCAGTTCTACATTTCTCAGGCATTTTAAAAATAGCTTGCATCACAGTCGCACTAAAATACACAAACAACAAAGGCTTTTCTTAAAGGCATGCTGGCATTTTATCATTCTGTCAGTTTTTAACATGGTGCATACATTATGTAACTCATGCGACTGGATAATCCATATTCTGCCAGCGGAGACCCAATTTCTCTGCTCTCTGTAGGAGGAGGTGGGGTGCATGACTTTTGCATGACTTTGCTCAGAATGACACATCTTGCCAGCATATGTCAAGTGTCACAGCTCAGCCTGTATTTCACAAGAGCAGCTAGAAATAAAAGATAAACACTGGGAATCCAAAATGACACCTACTAGCTGATAGAAAATAATAGAGGGAGAAAATCTGGTCTTAAATGCAGTGGTTTGCATTGTCATCCTTTCGGAAACCATTTATGTGGTAGGCTATGTGCAAATGCATTCGATGATCTAGGGATCTCTTTCTTTATAACAGAAAACACCAGCTCATAGGAAAGAGAAATCATGAATGAGATCCATTTAATATTTCAACTGTTTCTCCTAGATGACAACAAGATTGATTTTATCTCCTAGATGACAATAAGAATGATTTTTCTCCTCCTTTTCTCCAGCAGGTGCACCGCATTAATTCATGCTTTCGCTGAGGAGCTGAGCCAGTGGCCCGGCAGCTCAGTGGTGGTACAGCGACGTCTCCTTTCCCTCCTTCAGGGAACGAGGGTTACATACTTAACCGAGACATTCCTTTTCAGTCGGTTACTCCGAGTCACGTCGGATGACAGACGAAATTGGGATCCCTACCAAAGCGCCACAGGAGCTGCCCCTTCCAGTGCCCTGTGTAGGCCTCCTGATCCTTCCTATAAGGCAGACGATAGGACCGGGCCCTATACAGAGAAGATCAACCCAAACAGTAGGACTTGGATAACACTGGGAAGTAAACTTAAAGTGACCGACTGAAAGGGAGCCAGTATTCTAAATAGGCTACAGTTAGTATAAATGCACAAAAGCTACAGCTTAATCACAGAAAAGACTGTAGTTATTTTCTATTTCTCCTTTAATACATTTAATACGTCTACATTAATAATATAATAAAATTTGATACAAATTCCCATGTTTCTTCTGACACAACACCATGGTGCTCATGGCCTAAATGATGGTTGATTTGTAGAGTTTAAGGCAGTACAAATAAACTTGAATTGAATAGATTGAAAAACCTTCAGACAGTGTTGCTCTTGTTTGTCAGCACTGTTTTATCTGCCTTTAAACTCGTTTAAATCAGCGAGTAATTTGTTTTGTTCGCTGAATTCAAGTGCTACACACTGGATCTCACAGCGCTGTTTAGTGTTTGCGTGACCGAGTAAACGCATCTGCTCTTGTGAGCTCACGCTGCGCTTCTGTTCTTCTTCTTCTTTCGTTTATTGGTGGATCGCACCAGTTCTCGCATTGCACTGTTGTTTGATAAACGATCCTTGTGTCGCAGTTCAAATGAGTCGCGCTGTTTCATTCCGCTTTGCTGCATAAACATTATATCGAACATTTATCGAACTCTTCATATCGTTTTACTGGGAAAAATTATATCGCGATAATTATCGTCATCGATTTATCACCCAGTCCTACTATGAATTACGAAAATAATTCTTCAGCTCTATACGCTGGGACTTTTGAGCAATAAAATGTTCCTCAGAAAAACCTACACAACCATAAACTTTATTTTAAATTATTATTCGTGTAACTTAAAAGTTTGTGCACACCAAAAGCAGAGCAAATATTCGCATCACGTTATCGCCCTAGATTACTTGCAGGGTGTTTTTTATGTCACTCTCCCGAAAATAAAAACTTAGCGTAATGCTCTCCTCCATTTTCTGTCACAACCGGATACGTTGACGAGTAAATAAGCTCTTCGATGATTGGCTTGTGCAACAACGCATCATGCAAATTTTCCGCTCGAGTTAAAATTTTTCAACTTGCGCGGAAGACACGATTGAGGTGTACACCTATATTGCGCGTTTGCGGCAATCGCACCACCCAGTTGGCATCGCCCGTCTATTGCATTCACGTCTATTCGCGTCTTTGCATTGAATTTGTATGTAATCTATGATTAAATTCGCTATTGTCACATAATAGTAAATACTATAAAGCAAAAATTATACTTGATAAAATGATTTGTGTGTGTGTGTATATATACTTTTAAACTTTTATATAATTTCATAACAGCTTGTATTGTATTAATGTGTTTACTGAAGGAATACTACTTTAACTACTCAACAGGCATTAGCTACGGGCTTAAAATATCCAGATAATTCAAAAGAGTGTACAGTAAGTAGAGAGCATTCGTCACATTTCCAGCCGAATTAAGAATTAAGCGTGTATAAAAGCACATTCATTGCATATGTTCATCATTATTAAACAGCAGAAGAGTGTATTCATCGTGTGTCTCTCAAAATGAGAGTGCGGATGGCTTAAGACCTGCGGTTGCACACAACTACTAAATATTTCATAGTCAGACATTGACTTGTCAGGAACTGTCTCATCAGTTTAACATTTCGCTCCCTCGTGTTGACATGCTGTGAGGATTTGTAGCTGCCTTGAACTCCATATTTGCCAGCATTAAGAGTTTTTCATTCAAAATTAAAAGTACTTTATTAATTTTAATTCTTTGTTTGGAGGGCTTCAAATATAATGACAAATTTGCATTGTTTTCACGCTCTATTTATAGCCTACCACCATACAATTTTTTTTGCTTTTTCTGCAGTGTATTGCACATATATACTGTGCCCAGTATGCATGTAATACCCACATAAACTTCTACATTTGCTAAAGTGTGCAGTGTACAACACAGCATACTGTATCCCACAATGCAATGCACACAACCTGACCTTCCCCTTTCAGTGTAACGAATGATCTGGAAGTAAAGTCATCTATTATTTTTAACTGCAATAGTGTTCAAGCCTTGTTCGCGTCAACAGTGCGCACCTGCTGGTAGATGCTGTAACTACATCATTACATGAGCTAAAAAAATCTAAGGAAGTGCAAGACTTTTTTTTTATTTTTTTTTACACAACCGCACAGTGTGGTTATTATTATTATTATTATTTATTCATTCTGAAAAGATGCATTTGAATTATCAAAAGTGTCAGTAAAGACATTTATAATGTCACAGAAGATTTGTACTTCAAGTAAATGCTGTTATTTTGAACTTTCTAGTCATCAAAGAATCCTGAGATTAAAAAAAAATAAAAAAATACAGTTTCTATATTGAGCTGCACAACGGTTTTCAACTGATAAGAAATACTTACTGAGCAGCAAATCAGCATATTTGAATAATTTCTGAAGGATCACGTGACACTCAAAACTAATATGTAAAGACTAAGATTAATGATGCTGAAAATTCAGCTTTATATAACAGGAATAAATTACATTTTAAAATATATTCAACTATAAAAAAAGTTATTTTAAATTGTAATAATATTTCACTTTTTTTAATCACGCAGTGCTTGGAATAAACAAAGCTGCACAATTTTTTTTTAAATATATAAAAATGGATATATAGTATTAAATATTTAACAGATCCAAGGTGTATAAAAACAACAGATTTTTAAAATAAAAAAGTTACCTCAGGGTTATATCGTAAACAGCCAAATTAGATCCTTGGATTTGTTCGCTCTATGTCTGGGACCAGCCTACAAGTAGCGTCCCATTTCCACAGTGCACATCACAAAATGCCACCTGTCTTCGCCCAAAGCCTTTCCTTTGTGTATTCAATCTGATGGAAGGCTCTCTGAGAGATCCTCCCTTAATTATACGGCAAATGAGCCATCACATCGCCATTAAAATGATGTTCTTTTTTCTCTCGCATTGACTAACTGTCTTCCCCCTTTTTCCCAGAGCTTTTATTAGCAATAAAATTCAATTTTGCGTTTCCAGGTTGCCAGCCTAAGGGGGTAAAAATGCATTACCCCAAACTGAGGGAAAGTGGGAGCTAATGATTCAGCTGCATACAATCCAAGAGGCTTTCCATCATCACTGCTGAGTTATTGGCCTGATGCTACAGTATCGTCCTGCCTGTGGAAGTGCGTGAATGTGCGGATATCTGTGAAATGAGAGCGTAGATGACTGAGTGGAACAAGTTCGAGTGTGCGTGTCTGTGCTGTTTTCAATGAGATGAATTGGTTACCAACCTAAGAAGATACAGCACAAGAGACTGACTCAAAAGTCTGTTTTGTTCTTTCTCTTTTAACATATGAATAGCAAGTTTAAGATTGATCTCTCAATCTGACCAGCTGAAACGTTGCCAAAACACCTCTAAGACAAGCTAAACCAGCTTGGTCAGGCTGGGAGAACTTAACTAGCTTAATCTGATAGCTAATTAACCTTAGGCTGTTTTAAGTCACTCTAATGTGCATTTGGGTTCACAATGTGTGCAAACCATCTTCCCATGGTTGTACTGAGAAGCAGAATATTTAAGAGCTTCCTGCATTTTTGTCAAAATAAAAGTTAGATGGTTTAAGATTTGAAAATGAAATTAAGACAGCCATAAATATTAGTACTGTAATTTAACAATTATAATGCAAAATAACAATAGTATTATTGTTATCATCATTACAACTTATATTTTATAATTTTCAGTAATAGTTATAATAATAATAATAAACTATTTTATTAATAATAAAAAAAATCAAGTTTCTAAGAAAAGCAATACAATAATAATTATTATTATTATTATTATTGTATTGCTTTTCTTAGAAACTCTTATAATAATAATAATAATTATTATTATTATTATTGCAATACTGATATATGATGACAACATGGCCAACTCAGCCCTAAAAAAAAATCCCAGCAAACATGGACCATTTTAATAGCATTTTGAATCGCAATCACAATTTTTAATAAATTGTTTCCTAAAATCACCCTACATCATGGATTCAGGAGTTAAGCACTACATGTTTCTCATATGCCATTTTATTATAGCCAGCATTACCCGGTGCACTTTCTTGGTTTTTAAAATACTATGCAAGAGAATATAAAAGTGAATTCTCACATCTTTATTCTTCTTTAAGAGGTTTTAACAGTTCTGATGCAGCGGAGCAGATGAAGCCATAATGTTAATGAGCATGTATAAAGTTAGGACACAAAGTTGTAAAGGAGCTGACACAATTACTCCACACACTTACTTGAAGGCCTACCACGGGTATCGAAAATCTATTGTCTTGATTAGTTAGCAAACATAAACCACATTACAGCCATTGTGGATTCAGCACAAACGTGGCTGTTAGTACAGATCTCCCACACTTAACCAATGATTTCCATGATTTCTCCATGATCTTTCCAAACAAAGGCTTTTTAATAATCTTTTTAGAGGCACTGCTAGCTAGATTTCCATGTATAGCCACCAGTAACAATCTTTTGAGTAGATTTAGACGACTACACTGATTACACTTGTTAGTATACAAACGTCTCCCTCAATAGCCCCTTAATGGACAGGCCGCTATTCTTACGCTTCATGCACTCACAAAGACCAATATTTAGCCGATTAAATGTTTTAAAGCTGAAAATATGGGGGGGAAACGTGCACTACTATTCAAAAGTTTGGTGTTGGTACAATTTTTATTGTTTTTTAATGAAGTCTCTTATGCTATTGTAATATATTTTAATGTGTAATTATTCCTGCGATACAAAGCTAAATTTTCAGCATCGTTACTCCAGCCTTCAGTGTCACATGACCCTTCTAAAATAATTCAAACATTCATTATTATCATTATTAATAATAATGATATTTATTATTATTAATAAAGTCAAACATATATTTTTTGTGTAAATCGTGTTACATTTTACCGCCACTTTTGAACAATTTAATGCATTCTTGCAGAATAAAAAGTATTAATTTCATTTTTAAAAATCATAATGATCCCAAACTTTTGAACAAGTCATGCACCAATCAAAAATCTAGTTTATTTTAATATACATTACATTGCATTGATGTTGGAGAAAGCTGTGCTCATCTCTGCAGAGGTTCTCTATAATGCAGTGTGCTGATGAAGCAGACCTGCAGCAAATGTGTGTCATCTACAAACAGCTGAGTAATGCTGGCCCCTGCCCTAAAACACTCTAATGAGATGCGCTGAGTGAGAGTGTATTGGTGTAATGAAGTGTGATCTCAGTAATGAGACAAAGGTAGTGTGTGTTGAGAGACAGAGGGATAGAGTGTATGTATGTGTGTGTGTGTGTGTGTGTGTCCAGGGAACATTAAGGTCAGTATGCTGAGCCAAGTTCATGTTGGCACTATGTTCACTCAAATCTTGTTTTCAAGCCATGTACTTTGTCCATGTACTATACACAACATGATATAAAAATGACTCCTTTTACTTTCTTTTTTTTGTTTTGTTTTGTGTTTTTTTTTTTTGGGGGGGGGGGGGGGGGTTTGTCTATTGCACATCTCAATATTTAATCAAATTGTAAAGAAACTAAATTACAGTGAAGACTGCATAGGTGTGGAATAAAAATATTAATCAGCAGTGATGTCAAAAGTCATTTAGTACTATTTCAGTGCTTAAAACAAATAAACAAAGAGAGAACAGTAAAGATGCTAGTCTTTCTACAGTTTTGGTAATACTGAGTCATTTGAGTGGCAGTCTTGGTGGTCAAGTCATCCGTGATGAAAATACTGGAGTGTGCCTATTAGGAAAATTACAGCTCTTCATGAAGTGCATAAAGATGGCACTTAGAATTTTTTTTCTTGGGTTTTCCAGCAGCATACACTTGAAACAAAACACAAATATCTGCCATTTTTTTCTGCTTTTACTGTTGTTTATTAGCAGCATGCAACCATAACAGTATTAGATGATTTATGTGTCTTGTACTTATTGTTTGTACTTTATATATGTAATGAAAAAAAAAACATCAAGCACCATTTACTTCATTTGCATCCTCGCTGTATAAATATAGGCTGCTGGGTGGTTTCATGAGTTTTTGGCACACTTTTTTGTGCGATTTGCTAAACCAGCAAAACACCAGTTTGCCTAGGATTGATCAGAAAAGTGGTTTAAACTTGAAGTGTTTTAAAACCTGAAACAGACTATTTATTTAATTCAGAGACATTGTACAACATTGTACAAGACATGTTTATGTTTAAATGAATAATATTTGTATTATTTTTAATTGGTCTTCAGAGTAGCAAAACCTAACATGCACACTTAATCCAATTAAACATTAACGTATCCACAAAATTCCATGGAAATTATAAAAAAATATATATTGCACGCTACAAAAGTTAAATGTGTTAATGGTGCCGAAAACCCTTCTAAAACAAACCAATGGCCTGATCAAACCAGCATAAACCATCTAAGCTTGGTTAAATGTGTTACTGCTGTTTCCTGTTGCCTTTTAAATGAGAATCCAAACTGTAGGTGGCTGACTGCACACAAAATGTGCCAAAACCCTTCTAAAACCAGCCAAAAGCCTGGTCTGAACATTTTAAACCATTTCAGGCTGCTTAACTTACCAGTGCTGTTTTCTGTTGTCTTTTAAATGTACTCTACATGAGAATCCAAATTGTAGGTGGTTGATTCATCCTCACAAGCATCCATTAATAACTCTGGTCCAGAAGTAAACAAGCCCACACTCAAAAACAACCTTCAGTCCATATGCTTCATTTGCAATCATCTCTCCAGATATGGTTCTGTTCACTCTAATTTTGAACCAATCGTCCTTTGAGGTTTTATACATCAATATGTTTGTTTGGACTATGGCGTAAAGGTCCAGAAGAAAAGGTTTCAAATCTCAGTTATATTAGAGAGACACACCATTACATTTACCTACATTGATAAGCCTCATTGGAAACAAGTCAGGTGGAAAAAGTTCAATCCGTGGACTTTCTCACAGTTGACTTTGTACATATTAGAAAGTCTACTTCTAAAAGGGGTTTAAAATGTTGGATCACCCAAACAAACATCTCTGTTCTTGTCTTTAGGTACGAACAAAGTCAAATGAAAAACATGAAATGGCATTGCTCATATTGAAATATGATCTAGAGCAGAACTGCACCACGGCACACGGCTGACTCAGAGGCCCTTGAGCGGAGCATGTGTTAAAAGCCGTGTTCTCCATCAACACATCTGGTATGAAATACTCATTTTTGCCTAAAATCTAGATTAAGCTCCCTCCTTCCAATTTGTACACATAATTATGATGAGAGGAAACATGAGCAACGCCAGAACAGCGTGACACACGGCCTCTAGCAACACCTAGACATGGTGTCAGCTTTCCTATAAATCAAGCCGGAGACTCCTAATTATCATACAGGGAATTAGATTCTGGTTAGGGTTTCATTTCACGGTTATGTTTTAAGTTTCAACATCATATCAGATGTTTCTCCTTAAAGGAGGAATAAAAATAGACACAAATCAGTCAGTTGTTGACATACGCGGTATAAGTGCTAAGAAATTTATGTCTGTATAGCCACGATTAATTGCTTTTGGAAGAAACTGGTGAAAAATGCTTGATTTCATATTAAAACATCTTGGAATATGTCATGTCTGAGACATTCTGAGATCTTCTCTAAAAGGAAACACATTAGACTTCTTCAGAGGGGAAAAATCTTAAAAGATTTAAGCAAAAGTCTCCACTTGTTCTCCATTTAAGCTGACTGCCATGGGAGAAACAACTACTGTAAAAGAGAACTCATTTGAGATTTTTCTAACCCAAAGGCCCTTCAAATGTATCAAAATCCAAGATTTTTCTGTTCTGTTCTTTACCCAGTGGTTTTAAAAGATCAACATCTCCAACTTGTTAAAACGGTTCAGTGGCAGGCTAACTATTATCTCAAATTTCTTAATAATCTGTGGTTTCATGAAGAGCCTTTAACATCCATGGAAACTTTCTATTGGATAAAAGGTTCTTTATAGAGATCAAATGTTCTTTTGCTTATTATAATGATCTTCAAACTAAGAAAATAGATTTTTTTAGAACTGTTCACTCCCCAAAAGGGTTCTTCTGTGCCATCGCTGTGAAAATTCCATTTTGGAACCATGATATCCATGCAACCAAGGAAGCTACATTTGAAAATAAAGGCACATTTACGAAATACAGAAATACGGTTTTGACTGATTTCTTATTTCTCAGACTATACCATGTCTTATGACAGATGGGCTTGGCTCAAAAATGCTCAGATTCAGAGAAAACTGATATAAAGTCAATCAAAATTCAACAAAAAAAAGCATTTATCCCCCTTTTACTGTACATCGGGTTTTACTAAGCACGAAAAATAACTGATTCAGGTTTGTTCTTGTCTATTCGAATATTCAAAAGGCAATTCTTAAATATTAACAATAAAAACAACAACAACACATATATATTAGGGAGATTGTAACAATGTGTTCTAACCTTGCAAGTAAGTTTTTCTGTTCTCCTGGACCAACAAAATCAAAGCCAATCAGAACACATGTGATGTTTAAAATAAAGCTGCTTGATTTTGAACCAATAACATTTCACAGTGGGCGGGGCTCTTCAGCACAGCACAACAGAAATAGAAACCAAGTGACCTATAAAACTTCTCTGATTAGAGCAAAAACTACATCAGCATGCAAGAGATTTATCACTTGTCACAGCATCACACCCGGTTAGAACAAGATGTAAGACTGCTCAAAAAAGACTTGAGAAAAGAATGTGAAACAAATGTGCACAACTAGCAAACAAGGCAACAGTTGTGAAGCACAGCTAGTCATAGAGATCTGTGTTAGTAGTCGAGATAGTGATCCCCTGGTTGTGTTGTGTTGTGAGGATGTTGCAATGCTGACACTGATGCACAGATAAGCCAAACACTGTTATCATCCATTGCTTCTAGCTCAGCCCTCACTGATCTATTTCACTTTATCAAGCATAAACACCCTGGAGGCAAATTGACCTGAAAATGCAGACTCCTTTCATCTCTTCTCAGTTTTCTGCTCAGGCTGCAGGGTGCATTAAGTCCAGGTCGTGCTTTTCTGCACTATTTTGCCGCAGTTGTTGTGCCCCAAGTTTGAATTGTTACGATAGGAGCCTTACTGGGTAATATTTCAAATGCATTTGTCTGCTTGCTGGGATCATTATGGTGTTTGCTAAGACAAGACTTTCAGCCTTGAACCTTCAAACTTGGTCAAACTATTTGTGCAACAGACACAAAAGACACCACAGATCATGCATCATATATGTACACGTTTATATATACAGTAATGTATGGTTAATCCACCAGTATGTGTGCACTCTATAGTAACAGTAGTGTTTCTAATGCTAAAATATAATTACTGTTGTTGACCATAAATTTTGGAAATTTCCAAGAAATGCAGACAAATAGTAAAGCACTTTATTTATTTATTTATTTTTTATTCTGACTTTATTTTTTATGCCCAATTACAGTCAATAATAACAGAGACTGCGGAGAAGTACATAAAAGCAATGTCAATGCAAGAATGCAGACTGTTATCAAGGGCAAACAAAATATTACTTTATTATTTTATTATAATTTTTTTTTTGGTTGTTATGTGTGAATAATTTTGTTGTTTCAGTTTGTTATTTGCACAATGACAATACACATTTTACAGTAAATATGATACAATTTATAATTTAATACAATTTATAGTTTTTACATATTTCTAAAATATTTGTGTTTTCTGTTTATTATGACAGGTGGTCTAATAAATTTGTAAAGCACATACAGTGCCTAATAAATTTATTAGACTGTATTTATTTACTGTAATTGGGCATCAGGATATTTTTTATTTTTTTTTAAATTACAAAGTGCTTTACTATTTTTTCTGCCTTTCTTGTAAAACACTAAATTTAAAAATGCATGGATAACAACAATAATTATATTTTAGTCAGTAGCGCAATCCATTACATTACATATTTTAGGTAATATAATCAGACTACTTTTTGATTACTTACTAGTGACTACATTGATTTAAAAAATATAATATTGTTCCATATTGATATAAAATACAAAGATAATGAAAATATATTGCATTCATTGTTATTAACAATATGAAGTTAACATTACGTCAAGGTTCATGAAGGAACTGCAGGGCATGTTTGAATTTAATAAAAAGCTAAGTAATTAAATCATAAAATTGTCAAATTAAAATAAATAATGTAAAAATAACAACAATCAAAATAAAACATTTACTAAAAATATAGAATATTTTATTTGTTTACCTGCATGTCATGTGACCATTAACCAATGTCATAGAACCATGTTAATTATTAAATTATTACCTTAAAATCTCAGGTGAAACTTCAAGTAAAAGCCTTCCAAAGCCAAAGACTTGTGTGAATTATATGTGACCCTGGGCCACAAAACCAGTCATAAGTAGTACAGGTATATTTGTAGCAATAGTCAATATATTGTATGGGTCAAAATTATCGATTTTCCTTTTATGTCAAAAATCAAAAAGACATTAGGTAAAGATCATGTTCCATGAAGATATTTTGTAAATTTCCTACCGTAAATATATCAATTTTTGATTATTAATATGCATTGCTAAGAACTTAATTTGGACAACTTTAAGGGCGATTTTCTCAATATTTAGATTTATTTTTTTTTGGCACCCACAGGGTCCAGATTTTCAAATAATCGGATCTCAGGCAAATATTGTCCTATCCAAAAAAACCAGCACGGTAGGAATCATTTGTCGAACTACTCTCACTATGATCAATGATAGGACAGAATGAGTGTAGAGGGGGCAGAAAGGGTAGAAATGAGGATAAAGAGATATAGAGCACAAAAGCCAGATGATGGACAGCGAGACAGTGAGGGAGAACGAGGGAAACAGTGAGAGGAAGGGAGAGACAAATGGCCATGTGAAAATACACTCCTTCCTCTGCTGGAATATGGCATGGAGGCAGCAGGCAGGCTTAGAGTCCCAACACTTGAATTCAATCAGCCTGCACGCTGAATCCCTTCCAGAGAGGGATGTGAGAGGCACAACCATCTGTCTCTGCTCTGATGTTTCTGCTGTCCACACTGTAAGCCAGCAATTACAAGGCAAAGCGGCAAGCTGGCCTGGGCCGAAATAGGAACATGGACGAGCTACCCCCATCCTCCTCCTCTTATCCCTTTAACAGGTCTCTCAACCATTCCATAAAACACATTTGAAGTTAATAAATCCTAGGAAGAAAACTTTTCTCTTTGACTCAGTCTGGCATCTCTATCATTCAGATAGTGTACGCCAAGCTTAAAAAATGCAAACTGTAGTTATACACTGCTGTTCAAAAGATTGGTGTCAACATTTAAAAAATGTTTTTGAAAGACATCTCTTATGCGCACAAAAGCTGCATTTATTTAATCATAAAAACACTAAAAACCGTAAAATTGTGAAATATCGTTATCATCTGTTTTCTGTTTGAATATATTTGAAAATGTCATTTATTCCTGTGATGCAAAGCTGAATTTTCAGCATCATAACTCCAGTCTTCAGTGTCACAAAAATCTGCATTTATTTGAAATGTATTTATCTTTTGTAGCAATCTTTTGTTCATTAATGTCTTCTTTAATGTAATTTTTGGTGAATTTAATGTCTCCGTGCTTATTAAAATATGAATTTATTACAATTATTATTAGTAGTATTTTAAAAACCTTAAAAATCTTACCGATGCCAAATATTTTAATAAAGAATATGCCATTTTCAGGATGTAATCAATATTTGGGGTTGTTTTCATGAATTTTTCAAAGGCAACCATCAAGCATTATTGCTTGTTTAAAGCATAAATCAATGAAAAAGTTAGTGAGGTTTTTGCTTGAAACAAGAAAACAATTTGTCAAATAGGCAGGAAAACTAATAGGCTACTAAATTAATTCAAGATGCATTCTTTGAAAACAAGTCCTTACAAAATTGTATGATTTTGCGTCTTATGTAGATGTATATTGTTTAAGAATCTTCAGACTGGAAAACAAGACAAAGTACTGATTAATAAAATGCCAAACTCTGCTCCGGATTGAAGTATGAAAGCAATCTCGCCGACCTCATGGAAGTGAGCCGCTGCTGATCACATACAATTTGCATCTTTGCACGCTCCCAGTCACACTTATTATAGTATAATGTATTTCTCATAGCTCTTCTTCGCCAAATAAATTACCTTCTGAGAGCAGCTCATATTATTCACATCTCATGCGATGCGTCTGCGAATGTTGTTCTGTGCAAACTTCTGGTTGCAAATCCACAGGGACAAATACTTGAATGACAGAGTGAAAATGGCGTCTTCTCCTTCTGAGTCGTGACCTAGCTACTTTTGTAAACAGCTGTCGCTAGTACTCGCAGTGGTACTCACAGTGATGATGCAAAGTACCGTGGTTTGCATGCAAAAGTACAATGTGAAAAGAGTCCTGTGGGGGCAAAAGAGGAACGGAGCTCTGTTTCAGACCAAAACAAATGCAAAAAACAGTAACTTGAGTAGCCGTGTTGCTTTCCTTTCTCCTCGTTTAGAGCTCTGCCTCATCTCATGGGATCGTTTTCGTCTTTGAGATGGGACGTGTTTCTGACTAAACCCCAAGAAAACAAGGAAAGAAATTCTCACTTTTGTAATGAGGGCACTTCTGAGAGGCTGTGTCGAGGCTGAGCGCGTGAACGCCTCTGCGCCAAGAAAAAAAAGGCATATGCATTATTTACTACCTGCCTGTGTTCCTCTGCTCTTTACTGCTCAGAGGCCCACGTTAGAGAATTGAGTTTGATTTGAAAGAGACGAGGCTTGAGCCAGGCCTCTTCTGAGTCTCTGTTTCTTCCTAACGTAATTTTTAATGCAAGTCATTCCACTCTGCCACCATCTTGCTAGTGCTACTGGGCAGCTATTTTGAGTCATGCAAGTACAGTTCCTGTGGCTAAAACAACAAAATCTTCCAAAACTCTTTGTCAAGATATGTATCAATATCACTTGTCAAATCACCAATTAAAAAAAAAAAAAAAAAGTTCCTTTTTCCTACTTTTACCTACCTACCTTTTTCACAAAGTTCCAATTTCCACAAAAAGGGTACAAGCAGGCACTCATCTTACATTTTTATTGTTGTGAGAAGTAATAGAAAAAATGCTACCCAACTTAAAATACCCAGTAACACTTTATTTTGAAGGTCCCTTTTGAACATTCTGTCTACAATAATTAACTTTGCACCTACACATCAACAAATTATTAATTAAAATATTAGTAGACTGTCTGATTAATGTCTGCTCTTTAAATGTGATGGCATCTCAACAGATATTTTACTGACTATAAGTAACTTTGCAAGTACGTCAACTTATTCTAACCCTAACCCTACCAGTCTACTAATACTCTACTAACACTCTAATGAGAGTCAGTAGATATATAGGTGCAACGTTATTTATAGTCAATAGAATGTGTTAAAGGGACCATCAAAATAAAGTGAAACCAAATACCCTATCATGAAAATAAATTAGTTTTGGCTTTCCTAAAAATAAAAATAAATAAATAAATGAAAAATGATAACAACTTTAAGTTTATCCAAAATTAATTATGTCAAGCTCAATCATATAAACCACAGTTGCTAAATGGTTACCAGTAATTAGCACAGCAATAAAGCTGCTTTGAAATAATGTGCACTTTGTAAAGTAATATATAAATAAATTAGTTTGTATGGCAAACACTATAACCAACGTCTGGTCCCAAGCTGGCTGGCTCCTACTAAGTGATATCTTAAAGTAGGTTTAATTAGGTTATTTATTTGTTTAAATTTTGTTCAAAAACATATTTTAAGAAAAACGTGAAGCCTTTTTTTTGTACCAATTTGTGGAAAGTGCCTTAAATCAGATTATAAACTGATTACAATCTATAATCAAATGTTGAAACATCACCCATCTCAAGTGCTGGAGGAACACAGAATGTCTGCAGCGATTTCACTGTTTTACATGATTTATCTGTAAACACTATGCAAAAGTCTCAGGCAAAGATAGAGTACTGTGAAGTTTTAGTACACTTGCATTGTTCAGGCAGCTTTGCAGGTAGCTTTATTCAAGCGTCTCGGAGACATTGCCATAGTTCTTCTGGATTTAGTCTCAGTCTTTTTCTGTTTCTTAATGTCATTTCAGACAGACTGGATGATGATGAGATCAGATCTCTGTGTGGAGCGCTGGCCATGGTCATACTCCTTGTGCAAACAAAAAAATCACTGGGTTATTACAATTAATAGCAAAATGAATATTTGGAAATGTAAACTGATATTTTCTACAGCCACACTACAGCAAACAATAAAAATAACTGACTTAAAACCTGTTTTGTTGTTGGTGTGACTTTTGCACAGTAGTGTACATGGATATAATTAAAATGATGCATGGAAAAGAAACTGTCATCTGAGTGAGTTTGATTCATACTGTACATTGACGGTTCTTGTAGATGATGCAATAAGCAATGACACATTTCATATTAAAACAGTTTCCTCTGCATAATGTTTATTATCAGAGACAAGAAAACTGATCATTTGTCAAATTCAAATGACATTTTGATATTTTTCGGCAGCATGAGTGAGTTTAAATTGTATTTTGATAGATTGCTCATCTAGTTAATGATTTAATGCACTAGCACTGCTGAAGTTCATATAACAACACTCTTCAAAAGCAGAATGTAAGTTTTTAGTGACAAGACAACTAATTCCTAGTCAAATGGTATCTCTCTTTTAAAAGCATGATAGAAAGCACAGACAGTGGAGACATGTAGTGGCAAAGTCACTGGCGGTGTAAAAGGGATGAGAACTTTTTCAGCTGCAGTTTGCGTGATCAGTTGCCTTTAACAATGAAGCCCCGTTCAGTGAAAGAGATACTGCAAGAAATTCATTTTCAATGAGAGCGACGGGATATTGGCGATGTGACAAAGTTTAAAGTGTAACTTTACGCAAACGAGAGCAGCTTGTCTCACATGATTCATCTCCTGTGAGTCAAAGTGCAGGGAAGATGTTAATGTTACTGTTATCAACTTTACTGTTCTATATGATTTGTCTCTGCCCAATGGAGATATATAATTTTAAAAAATTGTCATTCTGGACTGATTGCATTGATAATCATTCATCTTAATCATGATGTGATACATTACTGCAATTTAACTACAAGCCCTTTCCCCAGTAGAATGTTAAAGATATATTTATATTGAGCTTTCAAAGTTCAGCTTAAATCAACAGCATGTGTAGCATAATGCATTTGTGGCATTCAAAATAATTTGTATTTGATGTAACTTACAAAGAAAAGGTTACTAAGTGTTTTTCACACGCACGCACTCACACACATACACAAAAAAGACCATTATGAAACTATTACTTTATACTAGGGATGCACCGAATCCAGGATTCGGATTCGGATTCGGCCGAATCCTGGGCTTTTTGACGGGGTTCGGTTTCGGCCGAACCTTAGATTTATTTTCCACCGAAACCGAACCCTAGACTTGCGCTACGACGTCACACGGCCGTTGATTACGTGAAGGTGTTTACATAGGACCAATGTAGTAGGCTGTAAGAATCTGAAAATGGAACTCGTAAGCAAAAAAAGTTTTGTTTGGCAGTACTTTCAACCAAAAGAAGGCGATTCAAGTCGAGCTTTATGTTCAATTTGCAATGCCAATTTGTCTCGTGGTGGCAAGTAGAGCCCTGCGCGGGACTGTTTTCTTCATCCCGCGCCCGCCGAATTTCTGACCATTACCGCCCGCTCCCGCAACGTGTGTGTTACACTCCCGCCCGCTCCCGCAATATGTATGTCCACTCCCGCCCGCACCCGCAAAACTCTGAGAATTTATTCCCGCACGATAATAGAGATGCATTGATTTTGTGTCTTCTCCCGTCCCGCAGGAAAAAAAAAAAACGTATTGTATTGCTATTTTTAAAGAGATTCATGTTTGTTCCTTTCCCTGACCTGCATGTATTCTGACGCACTGGTAGGGAAGATGAATATAGCCTGGGCTATCGGGGACATCTAAAACACTTAGGCTACCGCGCGTTTCTTTAGACTTCAAGTACTTTGATTTTGTTGACAATGACATCATGTCGCTAGGTTACCTCCCGATCCCGCAGTGTTTTTTTTTAGCCGCCCATTCCCGCCCGCAGCAAAGTTCAAACCGCCCGCTCCCGCGAGATTTGCGTTGGGTCCCACGGGACCCAGCGGGTCCCAATCCCAATGCAGCACTCTAGTGGCAAGGACCCTAAGCAGTACACAACATCGCCGATGTTAAAACTAAGGATGCGAGTAGGATTAGGTGTTCGGTTTCGGATTCGGCCGAATCTTAAACAGTGGATTCGGTATTCGGCCGAACCCCAAAAATCTGGATTCGGTGCATCCCTACTTTATACTGTTTTCATCTTTCGGTTAGTCTGTTAAAGTGCCCCTATTATGGTTTATGAAAGGTTCATATTTTGGTTTTGGGAGTCCCCAACAACCGGTTGACTTGCATGCAAGGTCAAAAAACACTTTCATTTTCTTATAATATGCATTTATTTTACCTTATTTGTTCAACGACTCCCAAACGATCCACTCAACGATTCCTCCTTTGCGTGACGCTAATCGGTGGTGATTGGTCCGACTGGTTAATTTAATTTCCATTTCATTATGCCTGTAATGCCTGATAAAGCAGCGTTTGTGAGCGGAGTGCTGTTTTGTGTAGAGCTATTACTAGGAAACTGCTATTTTTACTGCTCCAAAAGCAGCATCTAGTGGCAAAGAATGAATTAACATTTTCATTCAGACCAACGCGAAAATCAAGTTTTCCCATTTCTGCCAACAAGTGGGCTGACAAAATGCTAATGTTTCAAAACGGCTTTGGATTCTTTTTAAAAAAAGACTCGTTTCAATGATCCAGAGTCAAATCTTTCTTTTGAGAGACAATAACTTCATACACGGTGCACTTTCAGATTAAAACTTTGCAGGATGTTTTCATTCACTTAGAGCGGTGTTACACACTACATGAAAGGCAATTTTCAAAAATCCATAATAGGGGCACTTTAAAACAGCACTTTTACGTTTTGGAATTGGCTCCATTTGCTTCCATTCTAAGTGCTTTATGCCTTAGATTTTTGCTTTTTAGAAAAACAAAGGATGAGTTGAAGTATTTTTTTTTTTTTTTTTTGCAATAATCACCATTATGCCACAAGCAGACTGACATGAACTTGTATTGGACCTGGAATATTCCTGTCATTTTTAGCATTAAGGAAACTGATTCCTTGCCAAATAACACCGACATATTTTTATCGCCGATACATCTCATCACTGCAGTCGCATTGCAATTCCCCCCATTGATTTATCTACGAGTGGCCCGTCTCCTCCTTAAAGTGTTGCTGATCTCTCTGCACTCTCCTCCACATCTGTCTCTTGAATCACCAGCTCCCTCTCTAAACAATCTCAGCTTGCTCTTGTTTCTCAATCTAGTGCCCTTCTCCCAAGCATATTTCCTCCTCCCCTTCTCTCTTTGTCTCTCTTTTTCCCTGATGAAGTGGTCGTCCTCTATCAGTCCTCTCAATGGATCACTCACCCTTTTCTCTTAAAGGTCATATATGCAGCACAGAAAGCTGATAAGCTGTGTGTTTATCTCAGCTGTGACAGTGAAACAGAGGAGGAGGCAGATGTGCTCTCTGATAGGACCATGCGGTGAGGGATGAGCACGATCGAGGGGGACCGCGTTATGGGGGTGGCCATCAGATAAGCGCCACGATACGCTGGCAAGACAGATCGGTTAAGGATATAAGCATTTGGGAACTATACCGGCATGTTTGACTATCTGCACACTGTCTGTAGCATTTTCAAAGCAAGCTGTGGAAAAAAAGAAAGTCAGACGGAAATGTGGTGCAATGGTTGGCACATGAGCTGTGGTGCTTATGCAGGTACTGCAGGTTCAAGTTTGAACCTGATCCCATTGCTCCTTTGGCATGCACTGCTGTGCTGTTCAAAGTAGGGGTCAGATTTTTTATTTTTTTTAAATACTTTTATTCAGCAAGGATTCATTAAATTGTTCAAAATTATGTTTGTTTCCATCCACCAATTTTTATGCGCATTTTGGAATATTGCATAAAAAAACATCACCAAGATGTGCATAAATTCTAAAAATGCACATAAACTTATGTGCACAATTGAGTACGATAAACTTTTCAGCCGATAAGAAAAAATGTGCATAAACTATGATGGAAACACCTTTACCGAATTAATTCCACCATGCGCATCAAAAAAGTCATGTGACTTTGCACGATGGGACTGGATAACTTGACTAACCAGTTGACCGATCTCGTTTCACAGCATCTGAAATGTTTTTTGGTCATTCTGAAATGCCTGAGCAAAGTCTGTCATCAAAGTATTTCTTTATAATTGAACTGATAATTGAATTGATCTTACGTGACTGCGTTCCCAAACAAGTTGTGGTTTTAAATCCAAAAAACAGCATGTTTTCAGGCAGCAGCAGCAATTTCAGTTCATCTGAGAGCAGTGAAAACAAAGCTGAACATGTCAATGTCATATTAATATTCATTGCTAATTGAGTATTTACTCAACAAAGCGAGTACACTAGCCTGCTAGCCCTTCCATAGCTTCTATCTATCTATCTATCTATCTATCTATCTATCTATCTATCTATCTATCTATCTATCTATCTATCTATCTATCTATCTATCTATCTATCTATCTATCTATCTACCTACCTACCTACCTACCTACCTACCTACCTTATTGTACTGTTTATCTTCACACCAAAATAAATAAACAACAATTATAATATATTCAATAATAATAATAGTAATAATAATACATGTATTTACAATTTTTGAAACTTTTTTATATATTCTATACAATGTAACTTTATCTTGTACAGTTATGGCATGGCATTTGCTTAATTATTATAATGTCACCAGTGCAAAATAGAAAGAAAGTATGAATAAATCAGCATTTTTAAGAATCTCTTTATTTCTATATTTCTTTCAATTAAAGTTCAATTAAATTAATTTAGTTTTCTACACTTTCTTTTACAGTTATACACTTTCGCCACAGTGTATTGTAATACAAATAAGTCTAGTAACAATGGCTTTTTCTGTTGAAAGTATGGTTATCGTGGTCATCATCCAAATACACCAAGCTACTGTTTACCTGCAAATTGCTAATAAGACTGAGGGCATGCAGACAGGACGTACTCTCACTCTGTCAGGAAAGGTTTGATTCTTTTCTCGCCTTGTCATCCTTCCATGTATTTACGCAGTTTCCGTACCTGTTGGTAATGACCCACATGACTGAGGCTTTCTGCTCTAATGTCTTGCTAATGAGTAGCTCAGCCCATGAGAACAACAATTTGCCATGTTTTATCCAGCATCTCCAAGTTGTTTCCTCTCTTGGGAAAGGTGTGAGCTCTAAGATACAGTGCTCTACATTAAAACGTATTTTAACAAGCTAATTCTAATGAGCCTTCCACATCATGGAATTAAACCGACATGCAAATTAGCACTAAAATGACAGACACGTCCCGCTTTTGCAGCTCACATTAGCATGCGCTGTTCCACTGAGTGCTGTTAGGTGTAGTGCAGCTACTAATAGCAATGAGCATCAGTGGAAAGTGCAGGCTTGGTTTGATTTATGCTAACTAATATGGACGCTTGTTCGACCCTGAATTTGATAGTGGAAAGTAAATTTGCAGCACAGTCCTGACTTACACAACAGATACTGTATTACAGCTCGATGACAAATAAATATCTATGTACTGGGGCTTTGGAGGAATCCACAATGCAATATTCTGATATGAAGAACGCATAATGCAACATTTCATCTCCAAAGTAACATCAAGCCAACTCAAAAACTGCTGGAATATCTAGTTTGCTGGTCAACCATCTACTGTGCTGCAAAATGTTGCATGTAAAAACTAGCTTAACCACTTTAAAATGATATACGTTTTTTGCCAGTCCAAGATGGTCTAGCAGCTTTCACCAGAAATCTAGAAACCATCTACCATGTTACAAATCATCTTAACCCTATAAAGCCTATACTGTATCATATTTAATACACAAATTTCTAAGGTCTCAATTAGCAACATGATCAAAACATTGCTGAAAAACCTGTTGCACACAATCTACCACATGCCTTCTGTCATCTGATTGATCGTCCACACTTTTTAGCAAGTACAATGCCTGGCTCATGTGCCATATTGCTGTGAAATCTATTTATATTAATAAAGCAAATGTAAGAATAACTTATATTGTAGCAATATTTCAAGATGAACACTTACTGGACTGAAGCAATTATGGTTAACTTGATTATACATACATTATTTTCTGAATGTCATGTTTAATTGTTTCTTATAAAATGGTTAGTTCCAGTCCTCGATTCTGATTGGTCAACAGCTGTGTTTTATCCACGATAAAGCATGGTTATGACACTTAACCCAACAGTTCTGTGTACCACTGCGCAACACCTTAGCAACATAAACAATCAGTAATATAGTGTCAAAACTGCTACATGTATTATGTATTTTTAGCAGAATCAACTGTTTATTATTTATGTAATGAATTATGAGTGACCTTAACTGTTTACAAATATAACTGCTTATTTCTTAATCATGTTTATTGCATTGCATTATGTTTTGCCCCACAAAAAAAAAAAACAAAAAAAAAAAAATACAGACCTTTGACAATAGAACTAAGCATTTAAATATCATCTTACTAAGACATATTATTGGGAAACGTAGAGTGAGAACTGATATTTGTACACATTTTATGTACATATCTGCTAGATCTGACATGTTGTTCCAAACCATTTATTTCATACATTACTCACAATATGTGAATAATTTTCTTCCTGTCATTCAGACCAGCTACAGTGAAAGAAACCAAGCCATATATAAAGACAAGTACTCCGGTTTAAATATCCCACACTGTTATTCATAGGCAATTGCATTCAGTAATTAGAAAGGTTAGGTATTTGTTTTGTTATTTTGTATTGGGAGCAGTTCCCCAAATCTTCTGAGCCATTAAAATGTAGTCAAGCCTCCTCGTGCCTCTAATATGGGCGACTCCTGGGTGATTTAATTAGGTATATTTGCTTTAAAGTTTATATTTCTCTGCACTTAAATTGTGCAATCACACCCAACCAGGCCAGACTAACCATCTTTGCCAGAACATCCCAATCACAACACATTTAATTATGCAGCAATTTCCAAAACTAAACCACCTACTCTGTGGAGTGAAAAAATAATATATTTCTCCTAAGGTAAAGTAAGGACTCTCATGTTTACCAAGGTTATATTTATTCCATCTAAAATACAGTAAAAACGGTACTATTGTGAAATACTATTTACAATTTAAAATAAGCAATGTCTGTTTGAATATATTGTAAATTTATGTAATTTATTCTTGTGAAGCAAAGCTGAAATTTCAGTATCATTACTCCAGTCTTCATGATCCATCAGAAATCATTCTAATGTGCTAAATTGCTGCAAAAAAAAAAAAAAAAAAACATTGCTTCTTAATAAAGTTGAAAACAGTTGTGTTCCTTAATATTTTTTGCAGAAACAAACACATTTTTACTTTTGATTTATTTATTTTCAGGATTCTTTGATGAATAGACAATTGAAAAGAACAACATTTATTTTATTTTTATTTTATTGTCACTTTGGTCAACAATGTGTCCTTGCACGCACACACACACACACATCTGTACAAAATAATGGCAATATACTATCTTTAATATTTTTATTACAAGGTAATGGTTGTATGAAATCAATAAGGTACTGTAGGCCATGTTATATTGGGAAAATATTTTCTGAAAGGTTACATACTCTCGACTGCATGTTCCCAATACCATCTTTTAAACTTATATACAGCACAACCTTTCGTACCATTGTTTATTTAACTTCCCAAAGCCTGAAGTCAGAATTTGTTAGTATGCAGAGCAGTAACGAATGAGAGAAGAAATTGACTATGACCTTTTGAACCATTTGTGTTCTCCATCCTCACACCTGAGCACCTCTGTGGTACAAAAACACTCGAATGCCTCAAATGCAAAGAATCACGGCTCATAGGTGAGATGCACAGCTACAAGAGGAGTTCAGCGGTGAAGTGTGTATTTTTTGTATGCATTATTTGCAAGTTTAATATGAGTCAACTATAAGTAATTTGTGTCTCGGCTAGCCAAACAGCAACTCTGACTCGACCAATGAGTTTGGGATGGGAACTGTCCATCCGACCTACAGCAAAAGTGCTTGGGAAACCTGTTTGAAAACAATTATTTTCGCAAATACATTTGACAACACAAGTGGCATAGACATGACACACTTCACCTTTAAACAGAGAATGCAGTAGATGAGGTCTGCTGAAGTTTTGATCAGAGCCCTGAGCTGACATGACACATCCAAGATGAATGCAAATGAAATCAGACAGTGCAAACGCAGACCTCTCAGTCAGGCTTCAACCGTCATGCATCTATAATGCAGCAGAAGGGAAATCCAAGTGACTTCTCTCAAAGCGCTAGAGTTACACACAAACTGCCGAGAAAGACCCATACTGAGAACATGAGGAAGACCTGAAGTAGCAGAATGCAAAAAGAGGTTGTTAATGTGAATCTATCGCAGGTAGAGGCACAAATTAAACACGGCACGAGGCAGAGGGCAGGACAGCCAGCATGTGAGAGATGTTCTGTTAGTGGCGTCTCCATTTCTTTCTGCTGCCGTCTAATGGTGAGCATGAAGCTCAAGTTTGCCCCCTAGTGTTCACGCTATTCCCCAGAGGACTTCAGTTCAAATACAAATGACCTCCTTCCCCCGCAATGCAATATCCTGCTGATAACTTTCCCTCCACTCAACATGCCTGATCATATGAATTTGTGCCTATGAATTATATAACACATTTGAATTGGTGAGTTAGTTGTTTAATATGCAGTCACTCTATCCCTTTACATCAGGCCTTTGCTGAATATAAGTCACTTAATGCAAAACATTGCTTGAGGAAAACGTCTTAGGTTACTTGTGTAACCCTAGTTCCTCGAGGGAACGAGACGCTGCGTCGACGACGCTTTGGGGAACGCCAATAGCGTAACCGGCTCTGAATACCAATCAAATCTGTCCAGAATGGGAAAAGGACGTCACGGGCGAGGTGACGTAATGACCAGCTGGCATAAAAGCACGTGCGGGGAAACCGGCATCAGCTTCTAGAATGAAGCAAGCGCTGGCAGGGATGCCGGAAGTGTGGGTCCGTGACGCAGCGTCTCGTTCCCTCGAGGAACTAGGGTTACACAAGTAACCTAAGACGTTCCTCTTCAGGAACTCGAGCTGCGTCGACGACGCTTTGGGGAACGAGATACCAACGGCTCCAGACTTCCGCACCCCTGCCCTGTGTGTCCAAAGGCGCACAGCTAGGGCAAGAGAACGGAAGAACCTGGAGTGGCTCGCATGTCCAGGCCATAGAACCTGACGAAGGTCAGAGGCGTGGACCAACCCGCAGCGTTGCAGATGTCCTGGATAGGGACACCTGCGAGAATGGCCTTGGAGGCCGCCACACTCCTAGTGGAATGAGCCCTGACTCCCATCGGCGAGGGGAGGTCAGAGGACTCATAAGCCATGTGAATGGCATCCACAATCCACCGACTGAGGGTCTGCTTGGAAGCAGGCAGACCCCTCTTAGGAGGACCGTAGCACACTAGCAACTGGTCCGTCCTTCTCCACATGGCAGCTCTGTGGACGTACGCGTCCAGTGCTCGCACTGGACACATACGGTTTAGCTTCAGCTGGTCAGGCTCCCGAAAGGGGGAGGACTAAGGGCCTGCAGTACGACAGGCTGTGGTGTGATAGAAGGAACCTTGGGGACATACCCTGCCCGAGGGTATAGAAAAACTTTGGCCATGCCAGGCGCAAAGTCCAAATGGGTAGGGGCCACTGAAAGGGCCTGCAGGTCCCCCACTCTCTTGAGAGATGCCATCGCCAGAAGAAACACGGTCTTCAGAGAGAGATGGCGATCTGAAATCTCCTCGATAGGCTCGAAGGGAGGCCTACAGAGAGCGTTCAGTACCACAGCCAAGTCCCAAGGTGGGACCCGGGACCGTACCGGAGGCCTTAGCCTTAGTGCACCACGGAGGAAACGTGTAACTAGGGGCTGTGCGCCCACTGTCGATCCACCCAGAGGGGTGTGGTAAGCAGAAATTGCCGCCCCATAGACCTTCAAGGTGGAGTGGGCTAACCCTGCGGAGAGTCGAGCCTGCAGGAACTCCAGCACTGTACCTACTGGGCAGTTAACTGGGTCGAGCTGGCGATCTCCGCACCATGAAGTGAAGAGTCTCCACTTCAGGGCGTACAGTCTCCTCGTAGAAGGAGCTCTGGACTGGAGGATGGTCTCAACCACCTCGGTTGAGAGACCGGAAGCTATCAGCTGTGCCCCCTCAGGGGCCACACCCACAGCTTCCACAACTCCGGGCAAGGGTGTACAAGGGTGCCTCCTGCCTGTGAGAGGAGATCCCTCCTGACTGGAATCTCCCAAGGGGAGCCGTCGAGGAGGAAAATCAGGTCCGAGAACCATACTCGGCCCGGCCAGAACGGGGCTACCAATAGCAGCCGGTGTCCGTCCCGGCGCACTCTCTCCAGAACTCCGGGGAGCAGAGCGATCGGGGGAAAGGCGTACAGACGCAGCCTCGGCCACTTCTGTACCATGGCATCCAGCCCCAGGGGAGCTGGACGATGTAGAGAGTACCAGAGGGGACATTGCGCTGTCTCCTGAGTAGCGAAGAGGTCCACCTGAGCCTGGCCAAATACTCTCCAGATCTGCTCCACCACCTCGGTGTGAAGCATCCATTCCCCGGATAACAGCCCCTGCCTCGACAGGGTGTCTGCTCCCACATTGAGATGCCCAGGGATGTAAACAGCTCTCAATGAGAGGAGTTTGTCCTGGGCCCACACAAGGATCTGGTGTGCCAACCTGTAGAGGGGGCGCGACCGCAGACCTCCTTGGTGGTTGATGTAGGAGACCACTGATGTGTTGTCGGTGCGAACTAACACATGGTGACCTCTCAGGTCTAGGAGAAAGTGTTTCAAAGCCTGAAACACGGCCAACATCTCGAGCCTGTTGATGTGCCAGGCGAGATGACGACCTCTCCACCGACCGTGGGCAGGGTGGCCACTCATGACCGCTCCCCAACCGGTGAGGGATGCGTCCGTCGCTAGCGTTACGCGGCGACAAGGAGCTCCCAACTCCAGGCCCTGGGACAAGAACCAAGGTTGTCTCCACATGTCCAAGGCACGTAGGCATCGCCGCGTGACCTTGATCATGCGAAGCGGGTTTCCCCTCGGGGAGAACCCCTTGGTCTTGAGCCACCACTGTAGGGGTCTCATGTACAGCAGGCCAATAGGTAAAACGTTGGACGCCGCCGCCATCAGACCCAGCAGTCTCTGAAACTGCTTTACAGTGAGTGACTGGCCTTCTCTCACTCTCTCGACTTCTGTGAGGATCGACTCGATCCGAGCAGGGGACATACGTGCCTGCATCGTGGTCGAATCCCACACCACCCCCAGATAAGTGGTTCTCTGTACTGGAGAAAGAACACTTTTCTTGGCGTTTAGTCTTAACCCCAACACTTTCATGTGGGCGAGAACAGCACCTCGATGCTGAACCGCCCTCCGTTCTGACCGAGCGAGAATCAACCAATCGTCGATGTAATTGAGTATGCGGATGCCCCGCAGCCTCAACGGAGCTAACGCGGCGTCCACACACTTCGTGAAAGTGCGGGGTGAGAGTGCTAGGCCGAAAGGAAGTACCCGATACTGGTAAGCTTCGCCCCCGAAAGCAAACCTCAGGAACCTCCTGTGAGAGGGAAGAATGGAGACGTGGAAGTATGCGTCCTTCAGATCGATCGCGACGAACCAGTCCTCGGACTTGATTTGAGACGCGACCTGCCTGAGCGTGAGCATCTTGAACTTCAGTCTGCTGACTGAGCGGTTCAGGTGCCTCAGATCTAAAATGGGACGCAACCCTCCATCCTTCTTTGGAACTATGAAGTACCGGCTGTAGAACCCCGACTCTCTCTCGAGAGGAGGAACCACCTCGATGGCCTCCTTTCTTAAGAGAGTATGTACCTCGTGTTCCATTACCAGAGCCTGCTCGGGGCCCACTGACGTGGAAATCACCCCGTGAAATTGAGGCGGACGAGAACCAAACTGGATTCTGTAGCCTCTTTCTACAGTGCGCAGGACCCATCGAGACACATTTGGCAGAAGTTTCCACGCTGCGAAATAGTCTACTAAGGGAACCAGTCTCTCGAGACTGGCCTCTGGTGTAATCAGAGCGGCTAGTTCGGTGCCCTGAAGCGGCGGGCCGGCAGGGAACAACCGAACTAGCGGCTCCAGAGACCCCCAAAGGGGTGGCGAGCACCTCAGCTCCGCTACGGTCCCGGGCGGAAGAAACTGAGACACGCGCTCGCTGGAGACCGCTGCGCCCTGAAGCACCGTAGGTGGCAGGGTTGGCAGAACGATCTCCTGAGGGCGCTGGAGGGCGGCGATCGCTGTGTATTGCAGCGACCGTCGCTCTACCCCAGCGGGGGCTACCCTCATAGGCCCTGGTACACCACCATCAGGGCCTCTTGGCCGAAGACCTCCTCGCCTGAAGCATGGTCCTCAGATCCTGCTTAGGCTGAGAGGTCCCCGGCCGCGCACCCCTCTTTCTACCCCGCTTATGAGGAGGCGCACGGGTGGCCACGCTCTCCTTCTGCGCCTCCCTATGTGAGGAGCCAGCACGCAGTAGGGGCTGCTCTCGCCCAGCAGCCCCGAGAACTGGAGCGCGGCGAGGGAGAAACCGCTGGAACGCCGCCGCTTGCCTCCTGGCCTCCTGGTGTCTGCCGACAACTGAGTCAACAGCATCACCAAACAGGCCAGCAGGCGACAGCGGGGCGTCCAAGAGGAAGACCCTGTCACGAGCTTTAATGTCGGACAGGGTCAACCACAAGTGCCTCTCCGCCGCCACCAGGGCTGCCATAGACCGCCCAATGGCACGGGCGGTCTCCTTGGTGGCGCGGAGAGACAAATCAGCGGTTCTGCGGAGTTCGCGAACGTCCTCCGCAGAAATTCCCTCGCCCTCGTCCAGATCTTTGAGCAGGTCCGCCTGGTATGCCTGCAACACCGCCATGGTGTGCAGGCATGAACCAGCCAGACCCGCTGCCGCGTACCCCTTGCCCACCAGCGCCGATGTTGTACGCAGCGGCTTGGTGGGCAAGGTCGGAGCCTTCAGGGACGATGCCGCGTCAGGAGACAGATAGCTTGCAAGCGTCTGTTCCACACGCGGCATGGCCCCATAGCCATGCTCCCTCGCCCCCATCACACTGCCGCAATAACCAGGTGAGGGGGCGAAGAGGCGGGCTGAGAAGGGTTTTCCCCACGACCTCGACACCTCGGTGTGGAGGTCGGGAAAAAACGGCAGGCTCCGGTGTGGAGGTGAGGTCTGGAGCCGCAGGAAGCGTTCCTCTAGTTTGCCTCTCTGCGGTTCAACCGAGCGCTCGGCTGGCCAGTCAATACTGAGCTTGGCTACAGCACGAGTGATCACCTCCACAAGCTCCTCATACTGGGGTGAGAGAGGTGGTGCGACACGTTCGGCGCCTCCCATGTCAACCTCCTCAGAGGAAGACAAGAGAAGCGCCGCGGCCGCTGCCCGAGGGGAAGAAACCGCCAGGCGTGCTTCCGGACTCGGGGAGCGGTCGCGGGATCCGGCAGGTGAGGACGGAGAAAGAGACTCGCTCGTCTCCGATCCCTCCGCCAGATCCCGTTGCGAACCCCACGAACGCCGCCTACGCTCCGCCTCAGCGGAAGCGGGGCCAGCGCCGCGGGGAGCGCTAATGAAAGACCCTTCCCCGGAGAAAAGGGCCTTTCGGGAGCGAAGCACACGCAGAGGAAAACCCTCGCAGTGCGGACAGTCAGCCCCCTCGAGGGCTGCCTCCGCATGCCTCGCTCCCAAGCAAAGCACACACAGGCTGTGTGTGTCCTCCGCACACAAATAGCGTTTGCACGGAGGAACACACAGCCTGTATTGCGCCTCACTCTCTCCAAACTTGGTTTTACAACCACGTTTAGACATCATTCACAGACAGACAACGGTAAATATGACTCACAAGACACAGAGCGCTTCGCTGAATGAAAAAAAGCTGATGCCGGTTTCCCCGCACGTGCTTTTATGCCAGCTGGTCATTACGTCACCTCGCCCGTGACGTCCTTTTCCCATTCTGGACAGATTTGATTGGTATTCAGAGCCGGTTACGCTATTGGCGTTCCCCAAAGCGTCGTCGACGCAGCTCGAGTTCCTGAAGAGGAACTGGCTTTTATATGTCTCCTGACACATGGCCAAGAGTTAATATGCAAAGAATGAGAAATTCAAACCAGTTTAGCTTATGTATGATTCTTACAATGTTTGACTTAACATCTCTTCCTATTTTTAACATTTATTACACCTTAACCACTCTGAGCCTCATAATGCTATGAATACATAAATAAATACGAAAAACCAGTTAAAACATTGAACTGTGTGATTTTGTTCATTGCTAATTCATGTCTTTTGATAATATATTCATTTACAAAATGTATTAGTATGTGTAGAAATTAACATTAACCAAAATGAATAAATGTGGTGAAAGTATTGCTCATTTTTAGTTCATGTTAAGATATTGCTTTAACGTTTGCTCACATTTAGAATCTTATTGTTAAATATTACCAAAAAATCATATTGCTTTAACAGAAACAGACTTGAAACTCGTTGTTGCACACATGCACATTAAAGGTGCAGTGTGGGTAATTTGTCTCTGAGTTGTAGCAGTATTGCTGTGTTGAGCAGCAGGAGCTGGAAGTGGTTAGGAACTCCAGTGGATCTGTAGCAAGATGGACTTGAGCTCATTAGCAGGCCCACATGGAATCTGCCATCACAGAACTCTGCAGATTTCGATCATATATAGGGTAAATGTACCTATTAAGCTCACATGCCCATTAAGCACACTTCCATTTTTGAGATCAGATTATAAAAAGAAAAAAATAATTTATTATCCTACTCGATGTCTTAACCAGTTGATGTGTTTGTTACTATATACCTCCTGTAATGTGACGTGGCCATTTTGAAAGCTGTCTAAAAACTTTCACCAAAAGAGGAGCCCTGTAAACGTGCGTTTTTTAGATGTTTAAGCCTTTATTTTGGCTAAGTTTCACTACTTATTGTAAAATTAAGAGATTAATGGTCTGACTTTTGCATATTATATCCTGGAACTTGGATGTGGGAAATAATTACATTAGATCCAAAAGGTTTTAGCAACACAGCACAGATGCTACAGAACACAGTTAGCTGACTAGCTGTAGAAGATTGTGTGCTACGCTAACATATTACTTCACAGGCTTTACTGGCTTGTACTTTTACATCCATAATATAAAAAATTGACAGTTTATTGCTGGTCTGTGGTTTTACAGTGCTATATTTTTTAAAAATTTCATATTATTTTTTAGGTGAGCTTAAAGGGTGCACTGCTATGAAAATCACACAGCTTCATTGTGACATCAATAAGAAAAAGTATAATTTCATAGATATTGTTAATAGTTGTTTGTGTTAAAATAGGTATGAACTTAATACATGACCTCGACAATATTTAGCAAAATCCTGTCATTTTAATAAATATTACTTGAAATTTATGAAAAATTATTGCTCCCATTAAGCTCAGTGTGTTCTCTTTAAGCTCTTCCACATTGCACATCTATGTAAATACTTCATGAACAGACTTTAAATATTAACTGATGGTTGTCACTTTAAATTAAGTTAATTGATTTTCTATGGATTCTGTCGACTCAAATCTGCAGACTCTCTCTGATCTTTGACAACTTCTGTCCAACTTCCCCAGACTGTAAATCTGTGGAAATCGGGGCATAAATCATGTAGTGTATTACAGCCTTAAGAGACTATAGATAAGTTGACATCCATTTAAACAGAGGTTTCATAATGAGGCTAGTTTCTGCATTCATCCCCATGAATTAAATGTTTATTGGTTTGTTTTATTTGATTTTTGAATGCATTACTTACCTGAACGTGGACTAGTCTAGATGTTGCAATGTGCTTTAATGAAACTTTATTTATTTATTTATTTAGTCATTTAGCAGACGCTTTTATCCAAAGCGACTTACAAATGAGGACATAAGAAGCAATCAAAACCAACAAAAGAGCAACAATGTGCAAGTGCTATTACAAGTCTTGGTTAGCCTAACGCAGTACAGATAATAATTATAATAATAGTTAGAATAGAGAGTGCTAGAGTTAGAGGGTCAAGTAAAGATGGAACAGATGAGTTTTTAGCCGTTTCTTGAAGATGGGTAAGGATTCGGCTGCTCGGAATGAGTTGGGCAGGTCATTCCACCAGATGGGAACAGTTAATGAAAAAGTCTGTGAAAGTGTTTTTGTGTGTCTTTGGGATGGTACAATAATGCGTCGTTCACTTGAAGAACGCAAGCTTCTAGAGGGCATATAAGTCTGAAGTAATGAATTTAGGTAAAGGGGTGCAGAGCCAGTGGCGGTTCTGTAGGCAAACATTAATGCCTACACTTCATTATGAATATATAACTGATAAACGTGAATGCCTTGTTGCTTGATTTTAGTGTTCTGCTTTTTTTTGTAATTGACTTTGTACCTTCAAAAATATATATTTTTACAAATATTCTTAAAATGTTTTCCTTAAAATTAACAATATTTTTTAATAAAACATTATGTGAGCTTAATGGGAACAGGGGTTTGCTTAAAGGGTACAAAAATGTACCCATTAAGCACAGCCAGACTTTTTGAATTTAATGATGTATATCTTAATTGAAATGCTTTTGTCATTCAAAATAAAATTTAATATTTTTGTGTGAGAGATTTATATTTTATTTTAACATAACTTTTTGTACTGAAACCAATGTATAGTATATATATATATATATATATATATATATATATATATACTAGTGCTGTCAAATGATTAATCACATTCCAAATAAAAGTTTTTGTTTACATAATATATGTATGTGTACTGTTTATTATGTATATATAAATACATATTCAGTAAATATTTTGAAAATATTTACATGTATATACATTTATATATTTATATTTTTATATTATATATACATATATTTAATATATAAACATAACATATTTATCTTAAATATGCACATGCATGTGTTTGTATTTATATATACATAATAAATATACACAGTACAAACTCATATTATGTAAACAAAATCTTTTATTTTGGATGCGATAAATCGCGATTAATCGTTTGACAGCACTAATTTATACACTTGTTTCTGATTGGCTGGAATGTGTGCATTAAAACCAATTAATGCATAGGTCAATATAATCACTGTTCTATATTGATGCACTTCCTTCACTGAGAGTAAACACACCACACACAGATAGAGAGAGAGAAAGAGAGAGAGATTATCTTTCTCAAAAATCTCTAAAAGAGATTATCTTTCTCAAAAATCTCTAAAAGAGATTATCTTTCTCAATACATACATAATATTTATCTCCAACGAGGGGGTAAATTAACTGTTTTTGAAGTAATTAAACTCGCAGCTTCATTATTAGTAGAGATGCTGCACAGATGTACCTCCCAAAATGCTAATTATGGCTTTATAAATGCTTTATAAATGCAGTATAAATACTGGTGAAAATAATGGGTCAAATAGTGCATTGCGAACATCAATGACAGCAGTAACTTGTCAATGGCGAACAAATGACCATGATAAAAGAGGGATAGTGCATAACATTAACACTCACCAAGCCCCAAATGTGAGTAAAAATCTGAAATAATCTGTCTGTCTGTCTAATATTTTTCCATGCAGCGTGACTCTCCATTTATATTCAACAATATAAGATAACCAACAGCTCATCCCTCTGCAGACCTTACGTTCACATATTTAAGATGTGCTTTGTACATATCTTGATGCAATTAGATGCAGTGTGAAAATCACACCCATCATACTTCTGACACATTCTGCAGTGTGAGCTGAAGCTTATGGATTTTATCTGCACTTCCTCTGCTTTTCTATTGGCAAGATGGTGTCAAGGGAAGCAAAATGGCCTGCATTGGATGACGGACCTATTTTTGACTTGCCCATCCTGCTTATTAATGACTTTTTCAGCCTGTTGCAAACCATGAAAGTTCTTTACATAGATATTCTCAATGCTTGTGACTGTCAGGTTCAGAGTCTAACTAGGGGTATTCTCAGCCTTCAGTCCGTTCACTGACCATCTGATGCATTTTGCACATAAAAATGGCAAGAACTGGTCGAAAATCGATAGTTCCTATCTGACTGGCTGGTGCGATACAGCGTCTGGGGGTCTGGGTGAACCAATCCACCTAGAAAAAATGAAGTAATTCTTACAGTACTGTGCTGGAAGAAGAACTAATCACTGGGTTCTGTCAAAGTTTACCAGGTTAGTAGCATCGAACATTTGAAAAGAGTTTTGTTTGAGGAACTTAGTAGCAAGTAACTGGATATCCCTGCGCAAACCTGTATATGAGTTATGTCTGTGAAATAATATAATATACCATTCAACATTTTGTAATGTTTTTGAAATAATTATAATTATGCTCAGCAAGGCTGCATTTATTCGATAAAAAATACAATAAAAACAGTAACACTAATATTGTAAAATATTATTGCAATTTATAACAGCTATTTTCTATTTAAATATATGGTAACACACTTTACTTTAAGGAACAATTCTATTCACCAGCATGCATATTACTAGCATTTCGGGTGTTTATTAGTACTTATAAAGCACATATTAATGCCTTATTCTGCATGATCCTTTAATCATATCCCACACCTAACTTAATAACTACCTTACTAACTATTAATAAGCAGCAAAATGGGATTTTTTTTGTTTTGTTTTGTTTTTTTAGGTAAAAGTCACAGTTAATGGTAAGTTAATAATGAGAATTGGACCTTAAAATAAAGCGTGACCGAATATATTTTAAAATGAAATTTATTCCTGTGATGCAACGCTGAATTTTCAGAATCATATCTCCAGTCTTTAGTGTCACATGATCCTTCAAAAATCACTCTAATATGCTGATTTGGTGATCAAGAAGACATTTCTTAATATTATCAATGTTAAAATAGTTAAGAAAGATCCATACTGCCAAATAAATGCTAAATAAATAAAACCTTAAATAACTCGATTCATATTTTCAGGATTGAGTTTTTGCATAATACGTATCTTAACTGTGAAATGCATTGTTGCTAAATAAAATGCACTGTTATTTAAATGCATTGTTGCTAAATAAAAGTAATCATTTTAATTTAGTAAAAAAAAATATATATATATATACTGTTTCTAAACCTTTGAAATGATAGTGTATCTATTACCTACACACAGACAAAAACTGTGATTATCAACATACATTTCCACCAATTTCTTTAAGGCTTTCATGTATATTCGATTGCAGACTAACCTTGCTGTCCAGTTTTGAATGAGATCACACCCTATTAGTGTGACATTGATTATTTTAGATGAACCCTCCTCTAAATGCCTTGTAAAACCAATCTATAATTGGTCACATGTCAGTCAGGCGGTCTTTTCATATCTAAACCTATGTTTCCTAGTCAACCGATAGGCTATGAGTGTCGTGGATAGTCAAAAATATGTGAGACTCAACTAGCAGTTACTCATCAAAAGAGTAATACAGCAATCCTTATGCGTAACGTGGAAGCTGCAGTCTCATTCCAGCAACGCTAATTATAATGATGAATCCATATCTATCACGGAGGCTTAACTGAGTCATGCCCTGAGTTAAGGTTAAAAAACAAAAGCTTCAAAGCCCACTAATGCCCGTCTCACATGCTTTAGGACCAGTCTCTGTGCTGGAGGCATCTAACTAATGACTGGTGTCGTTTTTAGCAAAGAGGGCCACGGCAAGCACATCCACTCCGACCAGGGCTGACTTCCCAGGCACATTCATCATTATACCTTGCCTGAACTAGAGCTAATAAACACCTTGCTTTATGGTTTATTCATTGCAGCGAGGCTTCACGTTCCAGGACAACTTGTGGGTCAGTGGTTCGGTCAGTCAGAAAGAGGTGTTGCATGTCAGTTGTTTTGTCTGTGCTTAAAGACCCGTAACAACCTTAGTATCACCTGTCAATAAATAAACATGTAAACCAGAGTCGTCTATATCAAAAGGGCCTTTCTTGACCTGACAAAGTGGTGCCAATAGATGCTTAACTAAATCAATATGCAGGTAAGCAAAATACGATGTGGTCAATAATCATTTCCTGGAAGAATTCGGCCATGAGCGACACAATGGCTTCTTTTGCAAACTTACACATGGATTTACAATTCATTTTACACCTAATATGAAGTTTCATGCACTAAAATGAAGCAAAAGATGGCCAGACTGAGTTTTAACAGGCAATTTCACTCTTCGAGCTATCAAAAGTCATAGGAATTTGGCTAGCTAACTGTTCATTTCCTTTGTGAATGCTTGTATCCTAATATAATAAAGGAATCCATAAGATATGCCTCAAATCCAAAGAAAATGAGTTCTATTATAAACTGTTAAACATTTCTGAAGAGATGCATTGGGAGGATGAGCACTTGTTTTCAATAATGTGGTTCTGAGCGCTTCAGTGGAGTCCCAGCAAACGTTCTCAGTCAATAATTCATAATTTCTTTGTGAATCAGTCCTGAAAAGCTCAATCCGTGCTATGAATATGAATGTCCCTGGAAAATTCTGCCTGTAATTGTGCTTTGAACAAAGGAATGCTGTTGCTTTTTCATAGACAGCTTCATCTGTTCAGCTGTTGTTTTTCATAAGTGGAGAAACAGATCTACTGTCCCTACAGAAAGACACTCAGAATCCCACAAACAGGGTGGGAAAAAACTCATAACACGTAATCGTCTCCAAAGTCCTTTCTGAAGAATTACAAACATATATCACATATTATTTCATTGCCATTGTACTTACACAGAAAAAAGGACCATCTGACCAACATGTACGACAACAATTTGATTTACTTTTATGTGTCATTTGGGTTTACAAATCTGAAATAAATTTCAAAACAATAATGGACTGAAATGAAAACTAAAACAAACAAACATGGAATGTTGTGCATGTGTGCAACAACAAGTTTTTTACATGGAAGAAAAAACATTGACTGTGATCAGAATTTTTGTCTCACAAAAATAATATCATTAATAATGATAAAAAATATATATGTAAATCAACAAATAGGCCTACATGCAAAGGAATGAAACTGATTACACGACAAAAACAATTATATATATATATATATTATATATATATTTATTTATTTTTTTTTACATGAAAGAGAAAAACATTTTTATAGACAATTTTTATTATAATTTCTGCCTGTCCAAAATAGTAATTTTGATAATAAAAATAAATTTATAAAAATAATTGATTACACAATGGAAAAAATATAATTTATAAACTCTGTTTTTAGAATTACTCTCTCCATAATAATAATAATAACAATTATTATTTTTTCAAATACATGCAAATTAATAAATTCATATAAAATAATAAATAAAGAAAATAAAAAAAATTAATGTTTTCCACCTATGCACCTGGCATCCTTCAAATATTCACTGCTTTGTGCACTTTCTGAAACAATCAAATTGTCCAAGTTGGTCTTTTCTGAACTACTTATGTACCGTAGGAGATTCAAATTCACATTTTCTCAGATCATGATGTGCAAAGCAAAAATTGAGGCCTTTTTCAGGTTTGAGACGCTCTCTCGGATAGCATTAGGGTTAGGTTTGTAATTAGGCATCTTGGGAAATGGCTGTTTTTCATTCTCCTCCACGACGACGTGAGTGATTTTTGATCAGCCGTTATTAATGGGCGCTCAGCCATCGTTCTCTTTCTCTAGCCCTCATCGTCTTCTTCTCATTATGATTCAATAAAGCATAGCAAACAAAGACTGAGATTCTCTTCATGATACCTAAACCTATTATCTCAGCATCTCTTCCGTGACAAATTGGTTCAGCTGAAAAAGAAAGGGAAAATATAACAGACCGACTAAAGTGTAGGAATGAGCATCAAATAAAGCACATCTGGTCAACAAGGCTTTACTTAAATTCGCCAAGATCATGCAAATCACCATCAATCCCATTTGATGAACTTGAATGGCAAAATCATAGACTATTGAAAGTCTCACTATAGTCTTTTCTTTTCTTTGATGCTAAATGAATGCCGCGCTACTGCGGAACACTGCCATTGATCTGAAAAAGCCTGAACAGAGTCCATCCTGAAAGAAGCTCTTTAATTAATCTCATACATGAAGGCTCAAGCCGCTTTCACATTAGACTTGCCGTCTGTATACGGGCACTAAATCCAGTTCACAGAATTAACGTGATTACCTGCTCTTTCACAGATTTCAGAAGGCCATTTAGGCTATTAGGTCAAGTTACGATTCACGTCTGAGCGCAACTAATCTGCCACAGCGCACATCGGAAACGAGAGGAGCCAGCCTGATAATCCACAAAACAATTGCATGATTTGTGAAAGTGCAGCTGGGAGATAAACAGACCTATTTGTTTGCTCTGCTGCAGGTGCATGTGTGTATACGACAAGGGATTTGCATCATTCTGGTAGTTGCTGCTTGCAAAGACACCAGGTGGACCAGAGATCGATGGGAAATACAGAGAGTGATGCTAAGGGTTGCAAAATATCTCAAAGTGCTCACGATATATTCACAATGATTCGGCTACCAAAGATAAAATTAATCAACATCATAAATAGTGTGATGACTTGTGATGATATTCAAGAAAACACATTTATGTACTCAGAATACTGAGGCAAAAAGTCAGAGTAAGATATAAACTGAAAATTCTGAGGGGTGGGTGGTGGGGGAGGAGTCAAAATTGTGAGATATTGCCAGACAATAAAGAGTCAAAATGACCTTTAATTTTTTGTTTTAGTTTTATCCCATTGCAGAAACAGGCTTCCTTACATATCTACTTGTCAATAATGGTTAGAATAGTAGATCCTCCAATTGGGCATTTAAATATTAAGCTATAAGCTGTTTACTGAACATTGTAAAATATATATATATATATAACAGTTATATAACAGTTTTGGCTTTATTCCCCAGTCCTACTTACACTCTTGGATTCGTCTCTTATCCTCTGCCCATTTCTGTATTGAAAAAAAGTATGGTTTATAGCTTTCTGTTGGGCAACATCAGTGCTTTGGGCCCGAACAAACCCTCTTTAAATGGCTGAGATGCTAAAAGAAGCTAAACTCTTTATCGTTGCCACCTTAAGTGTACCAATCAGCCTCTGAAGATCACAGGGAAGGAGGTGTGTGTGTCCATCCCCGTTCTTTGCATACCTGACAGAAAAAAAACAACAACTACATAATAGGGAGTTCACACTGACAATGACTTGCAGCAACAAAGCAACTGGCTGCCATTCATGTTCAATGAGTGCTGAAGGAGATTCAAGGTAACATGAACAATAACTGTTGGAGATAACTTTATGCAAACGAGCTCACCCGATCCACTACCAGTCAACTAGCCATAAATAAAAGTAGGAATACTTGCTAGCAAATGGTAACTGAATCAATGTAAGAGTGAAGATTACTAATTTCATCATACCCTCTATATTCTAATAGGGACAGCAAAGGGAAAAGAAAACAATACCAAATTTTACACTACCGTTCAATTATTATTTGTATTATTATTTACATAAATCAATACTTTTATTCTGCAATGATGCATTAAATTTATTTTAAAAAATGACAGTATTTTTTTTTTACACTGTAACAAAATACATAAAATAAAAATAAATATTTTAGATATTTCAAAAGCTGTTCTTTTGGACTTTCTATACATCAAAAGTTAGAAAAATTTGAGCATTGAGAATTTCTGATCATGTGACACTGAAGACTGGAGTAATGGCTGCAAAGAAAAACAGGAATATTACAGGAATAAATTGCATTTTAATTACTCAAAGCAGTTCTTTAAAATGTAATAATATTTAATAAGAGACAAAGAGAGAGATTTAAAAGGACAATAACTTTTTTGACCATATTGTGTTTTTCACAGTACATTTTTGCCTATATATTTAGTTTCTTTTATGATGTTGTATCTATGCAATTAATAGTAAATATCTAATTTTGAGGAACATTTAGGTAACACTTTAGCATAGGAACCAATTCTCACTATTAACTAGTTGCTCAATAGCATACCTTTTATTAACATATTGGCTTTTATTAGTACTTATAAAGCATTTATTCTACATGCCCATATTCTACATCTCTAATCCTACCCAATACCTTAACCACTACCTTACTGACTATTAATAAGCAGCAAATTAGGAGTTTGTTGAGGCAAAAGCAGTAGTTAATGGTGTGTTAATAGTGAGAACTGCACCTTAAAATAAAGTGTGACCAACATTTTCTGTTTCATTTTATACAATAAATGTTTGTGCTACTATCCTGAAGCAAAATCATCTGAGACAAAATCATCTCTGCTTCTTAAAAGCAATGAAATATCCACACGGCTTGCTGTTGTTTAGTCATCTATAGATGAAACAGCAGAACAGACTCTACTTCCCAGGAAGACTAGGGTCATTTAATGTGTGCAGCCGCCTGTTAGAGATGTTATATTGGTTTGCAATAGCGGCGTACTTTACTCTTGTATAGTGCAGAGGGAGCAACACTAGTTCAGTCAATTCCAAGAATCCGAAACAAAGTGATAAAGGAGGCTGGTTGTGTTATCAGACATCACCTGGGCTCTCCTGAAGCAGCGGCACAGAAGATGATCCTGGTCAAATCGGAGTCCATCCTGAAAATTCTCTCCCCGTCCAACCCACAGCACTCGTCCTGGAGGACCTTTAGCCACTGGCTTGTTCGACAACAGTGTTATAGAAAAGCACTACTGGGGAAGTTTTCTGCCGGTTGCCATCAGACGATACAGCACTTACTTATCTCCCAGTTGTGCCTGCCCTCACGTTACTTTGAGCTCAACCAGGCCTGGAGTAACATTGCACGTGTCTCTTTTATCTCGCTCTGTGATGTCTTGTGCAAGAAGGAAGACTGAGCTATGTGTTTAGCATTTGATATTTCCGCTATTTCGCTCTGAATTTCCCATCAGGGATCAATAATGCACATCCATTTCTTGCAAACTTTTCGCACTTTCACAGAAAAAGAAGATGGCAAGGGAGGGTGCAAGGCGGCGAGATAAGACCATCCTAAGACACGGCAAAGTCAGGGTGAGTGCAGTACGTGCCCGGAAGCTTTGATAGCGACAGATAGAGAGCAGCGCAGGGAAAGTCAGTTAGCAATTAAGGATCTCTAATTGAAGAATAGTAGAAACCACAGAGCAGTGGTTCTCCATAGGCAGAATCTGCCACATTGATCTGGGCCAAATTAAGATTTTTTCCTAAAGGGAATTAATTCTGGTACTGGAGGGATAGTTTAAATACATTTAATGTGTTAAAGTGGTCTGTAATACTTTACAGCTTCTCATTAGAGATAGTTCTTGTAGCTCGACTGATAAAGCATGATGTTAGAATCACTAAAGCCATGGGTTTGATTCCCAAGGAACATAGGAAATGTTTGATGTGTAGTCAAACCCTTGCTGTAGTAAATGGTGGCCATGATTTAAATATAACGAGGGAATAAATTTGTGGCAACAAATAAGCAAGTCATGCAATTTTTTATTTTTTTTAAAGGGGTCATCGGATGCCCATTTTCGACAAGTTGATATGATTCTTTAGCGTAAGTAATGAAAATGAAAAGTCTATAACATACTTTGGTTAAAATCGATCAATGGTAGTGTAAAACAACACCCTTTTTACCTTGTCAAAATCCGTTTCTGCAAGCCATTTTAGTCCAAGTTCCTTTAAATGCTAATGAGCTCTGCTGACCCCGCCCCTCTCTTCCGTGGGGTGACGAGCCGTTATCTCATGATACTGTTTACTTTAACTGCAGAACTTGCACATTATTAGGAAAGGTGATTTGCAAAGATTCCTAAAACACTTCTTCTGTAGGTGAGGTTGGATCACGAATGATTTGCTTGAACATAGTTAACTATTATTTAGTTAATAAACTGCAAATTAGGAGTTTATTGAGGCAAAAGTCGAAGTTAACGATTTGTTAATAGCGAGAATTGGACCATAATAAGAGTGGCCATGAAAATCATGAGTAGAAACATGAGTGAACATAAAATGTATGAGATTTCATGGATATAAACCAGCAGATATTGTGAGAAAAATAAAATATTCACCTATCTGTCAGATTTCGTTTTTGCATTTAGCAGACACTTTTTTTCCCCAAAAACCAACATGTAATGTATTTATACAGGATATTTTAACAGTAGGTGTGCTATTTTGGAATCAAAACCACAACTTTGGCATTGCTAGCATCGGTTAGCTACTTCACATCTACCGTGAAATGCACAATACTGAGACACTGTGATCCCAGGCCAGGCAATCTGTTCCTAATCATCAAGTTCCATTCACCACCAGATCATTACCCTCACATTAAACCAGAACACCGAAGAAAGACCGGTCCACAACATCAAGTCCTCACAACTCAATTAAAAACACTCAGAATTCAATCCGGTGAATTTTATGTTGCAATGGAACCCATTATGACGGCGTCAGTGAAGTGCATCAGCCCAAACAGTAAGGAGATGCGCAGTCTCGGCTAATGGTGAATATCCTGAACTTTCCAGCATCTCTGACTCCTGACATTTATCTAATCTACCGAAGCGTTATTGTAGTAAGCTAAAACTTCTACTCTCCACTTTTTAGTAAGCGAAACTGCTGCCTCTGAATTCTTTTGCCTTCTACAAGGATGTTTTTCCCATTTAATAATCATGCTGCTTGATGGATATACAATGGGTTCTGTGCTCACACATTCACAACATTCATTGTGCAAGGGCACTCTCAAGGAATTCTGAATTAATCCGGAGTTGATTACAGTTTGAACTGGGATTGTTGCATCGAGGAACAACAACTCTTCGAGCCCTGATAAAAGAGTTGACTACGTGTGAATGTGTGCATGCCTCTGATAAATTAATGCTATGTTCTCAGTTGCACTTTCTGTGCATTAATGGTCCCCTTTAGTGTTACAGGCTAAATAGATCAGTAATTAGCCCAGAGAGCGGCTTTTTCTATATGTTTGCCGCAGTGATGCATGGTGAATGTAAGCTGTAATGGTGGTTTAGACTGCATGGTATCAATAGATGGATAAGACTTTTAAAGGTGCTGTACAGAGAGAGAGAGGGAGAGATAAAAGCCGAGTGTTGTATGAAGGAGTGGAACATCAATATTCAATGGGCTCTGGAGAATCCTCTTTTGAGAGTTTCTCCTCTGGACCTGAGCACACATGTAACACAAACACACACACACACACACACACACACACCTGCTCATCCTCTATCTTTCTCTGTTATGGTCCCTCTCCCATGTTCCTCATACAATCTTTCTGTGCATTTACCAGGATAATACCATGATTTTCTTTGAAGTATCTTGAAATAACAAAGCTATTTTGTCAGCTACCATGGTAAAATCACTATATTAAATGTAGTACCTTGAAGAACCATGTTTTTGGACATTTACCACAGTAATATGATGGCATTATCTGAAGTATCTTGGAATAATTTAAAAACAAGGTTATTTTGAACATATACTATAGTAATGCCAAAGTATTAAATGAAATATCCCAAAGAGACGTTTTTTTTTTTTTTTTTACCATGGCAATACTAGTTTGACAGCTGCCATGGTAAAATCATGACATTATTTGAAGTACCTTAAAAATAATGTTATCTTGAACATTTACTATAGTAATGCCACAGTATCATTTGAAATACTTTGAAAAACCACATTTTTTGGGAACATTTACCACAGTAATGCTATTTAAAGTACCTTGCATTAACACATCTAGTTTGACAGTTACCATGGAAAAATCATGATATTATTTAGAGTATTATTACAAAAAAATGTAATATATTATATGTAGTATTACCAACCTGGTCTCATAAAAATACATACCTCTGTGCACTTTCTGTGCGACACCGTTTTACGTACCTTACGTTTCGCCGCAGTTTCAAAGAGAAATGTCCACTGAGTGGCGCTAAAACTCAGGTTAAATACGTGAACCCTGAAACGTTTTTATTATGTTGATATAGTTACGTATTGCTGTGTTTTTATTATGTTGCTACAGGTATGTACTGCGGCGGTTCAGAATTCAAATATCTGGGGTCTGTCCGCTAAAAGTTAATGCTCTACACTAAACCCAACTCTAAACCTACCCGAAAGTGTTAACAAATGCAAAACTGGTATAAAAACGTATTTGTTGATGCAACTGTGCCATTTCCTTTATGCAGATTTGTATCGCCTTCTAAGTACGGCTCCGTACTCTGTGAGCTACCGAAAAAATCCGTCTATGAAAACCCATAGATACGAGGCTGGATATATGCGATGCTAACATTCAAAAGCATAAATTTTCAAATCTCCCAGCATATTAATATTGTTTTGAAGTCGTAAAATGATATTCTTAAAGTAATTGTGCGAAAAATACGCTTTATTAATCAAAACTCTGTAAATTTGTGAGAAAAGGAGTAAAAGGTGTCGGAGTTTTACTGCCTCTAGTGTTTGTTTCTTTGCGAAACTGAAATTGCAGTAATATGTAGTTATTGGTACGTATTTCGTGTCTCGCTAAAAAGTGTTTTTGGACATTTACCACAGTAATACTATGTTATTACTTGAAGCACCTTGGAATAAGAATTCTAGTCTGAGAACTATCATTGTAAAATCATGATATTATTTGAAAAGCCTTAAAATGGTCACATTTTGGACATTTTTATATAAAAATAAATAGACCAATATCTCCAATAAAATCCAAATGCCACAAGATGTAGTATGCAGGGCCAAAGCTATACAATAGAAGTGTACTACAAGTGTACCAGACTGGCGAACAGAGAACACATGTACATGCACGCAAAGCCAAAGAAAGAACGAGTCAAAGGTCAAAAATAGTTTACCACAACAGCCTAACTTAAAAGAAAAGCTGTTATAAAATATGAATGTGTGTTTGAAAATGCAGGCTGTCTCTGAGTGCAGCTGGTATTTGGGTTATGTTGTGGCTGTTACACAACTGTATGCGGCATACACAGACTTCACTAAAATAGAATATTTATTTTCTCTAAAACACAGTCTACACTGAAAGTGAGCAATGTGAAAAAACTAGAACACTCTCTTTATAATCAATAAAGTTGTCTACTTAGTATATCTTAGGTTCAAGAGGATATCCGGTAGTACAACAATATACTGTATGCTGCATATATATGCAAAATAATCATACTAAGAAATTCTGATCAAACACACTTTCTAAAAAAGATTCTGCATCTATTTAATGAGCTCCGTCTACTACAAGCAAACCTCTTTTTAAAAGTGTCTTTGAAAAAGATTTGACATCACAGACTGCGCTGAATCCAGTAACTAGGCAGGTCTCTCATGTGCTCAAAAGCTTGAGTGAAGCTGGAAATTTTAGCTTGTGCTTGCCAGTTTTTGGTAATAGAGCGCAACAGTGATGGCCCACTTTTGTAGCATAAATAAGAAGAATAAGTGAATTCTAAGTCATGGTCATGAGCCAAATCAAACACTTCTGAGATGAACCACAACAGTTATAAACTCTTATTTGAAGCAAAAAATAAAGACATAAATAAAAATAATAAAGGTTTATAAAAGTATACAATGTTTCACGAAAAGCCAATAAAGCATTTTAAAATATTTAAAAATAGCAATACAATACAAATCTGTCAGTTTAGAGTCATATCTTGCAAGTAAAAAGAATAAAAAGTACTAAAGTGTGTGTGAGTGTGTGTTTTTTTTTTTTTAAATCAAATGTAAATTCATGTCCCAGTCACATAAACATTACTTACACTATAGGAGAAAAAAAAAAAAAATGACCGTGCACAAACGCAAGAGGTGGGATTTATTTCACGAATCAATCACTCCAAACATAACCAATCATATTCAATCATATTGCAATGGAGGCATTGCCTCCTCTTACGTGACTTTCACCCATTCATTCTCAATTACCCCCAGCAAACTCGCTGCACGCTTTAGGGGGTCTGTTAAAACTCAATGGGCTCAGGGGAGGAGAGACAGACGCAACACCCACTATAACTTTACCTGCTGGTGTCACTGTTGGAAAGTGATTTATACACTTTTTAATGTTATATTGTGTAACACTGGCGTAGTTTTATTTTTGTACTATGAATGTGTTTTCTCATACAATATTTTGCCTCCTTGGAGGAAACACCCCTGAGATATATGTGACCCTGGACCACAAAACCAGTCACAAGTATCAGTTTTTTTTTTTAATTGGATGTATACATAATGAATAAATAAGCTGTCCACTGATGTATGGTTTGTTAGGATCAGACAATATTTGGCCGAGATACAACTATTTGAAAATCTGGAATCTGAGGATGCAAAAAAAAAAAAATCTAAATATTGAGAAAAACGCCTTTAAAGTTCTTAGCAATGCATATTACTAATAAAAAAAAATAAGTTGAGATATATTTACGTTACAAAATTTACAAAATATCTTCATGGGACATGATCTTTACTTAATATCCTAATGATTTTTGGCATAAAAGGAATATCGATAATTTTGACCCATACAATGTATTGTTGAAGTTGAAGTATGAAGTTGAAATTACACTGACTTGATTTTTTTGTTTTTTGTTTTTAACAGAAGCATATACAATCAACTAACATGAGAGCTCATTATACATAATTGCTAGTGGTTTTCTACAGAATTGTTTAACACCAAATGTCTCATTGGAGAAAACGAATACGAATTTTTACTCAACTGTTGCACTCTATATACATGACATGGACTGTAGGCATCCCATCTGAGGCTGCAACTACACTGACTGCTGTTATGTCACCATTTCTTCTCTCTGGCATATTTTCAAACTGAGTAACTCCTGCGCTCAGAACTCTTAATGAACATAATCCACCCTGATCTCCATCCGGCGTGGACCGCGATCCCGCTAATGCCGAATCCCACCTGCCGTTTCCACGGGGTCGTAATAAAGCAGACCTCATTAAGAGCACGTTTGCTTCCTGTGCACCATGGGCTGCCTGCCCTCAACCTGTTTTCCTACTCTCTCTCTCTCTCTCTCTCTCTCCATATATTTTTTAGTCTTGTTTCACTCTCACTGTGTTTTAATTTCAACTGGCATCCTTGAAATTAGAGGAGAGATAAAAGGGATCCAGCTCTATTTTAATATCTCTTTGAAGATGAGTCGAGTTGGCCGTAGAATCCCTGGCTTTTCTCTTCCTGAGCGGAATACCGAATGAGGCGATCCTGCCTCGTCAGCTCCGTCAAGACGCGAACATGAAACCAGTCACTCTCTCGCTCCATCCATCATGTGGGTATTCTCCTCCTTTATTTATTTACCCTTGCTCTCGACTTTTTTAACAGAGGCGCCTCTCTTTCTGCCTGCCTGCTTCGATTCGTCCATCTTCCCTGTCCTTGCGTGTCACTCAGGTCGGTGTGCGATGTGATGGTTTACCGTCTTAAGCCTCATTACTTCTAAATGGCCATGAGATATCTGAAAATAAACCCCGGAGCCAGATCTCTGCACTTCCCTGGCAAATAGGCCAACACGAACTGGACTTTAACAAGACATGCATGAATATTCACACTGCTGCGGTCTTTGATCAGCTTCCTGACATCCCGTTCTCCTCCACCCTTTCTTTCTACCCGTTTCGTTTCAAACAAACAATCACTCATTTGCTTTTTCTGACACTCTTGATCTATTCCAAAATTTGTGAGTTGCCTCACTGTCTGCAACCTAACTGAAAAGAAACCTCATAAGCAAGTGATTTGGATCGCTCTAGGCAGAGAATCAACACGCCGCATATATACTCCTCACACAATGCCCACAAGAGACTCCACTCACAATTGATTTCAATAGAGTTTGACGTTGGCATGCTACTAAAATACCAATGCAATTGTCTGCTAGGCATAATATTGTAAATATAACATTTATTGATTTTATTTAATTATTTTACTTATAATTTAAAAATGAAAACATTTTTTTATTATTATTTTAGATATTTTATTATTTAATTAATTATGAGCTTTGGTAATACTTTAGTATAGGGAACAATTCTCACTATTAACTAGTTGCTTATTAGCGTGCATATTACTAGCATATTGGCTGTCTATTAGTACTTATAAAGCACAAATTAATACCTTATTTTGCATGACCATATTTTAGATCCCTTCATCCTACTACTTACATAAACTTAATAACTACCTTACTGACTATTAATAAGCAGCAAATTAGGAGTTTTCAAAGGCATAAGCCATAGTTAACGGTTAGTTAATAGTGATCATTTGTCCCGAAACCAAAGTGTGACCTTAGCTTTTTATCAACTTGCAAACACCAGTTCAAGAAACCCTGTTCTGCATAAAGTATACATGCACCGATACCTTAGAATTTGTTGCACACCAATTCTAATTCTTCAATGTGATTTCAATTTGAATTACAAACAGGATACAAAGCTGGGATTTGAATTGCAATGCAATAAGTATAATTTGCAAGGAAGAAACTGAAATTGACCTAGTTTGTGAAGAAAGATGATTGAACTTACACTTATATAAATGTTATTTAGTTCGTATTTTATAACTTTTGTGGACCAGGGAGAAAGAACACAAAATTTCCCAAAAAGCATTACCTGTGTCAAATTCCTTTACATTGCAATTCCTCTATACTGTATGTCTTTGCAATTCAATTCAAATTCATACTTAGTAATTCAACAGGAGCCAATTCTTCAATTCTGAATTTTGCATGAACCCGGAATCTACCATTTGGAACAGTCTTCATGTCAGCAGCATGCCTAAAAATGCTGTCTAGATAAGCAGACAAGTGCTTGGAAAAGAGCTTCTGTGTGCATTTACTAATCCTGTCTTATCAGATCTGATTGTTTATCGTTATCCCTCTGTATTGCTCCCTCCTGATGAACAGTTTGACACGAAGAGATCAGCGTGTGTCGAGAAACCCCAGAAGAAAACCTCAACGTGTAGGGGCACAGCATCTCAACATTTAACACGACAAAAGCATGTGCTGCATCAATATCTGACAGTCTATTTCTAAGACATGATATGAATCCAGCACTCCCTGGGGTTCACACATTCAATTTGACTTCTCATCACAGTGTCTTTATTTAAGTATTTTAGACTGGTTGGTCAGCATGAGTGGTAATGACCACGATCACAGTATGCATAACTTATATTTAAATTTCATGATATTTGTGCTGGAAATTCAATGCAAAGGGATTTAAACCATATATTAAATAGCTTTTTAGTAACGTATACATTTTTACTGAACTAAACACTTCAGAAATGAAAGGTACTTACTTAGTCTAATTTGATCTTTTTTCCTTTTAATTTAGATTTTGTTGGACTGGAGAATTTGTTTGTTGTTGTTGTTGTTGTTTTTTACTATTATGTGGTATAAATCGTCATTCCTCTCAGGTTCCAACTCGAATAAAGACACAATAAATGTATTAATAAATACTAAAAATTACGTTTTTTTTTTTTTTATATATATATTATTTTAGATGTTAACACAATTTTTAGGCATATGCTCACCCAAACATGACAATTTTGTCATCATAAACTCATTACGTCGTTCGAAACCTGTTTGAATTTCTGAAACATTTGTGTTATAGACCGAAAAAAACAACAAAAAAACAGTAAAGTTTAGGGTGAGTAAATAATGATTGTTTTTATTGAGTAATCCATGAAAATTATAACACAATTTTAGAGCAGGTTACAATGTTATGACAACAAGACCTTGCCATAAAATGTCTGTAATATCAAGGAAAACTGAAAAAAGTAAAATTTCTCACTTGAGAGGTCAAGATTGGATCATGCACCCTAGATGCCCGAATACACACGAAACACAAATCCAATACTCCACCAGCATGCATGTTGGCATCAACACAACCACACACACACACACACACACACACACACACACACACACACACACACACACACACACACACACTCACTCACTCACTCACTCCCCACCGGTTTCCTCTGAGGGTTGAGGGTGCAATCGCCAGTTAATTACTCTGCTCTTGACCTGTGAGCGAGATGAGTCGCTTTGGTGCTGCTATCTGTATAAAATGCATTAGTTCAAGCTTTCTCTAATTGCTTTAATTAGTCATGAAGGAAGGCCTGATCTGCTGCTAATTGATAACGATTTAAATAGAACAGCAAATGGCTGGATAGGAATGAGATTTCCTGACAAATTTGGTGAAAATGGCAAACTACTTGGAAATCCAAGTATTGTTTATCATCTACAACATGTGATTAATCATCTATCTGTCTATTTATCTATCTGTCTGTCCGTCCGTCCGTCCATCTATAAAGTCACAGTGTTTTTTTGTTTTTGTTTTTTAGACAGTGCTTGAGAAAATGGCCACCATAAAGAAAAAAGGTACTATTGATTTTTTTACACACCTCACATGAGGATGAACAGCCAGAAAAATAAACTGCAGAGAACAGAGGGAGCCTGGAAAAAAGGAAATGTGTGATGACTAAGAACATCTGAGCTTCAAAATCGTAGGTGTTCTTGTTTGCATATACGATATCTCTCACCTCATTTTCTCTCCCTTTTTCTCTTTAGCAAGGTCTCCAGGGAGAGGGAGGTGTGTGCGTGTGTAAGTGCGGGTGTATGTTCACCTGTTTAAGGTGGCCAGGTGTTCACGGCCTCATGTGTCTGTGGCCCTCAGTCTTTAAAAATGCAGTAGGATGCAGCCCTGCTGTGCAGCATCAAGCTGTTTAAACCTTGCCAAAAACACAAACCTGTCAATTAAATATTGCACTGCTATAATTAAATATTAACTTTTATTGGCAGAACCCATTTAGACAATGCTTATGAGTAAACAATTGAAAGACATTATTTAAACGATGCTACAGTCTGTATCTTGCTTGTTTAAACCGATACAAAAGGGTAACTTCTAATTGCTTCTGTGTTTTATATATATATATTGCTGTTTGCTAGTGTTTATGTAATGCTAACAGAAAACAAAAATAGAATCTCATTATATTATAAAATTTATTTAATAGCACATAAATGACACTGAAATAAGACTGCTTCAAGCAAGAAACAAATTTTTCAAACATGGTAAAAAAATATTTTTTTTTTTAAAAAAGTAAAAATGCAATTTAACGACTGGGGAATGGGATTAGAAAGGGGGTATTTATGCATTAAAAGAAAATAAAAAAACAATTACTGAGTTTTTAAAATGTCAAGGGTAAAGTCATCCAAGATGCAGTCAAGACACATAGCAATCTGGCTAATGTGACCAAGTCTAAATGAAATATGCATATCTAATCAGTTAGAAATGTGATTGATCAAGATGCATGAAATGACTAAAGCGTAAACATCTCAGAAGTGACTGAAATATCTTTCCTCATCACCACAGTTCAAAAGCAAATGCTCTAGACCACTTATAAATGTAATGCACATTCATTAAACATTTATGAAAATCTGGGACATAAAGTTGGGATATTTATGATAAAGATTTAGACTTCCAAAATGAAGCAGGTATTGTAACTGGTACAACAATAAAACGATTGATTCATCTTCCTCTGGAAGGTGGCACTTTATCTGTTGGCCCAGGCTGAAATTGTTAAATAATAATAGCTGCCTGAGAAATGATGCTGCTATTTAAAAAATAAATAAATATATAAAATCCATCCACAAAGCGGTTTAGACATGACAAAAATGAAATGGATTCCTTGTGGAATAATTCTACTTTGAATAACAATGGCAGATTGTTTGCACGTGGAAAATGAGGTGTTGGCAGTGGACATGTCTCTCGTTCTCTATTGTTGATTATTGAAAAAATTATGTTTCCTTGACACCTGAACAGACAATTAAACAAAAAATGAAACGACAGCGGTGTACCCTTGCTTTTGTCAGTACATTTAGAAGAGCGGATGACTTTCAAGCTCAAAAACACACACTGAATAAACAAACATAAGCACATTGTAAAGCTCAAATCATTGGACCAACTTCTTTTTGTGATGTGTGGACAAACAATGTCATTTACTGTCGTAAAATCCATAATACTCTACCTATGCCAAGTATTCAGAGACAGATCCATATCCTGTCCTGCCACCACCTCTCGCCTGCCCTCATTAGACGTGAGCGATTGGAGAAAGCATGATCATAGACATTCCACCTCACATTTCATTTGCCATATTCTGGAATATATACAACAATAATCTGCACCTACCACACCCAAACCCGTCGATTACTGTCTAGGAAATGGCCAAGACCTTCAAGAAATATTTGCAACCCATACTTCTATAATGTGATGAGTGAAACAGGATATTCAATAAAATATGCAGGGCAGGAATTGATTTTTTAGAAAAGAATGGCACACAGCAGAACATTTAATATATCAATTATTTAATAGTATTAACATACTAATAAATAAATAAAATTATTGTTATTATTATTAAATGTATATATGTATACACACACACACATACATACACACACACATACTGATTTTATTTGACTTTATTTTTAGATTATAAATCTTTCACTTATTCATTTATTCATCAAATATAAAAAAATATTATATTTTATATGTTTTAAATATATTGTTTAAACTTTGTAAGTAACATGCAAAATATATAATATTTATGTGAGTTTATATATACTATATATTAATAATAATTAATATATTAACTAATATATACTAATATTATTAAAAACAATATGGATGGATGGATACACACACACACATTAAACTGTTTTTGCAGTGTGCCACTTTTTTCTTCCATCATTAATCGTGCCTCATTGTGTCTGCACACATTCATTGAAAAACCATCCCCTGATCAAACATTCAAAATACCATCAGGAACATGTAATTATAAGTCAATGTGGTCAATTCTGATTTCATGTTGACTTTAACATCCGTACCCTTATCGAGCACCTCACCTGCCCCTACATCTCCCCCTTTCACCCCGCTCACAGTGGATTTGAAAGCCAAGCGCTGGATTTATCGAGCTGTTTTTGACCCCATTAGAGGTCTGAGAAGAGCCGAGCGATTTCACCTCCCATCGCTGGCTATGTGGATATAATCCCCTAATTACTGGAAGTCTACGTGATGTTTTTCAACACAGCAATTATCTGGCTTTTTTAGTGAGTCCGTGCGTATGTATGTGCATGTGTGCGTTTCATTAAAAAGGATTTATGAAGTCACATCTGATGGTGTGTTTAGAGACTTCGTTAATGGAATAAAACATGCCAGCGCTTCATCTATCAGATGTTTGTCATGTTTATCTTTGGCTTAATGGTACTTTTGTAAATGAGCTGTGTTAGGTCTCTTCGCTCAAACGTGCCTGTCTTGCCCATTTTCTGTTTCCCTCTCTTAAGATTTAACTGTGATTTTTGGAATAACAAAACAGGGACTTATACTGTTATAATAAACTGCTTAAGTCTGCAATCAAAGCCTGATTTCTCAGTATGAACTCAAATGTTTCTCATTCAATATTTTAAAGGCCACATTTTCTGAGCTACACCGTCCAAATTTGTTTTATAGCTCCACACTCTTACGCTATGCAAATTGACTCATTTGCATTTATTTTAAGGTATTTTAGGAGACAAAGTTGATACTTGAACTCCAATAAGTCTTACAAATGAAAGAGCAACTTCATGTCCATAAAGTATAGTGAGACTATTAGTTTATTTTTGCAAACCAGGTCAGAACTATGAATCAAAGTGTATTTTATCTAATATGCAGATCACTTTCAGCACGACATTTATGTCCCGCTGGTTGCCCTTTTCTCTGTAAGCCAGATTTCACATTCAAATCTCACAGACATACATACATATATATATATATATATATATATATATATATATATATATATATATATATATATGAAACATTGTGTCTTTAATTTGTGTGCGGCGAGGCCACAAGGTCAGGCAGTCTAGCTCTGTTTCTGCCTCATCTTGTGTTGCAGTAAAGAGCACAGGCTGTCCCGCTCTGTCTGTATCTGAGTCTGTACGCTGTAAAGACTTCTCTGGATTCAAGGCTGATGATAGTATAGACAGCTTCTTCACTGCACATTCTCTGTTTAGTCAAAGACAGCTTTCTGGATGACTGTTCTGTGCTGAATATTCATCCGGTGGGTTGGTTTTATAGTCTCTAGAAAGCAACCACTCAAAACGTCCCAGCAACAGCATAGCAGCACTAGCAGCCACTCAGAATTGCCTAACCACTACCTAGCAACCAACAACAACACCCTAGCTGCAGGATACCCACATAACATCTCCATCAACCTCCCAAAACACCCTAACAATAATTTAGTAACCACCAGCAACACCCTAACATCAACATACCAACATTAACAACCACCCAGAATACAGCAACATCTACATAGGGACCACCCAGAGCACCCTAGCAACAGCATACCAACAACACAAATCACCCAGAAAACCCTAACTACCACAGAACTCTAGCAACAACACAACATCTCTATCATCTACACTTAAGCAACCACCCAAAAACCCTAACAATTACCTAGCAACCACCCAGAACACCCTATCAACAGTATAGCAAGACTAACAACCACCAATACCCTAATAACAACACAGCACCTCCACCATCTACACAAAACTCCATAACAATCCCCTGGCAAACACCCAAAACACCATCAATTAGCAACTGCAAACAACACCCTAGCAACAGCATAGCAAAACTAACAACCACCCTGAATAAAGCAACATATACATAGAATCCTAGCAAAAGCATAGCAGCTCAACCACCCAAACAACACTAACAATAACCTAGAATACACTTACAACCACTTAGCAACCACTCAAAAAACCATAGCAACCACACAATATATCTCAAGCACACAAAACTCCACAACAACCCCTTAGCAACCACACAAAACTTCCTAGCAACAGTATAGCAAGACTAACAACTACCAAGAATACACTAACAACTACATAGCAACCACACAGAACACCTTAGCAACAGCATAGCAGCACTAACAATCACCACTTAGTAACCACGCAGAAAACCATAGCAACAACACATTATCTCTATCATCTACACAAACCTCCATAATAACATCTTAGCAACCACCCGAAACACCCTAACAACTGCTTAGCAACCACTCAGAACACCCTAGAAACAGCACACCATCTCTATCAATCACCCAAAACACCCTAACAACACGAACAATCACCTTGAATGCCCTAGTAACAGCATAGCAGCACTAATAACCACCCAGAATAGCCTAACACCAACACAGCGACCATCCAGAACGTCCTAGCAACAATACATTAGCTCTGTTAACCTCACAAAACATAATGGCAAGAACTCAGCAACCACCCATAACACCCTAGCAACCATCACAAACAGCCAAAACAATCTGGAATTGCGGCAGTGAGTTTTGCAAGTACTGTGGTTTTCTTTACAAATTTTTAAACTGTATTTAAATTTTCTCTCGCTGTTTGTTATGACTTTGATTTTTCATTCTGCTTATGTATAGACTGATAAATCTGGAATGGCCCAGAAAACTCTATTATCATGCACCAGAGCATCTGCATTGAGTTCACATTCATTCTCTCCCATAAACACCCGTCACTATGTGCACAGTGTGGGAAACATCACCCATAGCAATAATGCCATGTGTTCTATCAAGGAGGAGATCCCTGTAATCGTGTATAAGTCATTTGCTTGGATGCAGTGACACATCCATACAGTTTCTCACTGTGAGACATTGCGTTCTCTTTTGCCACACGTTGGTCCTTTCCAACCAGATGAATGATAGTCTAAATATCTTTTTTTCTGCCCAGGCCTGACTCCTAATGTAGATACATTGCTTGTTTCAAACTATACTTATGATGAAAAACAAGATCTTTTATCCTCTATTGTGGTTCACACTTTGTTGTTTCATTTTATTACAGTGTTATTTTTTTTCTCCGATGGGTACATCAACCATTCACTTTGTGCCTTTGTTTCTCTGTCTAGCCATCCGTCTGTCTCTCTCTCTCTCTCTGTCGATCTGTCTGATTCTTACTCATTGATTTTTCTTTATTCAAAGGAAACAAAATGTCTAAGATGAGCAACGCTTGCACCTCTGAATTTTATTAAGAAGCTGTGTTAAAGGGAATAAGTATTTTGTTGTTTATAAGGCCTGTTTCTCCAAAGAAGCTTTTGGAGAATGTTTTGCTCCCCACCTATAAAAATTTACGCATTCAAGTAAGAAAGATAGAGGTAAAAAGATAAACACAGTTCTTACATGCACCCTTTGTCCACATTTTATTAAATTCTCAGTTAACGGAGAAACAATCAATATCGGTGTGATACGCTACGGTTTTGTGTGATATCTTAAGTGTGCTTGTTCATCTATAAATCTGAAACATATTATAAGTCTCCAAACAAGAGTCAGTTATTTAACAAGGATAGCCTAATGTAAAATGATACTGTGTTAAACGGTGCCTTATCTCCCTCGCACCCATGAAAACATGTTAGGGTAGGTGTTCTACCTCATTTCTAACCACAATATGTATATATATATATATATATATATATATTGTGTAATAAAAATGATGTCTTTTTAGGTCCATCAGCATTTTTTTTTAAATATAATTAAGCATGAATTAAGTATGCTTAATTATATAAGCATACTTAAATATAATTTAAATATTTTTAAATATAATTAAGCATACTTTCCCCACAAACTCTGATAATTGTAAAACATTTAGATAATAATAGAACAGGGTGATACTGTATATAACCCAGACATGTTCTTGTAAGATTTGTAAAACATATTTAAACACTGTTGTAAAAACTCCATTGGTTCTAAAACTGTGAGGTTAGTTTCATATTTCCATTACATTACTGGGTTACTTCCCAAGTTTTGTTTTGACCAGAAAATACAAATGTGCAAACGCTGCTTTTCTCTCATTTCATTTGCTTTAACTTACTGATTGCTATCAGGATGTGATGAGACTTTCAACCAGAATAACAAAAAATGTTTCTGAAGACAATCACCTATTGCACCTTTAAAACCAGAAGAATAAATCTATATCATAAAGACCTTCTGTCAGAGTCTGAATCCAAAGCCTTGTGGCTTTCGCACTCCATTTGTGCTAAAAGATTGCCACTAATGGATATGTGGTGTTAAAGGTCTGCCCAAGTGATAACAGAACCGAAAAAGTGACAGCGAGCAGAGAAAAACAGAATGTAAAGGTGGCTTGAGAGGACCAAACAAAGACACGCGAAGAGAAAAATGGTGAGACGGGCGAGAAAAGGAGGGACGACACTGACTTATGGTCTAGACAAAGGCTCTAGTCATGCACCTAATTTAAGGTCGTCCTGTGCTCTGTCTAATTAACTATTTACCAGCTCATCCATCACAAGCTCTATTCAGCTACTCACAGAGACCTCTCCTCTCCAGATTAAAGGATAAATGTTTCATTACCATGGGCGTGTGTTCGGCTAAAAATGGTTGCTAGCTGTAGCATTCATATTCGAGTATTGTAATGAGAAAAAAAGGAAGCTGAATCACCATTAATTAATATTCACCTCAGAAAAGAGAATGGCTATGGAATGGCTAAGAGTGCAGGCTCACTTGTTAGCTTAAAGCTTTCGTGTTTGCTTTGAAAGGGAGAAAGTGGTGTTTGTCTGGAGATAGAGTCGGAGCTAATCCTCAGAGGGCCGCTTTACTGCATGTCCACCTCTTGTCAATTACGCTGCCAGTTCCAAGGCGCCATGTTCGCTGCAATTAGATCCTCCTCCCAGGCACTGAAATACATTTCCATATGTTTGTTTATGCAGTATTTAATGCAGACAAAGTTTTTGATCAAACGTACCTGCCCAGGAGGTATATAGGTATATATATATATATATATATACATACAGGGTCTAAAACTACTTTTTGCTATACCTGCCGGTGATGTGATAAAAATTTACCGGCCAAATTGTTTTTTTACCGGCCATGAAACTCTTTTTGCAAAAAGAGGCAGTTATTACTACTACAATTAACAAATATATTTACAATGTTTTTAATTTGTCCTGCTACTGGTGTCTCTATTAAATGCATTTTCCCTCAAATTTACCTATTAATTATAGCCATTCAACATAACAGTATAATTGAAAGCCATTATTTGTAACATTTTAAAACAATCTTCACATAAACTATAAATTGTATATGCATAAACCATACAAATTAATCTTTATTCAAGCTACAAAAGTTAATCAGAAGCTACAGAAGTTAATCACTAGAACGGTCCAATGATTTCTCTTTTTCTTTCGCTCTTTGATTTACATCAATGACAGACTTCAGCAGGTTTCACTTTAAAATCTGCGCTGTCTCTTTAAACCTGATTAACATAACGTGGATCTGACACATATCCGATTTTCTCCCAACTCTTTACGGTCATTTAAGACTTTATAACTCATTTAAGACCAAAACCGCGAATTTTGACATAATTGTGTGTGTTTTCGTCCGTTGAAGCGCTACTGAAGCGGCTCAGCGTATGTATTCAGCGAACGTGCAGCCTTTCAAACTATCCTACTTCACTGCACCGTTTAGGCGGCGAAACCACAGGTATGTGTAGCCACATTCTCAGGTTATAAAGAATAAAGAAGGGAAAAGTTAATCTTCCGAAATGAAGCAGCAATATCTTCTCAGGTAAAAGTTATTAGAACTGTGTCTCGGGACAAGCGGGCCATCGCACTGCTCTTACCTTACCAGTCTGTTTGTATCCTATGATTTTATCCACTCTTGCTTATGACAGAACAGTTAATCACAATGATATTGTCTTTGGAAAAGATTATTTTATTCGCTTATGTCAGAAACAGTGAATCTCTTTAAAACTGGCTGTTTTTCACTACATTGCATTGTTATATTTCGTAAAAGTAGTACCCGCCAACTGGCGACTGACACCGTTACATGTACTCGTCAATGCAGATGTTTAGGTTTAATGAGAATAAACATGACTGAACATCTCATACCTCATGTAATCGCTCAATCAGTGTTTCAACCGCGGAAAGACATCAACAAAACTGCGTGGAAATGTGAAGTAGCATTTCATTTACCTCAGCAAGTCATCAGTATCCACAGTTCGTTAGAGAACTAGAGGAATAAAACCTAGAGAGGAGCATTGTTCGAAATATTACACCATATACTTTACATTATATTTTACTAAACCTGTTAGTACTTTTGACCTTGGTGCACATAAAAGTCTTCCTTCAAAACATTAAAAAAATATTAAAACATTAATTAAAATTAATGTGTTTAAAACTTGTGCAGCAGCAGTATTTCTTACATGCTCACAGCAGCATGTTGTGGATGTAATGACAGTAGCAAGTCTCAGTACAGATCTAATCCACCAACACCAAATACATTAACATCGTCATGTACATTACCATGCCAATCCCTCCCAGAGATGTCATGACAGATAGGGCTGCTCGATTATGGCAAAAATCATAATCACGATTATTTTGGTCAATATTGTAATCACGATTATTTAGCATGATTATGAGTGGGCCATATGACCAAAACTTTATATGAGTGAGTTTTTTTAAATATTTCACAATTCTCAATAGCACAGCAGAGTACTTGGTAACTATTAGTAACAAACAAACAAAAAGTCCTCAAAACTATTGAAAATAATTAAACTGTCAGTAATTAAAAAAAAAAGCACAAACACAATAGAATAAAAAGATCGCAGCGGCTATTTGCACTAAGTGTAAATAGCAATATATGCTATTTAGACTAAGTGTAAATTACACTGAGTGCTTTTAACAGCTAATTGCACAGCCCTAATGGCAGATAAATAAATAATGTACATACTTACTATGATTTTTGTCATACCACACTTTCCTGGTATTAAAAATTGCAGAATGCATTTACATGAAATGTACCATAACGGTCCAACACCCTCATGCCAGTCCTCAAAGATTTAAATTTCTCCCCAATTTCAAATTGAAAGTTGCTCTAGTTTCATTCCATGCTATAGCTCAAAGCATTTTAGTAGTCAAAAGCTACTACGAGTGAAAAGTTATAGCAGCCGGTAACACCATGTCATAGCTTTAAGCATGACTGCTAAGCTTATTTTGCTAAGAATAACTTCAAATTTAACAACATTTTTATTCTGTCATACACAACACATCCCATGTCACCGAAAAATTGCAAAGCATCATTAAACTGCATCTGTAAAGGTCACTCGATTGATGCGGTTTGGTCATTCTGCTGAACACAGAGCTCGCCTGATGTAATAGTATGTGAGATTACCTGAATAAATGAAGCTATTGCAGTGGATTCAGTTCATTTAGTGGGATTTGATGAGCGTCTATTGAGTCTCTCACCACGTCTTTTCACACTATGCGCGATGGAATTATTTATTAATTTTTTAGGGCAAAGCGGAATCCGCAAATGTTGCATAACACAGCATTAGCCACACACAGCTTTGACAGTTTGAAGCCCACAAGATACAGGAAGCTGGTATTTTCAGTATCCTTCTTCATTTTTTCCCAACATGTTTCCATCATTCTGGAATCCATACAATTACATAATGTGTCAAGGACAAACCCACACAAAAAATTGCTCTAGTGTTTCTCTTTCATAGCTCATGAGACTTAAGTTACGTATTTAGAAAATTACATTATCAGAAATGTCCCTCTTAAAATCCTCAGTACAAGTACAAGTTGAGTTCATGTTGAAATCTCATATAAATCGGATCTCATTTTGAGAAACTTGCACATTTGAGATTACTGGGGCCTTTTTCTTAAAAATCTGAGACCGGAGCAAAAATCATCTTACTATTTCATCTTACTTGAAAGACTTGTAAGATAAGTTATTTTCTTTCCGTCTGGAAAGAAAAGTGAAATGTATACATCTAGGTATTATGTTTATTGATATTAGAGTATTATTTCTTCTTATAGCTGTTATTGTTCTTCATGAATGCAGTCAATTTACTCTCCATCCTTTAAATCCTCAATGACTCATTCATGCTTCCCATCTATTCAACAGGGTGCAGCTTTTCCTGTCTCTCCTCTTGTTGATTGTTGATAATGCAGCCATCTCAACAACTTACTCTTACTTACAAAAAAATATATATGTGCAATACTTAATACTGCAATACTTAGTACATATAAAAATACATATGTGAACCATATATATATATATATATATATATATATATATATATATATATATATATATATATATATATATATATATATATATACTGATTTTTGTTTATATATACACTTTTATTTAGTTATATAATTAAATATAATGTATATTTTATTTGACTATTTTTTACTTACATGGAGAGAGAATATAAAATATGTAAACAGATAATTAAATAAATTATATTTAATACAAATAATATATCAACTGGTCTACACAAATACATTTAGCACGTAGCAACTTATTATTTTCCTATTTTACTTTTTTATTTTAATAGATTTTAAAATTTGAATTTCATTAAGTTCTTTTAAATTAAATGAAACATTGTTTTAAATTAAACAAAATATTTGGAATTTAATCAAATTCAAAATAATTTCAAGTGCATTAAAAACAAAACATATTTTAAAAAATAACTCAGATTCAAACTATAATACAGAAAAAAATAAAATACTTGAAAATCCAGTGCAATATCAAGCAGACTTGATTTGTTGACAATGATGCTCTCAACATTAAACCTCTGAACAAACAGACTGCACACGTCATTGCACACAATTGGAAAAATATCACCAAGTCCTACCATGATCTTTAAAATCCCAGCACTACCCAGACCACAGCTAGTCTGATTCATCCTACGTCAACCCATGCGACTTCATAACAGCTGATACCCTTTTTTCCACACCTGCGAGTAGCAGATGAAGCTCTGTATCAGAGAGACCTCTCAGCAGAATGTGCCTCCCTCCAACAAAGCCACTCTTTTAGTCTGCTGCTCTCTGCCATGTATTCTGATCATCCACATCATTTGGTTGATAATAGGACACTAGAGTGGAAATGGCTTGTTTGCTGTCTGTGTAAATATGGATGGTTCTGAAGAGGGTCTTGTTGAGAGTGACAGTCTGAGGGAAAGTTATAAGACAAAGCTTTATACTAAAGCCTCACCACAATGAATTAGCACTCTGTGTTGGAGAGCTGCAGGCTAGAATATTTTCACCACTTTTAATGCATTTTTCCACTGACTGGAAGGAAATTAAATGTTTACAGCTGCCTTTCTGAAACCTCTTGGAGAAAAACCCTCTTCAGACATTGACTCAAGATCTGCAGACCCAATAGCTACTCGCTTAAAACACACACATCTCTCGATTAACAATGCCTTCTAACCGAAATGCTTCGGAATTCACTTTCTATAGACAACCATGTTCACCAGGTTTCTCCTTTTGTATTAAGTGTTGATTTATATAATCTGCTACCGACAGTGCATAGTAAGATTACAACACAATAGATGCACATTCCTCAAACTTGCACCAATAGCATTGGTGATTATGATGTCAAACCCACCTGAAGAAGCCATATTTGATGTGAAAACAAGTGCAAATGAAAAGTGTGAGCTTTATCAGATGGGAAGATTTTCCAGTGGATAAATATATCATTCTGTTTATGACTCCAGACTTCTTAGTGCATAAATCAGATGGTTTATGCAGCTTTTGTCTTTATTTCAGAGATTGACAGCCATGTCACTATACACTTGCTGTAGCTAATGACTACATTGATAATTGATTATTTAATTCATATTTCTTTAAATAATCATCTGTATTTTAATGAAATATAGAATTTCATTTGTACAACAACAATGTGCAACCTGAAGTCTACAAATGACATTTGTAGACACCAGAACCATTTAAATTCACTTAAATGACTAAATTATAATGAGCTGGAAAACATTCATAAAAGCACAAATATTTCTTCTTTTTGTGCTACTGAAAAAATAATGTAGAAACAATTTTCTCTAGTAGAAGTTCCTAGTGATTGTGGTTAATTACAAAGAAACACCAAGTAACATTGAATTAAACATTACATTTGAAGTACAAAAACTGAAATAGTATTTTCTTGTAAACCATACTTTAATAATCATTTTTTACAATGTGAGTAAATAGCATTTTTTTTCCCCCTTTAAGCAAGATAGAGGCAATGTAAACTCCATGCTATTGTTCACTCATTCTGAAATGAATCAGATCAATGTATGGTTGACTACTGTTTAAAAGGGGCAAAAGTGAGACAAACAAAGAAAATGAGAGAGGAAAAGCTTTCTCAGTGGGCTGTCTGTCGCCACTCAACACAGTCTTGCTCTAGCTTTAATTACAGGATCCACAGCAAAAACAAAAACAGACATAATTTATCATCCTCATATCAATACCTCCACACAACACAGTACGGAAATGAAGACGCCTTATTCATTTTCTTCTCCTCCTCTCCTTCCCTCTCTCAACCCCCAGCAAATCCATCTGCACAACTAGACTACCCCTCTTTCTCATCCTTAACGCTCTCCGTCTCACTATGATGGAATATTTAATGTGTTTTCAGTTCAATCAGGTTAGCAGAGCGAGGCGGGAGGGGCCACGGATAGCCAATGGGTCCAAACAGTGAGAAGGACGAGTCCATCTGGCATCCTAAACAACATCACAACTCCTGTGAGAAAGCACACTGTGAGGAGAGGCACAAGATGGTCATGCGTGAAACACTGCATAACCTTTTTTTCACTTGAATTCCTGCAATACCTTTGCATTATGGTAAAGAAAGCATCTAGAGTGCATTGCGCTTGCTGGATGAGAGTTGTGCAGTGAGCTGCCTCCATCCTTAGAGCTTTACGGATTTAGTCACTGCTGTATAGGGTGGAGCACTGCCGCTTTTCAGCACCTCCCAAAGCTTTGTGTGATGTGATCTTAAGTTAGAGCTGCTCACGAGCTCACAGGTGCAAGCAAAACAAATATCTTCAATGCTTTGTTAAATCCTAATTAGACCAGGGATAATGCAGTACAAATGTGTTTCAACCATTTTCTACAGTGCCCTAATAAAGCTCTGCTGTCCTCTTTGGGTTGAAAACAGCAAAACAGGAAGCTGAACTCGAATCTCAGTCTGTATGTTCTTGATTTCAGCACCATGGACAGCGTCTTTCTCAATTAACCTGATGTACAATGCTAACCAAATGTGAGACTGAATTCTTATGATAAAACTAAAGTCTCTAAGAAAATAAAGTTTCAAAATGGATCAAAAATTGATTTTTTAAATTTTTTTTTAGATTACTAACTATATTTGTATAAGATATTCATATGCATTTATGATATATTAAGAGCTGAACATACTCATTTTTAGTTACATGTGCTCAATTCTAATAACTAAAGTCAGCATATTCATCAACATCATGTTCATTCTCCTTTACATGAATGTACACACAAAGGTTATCAATTATTATTATTATTTTATATACATAAATTCAAACTTTTTCATCTTTAATTTATTCACTTTATTTTACTATAGGACACCGATGAGGAAAACGCTGTGTATGTAATATTAGCATCCCTTTCTTCAGATACTGGTACTATAAGACAAAATGTTCAAATACATTTCTCATTTGAACACTGTATAATAACTTAAATCAAACAACAACCGAATAAACAGAACTAAACGCGCAACTATCAATTACCAACAACAAATATTTACAATCCTTATAAGCTCCCATTCATGTCCAGGCCTCTGTTATTAAATATTCAGGTGTAAAAGCCAATGGCCACTCCCCCCCCCCCAAACACCATATGCAAATTAGTAGACAGGACCGCGGATGATATAACTCAGACTGACTTCAACTAGTCTACTTGACAAAACACATGGGTAGCCTATATCTGAAACCTCCCTATGATTGGTGTCTAAAATAATACGCATATTTAAAATTGATAAGAAAGAATGAAAGTTTAAACCATTTACTTCAATTTTCTCTCTGCATCATCAACAACGAGAACAGTCTCGCCTCCGTTAGGAAACTGCTAACCAACCTCGACCGTGAGCAAACTACCCTGCGTAAACCTACTCAGATACCCAAGCTCGCGCAACCCTTCAGGAACGCGCATTAACGAGTTAAGAAACAGGTTTAAGCTCGTGCCAAGCCAAAGCAATTGTGATTCTTCCTGACAGACTGTTTTCAGCGGGACAGACTGTCTGTTTGCGACGCGTCAAACTAGAACGCGTTTTAAACGATGCGTCGCGTTCCCGTCGCGAAGTGTACGGCAGTATGAAATTATCGTTTTAGGGACAGTTCTGAATATATGACCAAACCGATTCAATATGTGCAATATGTACCAGGAATAAAGCACATAACACATTTCACGTCCGTGACAGACATTTGGAGATGCGCGGTGCGTATAGATGCGGCAGTTAAAGTATGAATAATAAATAAACAACAACGAATTCAACAAATATAACTTTTTTAAATTAATTTCCGTGACTTACCCTCAACAATTAAAGTCTTCATGTTTTACGAATAATTCCAGTAAATGAGTAATCCCAGAAAGAGGTCACCTTTGGTCTGGAGAAGATGGTGTTTTGCTCGCTGTGGTAAATTTTAATAATTTGCAAACCTCACGGAAGATGAACCACCATCATCCCTGCCGTTCAAACTTTACCCGACGGTCGCCTTACAGGCGCGGGACGGAGAGCAGCGTCTCCCGGTGGTTCCTCTCTCAGTCATTTGGGCAGAGGCACAATCACTGTAACATCCAAACTCAAAGATCTGCTGCTCACTGCCGACTGCCGAGAGCGGACGAAAGTCACACTGGAAGGGGGAGAAACTACTGGCGGGATGAATCCAAATCGGCTGTACGCCACATTTCCGGTGAAAGCAGAAGTATTCCAACGATCCGAGAGGGTGTCCGTGCAGCCGCGCGAGAGGAACGGAGAGAGGCAGTGGCGCCGCGCGCGTAAGAGAGAGTGATGTGTGTGTGAGTGTGTGTGTGCAGAGAGAGAGAGAGAGGGTTGGTGGGGCGGCTTAGAGATAAATCAACACAAATGATGTAAGATTTCAGTGCAAACAATGGAAAAGTCCCCAGTTTGTGTCAACCGTTAAATAAATAAATAAAAATCACGAGATGTTCATCAAGGATAATCATCTTTTTTTATTACTGTGTATGCCAGCATTAAAATGTCTAAATTTATCTTAAAATGGTACAATGCAGTCATTCATTATTTAGGTTATGCAGAATGTTTAGAAAGTATTTCAGAATTAATGAAAATCAGATCTTGGGATTCTATTGTTTTCTTTATATCTATGGATCTTTTGTTGTTGTTTTTTGTTATTCATTTAGTTTTGTTGTTTTCAGTACATTTTAAAGTACTTGACTTCTCTTAAACTGTAATTTCACAATACTGTACCCTGATAATCATAAAAATAAAGCCTTAATTGAACTGAATATAAACAAATAAACAAATGACAGAAAGGGAAAAGGTACTGTGGGGCTGCTTAGAGAAAAATAGAGACAGAGAGAGAGATTAATGTTTTATAGCACAGGAGCAGGAATAGAGCACTAATGAATCTTTTATAGATTTCAGACACTTTGACGTGCAGAGAATCCATTTGTATAAAACTAAGGCATTCCTGCATATAAATACACACAGAATTATAAAAACAGAGGCCTGAGGACATGTAAACTTTTAGAAATTGCCGCTGCATTCATGTGACCTACACATCTTTGACCGACGCCATACAATCTCCATAATATAACAGGTATAGAAATAAAAAACAAATACCAACAAATTCCCTTTCCTTCAATTGACACACTGCTGCTCCATGAAGCAACTGTCTCTGTTGGAAAAATGTAGAGGCAGGATAATCATTTCTGTGATACATGAGATGTTCAAACGAGAAAGTTGACATTCGGGTTTGATGACTTTGAAGGCTTTTCATGTTACAATTACAAAAAGATCCAACCATATCCATCTGTTTTCTCACCTCACAGACTAATGATGTGAATTATCCACCGATTAGACATGAAATCATAAAATTCAACATGTTAGAGGTGCAAAACAATGAATTGCTTAAGATTCATCCAAAATATTCTCTTGTGCATTTCTCCTTGGGTAAAGAACTGCAAAGCATTGTAAACATATAGCTTATTTAAAGCATTTTAATATATATAACAAGACTACAAGATTTAGAAAAGAAAACTAAATGAATGATAATAAACATTGGAATCTTAATAATTAAAAGAGGGGTTCAGACTTGCACAATGTTTCCTTTTGGGTTCCCCAAGATGAGAGCGGGTATTTCTGAGTAGTTCTTTCATTTCAGGTGAACTTTAACAGTGCACAAAGCATTGCATTCAGTTGGCAGTTGTTTAACATCTGCATGCATTCATTTATATGTGGCTCCCATCATGCAATATTGCAGCATCCAACTAATTTTATCTATATTCATGAGGATTCTCCCAAGGTGTTTGTGCTGCATTTGAGATAGTGCTTTAATACTGAGCAATAATTGAGCCTGTGGCTACCAACCACAATTAATGCTGGAGTGTAATATGGAGTCACAAAACGTGGACACAATATAATATGTCAACTTGAACAGTAGATGAAATTAGCATGTTAATTCACACAAAGAAAATAGTTTTCAGGGATAATTTTTTGGGCAGAAGACGCCCCCCTGTGACCACAACAGATGGAGAAGTCAGTTTTTCGCTACACTGAAAATGATTTGTTGGTGAAACAAATTTCACTCAGAAATTGATAGTAGACATAACTAACAATTACAAAGAAACCGCAATTTTGAAGTAGAAAAAAATTAAAATAAACAATTATTAAAACATTTACAAAATAGCATACAACAATATGAAACTACTTTAAGAACTTGTATAAAACTGCAGCATGTAAGGTGTCTGAGACAACTTGCCCCAGTTTCATATTTATGAAAAATATTTAAATATTTATATACCTTGTCCTGAGAACAAAGAAAAAAGTTCAAACTCTTCTACGGTCATCCTTCATTATTTATTGACTCTTGCATGACTGTATGCCATTATGGCTTTGTTATATTCACTAATGTACTAACTAGAAAAATGATCATAATATTGACATTTTAAATTGCGACAGAAAAAAAAAAAGTTTTGAATTAAGTGATGATTATAATTAAGAAAACTTCCTGCTGTGACAACTAGCCAGGTCTCCAATTGAGAGAATAATTGGTAGCACCTTATTTTACAGTCCTGCTCCCCATGTACATAGTATGTACTTATTGAAGTGCATACCCCTAAACCCCATGTAGTTATCTTATATTACCAGTACTTTCTTAGGTATGTACACTTTAAGTACACTATACACTAAGTACACTGTAAAATAGAGTGCAACCGAATAATTGAACCCTCATACAGCAGAAAGGATTTCGAAAAGAGCATCAAATATGCACTTCTTTCTAAATTACTTATTAAAGATTGTTTTAAATGCAAACATAAATTATGAGGGCCACGATTTTAAACTAATCCCTTCTCAAGTCTTGAAGAGTTGAGGTGATAGAGCAGTTTTAAGAAGACAGAGAGAGCTTTCACGCTGGGAGCTGCTTTTAACTATTTCCATCACCCATGTCCAGAGCTTCCTGCTGGCTGTTAGTTTTATGTCAAATCACGAATCAAATTGTGTTAGTTAGAGATCTGCCTGCGTACTGACATGTGAAGGAATCAGGGTTGGTCAATATTTGCTCTGTGAATCATGTGGTTCGAGTGCATCTGAAGCTCACATGCTGCTTTTGTGAAAAGAAAAGAAAAATCTGCAATTTTAAATCATATCACATGACACATACAATATAAAAAAAATCTAATAAATTACACAAGCCTAAAGAGCATGTAGTTCACATTTCTTTTTGAGCAGTATGGACACACAGACAGACAAGCAGACAATACAGATGACAGAACAGAAAAAGGACAGACAGAGACAGAATGACAGAACAATTAAAATAATTATACAACAATAGAACAACATACAGACCGACAGATAGAATGAGAGACAAAAAGAATGATAGAGTGATAGAAAGACTGACAGAATGATAGAACAGCTTACATACAGACAGACAAAATGATAGAATGAGTGACAGAAAGAATGACAGAACAACAGCCAGAGAAGATAGAATGATAGAATGACAGAGAGAATAACAGAACAACAGACAGACAGAATTGTAAAATCACAGACCAACAGGCAGAATGATAGAACGACAGACAGAGAAGACATAATGATAGAATAATAGAACAATGGACAGACAGACAGAATGAATGACAGAACGACAGACAGAGAAGATAGATTGATAGAACGACAGACAGAATGATAGAATGACAGAGACAGAATAATAGAACAACGGACAGGCAGACATAATGATTGTCAGAACAACAGACAGAGAAGATAGAATGATAAAACGACAGACAGACAGAAAGACAGAATGATAGAATGACAGAGACAGAATGATAGAACAACGTACAGACAGAAAATTGGAACAACAGACTGAAAGAATGACAGACAACAGACAGAGAAAATAGAAAGACAGACAGAAAGAATGACAGAACAACAGACATACAGACAGAATGACAGAACAACAGACATACAGACAGAATGACAGAACAACAGACATACAGACAGAATGACAGAACAACAGACATACAGACAGAATGACAGAACAACATACAGGCAGACAGAATGACAGAATAATAAAACAACATACAGACAGAAAAATAAAACAACAGACAGAATGACAGAACATACAGACAAAATGACAGAACATACAGACAGAATGACAGAACAACATACAGGCAGACAGAATGATAGAACAACGTACAGACAGAAAATTAGAACAACAGACTGAAAGAATGACAGAACAACAGACAGAGAAAATAGAAAGACAGACAGAAAGAATGACAGAACAACAGACATACAGACAGAATGACAGAACAACAGACAAAAAGACAGAATGACAGAACAACAGAGACAGATACAGACAGAATGACAGAACAACATACAGGCAGACAGAATGACAGAATAATAAAACAACATACAGACAGAAAAATAAAACAACAGACAGAATGACAGAACATACAGACAAAATGACAGAACATACAGACAGAATGACAGAACAACATACAGGCAGACAGAATGATAGAACAACGTACAGACAGAAAATTAGAACAACAGACTGAAAGAATGACAGAACAACAGACAGAGAAAATAGAAAGACAGACAGAAAGAATGACAGAACAACAGACATACAGACAGAATGACAGAACAACAGACAGAAAGACAGAATGACAGAACAACAGAGACAGATACAGACAGAATGACAGAACAACATACAGGCAGACAGAATGACAGAATAATAAAACAACATACAGACAGAAAAATAAAACAACAGACATAATGACAGAACATACAGACAAAATGACAGAACATACAGACAGAATGACAGAACAACATACAGGCAGACAGAATGATAGAACAACGTACAGACAGAAAATTAGAACAACAGACTGAATGACAGAACAACAGACAGAGAAAATAGAAAGACAGACAGAAAGAATGACAGAACAACAGACATACAGACAGAATGACAGAACAACAGACAAAAAGACAGAATGATAGAATGACAGAGACAGAATGATAAACAACATACAGGCAGACAGAAGGACAGAATAATAAAACAACATACAGACAGAAAAATAAAACAACAGACAGAATGACAGAACAACAGACAGTGAAGACAATGATAGAATGATACAACAACAGACACACAGAATGATAGACAGAAAGAAAAATATAGCAAAATACAAAAAGAATGGCAGAGCAACAGAGCAACAGACATTGAAGACATAATGATAGAATAATAGAAAAACAGGCAGACAGAATTATAAAATGACAGACAGACAGACAGACAGACAGACAGACAGAAGGACAGAGACAGAATCATAGAATAACAGACAGACAGAATGATAGAAAGAACAACAGACAGAAAGAATGAACAATAGACAGAATAACAGACAGACAGAATGACAGACAGAACGAGAGACAGACAGATAGATGAATGGAAGAATGATAGAACAAAAGACACAGACAGAATGATAAAATAACAACTGACAGACAGACAGTCAGAATGACAGACAGGCAGATGGACTGATAGAAGGATAGACTGATAAGACAGGCAGATTGTGTTTTATTGTTCTTTTTGTTGGCCATGCAGGCTGCTGTCAATAATACCTCTGATTCTGTCATGCTGACTCTGACATATTTTAAGTGGGCCATTCTTTAAAAAGCTCTTACAGCAACACACACTCATGCGACAGGAAACGCCGGACCAATCGTGAGCGTTTCTGCAATAATTACAGGCTCCGTTCCTTCACCACAATCCCGTTCATTAACAAGCATTTCCACACAATCAGATGAGATGATTCCTTCCCCCATCATTTCCTCCATCCCATCCCCCGCTGTCATGGCTTACTGTGCGCTGTGACCTCTGCTCTAAGTCCATGCCCAGATATACATCTTCCTGCACGGTGACACCGTTAACGTTAAAAGCCTGTGACAGCTCATTCTCCTCAGTGGCCTAGAAAGACAATATCCATGATGGAACCGCCCCGTGTCGCTGTCCAAAACTCATTAACACATTGGAATAAAGACAATGTAGACTTGTTCACATTAAATTGAAATTACACTGCCCTGGTCTTCCACTCTCTCCTTTTAATTGTGTCTTTTTAATTCGATTTTCAATTGCTGCTGTATAAATTAGCTTACCTTGAGAAAAATGACCTGCCTTCGTCCACTGCATGCTTCAAAAGTTCTTTATAATGAACTAAGTATCAAACAGATTGGACCCTTTGTATTCTTCATATATGCACTATATACTCCAGGGACCGACTGCATCAACTGTGTGTAAATTACAACTTAACTTAGTTGTGAAATGAAGTTACAACTTATGCACTACTAAATATTAAAATTTGTTAAACTATTAACTAAATATTTACGTAGGCCTCCAACCAGGAGCAATGGTTGGAATAAAACAGCAGATTGATTGATTTCCATCAATAAGCTCATGTTTCACTTGACGGACTTCAAACCTTCAGACATATACGGTGCTATTGACTTTTACTCTCATTTGCATTTTAAGAGAGAGAACATTATGGGAATAAATGACTTGTTAGGGGCTTTTCAACATGAACCCGATCTAAACAGCCTAAAAAGTCTAAAAAGTCAAAAGATTCAGGGTCTGGGTAGCTGACATCCTTGATGTTGATAAATATGAAGCATTCATTTTATTTTTCTATGCATGTTTAAGGAAATTGTGTATTTCGGGTGCTGTAACTGATGGTGACTTTTTCCTTTAAGTTTATTCCCATGTTTAATCACCCTTTTGCCTTTACTAGGTCATTTTAAATGGTCCCGCTGTGTGACAAATTCATTTTTTATAAGCTCCAGTATTCCATAATCCGTAGAGTCTCTCAATTAATATATATAATAATTATAAAAGAATTAGCAAAATGCTCTTTAAATTACTTTGAGAGGAAGTACAGCATGTCACACTGCAGAACATTTCAACTTCCCAAAAGTATTTCATGCCAACTATCCATTCATAATGCATTATAATGTCTTCCAGCGCACCTTATAATCAATTCAGTATTCTCGTAATTATAACCACAGCAGTCATGGCTATTTTTAGATGTGATATTTTTCAAAATGCTTTTTTTTTGCATTGTGTTATACTGTAACACCTTTCAAGGTGTAAACATGAATAGTAAAGTATATTCTATGTAAGGCATAATGTATTATAACTGTGGTTGCAATGAAAAAAAAAAAATGATGCAAGATAAGACCAGTTTATGAAGAACTCAAGTCTTGAATAAGAGTAACTTTAAAATACTTTTAATAAAGTTTACCTTCAGCCCTTTTAGGGAAAATGTATGGTTTTATGCAAACATTTTGTGCGGTTTCCACTTAAAACCAAGGCCAAAAATATTTGTCATCTGGGCAAGAAAAATAAAAATAATTCTACATATTTTCTAAAATAAATTAATCTTAGCTATTCATATATTTTTAATGGAAAACAAGACTGTAAGAGAATAGTTTTGCAGTGTAAAGACCATATAGGCTTCAAGACAAGCTGTATAGTATTATTTTGTAATCTGACTAAGAGCATAAATGTTAATTAAATATGCCAAACACACTCTTGAGCGTGATCTCAATAATTCTTCCTCATAGCGGTTTAAGCGTGTTCAGACCCACCGCAGACAGGAGAGGGATTATGCCTTTTTGAAAGAGGCCTGTCGAGTGAAAGCGGTAATTAAGTTCCAAACCTTCATTGATCTTCTTCTCTTTCTCTCCTCCTCCTCCTCTTCAATGCTAAATAAATAATGTAGCTCCACCGAGCTAGTATTAATTGGACTTCTCTTACGAGTCTGTGGGGCTTGGGTTGACCTTTGGAGGAATCCGTACGGATCAGTCCCATGGAGTTCGCTGAGATACATACCCCAGGCAATTAAGCGGGAAGAGGATTTGACGGGGATTCTGCAAGGGGTCCAGAGAGATTTCTGCACTGCTGGTCAGTAAGCACATTCTATATTTGACTCATAAATAGGCTGCCATATTGTGTCAAGACATGAGTGTATACTTAACCTTCAGTATTGCTTGTTCTCGCCGTTCAGATGTCAGGATCTTCATTTGTTTTGTTCATCCAATCACCATCCACAATTAAAGAGAACATAATCTACACTCCACTTAATTCTGTTCCCCAAAATCCAGGTCAAGGTTTCTTACAGCAAAACTGGTCATAATTAGTTTTACATGATCATTTTCCAAACTCTTTCTGACCCTGATAATTAAATAGGCTCTCTTGTCCAATGAACCTGTAAGATTATTATTATTATTTTTTGAAGTTATGTAAATTACCTCTTATATGATCGTCTGATATTCTGCATTTGGCATGCATGGGGTGTAGCCAAGAAGTCAAAAGTAGCCATCAGTTCTCACAAAATGCATTTATTTTTATTTTATTTATTTATATGGCACCTTTCAAAATAAAGTGCTTTACAATAAGAAGATATATTACAAAACAATTTTAAAAAATTTGAAATGCAACAACATCTGCACATATTTATTTTTGTTATAGTAGACAATTTTAAAAGTAATCTTTTTAATATGGTGGGAAAATCACCATGTACATAATTTCTTCTGAGGTTTGGACTTGAATGTAGTTTGAATAGTTTTTATATTCTCATAATACACTTTTTATTGTTTTTTAACATTAATAACCAAATACATGAAATATATGGACAAATGTTCTTTTTCATTTATTCATATTGGTAATGACTTATTTTGTTTCACTTTTTTGCACTCTTGTTAGACCTTGCAGAAATGCAAATCTCATTAAAAATAAAGTCTAAAATGAAGAGAAAAATAAATATTAATAAATAACTCTGTTTAAGACTGGTTAAGACTGTAACTAAACTAAACTAAAACTAAAAACTAACAAACTAAAAAAAAAAAAAAAAAGTTACCAAAGTTCAGCTTGATGTACAAAAATATCTTAAACTAAAATGGTAAATAAATAAGTAAATATATAAATAAATACAACATACACATATTTATTAGAAATGGCAAAAACTTAAAAACAAATTCTAAATATTATTAAAAACTATAATAGTATCTCAAAGATAATAAAAACACTGGCATGAACATGTATAAATAGCTGTAACACCGCTGTCACACCCACTCTCCGTTCATCACTGGCTGCTTAGAGATTAATGGAGGCATCTTAATGGACACTTTAAAGAGGTTATCCTCTGGCAGGTCCATCTTCCTCTGCTGTGAGTTAGACACTGAATCGCTCTGTGGGTAAAACAGTGGAGCATCTCTCTGAGCCCTATGCTGACTGTTGGTGTCAGTTATCTTTGTTTTTTGGAGTTCTACTATCAGTGGGGTTTAGATTACATGAGCGCAGGGGTACAATGCCTGCAGTCATGCAGTTTAAGTCATTTCCGGGGTAGGTAGCCCCAGATGAGAAAATCCTGGCTTATATTTATCCTGGGACACTCAGCTGACCAATATCTTTGTACCCTAGAGTAAGACACCAAATGAAAGCAAAGAGTAAAAATAAATTTTCTGAAACTTTTAAAGTAAATCTGGGTGGAACTCACAAAAATTAGCTAAGGTCACATTTCATCCTAAAACAAAAAGAAAAGAAATAATGAAGAAAAAAAAAAAATATTAGAAATTGTATTTTTCTTAGACAAAATAATTATTTTTAGGAATATTGTGAGTGTCAGTTGTGCTGTCAATACAACTCCCATTCTCATTATCATAATGCATTCAAACATTATTTTTTTTTTAATAAGAGTGCCATGAGAAACGTCTCTAGGTTACCTATGTAACCCTAGTTCCCTATCTGTCGGTCACTACGAGTTATGTCGTGACGACATTAGGGGATTTACTTGAGAGCCCCGACTGCCTCTGATAAGAGAAAACGCCAATGAAATTTGGCTAGTGGATTTTGCATACCTGAGCCACTCCCCGTGCATACGGGTATAAAAGGGCGACAGGTGCATCCACTCATCAGATTTTTGCTTCGGAGCCGAGTGGATGAGAAATCTTCAAAGCAGATCAGATCTCCACAAAGCCGTCTGCCTCGAAGTTTGTTCCTGGGTGGCGTTACGGTGCAGACAGCGGTGTCCCTGCAGCAGCGATTCCCCTGGGCACTTCACCTGAAAGAGCAAATTTCTAAAACACTGGGCGGTTCGCGTCTTTTTAAAGATGCCGTTCCGTCCGTGTTCTCTTGGTTGCGGTCGCTTCCTGTCCTCGGATGACGGTCACGAGCGTTGTCTTCAGTGTCTGGGCATCCAGCACGCTGAAGATGCGTTTGTGGATGAGTCATGCGCCTGTTGTGGGCGTATGAACATGGCAACGCTGCGTTCTCGCCTTTCCTTTCTGAAAGGATTGGCACCCTCTGCCGCCACCCGTCCCGGTCTCTCTGGCTCGAGCAGAGGACCGCCGGCTGGCGCTCTGGGAGATCTGAGGGTGACGGTAAGAGCTTCTCCGCCGGGCACGCCCCCGCGGACCTCTTACTCCTCCCGCAGCGCTTGTTCCGTCCGGTTCCCGAGTGATTTCGCTGGTTCGCCTCACGGGGCCGCCAGCATTTCATTCGGTGCGCCGCCCGAGGATCAGATGTCGATCGCGGCATCGGGGGATGGGCTTTCGTCCTCTGAGGATGAACGATCGGCGGGGCTGCCCCCCTCGGGTGTTGTCGCCACTGCCGATCCGGACCCAGAGCTGACGGCCATGCTTGCCCGGGCAGCCGTGAGTATCGGGCTGGAGGTCAACAGACCGCCCAGTCCCGAGCCCTCGCGGCTGGATGATTGGTTCATCGGCGCAAAACGCGACCAGCGGCCGCACTTTGCCCCGGTGCCTTTCTTCCCGGAGGTGCATGAGGAGCTGACGAAGTCGTGGACGGCCCCTTTCTCGGCCAGAAACCGCTCGTCTCCCTCCTCCGTCCTCACTACCCTCGATGGCGGGGCGGCCAGGGGGTACGTGGATATTCCCCAGGTGGAGAGAGCGGTTGCGGTGCACCTGTGCCCGCAAAACGCCGCCACCTGGAGGAATCGTCCGCGTCTCCCGTCCAAAGCCTGTAAGCTGACGGCCGCACTCGCCGCCAAGGCCTACAGCGCTGCGGGCCAGGCCGCCTCTGCCCTGCATGCCATGGCCATCCTGCAAGTTCACCAGGCCAAGGCACTAAAACAAATGCACGAGGGTAGTCCCGACCCGGGGTTGATGCAGGAGCTGCGCACGGCGACTGACTTCGCTCTCCGGGCGACGAAAGTCACGGCGCGGTCCCTCGGGAAGGCGATGTCCACGTTAGTGGTCCAAGAGCGCCATCTCTGGCTCAATCTGGCCGAGATGAAGGACGTCGACAAAGTACGCTTTCTCGACGCCTCCATCTCCCAGACAGGGCTATTTGGCGACACTGTCGAGGGTTTTGCCCAGCAATTCTCGGCAGTACAAAAGCAGACGGAGGCAATTCAGCACATCCTCCCTAAACGGCGGGATGCTCCAGCTGCCACCGCTGGCCCAAGGGCCAGGCCCCAGTCTGCTGGTCGCCGTGGGCGCCCTCCTGCGTCCTCCAGAGCTGCTCCGCCCCGTGCTGAGTCGTCACCTAGGCCGGTGCGTGGAGCCTCTCGCAGGAGTGCGGCGCCCCCTGCGCCTCAGCCGGCCGCCAAGTCCTCCAGGAAGACGACAAAGCGGCCCTGACGCGCACAACCCGGAGATGGAGGAATTTGCTCTTTCCCAGGAGACGACGAGGCTAGCGTCGCTCCTTCCCCCGGAGGAGGGCCGGGTGGAGAATCCTGTGTTTTCTTTTCTTTCTGTTCCGCCACTGGCTCAAGGGCCAGTGGTACCCACATTGTCAAAGAAAGAGCAATTTCCCTTCCCTCCGGGTTCCCAGGTCTGCGGGCTGACAGTGTGCGACGCAATGCCTCCTCACTCTCACCCGAGACCCATATTGCCAGTGGCCAAGAGAGTGCGGTCTGGGGACGCGATGCCTCCCCGCGCACCTCTAGCCAGTCCCCCCGGGGACTTAGGGAGTTTTGTGGGGATGAGTCAGAACGCACTGCCTTCTGTTCCATCCAACCTTACTCCCCCTCGCTGCACCACTGCGGGCACGTCGATTGGGCCTTTGGTGCCGCTTGCACGGTATCTGGGGGCGTGGCTTGCGCTACCCAGCCCGTCTCGCTGGCTCATTCGCACAGTTCGACTCGGCTATGCGATTCAGTTCGCCAGGCGGCCGCCCAGGTTCAGCGGCATCCTCGAGACTTCGGTGGCAGTCCGAGATGCACCTGTCCTGCGCGAGGAGATTGCTGTCCTTCTGGCAAAGGGTGCAATCGAGCCGGTCCCTCCAGCCGAGATGAGGCAGGGGTTTTACAGCCCCTACTTCATCGTGCCCAAGAAAGGCGGTGGCCTTCGGCCAATCCTGGACCTGCGAGTCTTGAATCGGGCCCTACACAAGCTCCCGTTCAAGATGTTGACGCAGATGAGTTCACTCCGTGGATTGGTTTGCAGCGATCGACCTGAAGGACGCTTACTCTCATGTCTCGATTCGCCCTCGACACAGGCCGTTCCTACGGTTTGCGTTCGAGGGGTGGGCATGGCAGTACAGGGTCCTCCCCTTCGGGCTCTCCCTGTCTCCCCGTGCCTTCACGAAGGTGGCGGAGGGCGCCCTTGCCCCGTTACGGGAAGTGGGCGTCAGGATCCTCAACTATCTCGATGATTGGCTCATCCTGGCCCGATCGCGAGAACAGTTGGGTGGTCACAGGGACCTGGTGCTCCGGCACCTCAGCCAGTTGGGGCTTCGGGTCAACTGGGAAAAGAGCAAGCTCTCCCCCGTGCAGAGAATCTCTTTTCTCGGTGTGGAGTTAGACTCTGTGAGTATGATGGCACGTCTCTCGGACGAGCGTGCCCAATCAGTGCTGAACTGCCTGAGTTCCTTCAGAGGCAGGACAGTGGTTCCGCTGAAACAGTTTCAGCAGCTCCTGGGGCATATGGCATCCGTAGCCGCAGTCACGCCGCTCGGGTTGCTTCATATGAGACCACTTCAGCACTGGTTACACTCACGGGTCCCGAGATGGGCATGGCGCCGCGGGACACGTCGTGTCACCATCACGCTATCGTGTCGCCGCTCTTTCAGCCCCTGGTCGGACCTTGCCTTCCTACGGGCCGGGGTGCCCTTAGGACAAGTGTCCCGGCATGTTGTTGTCACAACAGATGCCTCCAGCATGGGCTGGGGCGCTATATGCAACGGGCAGGCAGCCTCGGGGCTCTGGATGGGGCCTCGACTGCTTTGGCACTTCAACTGCCTAGAGCTGTTGGCAGTGCATCTGGCCTTAAAGCAGTTCCGGCCACTGCTCCTAGGCCAGCACGTGTTGGTCCGCACGGACAACACTGCGGCTGTTTCGTACATCAACCGGCAGGGAGGTCTACGATCACGCCGCATGTCACAGCTCGCCCGCCATCTCCTCCTCTGGAGTCAGTCACAGCTCAAATCGCTGCGCGCCGTCCACATTCCGGGGGAGCTCAATCGTGCAGCCGACGTGCTCTCACGACAGCTCACTTCCCCGGAGAATGGCGACTCCATCCCGAGACGATCCGGCTGATTGGAGTCGATTCGGGGAAGCTCAGGTAGACCTGTTTGCTTCCCGCAAGTCCTCCCACTGCCAGCTGTATTCCCCCTGGCCGAGGCCCCCCCCCGGCACGGACGCACTGGCACACAGCTGGCCTCGGGCTCTGCGCAAGTATGCGTTTCCCCCAGTGAGCCTGATCGCACAGACACTGTGCAAGGTCAGGGAGGACGAGGAGCAGGTCTTGTTGGTTGCGCCATATTGGCCCACCCGGACCTGATTTCCGGAACTCACCCTCCTCGCGACAGCCCCTCCCTGGCGCATCCCTCTGAGGAAGGACCTTCTTTCTCAGGGGCTCGGCACCATACGGCACCCGCGTCCGGCTCTGTGGAACCGCCATGTGCGGCTCCTGGATGGGACGCGGCAGACTTGAGTGGCCTGCCACAGGCTGAAGTGGAGTCTGTTCGCGGACTGGTGTTCTTCTCGGCGGGAGGACCCCCGAAGATGCACGATTGGAGTGGTGCTTTCTTTCCTGCAAGAGAGGTTGGAGCGCGGGCTGTCGCCCTCCACCTTGAAAGTGTACGTGGCTGCTATTGCGGCCCATCACGATGCAGTGGACGGCCGGTCCCTGGGGAAGCACGATCTCATCGTGAGGTTCCTGAGGGGTGCCAGAAGGTTAAATCCTCCTAGGCCACCCCTGATGCCCTCCCGGGATCTCTCTATTGTCCTGGCTGGACTTCAGAGAGGTCCCTTTGAGCCGCTGGACTCAGTCGAGCTGAAATTCCTGTCGGCCAAGACAGCGCTCCTGACCGCGCTCACTTCCATCAAGAGGGTCGGGGACCTTCAAGCATTTTCGGTAAGCGAAGAGTGCCTTGTGTTTGGGCCGGCCTACTCTCACGTTGTCCTGAGACCCCGGCCTGGATACGTGCCTAAGGTTCCCACCACGCCTTTCCGCGATCAGGTGGTGAACCTGCAAGCACTGCCCTCGGAGGAGGCAGACCCAGCCTTGGCGTTGCTGTGTCCCGTAAGAGCGCTGCGCATATACGTGGACCGCACCCGGAGCTTCAGAAGCTCTGAGCAGCTCTTTGTCTGCCACGGAGGTCAGCAGAAAGGGAAGGCTGTCTCCAAGCAGAGGTTGGCCCACTGGATAGTGGATGCCATCGCCTTGGCGTACCAATCCCAAGGCGAGCCGTGCCCCCTCGGGGTGAGGGCTCACTCCACACGGAGTGTTGCCTCCTCCTATGCGCTGGCGCACGGCGCCTCTTTGGCAGACATCTGTAGAGCTGCGGGCTGGGCGACACCGAACACCTTCGCGAGATTTTACAGTCTCCGCGTTGAGCCAGTCTCTTCCCGTGTGTTGGGTAACAGGTAAGTGGCGGGAAGAGTTGGCCGGTGTCACGCTTGCTGCGCCATTCCCCCTTACCCGGGGATACGAGCGCCTATTCTCTCCTCCAGTTAGTTCCCCGAACGGCGAACCCTGGCGGAGTTCCTCCAGCACCCCCGTCAGGCTGGGCGGAGCAGTCTGACGCCAGGCCCAGTACCGGTGTTAGCTTGCCCGGGTCTCCGGTCAGCCCCTGTACTCGGCTAGGTGCCCGTGCGGCCTGATTCCCTTCGGGTGATCCCACACGTGTATTCATCCACGGTACGGTTTCCCTCATGGTAAACCCGTGTCTTCCCTTTGACAGAGCTCTGTCAGGCCCTGCTGGCAGCCTTCCTCCCTTCTCCTAGGTAGGATCTGCCCCAGGGTCCAGGCGTATGTAGCACTGCCCCAGGCTTGGGCCAGTCCATACCAGTGTCTCCACACGTTACCTCCCTTCGGGCAGGGTGTGGCCTCCGTAGCGCCCTTCTCCGGAAGGCTCGCTTCCCCGTCGTTACTGCCGGGCTGTAACAACAAACAGGAAAGACTTGAAGCAATCTTTCATAGAAGGTCGAAATCCCTTCCGATTTCTGGGGAAAGGAACAGCGGCTTGGCTATCTCCAGCAGCAATGTACTCAGTGGTCCCTGCGGGCACCAAGGTTAGCGAATTTGCGCTGGGGCGACGGGAAGGTTGCGACCTTCGCATCGCATTTGTCTGTCACGCACTAGCTTGTCAACATCTGCATGCCACAAGGTCGTGACGGGGTTCAGGTTGTGGCGCTTTCCATAGACCCCTAATGTCGTCACGACATAACTCGTAGTGACCGACAGATAGGGAACGTCTCTGTTACGTACGTAACCCTCGTTCCCTGATGGAGGGAACGGAGACGTTATGTCCCCATGCCACAATCTTGAACCATCGCTGGTTGCCAGGGACACGTTCTCGGCTCCTCAGCGGAAAACCTGATGAGTGGATGCACCTGTCGCCCTTTTATACCCGTATGCACGGGGAGTGGCTCAGGTATGCAAAATCCACTAGCCAAATTTCATTGGCGTTTTCTCTTATCAGAGGCAGTCGGGGCTCTCAAGTAAATCCCCTAATGTCGTCACGACATAACGTCTCCGTTCCCTCCATCAGGGAACGAGGGTTACGTACGTAACCGAGACGTTCCTCGAGGGAATGAGACGCTGCGTCCGAAGACGCTAGGGGAACGCCTTCAGCGTGACCGGCTCTGAATACAAGTGTCCAATGGATGGGCGAGACGTTACGGGCGAGGTGACGTAATGACTAGCTGGTATAAAAGCACGTGCGGTGAAACCGGCTTTCTAGGAATGAAACAAGCGCGGGCAGGGATGCTGGAGGTGTGGCTTCAAGACGCAGCGTCTCGTTCCCTCGAGGAACTAGGGTTACATAGGTAACCTAGAGACGTACCTCTTCAGGAACTCGAGCTGCGTCCGAAGACGCTAGGGGAACAAGATACCCACACTGCCAGACTTCCAAGTCCCTGCCCAGTGTGTATCCCTGCGGAGCACATCTAGGGCGAGAGGACGGAAAAGCCTGGAGTGGCCCACATGTCAAGGCCGTAGAATCTGACAAAGGTCAGGGGTGTAGAACTTCCTGCAGCGTTGCAGATGTCCTGTATAGGGACACATGCGAGAAAGGCCTTGGAGACCGCCACACTCCTCGTGGAGTGAGCCTTGACTCCCATCAGCGAGGGGAGATCAGAGGACTCATAGGCAATGTTACTGTCATCCACAATCCACCGACTGAGGGTCTGCTTGTAAGCAGGAAGAACTCTCTTAGTGGGACCATAGCAAATCAGCAGTTGGTCCGCCCTTCTCCACAGGGCAGCTCTGTGGACTTATGCATCCAGTGCTCGTACTGGACACATACTGTTAAGCTTTTGCTGGTCTGGCTCCCTGAAGGGAGGAGGACTAAAGGCCTGCAGTACGACAGGCTGTGGTGTGACGGAAGGAAATTTTGGGGACGTACCCTGCATGAGGGTACAAGAAGGCTTTGGCCATGCCAGGCGCAAAATCCAAGTGAGTGGGGGCCTGCAGATCCCCAACTCTCTCAGTGATCTCCTCAATAGGCTCGAAGGGAGGTCTACAGAGAGCTTACAACACCACAGCCAGGTCCCAAGGTGGAATACGGGACAGTACTGGAGCCTTAGCCTCAGCGCACCACGGAGGAAACATGTACTGGTGTCTTGGTGTCTGTCCACTGACTGTCCACCAAGAGAGGCGTGGTAGGCCGAAATCGCCCGCCACATAAACCTTCAAGGTGGAGTGGGTTAACCCTGCGGAGAGTCGAGCCTGCAAGAACTCCAGCACTGTACCAACCGGGCAGTTAACTGGGTCAAGCTGGCGGTCTCCGTACTATGAAGTAAAGAGTCTCCACTTCAGGGCGTACAGTTTTCTTGTTGAAGGAGCTCTGGATTGGAGGATGGGCTCAACAACCTCAGCTGAGAGACCAGAAGCTATGAGCTGTGCCCCCTCAAGGGCCACACCCACAGCTTCCACAACTCCAGCCGGGGGTGAACCAGGGTGCCCCCTGCTTGTGAGAGGAGATCCCTCCTGACAGGAATCTCCCATGGAGAGCCGTCGAGGAGAGAAATCAGATCCAAGAACCATATTCGGCCCAGCCAGAACGGGGCTACTAGCAGCAGCCGAACCCCGTCCCGGCACACTCTCTCCAGAACTCCGGGGAGCAGAGCAATCGGGGGAAAGGTGTACAGACGAAACCTCAGCCAAGTCTGTACCATGGAATCCAGCCCCAGTGGAGCCGGATGAGTCAGAGAGTACCAGAGGGGACATTGCGATGTCTCCCTATGCAAAGAGGTCCACCTGAGCCTGGCCAAATACTCTCCAAATATGCTTCACTACATCGGCTTGAAGCATCCATTCCCCGGGCCTCAGCCCCTGCCTCGACAGGATGTCTGCTCCCACATTGAGATGCTCTCGGCGAGAGGAGTTTGCCCTGGGACCACACAAGGATCTGGTGTGCCAGCCTGTATAGGGGGCACGACCGCAGACTTCCTTGGTGGTTAATGTAAGAGACCACCTCTGTGTTGTCGGTTCGCACCAATACATGGTGATCTCTTAGGTCTGTGAGAAAGTGTTTCAGAGCCTGAAACACAGCCAGCATCTCCAGCCAATTGATGTGCCACGTGAGATGGCGACCACTCCACAGACTGCAGGCAGGGTGGCCACTCATGACCGCTCCCCAACCGGTGAGGGAGACATCCGTCGCTACGTTACATGGCGACACAGAGCTCCCAACACCGGGCCCTGAGACACCCGAGGCATCGCTCTGTAACCGCGCTCACTCGTCCCCGCTACATTACTGTAGTAATCAGACGAGGGAACGAAGAGGCGGGCCGAAAAAGGTCTAGCCCACGACCTCGACACCTCGGTGTGGAGGTCAGGGAAGAACGGTAGGCTCCGATGTGGAGTTGGGGTTTTAAACCGCAGAAAGCATTCGTCCAGCTTGCCTTTCTGCGGTTCAACCTGACACTTGGCCAGCCAATCGATGTTTAATTTGGCCACAGCACGAGTGACCACCTCCACAAGCTCCTCATATTGAGGGAAAAACATTCTCGACATCCTTGGAGGAAGAGAGGAGAAGCGCCGAGCCTGCTGCCCGAGGGGAAGTATCCGCATGGCGGGCTTCCGATCTTGGGGCGCGGTCACCGGATCTGATGAGTGAGGACGGAGATAGAGACTCGCTCATCTCCGATCCCTCCATCAGATCCAGCTGAGAACCCCATGAGCGCCTACGCCGCTCCGCCTCTGCGGCAGCGGGTCCAGCACCGCGGGGAACGCTGGTGAAAGACCCCTCCAAAAAGAGAGCCTTTCGGGGGTGAAGCGTACGCAGCGGGAGAGCCAACTCTGCATGCTTTGCTCCCAAACAAACCACACACAAGCTATGTTTATCACCTGCAGACATGTAGCATTTGCAGGGAGGAACACACAGCTTGTATTGTGATCTGCTCTCGCCCTTGATGTGCTTAGCCTTATTCTGGCTCTTTGACATGATTTAATGCAAAGGACAGACAACACCAAATAAGACAAACGGTTCAAACACAGAGCGCTAGCTGAATGACAGAAAGCTGACGCCGGTTTCACCGCACATGCTTTTATACCAGCTGGTTATTACGTCACCTCGTCCGTGACGTCTCGCCCATCCATTGGACATATTACACTTGTATTCAGAGCCGGTCACGCTGAAGGCATTCTCCTAGCGTCTTCAGATGCAGCATGAGTTCCTGAAGAGGAACTAATGTGAATGATTATTGAGAATTATGAAAATTCTCAAAAGTTGAACTCGAATGAATGAATGAATGGAATAAATAAATCATGTTTGAATTCATATATGTACAGCCATCAAAGACCATCAAGCCTCTTTGCAATATATATATATATATACACATACACACACACACACACACACACACATATATCTATCAAATAATAATAGTAAAAAGAATAATAAAATAAAAGCATGTTTGAAGGCATTATGGTAAAGATAATGTGGGTAATTTGAAGATGCAATGTCAACTTTATATGTATATACTGTATATATATATATATATATATATATATATATATATATAAATCATAGTGCCTTCAAACATCTTTTTTGTTTTATTTTAGTCCTACTTTTAAGCATTTTCATTATTTGCAGTGGTGACTTGCATTAGTTTCTGATTACTATAATAGGATATAGAGTATAAATAAATATACCTCAATGTAAATTTATAGTTGAATATATTATTTTTTATGATGATGGTGATGTCAGCAGATAGACACAGGACACAGAGGTAAGTGCAATACAATCAACAGGTTTATTGAGTAGTAGCATAGGGGAATGAGATGAGCAGAATGTCCAGGTAAGCAGGCGGGGAATGGAAATGTCTCTAAGGGTTTATCTGAGTGTGAATGTCCTTTTTCCTTTTCCAGGGGATCCGGAGGTAACAGTGGAGCGTGGAGACGGTGGAGAACTGGAGCACAGGGATAGGAACACTGGAGCAACTGGTAAGTAGACAAAAAGTAAGTGAGTCAGATTAGTCAACATGGAAAGTTTGAGACCAGACAGTGAGTGAATGGGAGGAGTGCAGGGATATAGTGCTGCTGATTAGTGCTGACAGGTGGCGGTGATTAGAAATCAGGGGATTGGGATCTGGTGAGTGTCGTTGATGGAGACCGCGGTGACTGTGGTTACTCTCTGACAGGTGATTGTATTTATCATTAGAAATAATAATAGTTTTATATTTTTATGCAATGTAAAATACATTTGTATTTTTTTACACAAAGCCTCTAGAAAATAGTCCCAAAATAAGCTTTTCCTTATATAATAATGTTATCTCTTATTTATTGCTTTTGGGGTGAAATATTAATTGAACATGATCTTAACAGGTTAGTTAGATTAAGTAATTTAATCATTTAATAAAGTAATATTTAAAAGTCTTCTCTTTTTTGAAAAGACTCATGATGATGGAGCCATGAGATTTTACAGTGAGCCGGGCTACTCAGCCTGATGCTGCAGAAAAATAAAAGTTTCACATTCTCAATACGTTTTCTTTGTATTTATTATGTCTTGCGATATTGCTATCAGTAAAATATGATAAAAGCTGATTAATAGAGGCTATATGGTTGTATTTTATAATGTTCCCTTCATCTAATTTAATCAGTTCGCTGCATTTGCACACTCACTACACCCTCCGTCTTCTTTATATGACTGCATCACGCAATGAGTCTATTGTCTTGAAGACTTCAATTACTTCTGGTACAGGCGGAATTGGTACATCTCTCTGGACATTAAACTTTATTGAATTTGCATTGTTGAGCTGCTGCTGAGAAGGATATTCAGATATTATTTCGATTTGACACTTGACATTACGCTCACATTTTCACTCAGCCATTTGCCTGTTATAAGAGGCTTAGTACAGATTGCTGTCTCCATGTAAACACACATGCTGTGTTCTTCAGCTCTCTGCCTGTTTTTCTCAGATGTAATCATACAATCCTTAAGCAATCCCCGGTGACCTCACAGCAACGTCTTATGTAAAGAAAGGCAAGAGCAAGACCCAACATCATTTTCATAGAATTAGATGGGTTTTAACATGTAAGAATTTCACTTTTTAAGTTTCCTGATGTAATCTAAACATCCGCTTAGCACCCCAATTACTGTATATATTCATACACGCTTTGTATTACATGCTAAGAAGCTTTTTAAAGAAGGCTTTAGTGCTGGAATATGGAGCTAGAAAACAAAAGAGTTATATAACAATCAGTAACAGCACAGCACATGTCGGAAGTACTGTTGTGTGTAAATATGATTTTTGCTGCAGTACATTATGTTCTTGAAAAGCCAACTGACATTTAGCATGTAAAGTTAAACAGAGCCTCTTCCTGAAAGATGATTGTCTACCAATAGGATTGTCATGATTTGGAGAGTTAAACTGCAGTCATGAAGAATAAAAAGAGCTAAAACTTTAAAAGGCCTGTACTGTTTGTTTGCACAACAATGGTTGTATGCATGCATGTACAGTCATGGCCAAAAATATCGGCACCCTTGGTAAATATAATCAAAGAAGGCTGTGAAAATTAATCGGCATTGTTAATCCTTTTGATCTTTTATTTAAAAATAAAAATAAAATCATAAAAATCCAACCTTTCATTGGAGACTAAGAATTTAAAATGGGGGGAAATATCATTATGAAATAAATGTTTTTCTCTAATACACATTGGCCACAATTAACGGCACCCTTTTATTCAATACTTTTTGAAACCTTCATTTGCCAGTTTAACAGCTCTAAATGTTCTCCTATAATGCCTGATGAGGTTAGAGAACACCTGACAAGAGATCAGAGACCATTCCTTTGTAGCAAAATTAGCTCAAAAGGGGAATTTTTATCATTAATTATAACTGGTTATAATTAATAATAAATATTTAGATTAGATCTTTTAATTAACTGTAGCAGAATCAATGTTACAATTATTTGATCTGTCCGTCCACCGAGCAGACAATATAATTATTTATCAATTCTAGGAGAGATTATTTTCCTGGCCAAGGAACAATAGCCTTTCTATTTATACTAGTACTAGTTTACGTACTAGTTTAGCATGTAGCAAGGAGCAGCATTCAGTGACTTCGAATCGTGAGCAGAACACAGAGACAATCAATTGTGAATATAAGGGATTTAAGAAATGAAACTATAGCTAACATACAACTAAACTAAGCAAAACACACACACACACACACACACACATATATATATATATATATATATATATATATATATATATACAGGCTTTCACTGCAGTATCAATTAACCTCAACCTAAATGAGAATCATCAGAGAATCACAATTCACATTAAAAACGGGTTCAAACTTAAACACGCATCTAAATAGTTGTAAACTGTTACTTGCATTGGTTTTGTTGCTGAATAAGAGTCTTGATGCGGTAGACAAGAGGTTCTTGATGATTTCTTTAGGAGTGAGCTGAAGATTTCCCTCTGGTTCTTCTGAAAATAGGAAGGTCCACAGCAAGTCCACAAAGTTACTTGAAGGTAAAACTGCCAGAAAGTTAAACTCAAGAGGAGAGTTTTGAGCGTGTTCGTCTCAAGAAGAAGAGTTTTGAGCGGCGATTAGTCTGAGTTCGGAACTTTTGATAGTTCATATCCACACCCACTTTTTGGGTGGAGTGGCCAATCAGAGGCATTCATTTTTAGCGGGAGAAACTTTCTTTGTCTCCGTTTATGGACCATTTGCATTTTTATGGCTGGTCTGGAGAGTTGGTGCAGTTTTACTTCAAAGCATAGTAAAGATTGTATCATGCATTTTATGATCACATAGTGTACATCATTGTTTGAGGAATAAAACGAAGATCATTTTGATACCAAAAAAGTAACTCCTAGACGATATTAAAGCAGAGACACACTCATACACTTAAATATAGGCGTTTAAAGTCTAACTAATACAAGAAAAGGGTTGTAACTAGATTAATATAATAGTGGAATATACATACAGCGCATGCATATACCAGATACATTTATAACTGCTTCATTATGGCCTAAATAAAGAAAACGTCTTTATGTGTGTGTGTGATGTGTATTTGGAATTGTGAAGACAGATCACTGGTCTAGTCAGGCCATTGGTGCCTGGCACGGGGGACATTCACTCCTCTTCGGAATGTGTTTGAAGTTTGATAGGGAGACCAGAGAGGTGATCTCCTTAGCATCTTTTTGATAGTGGGGAAAATCCATTGGCAATTTAGCACACATATAAATGTAAACGGTGAGGTCAGGTCAGTAATTTATATGCAAATGTCAAAAGGCTGAAAGGGTCTCTTAAAACCAAGTGTAATCAACCATCAATGAGCCTACGCAGACGCTACACCTTCATTCAGAATCACTCCACACCCTTCAGATTCCCAGCTCCATGTTGGTGCTTCTTCTCTTCAGTTCACCTCACTTATTTTCTACAGGGTTCAGGTCAGAGGACTGGAATGGCCATAGCAGAAGCTTGGTTTTGTGCTCAGTGACCCATTTTTGTGTTGTTTTTGAGGTTTGTGTTTGGATTATTGTACGGTTGGAAGATCCAAACATGGCCATTTATAAGATTTCTAACAGAGTCAGTCACTTATTAATTTTTTATCTGTTGGTATTTGATGGAATCCATGATGCCATGTGTCTAAACAAGATGTCCAGGACCTCCAGCAGAAATATAGGCCCACAACATCAAAAATACAGCAGTACATTGTACACATCAGGTACTTTATATTCCTGTGTTCACCAAACCCATCTTGAGTTTGCTGCTAAAAAGCTCATTCTTTAGTTTCATCTGACCATAGAAGCCAGTCCCATTTGAAGTTCCAGTCGTGTCTGATAACTGAATATGCTGGAGTTTGTTTTTGGATGAGCTAGGAGAATTTTTCTTGAAACCCTCCCAAACAACATGTGGTGATGAAGGTGCTGTTTGACAACTTTCTGCAATTCTCCAGCTGTGGTCCATGGAGAGTCTTTAGCCACTCAAACTCTCCTTCTCACCGTGCATTAGGACGATATAGACACACATCCTCTTCCGGGCAGTTTCGTAACATTTTATGTTGATTGGAAAATCTTAATTATTGCCCTGATAGTGGAAATGGGAATTTTCACTGCTCTAGCTCCTTTCTTAAAACCACTTCACTAATTTGTGAAGCTCAATTATCTTTTGCTGCATATCACACATATATTCTTTGTTTTTTTTTTCTCATTGTGATGGATGATTAAGGGAATTTGGGCTTTGTTTTCCCTCCTGTTTATATTTCTGTGAAAAAGGAAGCCATGGCTGGATAATTTCATGTTCCCCCAGGAGTGCTCAAAATTGTGAATATGAATGGAAATATACTTCAGAGATATTTTACTCATAAGAATGTCTAGAGGTGCCAATAATTGTGTCCAACGTTTATTTGAGAAAAAAACATTTATTTCATAATGATATTTCCCCCCATTTTAAATTCTTATTATCCAATGAAAGGTTAGATTTTTGTGAATTTTTTAAATAAAAGATCATTTTCACAGCCTTCTTTGATCATATTTACCAAGGGTGCCAATATTTTTGGCCATGACTGTATGTATCTGTCTGTCTGTCTGTCTGTCTATCTGTCTGTCTGTCTGTTTGTCTATCCCAATTAGTTTTTTCCCCCTTTTTTCAATGTTGCTAATCGGATGCTATAAATAAATATAACTGTATTTAAGAGTTTTATTATAAAAGATATATTTTTTTATTCCTATAAATATTTTTTAATAAATTAAACTATTTTATTATTTTATTTTTAAATATGTGTGTATTTGTACAAATATTTTGACAAATAAAACTGAAATCTCTCAATATCTGTTAGGTTTAGATATATTTGGTTTGCAGTGCATAAAATGAGAATAACTGCAATGATTATTAATTTTAGTATTATTTACGTACTATTTATTAATATTTCAATATAACTTTTATTTTTGTTTGCAGTTTCCATTTTATTTTTAGTTTGTTTTAATAATTTTATTTATTTATGTATGTATTTTGGTTAGGACTTTGATTTAAAATAAGTTTAAATCAATTAGTTGCCAAGGCAACATTTCTAATTTGCATTTAAGTTTTAAATTACAACATTTTTCCACAAATAAATTTAAAATGACCAGAACAATATCATTGGCTTTTTTTTAAAGAGGCAGACAGAAATGTGTTGATTTCAAACGAGTGATTGAACTTTATTTTTAGAACTGAACTCATCTTTAGTCGCTGTAACACTCCTTCACTCATTCAATCCTGTCCAAAGAAAAGTAATGTTCTTTTCATGCGTCACCGTGTGTCCAGCAGTAAACAGTGGTGAAGAGAACAGAAAACAGAATTATCTTAGGGAGTCAGACACAAGATTGTAGCCAAAGGAAAGCTAGAATAAAACTCTTTCCCGAGTGCCAATGAGGAGGAAAGTTCACTGATGTCTTCGGATTGTTGTGCTGCCTCTGGCATTGGATGACATGAATGTGTGCATGGCATCGTGGAATCAGACGGATACAAAGCCAATTTAAAGCATTAGGTTTGTCATGGGTCACCCAGCAGGACAGTGACATCGAAGAAGTTTAAAAAACAACGTGTATTCAAGACCTGGCTAGACTACATTGGGGGGCAGCAATGAATGAATATCTAAATATATTATATAAATATCCAAAATAAAGTTTTTTTTATATGTATTTTAAATATTGCAAATTTCAAATAAAACTCTGTAAATCTAAATTAAGCTCTCAGCTAATAGGGAAAAACTAGTTTGGGAGTAAATGCTTTCATTTTTAAATTGTTGTAATTAATTTCCTTTTTTAAATTATCACTAATTTGAATTTAAATTATCATTATTACATTTATTATTCATATAATTTATTGTTTATTGTTTTGTAATATATTATTTTTATTATAGTAACCTGGGTGAAAAAATTAATTGGGAAAACATATTTAGGGTAAAATAATATTATTTTATTTTTAAATATTTGTACACATAAAACCATATTTTATAGTTTTATTTTTAAAATATTTATATATTTATATACATATTTTTGCAAATAAAACTTTTATAGTGTTTTTATATATATATTTATATAAATATATATTGATTATCGTTTTATTCAATTGTATTATTATATAGTGTTATTTTAGTATGATTTGTTTATTTATTAATATCTTAAATTAGTTTTTATTTTTGTTTTCAGTTTTCATTTTCATTTTAGTTTGTTTTAGATATTTTATGTGTGGTTTTTCAAGATCTATGCATGTTTCTAGAAGTTACGAGCTAAAATGCCACAGGACTGCAACCTCAGATTTTTTGTCTTAATTAATTTTTATGTGTTATAGCTCTATGAGTGATATCTTTAGATCTGAACAATGGATTATGGTGAGTTTGGGCTCTTTTCTGCAAATAATGGCATGCCATTTTCTATGGATATATGCATGTTTCATGAAGTTCCGAGCAAAATCGCCACATGAGAGCTACCTTAGATTTTTTTGCTAAACTATATGCCGCCTGTGCAGATTTTAGGCTCTATTTAATCAGGAGAATCTGCTCTAAATAATGGCTAAAATAAATAAATATTTTTTTAACGATCTGACCATGTTTTATGAAGTTACAAGTAAAACGGTGACATCAGTATATTATTTGCATATGGATCTGGGGGTGACTTCTTGTACAAAAACAATGTACAGTTTATTCAAAACCCCAAACAATTATGCACGTTTTATTCTACTCGATGAGACCTTTCAAATAACATATGACACATGACTATCTGAGCTGTATGATGTTTTTGACATAGTGTACATGGCAAAAAAAAACAACAACATATTTTGTAAATTATGAATATTTTTTGTGTCATTTATCAGCAAATAACTCGCCACTACTTTGGAGTTAGCAAAGTGGCTACATGCATTGTAAAGCCCAGACTTTAAGCTTTCAAATGATATGTTTTGTTGATCAAGGCAGTGGTTTGAAAAATATGTAATATTAATTAGTAATATTTTCGCGGAGGGGAGGGGGGCATCCCACCCGCGGTACACTCTGGTTTAGAGGGACTGCTTAGCACTCGTTTTAACATTCATTAAAAAGCTGAGATTCTAAGTACCTATTTTGTGTTATTCCATTCAAGGGTCGCTTTGTAATTTTTTTTTTTTTTTTTTTTTTTTTTTTTGAGGTGTCCAATTACAAAAACAGCTTCAGTTTTAGTAAATAATACAAACACTTTTTAATGATCAGGACAATATAATTGGCTTCTTTAAAGAGGTAGTGATTGTTTGTATTGTTGTAAACTGAATATCAATTCAACAAATAATTGATGTATGATTTTAACTGTTTTATATTTTTAATTATTTCATTCATTCATTTTCCAAATCAAGACAGGCCAAAATCATAATTTTAAGGAGTGAAACAGCCATTTAATGTTTAAACGATGTGCAATGCTAGGTTAACTGCTTGTTCGATAAAAGTTCATCAATGGTCTTACAAACAAAAACAATAGGATTTATACCTCTAATGCTTAAAAATAAGCAATGAGAGACAAACATGTACCATATTCATAGAAGGTGCCAAAAGACTGCACAAAGACATTAATCACAATGAAGGAAACTGTGTGTACATTGTTGTTTCATTCATCTTGTCCTTTATCTGGACCAACAGCGATTCCAAGAAGCTTTATCCACAGGGAAATACAACATAAATTAAGAACTATTGGTACAGCATAGATCACATAATATAAATATGTAACAGCTTTTAAAACTCTGAGCTCAGTGTATTTTTTTACCCATTGTCTCTTTGCTTAATACACAGAAACAATTTTCCTGGAAAGGCTAAAATTGAGGTGCTTTTATCATTGCTGTATTTGTTTGAGTGGTTCAGTCAAGGAGGTGTATGACCTGGAGAAACCTATCCCAGCATTTACTTAGCATTTCATTCATCTCAGTGGGACCAGCTCTGTTTAGGGGACCTGTTTGGAAACAGTCATCATTATTTTGTAGCTTTGTTTGGTGCTGGTAATGGCACAGAAATTGCATGCTGCACAAATAAGAATAAAGTATTATGGCAATAACATATTTGTGATGATCGTGTTTTTGACCAGTTATACCTTGTGTCATATCATTCTTCAAACTCTCTTTTGTGCATATTTATAGGTTTGCCAGTGTGTTGTTTGCATTGTTGTATATTTAACGATGGCAGCTGAAACCATAATTGGGCTGTTCTGTGTTGCAGTCTGATGTATAGACCTATAATTTTCACCTGAAACCAAATACAGATTGTTTCTGTGATGGAAAAGATTTGATACGCATTTATTTTGTCACCGCACATTTCATTATGACTGAATGATGACGTGCTGCTGTGTTTTTACTGTTTGCAAAAGCAGGAGGCAACAGGCCTTCTTGTTTTTCATAATAGTCAGTGTGGTCATGTTGGTCTTCGGCCATTGCATCAAGCATTCAAGCTTGAATTGCTTCTGTGGTTAGAAAATCCCTTATTACAGAATTTATGTATGGTTCAGGGGGCGTGATTAATTGCACAATTTTTTTTAATTGCATATTTTTTTTGTATAATTAATCAAACTGAATTAATGCATTAGAGTGACAGCCCTAGTAAACATTTAAATTAATCTAATTGTGTTCTTAGAGATCTGATGGATAGAAATACTGGAAAGTAGAATAATCTGAGAAGATGAAGAGAAAGAGAAAGAGAAAGAGAAAGAGAAAGAGAAAGAGAAAAAGAAAGAGAAAGAGAAAGAGAAAGGATGAGTAAACAAGACAGAAGGCAGCTGGAGGAAGGGGGTTTGTTCTCAATTACTCTTTACTCTAAGTCCTGAGATGTCAGAATAATCCCAGAGGGAAAATTGGACCTTATTTTACCTTTAAAAAGATCCTTTTCTCGGTCCAAAGATTTATGCACTAATTCTAGGAAAACTATATGTGATACTACAGCGATTCAGCAATTTCCTGGCTTGATTTCTCTGACATAAAATAGAAAAGTAAAAATAATAATAATAATAAAATAATAATAAAATTAACTCATTATACTTTAATAATTTTGTAATACTTTGTTCTTGTCACGTGTATGTTCTGTAAGTCCTGTGTTCTCCCTTGGTTTTTGTCTGCTGTTAAATGTCATTTTGGTTTGAATGTCTTCATGTGCTCTATGTTCCCTCTTTGGATTATTAAAGACTCTCATTTCGTGAATTCCTCGTCTCCTCGCTCCTTCGTCCCCAGCGTTGCGTGACAGAACAGCAGACCAACACTAGAAGTGAGTGGCGCCTTTTTCCCTTTTGTTTTCTATGTTTGTTGAAAGTTTTTGTTTCCAGTTTGTTTTTCCTCTCGCGGCATGGAAACCGCCGTTCGGTTCACCACCCTAGCTAGCCTAGATCTCCCCTTCTATGAGTATGCCGGGAAGTTCTGCAAGCTCACCGCAGGGATGGCGTTGGATAATGCCACTCTTAATAAGCTGTTCTGGTTCGGGGCCAACTACCATCGCCCCGTGGACTTCCCAGACACCACTGGACTGAGTTGGAGAGAAGGGATCTTCCGGTGTCTGGGTAGTGTCCGGGTCCGAGCCAGAACCAGCCCAACTCTCCCAAGCCCACCGTCCGCGGGAAAATTTATGCCGCCCTCCGCGGCTCTCCCAAGCCTGCCAACCGCAGGGAAATTAACACCGCCGTCAGCGGCTCTCCCAAGCCCGCCGTCCACAGGGAACTCTACACCGCCGTCTGCGGCTCTCCCAAGACCACTGTCTTCGGGGAAAGCAACGTTGCCGTCTGCGGCTCACCCAAGCCCAGTGCCAGCCCCTCGAAAGCGCTATGCCATGTCTGCGACCCCAGAGCGCCCACCAGTGCCGGCTCCTCGAGAGCACCCTCCAGTGCCGGCTCCTCGACAGCGGTCTCCAATGCCCGTTCCTCCAGTGCCCGCATCTCCAGGGCCCGTTCCTCCAGTGCCCGCATCTCCAGGGCCCGTTCCTCCAGTGCCCGCTCTTCCAGAGCACCTCCAAGAGTCCGCACTTCCAGAGGTCGATTTTTTAAGTGTGGATCCGTGCACACTCTACTGGCTAAAACTGCCCACAATCCATTGCACATTGGTGAAGGATTTGGTCCAGAACTACAAACACGAATAAAACGCTTTAGAAAAAACTACAAACGTGTCAGATGCGCGCGGTCGACAGTTAGATAGAGAGGTTTGAAAAATGGGGTTTGAATTACTAATAATCAACCCAATAAATATATATTTTTGGGGGGGCCATATAGCCATGGCCATAGTGGCCGGGCCAAGGCCACGGAGACCCCTGATCCGCCGTGGTCCCCCGAGTCTCATGTTCCGCCCTGGAGGCCTCTCTAGTATCCTGCCCTGCACCGGCCTCCAGGGCGCCCTCCCACCCTCCCCGGTAGAACTGTTGCGGCGCGGGACACGCCTACCGGGAGGGGGGCGATCTATCACGTGTGTGTGTTCCCATTTAGTTCCGTTTTGTCCTTATTTGGTTTGTTTCCTGTCATTAGTTAATCATCGTTTATTCTATTCACCTGTTTTGTATTAATCATCTTGTTTGCTCCATTGCGTGACAGTTCTAAGTCTGAAAAACATATTTTTAAATACTTTTTTTGTTTGTTTTGTTAATAAGTCTAAAATAGTGATGTTGAAAATGTAATTATTGACCAAAAATATTATTTTTATTCTATTATTTTATTCTCTATATTCTTTCTGTGTTCTTATTGTGATTATCAATTTTATAAGTAGGCTTATAATTTTTATTTTGGCAGGTAACCCATTTTATGAATGATTTTCTTTTTCTTTATTTTTTTTTTTAGGAAAACATATTCTGCTTGAATTAATAGGAAATAATACATGATCTTGTTATATTGCCAAGTATCTGTCAAATCAGACCAATATCAGTAATGTCTATAGTAAAATTGGAATGTAAAGTCAACACTGCTATCTAGTTGTCTGTTTGTTCTCTAAGGCAGAATGTAGATACACTGTAAAAAGTGATAAGTTGACTTAACTTAATCACTCCAAAAAGTGATAAGTTGACTTAACTTAAAAAAAATGAGGAAACCCCTTGCCTTGAAATGATCAAGTAAATAATAATTAAAAAAATTAAGTTAAGTGAATTGTCAAGTTCACTTAACTTATTTTTTTAAATTATTTACTAATTTTAAGGCAAGGGTTTTCCTCAATTTTTTTAAGTTAAGTCAACTTATCACTTTTTACAGTGTAGTGATTTAAACCCCTCTGACACATACGGCCCCTCTTTACACATACTACTTGTATTTAGATTCAAGTTTTATATTACATTTTTATAGCTTTCACATTATTCGGTAAATATTGCTATTCTTCTGTAATTCTATGTCTGTTTGTGTTTCTGAAGTGTCTGCCAATTGAGCACATTGGGCCCATGAAACTCATTTGATTCTGTTTTTGCACATTTCAGGGCAATGGAGATTGTTTTTATTGTTGGTTAAAAATTAAAAAATAAAATCACTTTGTGTTCAGATTCTGTGTTGGCCTGCAAGATATAATTTTTTATAGCATTGTATATATACATACTTCATGGAAAAAGTAATAATAATTATTATAAATAATATATATATATTTATTTATTTATTTTTTAAAGAATTCTCTTATGCTCGCCAAGGCAATCATTTCTGAAATGGAGTATAAAAAAAGAAAATGAAGCAGCACAACTGTTTTAAATTTTAATAAATGTAATAAATCTTGCTTGAGGAGCAAATCAGCATCAGAATGATTTCTGAAGGATCACGTGCCGCTGAAGACTGGAATAATGATGCTGAAAATTCAGCTTTCCATCTCAGGAATAAATTACATTTTAAAATATATTCAAATAGAAAACAGTTACTTTAAACTGTAATAATATTTCACTGTTTTTACTGTATGTTTGATCTTATATATCTATCCATACATACATATATATATCCCATCTACTTTTACATCATTTAGTAAACACCAGATGAAAAGCATGCAGTGAGGTTAAGATGAGTGTTTGTTCAGGTTTCTGATCTCTCCAGACTCTGTCATCCAGAACTGATCCCTCTCTGCTTACCAGAGGTTTAGATATGAATGTGAGGAACACAAGGACCAGCAATTAGTCTTCTGACGCATAGGATTACCACAGCACTCTGGATCTAAAACACATTGAAGAGCTAACCGAAAAGCAATTAATTTTTCTCCTTGTATATTTTAAAACAATTTGTGAAAGATCACAGCGATGAACGGAAATGTTATTTCAAGGCTAGCAAGGATGAGACATTCAAAGTGTCATTTCAAAGTAATAGGACACATTTGCACATGGGCTTTCTGTAACCTTACGTGTCAATGTATGGCTGCCTGTAATTGGACGCGCTTCTGAATACCCAGAAAAGCAGAGTCGTTATGATATGACTCAGTATGTGTCACAGAAGTGGTTGTATTGAAATATTTACAGGTTAAACATTGTATCTGTCACACTGCAAGACAGAAGCAAAACAGGAGTGATGGACCCAATATTTATAGAGTGTTTTGAGGCTCTTCCTGTTTAAACATTTACAATAAACAGTAAGATAGCAATGCAAATTCTGCTCAGATGCATATTAATCTGTTTGTTTGTTTGTCTGTCTGACTGATTGTTTAATGAACACACATTTACTGTAGAACAATAATGCTGGAAATGCTTTCTGTGAATCATAATACAAGTAGAGCTGCTAACTTTTTGGGTTAATAAATATTTTTAATACCAAAGGTTTTTAATGGACTTAAAATCAGCATGGCATATCATACACAGGTTTGTTTTACTATCATTGAGATACTATTTTAGTTTTTATTAATATTTTGAATTAGTTTTTATTTGAATATTTTCTGTTTCCATGTTAATTTTAATTGTTTTTATTTTAGTTTTAGTCATTTTAGTATGTAAAGATAAATTAAATAAAAATTTGCGTGTGTTTTATTTGTTTGATTTTAGTTAAAGTTTGTTTCAAATCAAGTAACAAAAAATGTTATAGAGTATTCGTTTTAGTTAACTGTAATAAGCCTGGCTTCTATTATGAAACTGACTTAGTTAACTATAGAAATAAAACCACAAAACCACATTTTACTATTTGAAATACAATAAACAACACATCAAATAAATACAGTATTAAAAAAGGAAACAGTTCACATTTTTAGTTCAACTTGATGTTCTAAAATAAGTAAAACTACAACTCAAATAAAAACTTATAAAAACTATACAAGCATTAAAAAATGATAAAATATCTAATAACAAAACGACTAAACCTTTTATAAAGACTAAAATGAAAACAGAAAAATATAAAAAACAAGAACTAATTTAAACGGTTAATAAAGCCTAAACAGACACTCCGTAATAATATCTCAAACTAAAATAACAAGGTTATGAAATTTAACTGGCAAAGCTTTAATCACTTAAGTTGTTATGAGGTGCAAAATGTTTGCCACCTAATTAGCACTCTGTATAGTGTCTGTTTTTTATAATGAATCAATCTGAATGCATTGAACTATGTATTATTTTTAACTGCTAAATGCAAAAAAATAAATAAAATAATAATAATAATTAATCTCAATTAATTTTCATAATTCACAGGCCTGTTAATAAAGCATTCTGTAAATCTCAGTGCTGTCAGGCCGTATGTGAGCAGGTGTTAATATATGATTCTAACGAATTACTCCGGCCATCTGGCTGAGAGTTAAACGTCCTGAGCTGATCCATGATAGATGTCATCTACAGCTCACCATTATTAGATGAAATCTAGCAACAAAATGCAATTGAGATTAAGAGCTATGATCACATATGCAGGCAGATATCACAAACCATGCTCACACTGAGTAACAGGTAAAAAATAAAGAGCAAGAGATTCAGAATAATGAAGTCAAAAACGTAATTCTGGTCTACAGTTCTAAAATAAATAAATAAAACACTCAACACTGGATTATAGGTTCCTTATGAACATCCAATAAATATTAAAATCAAATTGGATAGAGGCAGAGCAAGTGCATTTTGATGAATGATTATGAAGACAATACTTTTTTTTTTTCTTCTTAATTTTCAAATGCCAAGTATTAATTACGTAGATAGGGCTCATTTTGAATTCATGTTAACTGATTAAATGAATTCACTGTATTACAAAAAGCTCATAATCAAGTTCAGGTCTTTTACTGTAACCACAGGGTAAATTCACAGACGCCCTAGTACACAGAAGTGCATTTGTGTTTCAGTGCCATTCCTTGCTTATTTGGACATTTACATTCATGCATCTGGCATGTAGTTTTATTTAAAGTGACTTATAGTGCATTATAGCACATGGCTCAGCAATGGAACAAAATAAATATGTAAAATAATAGATGTTTTGTAATAGTCTTATGGATGAATAACAAGCATGCATATTTTATGATCATCATATATCACTTTTGAATGATATGCAGAGGTGGCATGCAAAAACACAACCATATGTTGCCCTTCGAGGGTGCCCATAATAGTGCAGTAGTCAAGATAATAAAAGCCTGTTTGGTCACCTCATCTATAATCTGCATTTCAGCTGTCACAAACTACACAATGATCTATAGACATACACACAAAGCAAACCATGTGTGTGGTTGCACTGATTTAGTGCATTCGACTCAAACACGGAGAAACAAGAGGTAGCTATAATTACCTAAACATTAGTGGCATCTCTGTTTCAGGTGCTACGACAGATGGGGTGCAGAATGTAAAAGTTATTGTGAATGAGAATGGTCTTGACTCAGTCTGTTAGATATGTAGATTCAACATAATGACCCTAGTGAAAGCTATTCAGCAATGTGATTTAACACAGTGAAACAGACTGTACTAAGTGCTTCAGAATCTGTGGTAAGAGCGTCACATTATGAATAGAAAGATACTGATTGAAATCCTACATTGGGCAATTTTGTTTCGACTATAAAGCAGAGGTAATGCAGGCCGTTCAATATAACCTCACAGAAAGCTCCCACCTTCTCCATTCATTTCAAAAGTCTTTTTCATTTCCTAATAGTAGTACACGTCACTGGCTTGTGCATTATGCAAGTAAGTTAATAAACAAATATGCAAACTTGTGCTGTCAATCGATTAAAAAAAAACAAACAAAAACAAAACACTAATTAATCACACTTTTTTTCTGAAATAAATCTAAATAAACGCAATTGTTGTCAAGAAAAAAGAGACAGAAGCAGCAGTTGTGAGTGGGGTGGGCAACCCTAGCCCCACCACTGCATTAACTGTGTTACATATTTTTTATGCCGTTAAATTGGAGAAATTAATCGCCTGCACTTTTGACAGCACTAATGCAAACAAACAAATAATAAGATTTGTTCATTTACATTTTTTACAGGCTTATTTCTCACCTATAGGCCTAAACCACAAATGACACAAAATTGCATGTAATTTTAAAAAATATGCTCACACACACACATATTATTATTATTATTATTATTATTTTATTATTATTGAATTCATGTAATTTGGCACATAGTTGCATGAAATTAAAATAAATAAATAAATAATAATAATAATGTAATAAATAGTAATAAATAATAGCATATAATTATATAAATAAATGAAAAAAATTATTAATTAATTTGCCTAAACTGCAAATGACACATGATTGCATATATATATATATATATATATATATATATATATATATATATTAGTGCTGTCAGTTTAACGCATTAACTTAATTAATTAGTTAAGAAAAAAAAAACACTATTCAAAAATTTTTTACGCAGTTAACACACTGGCGCCGCCCCCAGACCTGTCCATCATCTTACATTTCAGCAGTTGACTGTTGACAAATATGATGCAGGGCAACAACTCCATAAATGCAGTTATGCCCTAAAATTCAAGATATCGGTGAAGAAAAATGCTCCTCTATGTGTTTTTGTCTATCAAACGTCTATCAATTTGTATATTTCATTATCAAACGATAAGCGAAATCACACCAGCAGCGAGAGCAATGTCAAACGAGACCTCTGTTTATGTCAGAATACTACGAATGCAAATGTGATTTTATACAACAGTTTAGTAAATAAGAAGTTGATATTGTGTAATATTTTAAACACAATATTATGTGTTTTGCACAATTTTGAGCAGAGACCTTTAAAGCCATACTACAGTTGTTACACGTCTCCGAGCAACACAGCGATGTTTAGTTACTGAATGAATACGCGTTTTGAAAGAATCGTATGAACCAATGATTCAAAGCCCATTCATAGGCTGCATACGAAAGCTCTAAAATACTGCCTTCAGAGGCAGCATTCCAAGGCAGGAAGGCAAGGAATGTCTGAATACAAAGTATGCTTCACTTCCTGTCTCCGGATGTACCTTCCTCTGATCGGATTTTGAAGGCAGCATAGATGTATCCTTCGCTGCTTTTGATATCCCACAATTCTGTGCGTTCCATTCTGTGACGGTTGAGCTAAAAAATAAAGATGGCATCTGAAAGTTGAGTTTTGTGGTCAGTTTGTGTGTAAATGTATATTTCTGACTAAAGTTTTGCACTTTTGATGTTATTTCTAGCGAGAAATCAGTATTACAGTAATTAAATATTTGTTTATTTATCATCAAAACTTGTTCTATTTTGTTGTAGACCAGATATCTACGTGTGTATATACGTTTGTATGTATATATATTTTTAAAAGCCACTCTGGATGGAATCTTTTATGTGTTTTCATTCATTCAAAAACATAAATAATTAAAATTTACACCGCAAATGCCATGCGACATATCACTCGGGAAACACAAGAAATTCCTCTCGTAGCATTTCAGATAAGGTAGCAAAGGTGATTTGTGAGACTTGATTTGCAGAGGACTGCCTACAGTGCATTGTTCTGGTGATGAACTGATGAGGTTGGACGAGGTTGCAAACACAGAGTGGAAGATGTGTAACATAATTGGTTTACTATAAATACTGCAAGCAAACAAATATTGATATTGATCTAAATTAATAGTTTGGCGAAGATAACTTTTTGGAATGCATCAACACGGCTAATGAATTTCACTGGATCTGAGGTTTAATCATTCCTGATGGGTTTTGAAGACAATTTGATTACCCCCACAGACCATTTCCCCCGACAGCTTTCTCTGCCTTCATTTTAACTTGCAATCATCAGCTTTGCCTCTCAATCTCAACCGTACAAAATAATCAAACCCATCATTTGGTTTTTGAAACCAAACAGTAATGAAAACACATAAACGATAGAAGTTTTCAGCTGTCAAGCTTGCTTTAAGCCTGGATTTGTCAAATCTTTGTCAAATAAAAAAAATGGCTTAAGCCGTGAAACTTGGTGTGGTTGGTCTGGTAATGTTGTGCTCAATAAGCTGGGGGAAACATATGCCATTAGTCCCTCATTTCACTGAAATGGCTTTTAATGGACACACAAATCCAGCAGAGCCTTCTGAACAAGCGATTGGAAAACTTTGTTGCAACTTCTCTCTGAAAAATTACATAATTTTTGTTATGATAACGTTATGCAACAAGTACACAGATTCAGATAAATTCCATGTGTTGCTGCACTTTGAATAGTTCTCACTATTTTCACATCAGCTAGTCATGCAGTCATTTACTAGACGTGTTTCTAATGTTTCCCTATTTTATTCATTTTGGAAAAGCTGCATCGTAATATGATGAAATAAAAGAAGGATGAGATTACGGGAGTCGGGCAGACAGCAGATTGACTGTAATGTTTTCCGAAAGATTGCTGATAATGCATTTCAAATTCATTTCCCTTTTATGATAGAACACTTTGTTTCATCTTTTACCCAAACAAACCTCTGTCATGAATATTAATGCTTTGTGACTTTTGCTGAAGAGTTAGATATTTAAAGCAGTTTACTGCGTTATTCCTTTGATGTATGTCTCATAAATGTTATAAAGTAAATACTGTCGTGTTCTTTCAGCTTCAGCCAGATTGACTCTAGCCTGACTGTGATCTGAATCTAATTTAGGACAAGAGGGTTGGGTGACATTCAGAATTTAAGAATTAGCTACCTTTCCGTTGATGATACATTCATATACCTGATATGCAGGAAACATGACAGAGGCACATCCCTCTACACATTCAATATTGTCAAAACAATTAACAAAGCCATCAAAACAGAAGGAATATGAAGACATTTTATTTTAAGGTAAATTCTTAAAAATAAATAAAATATGGTCTAAAAATAAAATACATAAATATAACATTAATATCAAATATAAATATTAAAAGTATAAATAATTACATTTAAATAAAAGTTTTACTATTTTGTTTTGGTACGCTTTTGTCATTTTTATTAGCGTATATACAGCATGTAGTTTAAACTAAATGAAAATACAAATAAAAATAGAAAAAAATTTAAATAAACAAAGGGGCAATACAGAAAATATCTGTAATGCCACACAACCCCCCCCCCCAGGATGAAACAACCCATGGTTGTTAGGAGAAAATAATCAAAAACCTAAGAATTCCTACTCATCTGAGGTATCTTGAAAGATGTCTTGAATTACTTTCTTTGCTTGGTCCTCCAACTGCTCAGCTGTGGGAAAACACATTTTAAGATTGCACACATGTGCAGTGCGCACATCTTCTCCAGTTGCCTCCAACGAATTTTGGTAATTCAAAGGTCCCAGTGACTTCAGAACCCGTTAAAGGCCCTTTCCATTTAGGTTTTGTGCACTAGATTGAGGAAAATTTAAGCCATACCCTGTCTTTGATCTTGAAAAGGCTGTCTCGTCTTTTTTTGTTATAATTCCGGAGTTGTCGATGTTGGGCTTTTCTGCTACTCTCTTTAACTTGAGATTGCAGTTGTTGGAGCTTTCTTGTGCATCATCTTTAGAAGGGTCTTCGTTCTGGGACGACAGCCATGCAGACCAATTTGATGCAGTGTGCGTCGTATGGTCTGAGCACTGACAGGCTGACCCCCCACCTCTTCAACCTCTGCAGCAATGCTGGCAGCACTCATATGTCTATTTCCCAAACACAACCTCTGGATATGAGGCTGAGCACGTGCACTCAACTTCTTTGGTCGACCATGGCGAGGCCTGTTCTGAGTGGAACCTGTCCTGTTAAACCGCTGTATGGTCTTGGCCACCGTGCTGCAGCTCAGTTTCAGGGTCTTGTCAATCTTCTTATAGCCTACGTCATCTTTATGTAGAGCAACAATTCTTTTTTTCAGATCCTCAGAGAGTTCTTTGCCATGAGGTGTCATGTTGAACTTCCAGTGACCAGTATGAGAGAGTGAGAGCGATAACACCAAATTTAACACACCTGCTCCCCATTCACACCTGAGACCTTGTAACATTAATGAGTCACATGACACCGGGGAGAGCAAATGGCTAATTGGGCCCAATTTGGACATTTTCACTTAGGGGTGTAAAATTCACAGAGAAACATGTTTAATATCCTTTAATTGGATAAAATCATGGTCTGAAGCTTGAAAACAAATCAGTCTGTGCCCATTATACAGTTTGTGATTTTCTGTGAAATTGATCAATTATGACTGTTCTTCATCTACAGATGGACAATGACTTTCAGCAAATAGCACCAACTTGTCCAGACTCCAAATCATGGTAAAAATATATACAAAAGTCATGTTGTCCAGCCTTAAGAAAGATGCATTTTAGAAGCAGATGGTGTAGTTATAGCATCTAGCAACAAAAACTAACTGTACCATGTCACTAAGCCAAACCTTGATCCCATGACCAAAATTTCAATGCCAAAGAACACTTTGTCCTTATAAAAAAAATATATGGAACACTATTTTGTACTTTATTAATGGAAAGTTCCACCTATTGTGTTTATGGGAGCTGTATTATGATTTTCAAGGACAGAGAGGCATCAAATTTGATGTTCAAATTAAAAAAGGAATATGAACCTATCTGCAACTACTGTATAAACAGCATTAACTGAGCACATGGAGAGCAAAGACTTTCAAATATTCACATAATTCCTATATTCAGCTGGGTTTGTCATGCGGCTGCCAAGGCTGCGTGTGTGAATGTGAGACATGATATGCATGCATAATTGATTTATCTGGCCTTGTTTGTACCAAATTAAAATTATGTTTCATTGCATTGAAATTAAAGAAATGTAATCAGAGGCCATGTTTCATACTGCAAGAACGAAGCTTGAGACTGTCATATCAGCCGAAACTGTCATATCAGGCTACTTTCCTAACTCCCTGCTTTCCATGAGATAAGTTAGATGAACAACAGACAAAACAAAACGTGGACATTTTATAAACAACTGAGCATAACCGAAGCAGTGAAGCATCTGCAAAAAATCAATTTACTTATCTAAGACTGAACATACCAGGTTTTATAATATCACCACATAATGAATTAATACAGTAACAACATCTTATTTAATAACGTCCGTGTAATTGTTTATATATTTATTGTTAATTTTATCTGCAAACATGCATACAAGTAAAGCAATATAGATATGCATGACTTTATATCGTCATAAAATGTAATCTCTATTATCGCCCAGCTCTGATCAGTTAAATGCTACTATATAGCACGAAGATATTGAGATATTATAAAGATAAGCATCATGGTTTTGATAAAGCGGCTTTGAAACCATGTGTATTGTGAAAAGCACTATACAAATACATTTAACTTGACAGTTTGTGCGGTTTGACAAAACAAAACAAAAATCAACAACCAAAAAGTTAACAAGTTTCTATATAAGAAATAAGTACCATAAAATAAGTACCATAAGTACTATAAAATAAGAACTAAAAGTACCATAAAATACTGATTAAAAATTATTTTTGCAGTGTGAAGTTAAATATGAGGTCAATATATGAATATGGTCTAAAGAATGATTGTCCAAAGCAATCACATATCTCAGTTAGTTTAGCAGGATAAGTCACAAACATAATTTAAACATATGCATGTGCTTCTTTAAAATAAGAAAGTAAGAATTCTTACCTGGCAAGGTGCAGTGAGACTGATCTCAGTGATATCACACAAACACAGCAACACCCAGTGAGTTGTACACTGAATGATAAACATTATAATTTAAACAAATGAAATGCATCAAAGATTCCATATTCCAAGATCACCTGATTTCTAGTTGTTTACAGTTACACAAGAAAACGAGCAGTGCTTGGTCATCCAAACCCCACAACAATGCAATGGTTTGTTCTGAGTGGATTTCAGCATGTTGCTATGTGGTTTTCAAGGTATTCTGTATCCTCAAACATCCATTACCAAGTGCTGTTGGTGCTTTTTTTTTTTTTTTTTACTAATGCAATGTAAAAACAAGTGAAGTGAAGTGAAGTGACATTCAGCCAAGTATGGTGACCCATACTCGGAATTCGTGCTCTGCATTTAACCCATCCAACGTGCACACACACAGCAGTGAACACACACACACCGTGAACACACACCCGGAGCAGTGGGCAGCCATTTATGCTGCGGCGCCCGGGGAGCAGTTGGGGGTTCGGTGTCTTGCTCAAGGGCACCTCAGTCGTGGTATTGAGGGTGGAGAGAGCGCTGTACATTCACTCCCCCCACCTACAATTCCTGCCGGCCGGGGACTCGAACCCGCAACCTTTTGATTACAAGGCCGACTCTCTAACCATTAGGCCACGACTTCCCCAAAAGATGTTGTTGTTTTATAATCTGTGCACCAGATTAAATTAATATCTCATGAATTATTCCACTGGACTACACCAGGAATCTCTCATTACTCTCCCCAAATGATGGTCACTCACATCTCCCTCGGGGTCTATTTTCACTTTAAAACTGTATTATTTGTAATTCTCACAGTGGAAATATTGATAAAGCAGTGACAAACAATAGACCAAATATATATATATATATATATTTTTATTTGTCAAAATGATTTTAAATAAAAAGTATATTTTGAATAAAAAATGTGATAAATTACAGAACATTTTAAATTAACTACCACCTAAAAACATTAAAGAAAAAAACATGTTTAAAAACTAATGAAATCTAATAAAATGTTTTAAAGTTGTAAATGTTTCTAAAGTTGTAAATAAATGTAAATGTTTAAAAGTTGTAAATAAAACAAAGATTTTCGGGGTAAAAAGAAAATATTGTTTCAGTCTTTCCACTTCCAAATTTCACATTTAATTCATTGCTTGCCACTTCTTTGTAATTATTTGTAGAAAAAATTAATAAATAAATAATTTGTCAAAATAAAGAAAATATAAATTAATATATAAATAAAAGAATATAATACAAATTAATAAAACATTGTAAATACAACAAAGATTTTGGGGGTAAAAAGAAAATATTGTTTCAGTCTTTCCACTTCCAAATTTCACATTTAATTCATTGCTTGACACTTCTTTGTAATTATTTGTGGAAAAAAATAAAAAAATAAAATAAAATAAATAAATAATTTGTCAAAATAAAGAAAATATAAATTAATATATAAATAAAATAAATAAATAAATAATTTGTCAAAATAAAGAAAATATAAATTAATATATAAATAAAAGAATATAATAAAAATTAATAAAATGTTTTAAAGTTTTAAATAAAACAAGTTTATTGGAGTAATAAGAAAATACTATTTCAGTATGTTTACTGTGTACACAATTTCAAGTTTAATTCAGTATGTTACTTGCCGCTTCTCTAAAATTGTTTGTGAAATAAAAGTTTTTTTTTTAACTGTTTATTGAGTTTTATTTTGTTGAACAGTAGTACAAAACAAAAATCTGTACAAATTTAAAACCCACCCCAACCATCCCACCCCTTGGTAGACTTAAAAATAAAATAAATAAAATAACATAAATAATAGATAAACAAATAACAATAAAATAATTTTTACAAACATTTTAGAAAAGACGCAACATTAAAAGCTGAATGCCATGAATTTACAGTTTTCACGTGAGATCCATGTATACGAGATCGATTGCTTCTCTTTGTCGTGCTGCTGATAGAATTGCGATTGTAGCTTCGTGTAGCTTCGCTTTTTTGTTGAATATCTATCTTACTTTCACTCTCTGTTGTTTAAAGTGGTAATATATAACTTAATTCCCACCATATTTTATTATCGCGCCTATTATTGTTTTCTTTTTTTCTCGCTCTGTTTTTCACGAGTTCATCAAACAACAGTGGTAAGCTAATTATTCTTCAAACACGGTGAGTAATGGCTTCTTCTCCTGCTATTGTTGTTTGCACTGTTTGCCACATGTACAGTTCTCTCTCTCTGTCGGCGACGAGGGGTTCACATGTGATAAATTCAGGGAAATAGTTTTAGAAGATTTCAGAATTAGAGACACGCATCCAAACTTTAGTTGAGGACAGTAAGAATGTGAGGGCTGTAGATACTGCTTTGTATGCGACTAGCTCAGGGAGCCCTGTACATTGTTCGTTTCCGGTTGAGCCCGTGCAGCAGGGCAACTGGGTGACTGTGAGGCGGCCTAGTCACGGGTCAAAACACCACTCTTCCGTTCCGATCAAAACATCAAACAGGTTCTCCCCTCTCAGTGACCCACTGAGAAACCTGATGAAAGTACTCTAGTTATTGGCAATTCTATTGTACAGAACGTGAAAATAGAGACACCAGCCACCATAGTCCAATGTTTACCGGGAGCCAGAGCGCCTGAAATCTTGGCTAATTTAAAAGTGCTGGCTAATTCTAAATGTAAATTCAGTAAGATTGTTATTCATGTCGGCGCTAATGATGTTCAACTTCGCCAGTCGGAGATCACTAAAAATAATGTTAAAGAGGTGTGTGAACTTGCAAGTACGATGTCAGACACTGTAATATGTTCTGGTCTGCTGCCTGCTTACCGGGGTGATGAGATACATAGCAGACTGTCGTCACTCAATGGCTGGATGTCTAAGTAGTGCCCGCAGAATAACATAGGTTTCATAGACAATTGGAATCATTTTTGGGGCAGACCTGGCCTGTTGAAAAGAGATGGTCTTCATCCCTCTTGGGGTGGTGCCGCTCTTCTCTCTAGAAATATGGCACATAGTCTTAGAGTTCGTACTTGACTAACTGGGGCCCAGGTCAGGAAGCAGACAGACTGGCTAAATGGACCGTCTGCTCGCCGCCTCACGTCACAGAAGTCAGTTAATTCTCAGTACATAGAGACTCTTTCACCTAGATATCACACTATAGTGACTGTGTCTGTTTCCCGAACTAGAAAATACAGAATACATCCAAACCAAAATAAGAGTAAAAATTTAATTGATGTTCAACAAATAAAAAACAGATATAATACAGATTTATTGAATATTAGATCCTTTTCTACAAAAGCACTTTTTGGTGGTGGTGAAAACTTTATGAATTTGAAGATCAGGGTAAAATTAATTTTGTCTTCTAAGAAACATGTAACTATTTTCTGTAGCCTCTGAAGGGCAGTACTAAATGAAAAAAAAAAGATATTTAGGCAAAATAAGAAAAAATGTACATATCTTACATGCACATCATTATTTTCAAAAGCTCTTAATGCATGTTTTTTTTTTCCTTCTGTAGCATCAGTGACAGTTTGAACCTTATGTAATAGTTGCATATGAGTCCTTCAGTTGTCCTCGGTGTGAAAATATGGATCTCAAAATCATACAGTCACTTTTGGAAAAGGTTCTAAAATGAAGAAGATGCTGGAAAACCAAAGAATGTGCAGGAGCTGGATAATTTTTCTGAAGAACAGCAGGCAGTCGAACTGCTCAGGACCAATGCAGGACTCATGAACAACTATCACAAAACAGAAAAACAGTTGTGGATCATCCAGGAAACGACACACAGTATTAAGATTGAAGGGTATGTAAACTTTTGAACAGGGTAATTTTTATAAATTCGGTTATTATTATTTGTTTCTTGTGGAGTATAAAACACATCAGATAGAGCATAAAATGGTTGCAAACACAGCTACTGTAGCATCAGTTGATAAGAACAGACATAAGAATCCAGGAAACCCAGTGGAGAGTGACTAACACACATTATAGTGTAAGTGTGTCTTTGTACCCGTGTTCCCGAGGCTTTATCTTATGACTCTCATATGAAAAGTAGCCGTGTGCGTGACCCATGAGGCTGAGGTGTGGATTTAGAGAGGCATCGACCGCGGTAGAGGGGAGAGCAAGGGGACGACGGTCAATACACCCAGACCCAATTAAGGCAGCCTCTGAATGTAGTCAATGCTGTAATTGCAGTGCCTTTCAGAAGTCATTTGATATAGTTAACCAAACATACATGAAATGCACTTCTCACATGACAGTATGCAGGCAGTGTTTTTTTTTTTTTTTTTTTTGAAAGGTGCACTGCAGCAGAGCAGAATTACCCGCAGCAGACCTCAGTATATAAATTCATCAAAACACCAATGAGCATCAACTGTAAGCACAATGTGGTGCTGGGAAATCTTACATTGACTTGCTATTATTTGTTTTTGGTAAAATAAACTTTGCTCACATTCATGACCCTGGAAAATAATGCTACTTTAAAAAAAAACGATTTTTATACGATTTTATAATTTATTTGGAACAAAAAAATATGCATATCTTAAGATAAATTCATGCATATCTTAGGTTTCAATACAAAAAAGAGGAAATATACTGCTAGCAAATATTTTGCATACAAAAAACTATTTCTCCATTAGAAATGCTGAAAGAACAGTCATTGAACGACAGTGCTCATTCAAACACATAAAGCAGTGAATGATGACAGAGAAATGCAATCTGTAATTAATTGTACTACACACAAGGCATAATAATGCTGAAGCTACATATGTGACATTTATTATAACATATTTGCATGATGCGTGGCATATGTTTGTTTAAATAAAAAAAAATGTTAAAAGATTTTTGTTGTTAAAAAATGATAAATAAAACATTATTTATGATATTTTGCAGCAGGCCTGTTAAATTACAAAAAATATGGATGTCAAATATGCATTTTTAAATGGCTATATTGCTGTAATTGAAATGAAAACATTTTACATTAAAACTGATATCGATATTGAATTCGATAAAGATTGGTATGGTATTGAAAGAATTGTATTATTGCCCACCTTTACTAAAAGAGCTGTGATTGTCAAAGGTGTGTATTTTCTGTGCTACCGCTTCTGCCATTGGTTAGTAAAGCCAATAGTCCCACCCCACACTCACGCCATTGGTTGCTGCAATGTTTCTATGTCTAAACACTCAATCAAACCAAGCAGTGTTTTAATAGATCCAGCGACAGTATTTCCATGTTTCGGGGAAATACACCTATGGAGAGCTTATTTTATCTGCATATTAAGATGGGATAAGAGAAACAATTTTACCATTATAAATATACAGTAGCACACTGGACCTGTCGATGATTCCCATCCTCGGGCCGGAGGTCTGTTTGTTTACATTTATTTACTGTAAGTTGTACGTGTTGTAACTTATGACTGATAATTACTTTTGAAATATAATATGAAATATATATATAAAATGAAATATATATATAAAATATAATTTATTTCTGTGATGGCAAAGCTGAATAAATAAATGTTTTTCTTTTGAACTTTTATTCATCAAAACCATTATTTTAAAGTAATACTTCCCAATATTGCAGTTTTCCTGTATTTTTGATCAAATGAATGCTGGCTTGATGAGTATAAGAGACTTATTTCAAAAACATTAAAAAGAGTAATGTGTCCAAACTTTTGACCATCCCAGTCCCCTTGAATAAGCAGGCAGAACGCTTTCAGGCACATCCTGAATGATAGAAACAGAGGGGCACTGAGGCGACAGACATGTATTACATTATATAGTTTGGTATGGTTTGTATTTATAAAATCTTTGCCAAAATATGCTTTTATTTCTGTTAACGGTATGCTCCATGTTAATTGAGCAAATTAATTGAGAAATTGTCCAGCAACAATATATACAAATTTTTCAATTTCAAGTTCCACCTGAGAGCCGGGACTGTCAAATAGTAAGGTGACAGTAGTAATAAAAGGTTGTTTTTTGTGTTCAGTGGAGTTTGAGTTCCACGATTTATAATTGAGTATTGATAATATTTAGTGCTTGACAATTTTACAACTAGTGCTGTTCATAACATACTGTTTGTTAGGGCCGATTGTGGCTTGCAACTTTCTGGAGAAATGCTCCTTCAAATAACTTCACACTCAGCATCCTGAACAATATACCTGTTATGATAGTCCTCTAGCAATGCTATAGTCTGTGTGTCATTTGGGTACAAACAATTTTTAATTTCAAGTCGGTGATTAAAGGAAGTGTCTATGACACTGATGTTACAGGCACTAAATTCCACAGTGGAGCATGTTAATAAACTGTGACTCTTATGTGTAAGGCTTAAAACATTGCCTTCCTTGCTTCCTTGTGTATATATATATATATATATATATATATATATACGCACACACACACACAAAATGAGCTGGCCCAGATCCGGCAAGGTACTAGACCAGATCAGGTCCACATTTGGTCCAAATCACCATAAAGGAATCCGCATCTGGTCCGGAAAAATGGATCCTTGACACCGGCCCGAGTTTGTTGCACAGATCTGGTCCAGAACTTCCGATGGGTCTGGGCCAAATCTGGCCCAAATGAATTTTGCTATCTGATTCCAGCTTTTCCTCGCTCCTTGGTGCAGCTCTCTATGACGCAGCCATCAACTCGCTGTTCTGGCAAGGCTCTCTCAAGCCCGCCGCCGTCCGCAGGCTCTCCAGTGCCACTCCAGTGGCAGCCCCTCAACAGCGCCCTCCAGAGCCCGCTCCTCTACAGTGCCCTCAAGTGCCCGCTCCTCCAGAGCACCAGCCAGAACCAGCCTCTACTTCCCCCAAGGATTTTTTTTTTTTTTTGGGGGGGGGGGGGGGGGGGGGGGGTAGTATGGCTCCACCCGTAGAGGCCGGGGTGGGGGCTGGGGCCGTGGCCTCTGAGGCGGTCCTGCCATGATCTCCTAAATCCCTGGAGCCGCAATGCCCGCCAGAGCTCCCTGCTCCACCTTGGGTCCCGGAACAGGCGCCAACCCCCACGCCCCATTAGATGTTACATGGCGCGAGGACGCGCCTTCCGGAGGGGGGCGTGATGTCAGACTTGTGTCCTGTGTTTTTCCTCTCTCATGTTTCCTCATGCCCTTATTTGGTCTTCCTGTTCCTTGTGTCATTATTAGTTAATTGATTTCCAGGTGTGTCTCTTCATCCCCTCGTCATGTATTGCGTATTTAAAGAGTGTTTTGTTCTGTAGTCCCTCGTCAGCTGTTAAATGTCATCTTGGTGTTTCCTTGCCTTTGAGAGTCATTAGAAGACTACTTTAAGAATCTGATTCATGCGTCTCCTCACTCCTTGCTCCAGCGCAACGCGACAATTTTTATTAACTGTTTTATTACAAAATTGGTTTCAGCCTATTAATTTGTGTTAGGAGTAAAAATCAAACAAAGCGAGTGTAAAAAAATGGTCATGACAATTATTCCATAAGAATATTCCGTTAGTCCAAAGGTGTGCCTTTTTAAAGAAGTACTGATGTATTATAATATCGTTACTCAGCATATCACTATTATTCTTGCATATTTTCAATAAATTATGCCAATCGGAACCTTACTGTGTGACGTGCGTTTCGTTAATACGCCACGACAGAGACCGCTCATGAGCTGTTATGAGCAACGAAAAAGATACATGTACTCTTACCTTAAACAAAGTGAGCCATGTATATGACAGGGTGGTGTGTAAACGGTATATATGACCCTGACTGGCTATTCAAATGTAGACTTTTGTTCATGCTTAATTATTATTATTTTTAACTCTATTTGGACTGTTTGAATGGGCATGACTTTTTTTTGTTTTTAACTTGCTAAATCCCCTTCAAAGTCACTGCAGGTGTGAGACCTTGTTTAACCCAATGTTAAGAGATGTTAGCCCATGATAATGCGCAGTATGCGTTTTTGAAAGTTTGAAACTGTGAAAGTTTGTAGTACACTTAGTCTTTTCCTATGTCTCTCTCTCTTTCTCTCTCTCTCTCTCACTTCCATTCTCTCTGGAGCCTCATTTGTCTGTATCTCTTGTCTCTACTTACCTTGAACGTGGAAAAGGTCACCCCACTCCTCTGAGCGTGTTGCAGGCCACGTTCACAGGAAATTAATGGTTTGTGCCAGCGATTGCCTCCGCTCCCTCCCCAGCGTAATATTTTTGGTTTACTTAAAGGACACATTTATTGAAGGATATAAATATAAATATGGATTCCTGACAGACACTTAGCTTGATGCATTTGAATATCAGGCCCTTTTTTTGGCTTCATTGCTCAAGTAAAGTATTTCAGAGGCAACACATATATAATAGACAAAGAGCGTCAGCTTTCTGCGCGGTAAGAGTGCCTTGTGATCTGCTGGCTGCAGTTCTAAGAGCTGACTGATGTTCTTCCACTCAGAATGGGGGGCCGCTGAGGGAAATCATTGGTGCATCCATGGCTTTGCTGGCTGTATAGACTCATACAACTGTCGGATTATGGTTGAAATGATTCGCCCACCCACACCAGTGACTAACGAAAATAATCCACTCAGCATGCCCTTTTTAAGACCTGAACAACATGTAATATTTCACATGTTACCGTGTGGTCAAACAAATTGTTATGGACGATTATAGTCTTCATTTCTTCAAACGGAAGTGTCAAAACTAATTCTGGAAAATGAATTCTAACCCTACAGTATATGCTCTATCCCAATGACCATCCTTTTGCATTTTAGCTCATGCTAACTCATGATTCATTACCATCTGCTCAATATAGCCTTGACTGTCCGATTGTTACATTAGAGCCCAACAGTCACCTCAACTGGGTCTATTAATCAAAATGACCTACTCTGGAGCCCCTTAAACATTTATAATTTGTGCTTTAGTGCAGATAAAAAGACATAGTCTGGTTACAAGCTGTTGCAGAGAGAAAAGCATAAGTACTGTTGGTTTAAAATTTAAAGTTCAAAATTTGACATTTTATTAGACAGAACGCATTCAAAAATTGTTGTTATTTATTGACCTCTGCGATCTGATGAGCTCCTCCATGTTCTGTCAGAATCAAGTTTCATTCTAACAAATGCAAAGGGTTTAAAGACAAATTTGGCTTCACTAAGATTATTGTGATAGTTTTAACACCTTTTTGGGCCCCTTCAGATTTTCAGATGTGTTATTTTTATGCTGTGCGCCTGACAGACTTCAAACCAAGAGGCAGAGACCACACTGAAGCACGACACACACACATACACACACATCCGCCCTTGCCGAACGCTATTCTTACAAATTTGATGTGGCCAGAATAGCTCTAATGAATTGACCAAATAATTCACAACATGACAGGAGACACTGCTGTGTTCTCTACCTAATTCTCAGCTCTCATCTAAATGTCCCTGACATTTCTATCCAACCACTTGGATGTACTATTTACCACATCAACAGCACAATTTATCTCCAGCAAAGCCAAATGAATTGAAGTGTTGTTGATCAGTAAATTATGGCTCTCTGATGTCCAAATGCTGTATATCTGACATGGAGAACCTGATGATTCAATCTCGCCAGTTCTGCTTTTGTTTTCTTTAAGAAGATATTCAGAAGCTGCACTGCATGCTTTTTACTGGTCTATACTACAGTACACTAGAGTTTCAGTTTGTTGTACTACATGATACTACAGTAGGTGGTATATTCATTTGTTTTTTTTGTTTTTTTCACACTCAAAGTTGTTCACAGTAGTCCTAAATGTTTATTTTCATGTATATATATGTACAGAATATTGTCATTAAGTTCAATAAAAATATAATGTTCTAATATATTCTACTCTTTGGGCTCAAAATGAACACTTTTTATTCAGCATGGATGCATTAAATTCATAAAAACTGACAGTAAAGACATTTATAAAGTTACATTAGATTTTTTTTCCCCTCTCTCTAATAAATGCTGTTCTGAACAAAAACAAAAAAGCAGAACTGGTTTCAATATTTATGATCATAAGAAATATTTCTTAAGCAGCATATCAGCATATTAGAATGATTTATAAAGGATCATGTGACACTGAAGACTAGAGTAATGATGCTGAAAATTCAGCTTTGCATCACATGAATAAATTACATTTTAAGATATACAGTATATGAAAATAGAAGATAATTATTTAACATTGTTATAATATTTAATGATAGTACTGTTTTTTTATATATATATATATTTTTTTTTTTGATTAAAAAAAACAAATGCAGCTTTGGTGAGCATAGGAGACTTCATAAGAGATTTCCACTGAAAATATTCCCAGACCCCAAACTGTATTTTTCAATTTTTCCAGTTGAAAACAATATGCCACATAACAGTGGCTGCTGGATTAAAATTTTAAACCATTTGATAAGAAATATGTAATTATCAATATATATGTATCGAGAAGGTTGAAAAAAGTGAGGATTTCAAGTAAAGTGAGTGTAGGCTACTAAACAGTATTTGAACCATAATTTATATAAAAGATCAGCCTTATTGATTTTGACTAATATTGTTGTGAGAGAAACTCCTGCATTGGGCCTGTTAGGACACAAAGCCATACTTGCCTCTTAAATAAAACCATTAGCCTAACAATTGGTTGCATAAAAAAAGCCATGGAGAAACAGATAAATATGTGTTTTCTGGCAAAGACTGCTTTTGTATTTATTGGGTTTATTGATTTATTTATTTGAGATAGTGACCTACTCATGCAACCTTTCTAGCAGAATGGAAAAAGTAATAAGCAGATTTAATGTACATGAGTTTGTTAGCACAGACTTAAAATAGACTTTTAAAAGTAGCAATTATCGAGCGGATTAAGGGTTGCGATGAAGGGTGAAGAGGTTGTTGATGTGTGTTGGCCTACTTAGGCTACAAGCGTGCTAATGTTGATGTTACTTTTCAACATTTAATCCTCAAATACTGTGACAATCTCACAGCCTCAGTTCATCATTAGCCTCAGATATCCCCCTTTTCAACTGTTTTTAGGCGTATGAATGCAGCTTACTGTCATTAATCTTTAAATGCATGTAAGAATACACTTCCCGCGCCCATCAGAAAAAGCACAGTTCATGGTCTAGCTATTTTATGGGTCAGTGTTAATGGAACCGCTGGCAGAACCGCGTACGGATCCGTGAGTCATATGGCCACTCTGAACAAACATGTTTATGTCTTTGTTGTCGCTTTCAGTTAGCGCTAATGCTGCCGTTCGTGCTCCGGGTTTGATGTCACGCGGGGAGCATGTCGCAAATTGAGAGTTGGCGTAATTGAAATGCGATTGTTTCCGTTCTTTCTTCTCTCCTGAATCTCAGGAGAGTTCAGAACGTTTTACCGTGTCATGTTGTAGAGCTCTCTCTGCGTGTCGCCCAGTTTCACGGCTCTGAATATAATCAATGCTAATGTGACTACCGATGTAGCTCGCAGGCGTTCTGCTATGATGAGTCACAGACGACAGGAAAAAAAAACAAACAAAAAAAACAGGCCTGTTCACGCAGAGGTTTCAGTTACCTTTCACATTAGCATCTAACAAGTATTTCTACTCCTTTAAAGTGGCAATGCTGCTGTTTCAATATATGGGTGAGTTAATTCAGATACATTGGTGTCAAAAAGTGGCTCAATTTACCTGAATTCATTATATTTTATCTGGCATCCTTGTAAAGGTTGACTCTCATCTCTATTCAGGAGTGAAAATGATCATACATGAGATATAATTTAAACCTCAGCGCACATTTAAAATGATAAACCTCCTGATTTGTGTTTCTTGTCGTGTTTCATGAGACATCCTCATTAATTCTGCCCAGAGTGCGTTGGTTACTTCGAAGGACTTTTTTTCCAGATATAATTTAGTTTAAAAGAGAGACCACACTGGATCAATAAAGGCCGAGTCAATGATGGATGGTACGCCATTTATTAATTTCACCTCAGGACAAATTAAAACCACTCTGGGTACTTACACATGGAGCATATTAGCAGAAATAGTTGCCTGGGTTTTGACATTGCATAATCTCGTTTACTTTGTAGGATGGATCAAAATTTATGGCATAAATTTTGGAATTTTTATTTATCTATTGTCACTCACTTTCACAGCTCAGCTAATATTTTTATGTATTTTTGGAATTTGGTATTTTTTATTTATTAATTATTATTTATTGTCAGAAGAATCATCATTTTACCCAAACAGCCACTGTAAACAGGTGTATTGAATATTTTCTTTGTGTTTTCAGCAGTGTTGTATAAGCAGTGTTGGGAAGTAACTAGTTACATGTAACAGAATTATGTAATGTAATTACAAAATAGATGTAATTGTAATCAGTTAGTTACTGAGAAAAAACTAAATTGTAATTAAATTTACAGGTCCTTATGAAAATGTTAACGATTACAAAGGGGGTTACATCTGAATTTTTTTCACACACACCCACATACAGATTTAACTGATTTCTTTCACAACTGACTGCTCTAAAATATGAGACATTAATGTTTCCTGAGTTTAGGACAGAATAGGACACATGCTTATTTAATGCTTGTTTTGATGCATGCTTATTACATGTTTATTTTCTATTTGGGTTTATGTATATGTTTTATTTTTTAGTTTTTCCAAGGCATTGTTAGATGCCAGTGTTCCCTGACATATTTGCTATGCAAAATGCAAAAAAACTAAATTCCATTATTTATGATCTTAATTCAAGTGATGAAGGATTCTGAAAGTCTGGTAGTAATCAGTATTGAGTACTACTGTAAGATTAACCCTGACTGCTTTAAATGTTTGAAAATTATTAACGTTCTCAAATGTGATTAAAGTTGAAAACATTTATTAGAAATTTAGTAGCTTAACGAAAAGTAATCAAATGTAATCAGTTACATTACATTTGAAATAGTGTAACTTGTAATCTATAACATATTACATTTCTACAGTAACCTTCCCAACACTGTGTATAAGTGTACTCTAAAAAAGTAATTAAGTACAAGCTACTAATTACATCTTCAGCAATGCAATTATATAACTGTTCTAAATGCCATATCATATCAGCCATGGCCAGTTGAACAATTTAAGGACAGATATAAAACTGCTCTTTAAATTCTCTCAGAAAACCATATAAAATTGCATAAATTATTATTGATCTGACTAAAGAACTTAAAGGGACAAGGTTACATTAAAAACACATTTTTAACAGTAGATTTTAACCACTATTGTTTTATATAGAATTGTTCTATAGTCTTCTATAGAGTATTCATTGGAAATACATCATAAGTAACTGCAAAATAAATTAAATGAACATTAAAAGTAATCCCTTACTTTAATTTTTCAAGGGAAAAGTAATTAAATTACAGTAATTACTTGGTAAAGCATTTCACCCAACACTTTACATTAAAAAAATGTTAAGTTGTTAAGATTATTTTAACGTTTTTGAAAATATCTTGTGCTCACCAGGGCTGCATTTGTGATATTAAAAATACCGTAAAACAAAAAAATAATGTTTTACAGCTCTGTTTAGATTTAACACACTTTATTTTATTAACATGTTACTGGGTTTGAAGTCAGCGTGATACAGCATCCACTACCAACGCACTGATGAACTGTTCACAGACAAAAAAATAAAAATAGCAATTTGATAGAAAGTAAACAGAATTTTGATTTCATATTAACTAACTTGCATTTACTGCAACAACAAGCAGAGAGAGAAAAGGGGAAAACCCATGTGGCACCAAATAAGAAGCAATGACCTACTGGTTTGCTTTTGAGCATTGATTATCTTGCAAAGCGAGAGAGGGAGACAGACAGACAGAGACAGACCGGGAGACGGGGACAGAGCTGATGGATGCTGAGGTGCGTAAGTAGGGTAGGTCAAACTTGAAGGCGAGGACATGTCCAACTTTCCCGGGCCCTGCCGCTCAGATGAACTCATTAGAAGTTAATTAATCACATGCATCGATCCATTGTCACTTTCCTCTGCAGCTGAGAGAGAGACAGGGCTCAGGTTCTGCAGAAAAAGCTCTCTCAACATCCACATCCTTTAGGAGCGGTTTCTGCTGAGGCGCCAAATCCACACCAGAAATATGAGCAGGTTATCAGCTTAACAGCTTGGAATATGTCCTCTTTATACTTACGGTCGCTATAGATCTATCTTCATGTGTGCAGGGAATATGCACACTCATACTCCCCTCCTCCAGCTGAAATGCATTCAGCTGAAGTGTATAAATGTTACAATACTGAAACTCTGCAAAACGTGGGACTGTATTTTATGACTACAGGTTGCTCTGAACATTGTGCAGTTTAATGAATTAACCAACGGTGCTGGGGTGAAGCCTGCAGCTTGTGTTGAAGGGAAATGTTTGATGTTGTTTAACCTTTCATTTTTCTTTCTGAATGATCGGTTTGAAAATAAATGAATTTATTAAAAATGTACTTGATATACACTCACTTTCACTTATTTCTGTGCCATTAACATTTTCTGCTTCTAGTAGTGACGCTTGTGCTGTGTTTGCATATTTTATCCCAGTTGAAGTGGATTAGATGCAATGTTTGTCAAATACACAGACGTTTCAGATGAAGCAACAGAAACACTTTAAATGCAATACTTTATGTACTGCTTAATACTAGAATAAAGTTCAGCATAAGCCTATACAATTTACTGTACATATAAAGTGCGGTCTATATTTTTATATTTTGGAGTCATATCAGTTTTACTTTGATAAACCTGACAGAATGAGTCAGCCAACTGCTGATGTGGTGTCAGTGCTGACAAACATTTTTAACACTTGCATGCACTGCAGCATGCGCTCCTGCAAGTCAGATGCTGGTCAGTCAGCTCTGCATTACTTATATACATGCATGTGTGTGCATTTATATATAAATAAATATACACAGTACATACACATATTATGTAAACAAAAACTTTTATTTGGGATTTTCATTTTTGGATTTTTTATTATTAATCATTTGACAGCACTATATGCTTAAAAAAACACTAACTTGATGAGATTCATACTTTGCTTGAATAAATACAGTATAATACTGATTACATCGTTAAAGGGGTCATATGATACGACTTCAAGTTTTCCTTTCTCTTTGGAGTGTTACAAGCTGTTCATGCATAGATGAAATCCTTAAAGTTGCAAAGACTAAAGTCTCAAAACCAAAAGAGATATTCTTTATAAAAGTTAAGATTCGTCCACGCCCCCCTAAAACAGCTCATTCAAACACGCCCCAACATGTCTACGTTACGATGTGGAAATATTTGCGTAATGCAACCCAAATGTGCACGCGAGGAAAGAAGGCGTGGTTTCAGTAACCGCTGTAGTGTTGATGCAGCCATGTCAGGGAGACACTGTGTGTTTCTATGCGAAAGCGAAAGCACTTTATTTGGCCTTCCCAAAGTAGATACAATTAGGAATCATTGGTTAAGATTTGTTTTTCGACACAGCAGCACAACCCACATATTCGAATTTGTGCAACGCATTTTATGGACGACAGTTTCGTGAACCTATAGAGTACAAGGCTGGCTATGTCGGGTCTCGGGACTGATCACCTGTTCTTTGCTGTCTTTGTGTTTGGGTGCTGTGCTATTGTTGTGTACGTGGCATGGTTTGACAGCTCGCCTCGTGCGCATTGTCAGCGTGATTGTTTCCCCACCCTCCTTGTTCCTCTGCTCGTTAGCTGTTAACTGTTGTGGTTAATTCCCATTGCTCTGACAGTCATAGTTTGCATCGCTTACCTGTCCTGTCCTGTCCTGTCATGTCCTGTCCTGTCCTGTCCTGTCCTGTCCTGTCTCGTCCAGGCTCCAGTGCTCGTAGCTGCAAGTATATTTTCCTGCACCTCTCTGTGCTTTCAGATTCCTCTGGCCTTCCTTCGGCATCCGCCGTCCCAGGGTCTCTGCGGACTCCTTAGTGGATTGCTCAGCCTCTCGCTTGGATTAGCAAGCTGCCCTGTCGGATTCAACTCCACTGCCGCTGTCGTGGCTTGTTCCAGCCGCTGCTATCCCCCCCATCTGTGTGGTAGGAGTTTCCACATCCATACGAGCTGTCCACAGAAGCACTCATCGTTCTGATTATTTTCTGTTCAATAAAGCCTCTGTTGTACCCGCATCTGAATCCGGCCTGTTCCCTGACAGGCTTTGCACGAAGGCTATTTCTAAAAAAAAAAAAAGGGTAAATTCCGACTTTGCTATGACAATCTGGCGCTTCTGAACCAGCGACTGTAAGTATGTTTTGTTATTCAAGTATTTGCTATTGCCAATTCAAATGCGGAGTTTTACGCGTAACGCGTCGTGTCGTGTGTGTGTGTGTGTGTGTGTGTGTGTGTGAGGGGAACAGGGTCACATCACAGCGGAGTGTACAAACCATCAGAAATCATCTTAACGAGCATCATCGCTTTGTCTGTCACACGACTCTGTTCCCCTCTCGGGCTTGAACTGATAAAACTTGAAACCTGAAGCTCGCGATTATCGTAAGGGGCGTTACATTTCCGACGGGTGCTTGTGGTGTTCGGCCAATCACAATGCACTGGATTAGCTGGCCAATCAGAGCAGACAGCACTTGTTGGAAGGAGGGGCTTTGTAGAAAATTATGCATTTGAGGGAGGCGGGGGATAGAGGAACTACATTAATGTACAGTATTTGAAAAATAATGTGTTTTTTGAACATTAAAGCATGTCAACATATTCTGTTACACCAAATACACAAAATAATGATCTTCAAAATAGCATCATATGACCCCTTTAATATAATTTTTTTTTTTTTTTTTTCTGATAGTGTAAGCCATATTTATTTAACTAATAAATATGACTGGGACATGCATTCTCAGAAAAAAAAAAAAAAAAAGAAAAAAAGTTGCCATTGAGATTTTATACCTTTTATACCTAAATAATTCATAGTTCTACAATTATCATCCTGTCAAAGATGTGATTTTATCTATACTTTTTATTACCGGACCAAGGTGAACATACTTAGACAAGTCACATTACTTTGCCTCAACATGTCATGCGACTGAATAATTTCCTCAGAAAAGAAGATATCATCAGACTAATATCATTGCACAGCATCTCAAATGTTCCTCTGCAAAATGCAAAAGCCAGAAACACAGCTAACGTTTACAATGTTAACAAATAGTTTATCAAAGTTGTCTCTGAATATTCAGCCGGGGAAGGAGAAAGTGTTTTAACATTGGGAAAAATGTCAAACTTCAGCTTTAAACGCTTAAAATGAGCTGATTTAAGGCTCAAGTATGTTTTTAAGAAATAGGCCAGTATTCATTGTGCCTCAGAGGACTGTTCTGTAACATGAAGAAAGTAAGTTTTATTTTCGTAGCTGTAGAATCTGGGTGGCAATACAGGTGTCAAATATGCAAAGTTTGTGCATGTGCAGTCTTTACCTCAGCCTGCTGCAGATACCATTTCACCCAGGTCTGACACATAAGCGCTTGTTATTTTTGAGACGTTCAACCAGATTGTTGTCAGTGAGATTCTTACTTTACGTGTCATCTATGAAAAGCTATTTTTGACAATATCACCACTGGAGGTGTAAAATGCTTTGTTTTCACTCACACTCCTGAAAAACATGCTCAAAGGTTTGAAATGTACAGTATAGCACATGTCAATAATTTCAAGTCTCTCTCATAAAACACATTATCATCCTTACACCTCTAACAATTTATTTTTAATACAAATGCACAAAGTGTCTCATAACTGTGTCAACAAGAATTCATAATGCCACACATGATAATATTCTATATTATTATGTAGGATTATATGCAGTCTGTATTTTTTGGTGTGTTCATTCCATTATGATATTTTCGTCTTTGTGTATTTTAAATGGGAAGTCAATGTCAACTGAACAGTGGCCACAGAAAGTTTTTGAACATATGAGTCACACGTAATAATGTCTGAATGGATTTTGTTATATATTACAAAGACATTCATATATTTTAAGTGTCCAAATATGATTTTGTATGTAGACGGCCATAAAACATGTTTGTGTTGGTAATCAAATGCAGTTTCTGTGTGTAATGAAATTCTGAAGAAACACTGTTTGATGACAAATGTTCTCTGTTCACACTGGAATACAATGAAGACTATAAACCCTGTTATTTAAGTTAACCGCATAAAAAAACAGCACCATATAACTTTTGAAGTCCGTGTTTTAGAGTTAGTTGTGGATAAATTGATCAATATATTGATTTTGGCCCAGGCACCAACTTGTGTGACATTGCACTGTTGTTGTGTGGCAGTGGATACAGTTCGCTGTAAAGATACTGGCTGGTCACAGATTGACCTAAATACATGAAAAGTGATTTTATATGGTGTACTGTAATGGTAAATGTAATACAGTATATATATATATACATATATATATATATATATATATATATATACATATATATATATATATATATATATATATATATATATATATATATATATATATAATATCATATATCATACCGAACCATCACGGTAAGGTCATCTCGGTTCAGTGCATGAGGCCTTACAACGAATACAGGCAATTCACCCCCAATCAAGAAGGGGGCATCCGCAGTAATACAACGCTGTTTGATAACCGCCAGCAGAAGAACAGCGAATGCCATGTAGCACCATACATATCCCTTCTAGCCTTAGAGTTGCGTACTTCAAAACAAAGCCCACTAGACAGTGACCATGTGCTGATTATGAACTCGTCTCTCACATAGACTGATAAAGGAGTATACTTTAAAGGCTTGGGCACTCAACTATTTGAAAAATGGAGCTTTGTGCTCGTGTATCCTACCTCTCTCATTCGTCACAAATCCAAATATTCCATAATATTTCCATATTTGCGATGTAACGTATCTAAATGCTAAACTATTGTTTATTATGTAAATTATAGGCTTTGTATTTGCATTCCAACGGTGACACATAGGCGGGTGCGCTGATATTTGGCTCACTGTATTTTATTTTGATAAAGTACCAACTGCGCTTTCAAGTTAGCAATGCTGGAACTGATGTGTGTGTTTTTTTATTTGTTTGTTTGTTTGTGTGCGTGTGTGTGTGTGTGTGTGTGTGCGTGCGCTCTGGCGCGATCACTTCAACTGTTTACTTATACCAGCAGAATCAACTTTAAACACTTATTGTCTTATTAATAATCACTTTATAAAGGTCTACTTTTGTGTACACTCACAATGAAAACAAAACAGATTTTATATATATAACATGTAATAATATTTAGTATTTTCACATCTAGGTGGAAAAAATTGTAATTTACACTACTGTCTGTTCAAAATAAATGAAAAGAAACTGAGCATTGTAGATTTATTTCTTCTTTTTTTTTGCTGTTGTACCGATATCTTATCGAACCGTGACCCCCGAACCGAGGTACGTACCGAACCGTGAACCTCTGAACACAACACATCGAACCCTGAAGCAGATGGGCTACAGCAGCTGAAGACCACACCGGGTGCCGCTCCTGTCAGATAAGAACAGGAAACGGAGGCTACAATTCGCACAGGCTCACCAACATGAGACAATAGAAGATTGGAAAAACGTTGCCTGGTTTGATGAGTCTCGATTTCTGCTGCGATATTCAGAAGGTAGGGTCAGAATTTGGCGTAAAGAACATGAAAGCATGGATCCATCCTGCCTTGTCTCAACGGTTCAGGCTGGTGGTGGTGTAATGGTGTGGGGGATATTTTCTTGCCATACTTTGGGCCCCTTAGTACCAATTGAGCATTGTTTAAACAGCAGCCTACCATGTCAATGTTAATGACCATGTCAATCCCTTTATGACTACAGTGTACCCATCTTCTGATGGCTTCTTCCAGCAGGGTGATGCACCATGTCACAAAGCTCAAATCATCTCAGACTGGTTTCTTGAACATGACAATGAGTTCACTTTACTGAAATGGCCTCCACAGTCACCAGATCTCAATCCAATAGAGCACCTTTGGGATGTGGTGGAACGGGAGATTCACATTATGGATGTGCAGCCGACAAATCTGCAGCAACTGCGTGATGCTATCATGTCAATATGGACCAAAATCTCTGAGGAATGTTTCCAACACCTTGTTGAATCTATGCCACAAAGAATTAAGGCAGCTCTGAAGGCAAAAGGAGGTCCAACCCAGTACTAGCAAGGTGTACCTAATAAAGTGGCCAATGAGTGTGCATATATATATGTATATGTATGTGTGCGCGCGCATGCACGTTGTAGGATATCAGACACCGAATCAGACAAATTTAAGATTCAATCAGAACATAGAAACATGAGGAGCTGAAATTCCACAGAGAGGCCCCAAGAAAACAGGACAATGTCGTAAATCAGATTCCTAGCTCCAACTAGTCTGAAGCAAGCGAACTAACCAACTCTTTCACAAAACAGCTTGCAACATTGAGACAAAAGAACACTTATTGATAATTCCAATTCAGGAAGGAGACCGTCAAATTTATTAATTTTTTTATTTAGTCATTTAGCAGACGCTTTTATCCAAAGCGACTTACAAATGACAAATTTGGGGGCAAGTAATCAAGACTGATGGTCAAAGAGATGGCCATCACATGGGTTCCACGCTGGAAGTCACGAGCTTCCTTAGACTGATTTTTCCCCCACATAGAAGACAGACCAAACCAAAATTCCTTTGTCTAAAGAACATGTCTTCGTTCTCCATAGAACTACACAGAGACTTTCTTATTCATATGCACCTAAAATCATCCTAAAAGGACATTTTTATGCAGAACCCCATATTATGTTGGAGCCCACACATTAGACTATCATGTTTTAATCAAATATTATGTATGTCTTTTTAATCATTATTGAATAGCTGAAGGATTCATATGCGTGTTTGGTATGTATGAGTTTGAAAAACCATGCTTTAAATGTTTCTTCCAATTAATTCTTTGTCAAATGTATCATATTCTGGTTATAGAAATCACATTCAAAAATATACTTTGCAAGAGCCTGTAAAGTTCGGACACGTGACTGATCAGATAACATGTAGATTTATTGATTGGGTGGAGGAACAGAGCAACACCCCTAGCTAAGATAATTTCCAATTGGTTAAGACAAGCATTGGGATGTGTCCAGAAGCCGAGTTTAAAAACTCAGGACACCATCAAACTGTCACGTTCCCTCTCGGGACACAAGGAGCGAGGAGACGTAGGAGTTCCAAATAGCACATTTATTGGAGAGACACACACAAGGAGACGAGGAGCTTGGGGAGAGACGAACATCAATGACGTTAGACCGGACACAGGGGCTAGGAAACACAGGGCTTATAAACACAGGGAAATTGGCAAGGAAGAACAGAAACAGGTGTGGGGCAATCACATGCAGGGCTGGGGACACATTAACTATTAATTAAAGGAACGAGGATGGCCAGATAGGGACACGAGAGGAGGGGAAACACAAGACAAGGACTGACATTACGCCCCCCTCCGGAAGGCGTGTCCTCACGCCTAACACCATCCAATGGGGAGGGGGGGTGGGCGCTCTGGAGGCCTCCAGGGCGGTGCCCGTTCCAGGGGCCATGGCGGGTCTGGAGACTCGGGAGGCCATGGCGGATCTGGAGACTCTGGAGGCCATGGCGGGTCAGGGGACTCGGGAGGCCAGGGCGGGTCAGGGGACTCGGGAGGCCAGGGCGGGTCAGGGGACTCGGGAGGCCAGGGCGGGTCAGGGGACTCGGGAGGCCAGGGCGGGTCAGGGGACTCGGGAGGCCACGGCCTATTTTTTTCGGGCCCAAGGGGTTCTGTGGCCTTGGCCCTTGGCCCGGCCACACAGGCTGTGACCCTCTTACCCCCCCCCAAAATTTTCTTGGGGAAGCTCCCCCCTGGGAGCCACAGAGGAGCGGGCTCTGTCGGGCGCTCTTGCAGCGCGGACTCTGTCGGGCGCTCTTGCAGCGCGGACTCTGTCGGGCGCTCTTGCAGCGCGGACTCTGTCGGGCGCTCTTGCAGCGCGGACTCTGTCGGGCGCTCTTGACGAGCTGAGCTGGACGGAACCAGCGGGAACTCAGGAGGGCTGGACGGAACCAGCGGGAACTCAGGAGGGCTGGACGGAACCAGCGGGAACTCAGGAGGGCTGGACGGAACCAGCGGAGACGAAGGTGGGCTGGACGGGACCAGCGGGACTTCAGGACGGCTGGGCGGAACCAGCGGGACTTCAGGACGGCTGGGCGGAACCAGCGGGACTTCAGGACGGCTGGGCGGAACCAGCGGGACTTCAGGACGGCTGGGCGGAACCAGCAGGAACTCAGGAGTCCACCTGCGAGGAGCAGGCACTGGAGGGCGCTCTGGAAGCGCGAGTTCGCGGGGGCGCTCTGGAAGCGCGAGCGGCGGCGGGCTCAGGAGAGCCGCGGACGACGGCGGGCTAGCTTCGACTCGGGCCCGGAAGTCTCCCAGACACCGGTATATCCCCAGCCTCCAGGTCAATCCCGTGGTGTCTGGGAGGTTCATGGGGCGGTGGTGACAGGCCCCGAGCCGGAAGAGCTGGAGGATGACAGCGTCGTGCAGCTCCGCCTTCCCGGCCAGCTCGCAGAACTCCTCCGTGTACTCCACGAAGGGGAGGTCCCGCAAAACGAGGGCGCCGAGGCGGGCGGTGAACTCCATCGCCGTGGAGGGAGCGGGAAAAAAGGAGCTAACAAAAAACTTTCAAAAGCGGAAAAAAAAGGCGGGGGTGGAAAAGCGCCGCTTACTTCTGTTTCGGTCCGGTCTTCTGTCACGTTCCCTCTCGGGACACAAGGAGCGAGGAGACGTAGGAGTTCCAAATAGCACATTTATTGGAGAGACACACACAAGGAGACGAGGAGCTTGGGGAGAGACGAACATCAATGACGTTAGACCGGACACAGGGGCTAGGAAACACAGGGCTTATAAACACAGGGAAATTGGCAAGGAAGAACAGAAACAGGTGTGGGGCAATCACATGCAGGGCTGGGGACACATTAACTATTAATTAAAGGAACGAGGATGGCCAGATAGGGACACGAGAGGAGGGGAAACACAAGACAAGGACTGACACAAACCTTCTCTCTCTCGGTTCTCTCTTTTTTGCTTCAGCTTTTGCCACTGCGTTTTGACGCTGCCTTTTAGCGCTCTCTGAGCATGCTCTGGCCTACATGCCAGCGGCTACTTAACACCACGATGAGAAGAAAACCCACCTAGACTCTTTACATCCCTTTATTCTTTTACTTTAATTAATTTTATTTTCCGTTGCGAGTTTCGTGTACTCAGTTAAGTTTTGCCGCCACACCTCGTCTCCGAGTTCAACTCGAGTCTGTGACCGCCTCAAAACTTCTACCAGCCACAACTCTGTATCCTCAGCCAACGCCCAACCATTGGTTTCCCAAGATGTCACTGAACTCTCAGCCAATCAGCAACGTCGGGGAACCCCCTTCATGCAACGACGACACAAAAGGGTTTCCCTTAGCAACAAGCAAGTAACCTCCAAATTCTAACTGAATTGGTGCAGTTAATACAAATTTTAGCCTCATTGAGAAACTCAAAGCGAGGGTGAAATAACTGATTGATGGTTGTTCAGGTCTATGCAATTGCACATATTGCTGTAAACTTGGGATTTGTGTGAATGCATGTGTTCATGTGTTAGATTCGTTTATGTCTTGTTTATATAAATAAAATCTTATTTATATTGAAAAGAGAAGTATCTTGTGTTGTGTGCTTACAAGTTAATGTCTTAATCTGCCGATCTTGTTACTGTGCTATTAAATAGTGTTTTCACTATATTTGGGATTTTAATATCCAGTGCAGAGTTGATGTTATATGGTTTGGTCAGTGAATCGCTGCCACCTCAGTGATCAGCCATGGAACAGTGAGTCTGTTCAAATTCCCTATAAAATCATAAATGATTCCCTTTGAGCTAAATTAAACTATTTCCTTTAAATTACATATTACGTTTTACGATACAGCATCTTTGTGACAAATGAGGACATAAATTTGTATAATGACACACTAAAACGTCACATGAAAAGTGCTTGTGTATCAGCCTTCCGTTCAATTAGCAAATCCCTCTTGCCCACAGCTGATGCTGTAGGAATAAGCTAAAAGGCTTTTACTTCCCTCGCTGAAGTCTCTCATGCATATGCTGAAGTATTTTAACAGTAGATTAATGCAGCGACATTATAAGGGCCTTGGATCTGTGATCTTGTGTGCGTGTATGTGCATATATCAGCAGAGGTCAGACCTGCCATTATACCAAATTATAAATATTTTGTCAACTAATCAGTGGGGGCTTGGCAAGAAAAGAGCGAAAAAGCAAGCAAGAGGGAGAGACTCTCTGCTTACCCATAGCAGCTGTGCTCTCCATATTTGGTCTGTTCCCTTCTAAGGCAGCATCTTTGGCAGTAGTAGAGGTCCTGACTCACGTAGTGACCTAAGCATAGAATAGAATAGAATAGAATAGACAATTCATACATTGAGAGTCATTATAGAAACAATTCATGGCTTGTTAGCCTTGTGATAAAGTTTTCACCTACCATGTGAGGGGACCACTGTTCAAATCCTGGCCTAATATTAAAATTATATTTCATACAGCTTTTGTTGCTTTATTTATTTCTTTGTGTATTTATTGTTTGTTTGTGGAAAATGTGATAAGCTTCTGTTAAAAAATTTGGGTAGTTTTATTCAGCAAAATTTAATTGTAAATCAAATGTAATTGTGAAGAGATTTATAATGTTACAAAGATTTTTATTTCAAAGAAACATCAAAGAATCCTGGAAAAAGTATAATGGTTTCCACAAAAATATTATTCAGCAAAACTGGTTTTAAACATTGATGATTATAATAATAATAATAATAATAATAAAATACCCTAGCTGTTCCAGTTGTGGCTTATAGCTTTGGTTGACTGGTTGACAACGGACATTGAGGATGATATAGACAGACAAGAGGATGGATAGAAAAACAAGGAAACTCCTGACTATTTCAGGCATCCATCACCCTAAAGCTGATGTCGAAAGACTGTATATCAGGAGACGAGATGGTGGTCGTGGATTAGTCTAACTAGAATCTGCTTTCGAGACTGCTACCGTTGGCCTAAGCAACTACATCATGCTGGGCAAAGATATGTTTGCATGACTAGTGAGAGACCATGATGCTGGTAAGGCTAAATATTATCTTCAGAAAGAAGCTCAGAAGATAAAAGGAAAGTACTTGAAACAAATCACCGATGTGCATAATATGAAAATGCAATTAAAGAACAACATTATAATTTGTTACATTTATATAGTGCTTTTCTAGGCACTCAAAGTCAGGGGGTCGTGGGGAAGTCGTGGCCTAATGGTTAGAGAGTTGGACTCGTAACCCAAAGGTTGTGAGCTCAAGTCTCAGGTCCGGCAGGAATTGTAGGTGGGGGGGAGTGAATGTACAGAGCTCTCTCCACCCTCAATACCACGACTGAGGTGCCCTTGAACAAGGTATTGATGTGCCCAACTGCTCCCCGGACGCCGCATCATAAATGGCTGCCCACTGCTCCGGGTGTGTGTTCACAGTGTGTGTGTGTATGCACTTAGGATGGGTTAAATGCAGAGCACAAATTCCAAGTATGCGTAACCATACTTAGCCACGTCACGTCACTTTCACTTTCAAAGCCCATAGTACCATATTACCTTTACATCCACCACCAGTGTGCAGGATGTAATGAAGTCTTCGCAGGTCACCGGAGAAAAGAAAACTCATCTACTGTTAGGAATAAATTACATTTTAGAATGTATTAAAATAGACAAAGTTATTTTAAATTGTAATAATATTTCACAATATTACTGGACATTATTTTACTGGTATTATAATTATTACTGGAATTATATAGATTTGCCTTCCTTTCAAAGCAAAAGTGAAATTATATTATATTACAAATTATTTACAACATTATATTTATATTTATAAATATAAAAACAACCACAATTTTGAATTCTGCAACATCTTTCCTTTTATGTTCCACAGAAACAAAAGTTAGTTATGAGCAATATGAGAGTCGTTAATGTAAATGCTGACAGGATGAAGTATGGCTTCACCACAAAGAGTGCATGCTATGCTGCTTTAGAATCTGGCTGAAATAAGAGATCTTAGAAGGAGGCATAATTATTCTGCCTAGCTTTTAGAACAATTTACATTCATGACTCTAATCCATAATATTGGAATAGGAGTTCTTTCTAACATCAGCGATATTGATGACTCGCTTTTTCTCCTTCAACAGCTACTTCAGAACAACTCATCTAACCACATCAGAGCAAAGTCTTCTGTGATTAATGTCTGATGAGATTAGAGAACAGCTGTATTGTTTAGTGCTACAATAAGGTTGACATCAACAAAGTCACAAAGGGTTGAATTGCGGTGAAGTGCACGGCTGGTGTAGGATAATGATATTTTTAAGGTTGGAGATGCTGGGAATTCATGGACTTAATGGGCTTACAAGTTCACTAGCAGCATCAGAGAGCTGTTAAAAGTAAGAATACATCTTCTATTCAAATGAGAAAATAAGCCAGTCACTTCAAAAGCCACCAGCGAGAGTGAATCAAAACTAGTGTCCTTTAATGTTACTACATGCAGATGCTACAATAAAAATATAAAGAGACACGAAAAGCCTTTGACAGTCTAAACATGAAGGGACTGTTTATAATATATGCCTAACAATCTCCTCCTTAATGGCACTCTGAAACCGTGATCTCCTTAAGTCTTCGCAGGTCACCAGAGAAAAGAAAACTCATCTACTGTTAGGCAGTACATTAAATCAGGGACATCCATTTATGCTACCTGTTCTTGAAAGCTGCTCACTTTAATTCACATCTGACGTGTGCTTGAATGTATAGAGCTATAACCGGCTTCAAAACCTGTCATCTTAGATGACCCCCGTCCTCGTAGGGCACACATGTAAAAAAAATCACATTTTCCCCCAACAAGTAACGGATTTAACCTCAGCCAGGAACACGCTCCACATATTTGTAAAATGAATTAAGATGCTATTGTACTTGAAAGCCACGCAGGCTTGAATCGTGTCATATAGACCTTGTAAAAAAGCGGAAAAGTCATGGTGGCTTTGAATGCTTTTGTGCTAAAAAACACATTTACCAGCCTTAAACCTTGGCTTTCATCACGAAAATGTTTCTCTGCAGGGTTTTGTTCATGTGAATATATTCCTGTTGTGTGCTATCCAAATATGGTGACACTTCCTGAAAAATAAGCTATTTTAAATATTTCTGAATATGAATTGATAGAATTGCACTACATGGGTCCATGAAGATAACCTCAAGTTATTTCATTTTGAGAGAAAGCATGAATATAGATCTTTCCTTGCTATAGCAGAGATGTTAGAATCCCAATTAATTTGATATATGTTGTGTTTTTCCCCCTCCATCTCAGTGGTGTTTTTCGACAATAATTGCCAGGATATTCAAGGTCATTAACTAACTGCTGTCAAATGCCAGTATCTTTATTTGAAACCTCTCATTAATTATTACATGTCTCTTTGGAATATGTGAGTCTGATTGGTTAATTGCACCATGCAGCGGTCTGATATTTCCTGATAGAGTGGGTTTGTCCCATCCACTTTTTTTAGTGGCCTTGGTTCCAGAGGTATTTTCCCATATTTTTTTTTTTATGGGAAATCCCATTATTTTTTCCCATTCCAATTCAGGGATTCCCATTCATTTTTCCCATAGAGTTATAAGCCATGAGCCAAACTAACCAACTACATGAAAGTATTTGAAAACTGGACAAAGGTGCAAGACTGTGTACTTAACGGTTTTAATAAGGGCAAGATGTAAATTGAAAATGATGGAGAAATATATAACCATTGGTTTAGAGATGTTGATTATATATATAAAAAAAACAATATATTTTACATGTATTGAAAAATATGCATACAAATACTTAGGTAGTTTGAGAGTGTTGGGAAACTTTTGCAAATGCTAAAGTGTTCTTTAGTGCAGCTTATGACTTGCTTTCTTAGTTATTGGATGTAGAGAAACTTTTGTTTTATTGTTGCAGTATTTGTCTTGTTACTGACTGTTTTGTACATTGTAATGGACTAAAGAACTCCAGTTTGGAAAGCCCTGCTGTAAAGTAATGCTTAATGCACTTCATGATGTTGATACGAAAATTGAATATATTTTCTTACGAGTTAGGTCAAAAGTAATCTAAAAGTAATCCAATAGTAGTCAGAATACTTGACCTAATACATGTAGTCCAATAGATTGCGTTACAAAACTATTTTCGTCATGTAATTTGTAATCAGTATGGACTACGATTTGTAAGTAATCTACCCAGACAATCTGACTGCTGAAGCCAAATCCTCATTTCCAGTCTTCTCTAGCCACCATCCAACCCTGAGACTAGAGATGAAGGATACATTTACACGATGGCATTTACTTCCTGTTCTCAAGGAACAGGTGTTATTGATCACCTGTCAGCTCTCTGGCATTCAGTAAGTGTAAAGTGTGTGTGTGTGTGTGTGTGTGAGTGTGGGTGTATGGAGCTACAGTATTCTATCACATTCATTATTTTAAGTGATTTCAGTAAGACTGTGCATGCGCTCTCAATGAAACCCCACCCTCCAAAGACATGACAGCCAATCCGATGTCAGCTATCTGAAAGTTCAACACGACATGCAGAGAGACTCTGTTAAGGTTTGGTCACGTACCGTTGCTCTGCAAAATATTGCAGGAGAAATCCAGTCAATCCAGAAATCCAGTCATTTTTGCTCATTTTGAAGTTGACCATGTGAATTTGCTGCACAGATCAACAGCCTAGCTAATATGAAACATCCACAGAACTTTGGCTAATTTTCTTGCAACATTCTGTCAAAGTTATAAACAAACATTCTTACAGTAATGTTAAGAGAAAGCTCAATTAAAATGATCTGGTCGTTTTAATGTTGACATTAGTACAAAAATGTTATTTATACATAATTTATGGAACATTCTTTCTTAAATATTTCAGTTGGATGTTTGTCTAATGTTTCTTTAAACATTACTAACTACTTGTTTCAGAGCAAGTTATCAAATTGGGCATTCACTTAATGTTTTGTATAAAGTTTGTATAGCCATAACATGTTTATAAAACATTGGACATTTTGAATGTCTAGATGACTTTAAGAAGAAGAAAATAAGCAAAACATTCAAAAACCCGAAGAGACTAAAATAGATCAATAACAATCAATATCTCTTGGCAGTGCATTTTGTTGAAATACATTTCTATCAAATTCCAAAATTATTATGATTCACACAGTGGACATTCTCATTATTTCCAAGTTTGTCAAAACCTTACCAGGTATTGTACTTTGACTTACAATGTATTATGCCAAGTGTTGACTCACTCAAACGAATTTATCTTTCCAGTTAGGAATGTTATTGTTCTAAGAATGTTCAGGGGAACTCAATGCTATGTTCTTGTAATGTATTCAATAGCACGTTTTACTTTAGTTCCCAAAATATTCTCCAAAAAGGTAGGATAACATTCTCTAAAAGCATTCTAAAAATGTTAATTGATACATTATTAGAACATTACCCTCTAACATTCTAATAAAGATTTAAGCGGGAAGCTTCCCATTGGACATTGGATGTGGAATGTTGTGGAAATGTTGTTCAGATATCACATTTAGGTTGAAAGTAAAAACCCAACCTTTGTTTGATGAAGCCCCAACTTCATTAAATAGCTCTAAAGCAGCATTGCCAGCTTCACTTATTATAAACCAGATTGACTTTATTTCTCTCATACATTTACAAAAGGTCTTATTGAGATTAACAGAAGTTTAGATGTTCATGTCTATTTTAAAGTAATAGTTTGGTTTGATTGTCACCATTATGGTGATAAGTGCTTTTAATTGGGCAATTTGACTCTTGACTTTGATATTTTTCTCTAGCTGCTGTAACTATTTTTGTTATGTCAAAAACAGCAAAGGAACATGTGATTAGATTATGCTGGTTATTTGCTGATGATAAAGATATTCCCATCACCTAGCAGTCTCATTGCATCCAGTCTAATCTATGGTATTGGTTGTATATGATTTATTTTAGTAACTCAATGGTTCTACAGACTGAAATCTTCTTTGTCACACAAACATCAAGAATCAGTGTATGAATCTCAACAATGGTGACATGCTTCATGCTGCAATGTATTCTGGGTGCATCATAAAAAACTCATCCAGGGCTCCCAGAATGCATTGCGGCATGTCATCATTGTTGATATTCATACACTGATTCTTGATGTCTGTATGTTTAAGCATTCAGTAGTTCAAAGTGATTCATGAACAACGTTGTTTTAAAAATTACAGATAGAAATACAGATTATCAGATTAGAACACTGTTGGATCCTATGCTGTTGAAGTCCATAACTACAGTCACTAATATGAAATTAATATCATAGATTAGACAACATCATCTGATCACATTTTATTTAGCTGTTTTTGCCATAACAAACATAGTTACAGCAGCTAAATAAAAACTCACATGGAAAAGTTTGAGTCAAACTGCCCAACTACTGATCACCATAATGGTGAGTTCAAACCAAACTATTATTTTTAATAAACCATCAACATCTAAACCTCTGTTAATCTTAATAAGAACTTTTGTAGATGTATGACAGAAATAAAGTTAATCTAGTTTATAATAAGTGATGCTTTTTTGGAGTTATTTAATGACACTGGAACTTGACATCAAACAAAGGTTAGGTTTTCACTTTTAACCAAATTTGACTTCTGAGCAATGTAAATCCACATCTAGTGAAATGGGAAGCTTCCCGCTAAAATCTTTATTAGAATGTTCTAAGAATGTTATCAATAAACATTTTTAGAATGTTTTTAGAGAATGTTATAATACCTTTTACCAGAACATTCTGGGAACTAAACTAAAACGTGCTGCTGAAAACATTCCCAGAACATGAACAATTTGTAGATGGGTTGTAGGCCTATATCTTTTTTGTCTTTGTAATTTGTTTTTGTCTTTATAAAATAACAGCATTTTAACTACAGTATAAGCGTTGTAAATTATGCATAGTACAACGAAAAAGGCACTTCACCTGCTACTACATTTTCTATATGTGCAGGAGATGAGCTTTCACAAAAATATATAAGACATGAGAGTATATAGGACAAGTGACACGCTAAAGCATTTCCAGAGATGTCCAAAAGGTGCCTTCGACTTTTGTAAGAGTGGCACCAAATTCATTGTTTGACAGGAATGAAAACGAGGCTGTGAGGGATATAAGTACAGTGTTTTCATTGGATTCATACTGTAGTTTAACGACATGCCAATTATTCTGCTGACAAAACATTTACAAAAAATACATAAAAATATATTTAAAAAATCAGTAGATAAACATTCCTAAAACCGTTTTAAAAGTTGCAACTTGGATTTAGTTAAAAGTTTGGTTGAACTTGCATTATAATTCCAACATCAGAACTATAAAAATCCAAGAAACCGAACCTGGTAGATGTGTCTCAAACGGACGTAATGTGATGTGACTAACCGTTTGAGCTTTATACGGTGACCAGCCTCCCCTGAGAAACTCTCTGACTTAATTTTCATCCCTCAGGGTATGGATCAGTTCTCCACAGGGGCGTTATGTGCTCGCCCCAACACGTCTGGGGTGGCTGGCTTTTACGAGGAAATCCTGTTGGCTTTAAGGAGCAGACACAAAGAGCAGACAGCTGTTTAATGGGATAACGGACAGCTATGGACAGACAGCTAAAAGAGTGTGGCCGAGGGGTGGAGAAGCTTTCATAAGCTCTGATGGCATTGAGGAGAAACCTGATCTTTAACCGTGTGTGTGCTAATGCTGTCATAATGCCCACACTGTCATAGGGTTACAGAAGCAGTCGCTGGAGAGTAAGACAGCTGTAATGGAAGAGCGGTCAAACATAATCTCTGTTTATTATTTCATTCTCAGTCTTTCCCATTCTCACTTTGTCATTGAACTAGTGTCATCCATCTATATTTCTGTTTCTTTGTACTCTCTTTCTCTCACTTACACACACACTTCCTTAGATGCGGGGGGGGGTTGTTGTTTTTTTTTTTTTGGTAATTCTTATATAAAGCACTACAGTAACGATGTACAGTTAACATCATCCTGGTTCTCTCCACAACATCCCAGTAGGATTTTTACATTGGCTTTTGGATAATTGCAGAAAATAGGCTCTGTGACCAATAAAAGATTATGATTATTACACATTTTGTTCATCATGAAAATCTTCACAAACGAACACAACTTTTATCAATTTTGCAGAAGTAAAAAGCTAAATGTAGGCAGTGGTTTCCAAAAAAAAATGTACATGCAGTAATTTAGCCAATGGCGTGAGTTTGGGGGCGGGACTATCTGTTTGTCTGACCAATAGCACGGAGGGAATGTTCAGGACTCCCTATTTGAAAACATTTTTGAGCAGAAATGACACATTTCACATTTCATTCACTTCTAAAGTAACAACAAAAAAGTCACTCACTTTTTGAATATTCATCTGTTTTTATTTTGTTTTTGTGACGCAGGGTGTAAATCTACCTTTTCCCGCAGCGTCAACAGTTCTTCACTGACCTACATAGAGGCTCAGACCAGTGATAGAGAAACACAGAGGAATCATGAGGCATTATGAATGAGCAGGGAAATTTGAGTGCGGAGAGACAGCGAGGGTGAGGAGGGCACGTTTTACCAAAGCGCTGCGTGGAAAGTTTTCTGAGGTCACTGATCAAACTGTTTTCTGAAAATGAATGGGAACTTTCTGTCACTGTCTGGATCAATGGAAGTTGATTGATCCTCATCCTAATGCTTAGGGCAGCTTTGAGCAGTTCTGAAAAGTCAGCCTGAAAAGAAGATGATGAATCAAAGCAGCAAAACAACTGACAGGCCTGCAGATGCCACATAATATTGGGTTATTTTTACCATGTATAATGGGAAGCCTGTAATGAACTGACACTGGTCTTCAAATCAAAACTCAAAATAATTGGTCCTTCATTACTTTAGGAGTCTCATTTACTGTGTTCAGCTTTATTTTGTGCACACTGTTAGAAAGTTCAATGACATCTTGTAATGATCTTATCTGGCCATAAACTCTCCAGTGTCAAGTAAATATTTTGTGCTCCTTGAAAGCAAAGGCAAGGCAAGGCAAGGCAAGTTTATTTATATAGCACATTTCATACACAGTAGTAATTCAAAGTGCTTTACATAAAAGAAAGTGAAATAGACATTAAAATCAATAAAAACATGGAAATAAAAATAATAAAAACAAAGAATTTTAAAATGATATAGAAAATGATTTAAAATAAATTTAAAGAAAATGATTATACATAAAATGTATTGCAGTCAGTTCGGACATATAGCACAGTGCTCATTCAACAAATGCACAGTTAAACAGATGAGTTTTGAGTCTTGATTTAAATGTGGCTAATGTTTTAGCACATCTGATCTCTTCTGGAAGCTGGTTCCAACTGCGGGCCGCATAATAGCTAAAAGCAGACTCCCCTTGTTTTGTGTGAACCCTTGGTATTTCTTACTGACTCGATCCTAATGATCTGAGTGGTCTGTTTGGTTTATATTCAGTGAGCATATCAGCAATATATTTAGGTCCTAGGCCATTGAGTGACTTATAAACGAGTAAAAGTACTTTAAAATCAATCCTAAATGTAACTGGAAGCCAGTGTAAGGACTTGAGGACTGGTGTGATATGCTCAGATTTTCTGGTTCTAGTCAGAATCCTGGCAGCAGCGTTCTGGATGAGCTGCAGTTGTCTAATGGTCTTCTTGGGAAGGCCGGTGAGGAGACCATTACAGTAATCCACCCTGCTGGTGATAAAGGCATGAACAAGTTTCTCCAAGTCTTGATTGGAAACAAAACATCTAATTTGTGCAATATTTTTGAGATGATAGTATGCTGATTTAGTTATTGCTTTGACATGACTACTGAAACTAAGGTCTGTCTCCAGAATCACCCCAAGATTTCTGACTTGATTTTTAGTTGTTTGACCCCTAGAGTCAAGGTATGCATTCACCTTGAGAACTTCATCTTTGTTTCCAAATGCAATGATTTCAGTTTTCTCCTTGTTTAACTGAAGAAAGTTCTGGCACATCCAACTGTTAATTTCATCAATGCATTGGCAGAGGGAGTCAATGGGGCTGTAGTCATTTGGAGATAAGGCTAGGTAAATCTGGGTATCATCAGCATAGCTGTGATAGGCAATTTGGTTCTTCCTCATTATCTGACTTAGTGGGAGCATATACAGGTTAAACAAGAGCGGTGCAAGAATTGAGCCTTGTGGGACTCCACATGTCATGGCCGTCCACTTAGACTTATGCTCTCCTATACTCACATAATAACCTCTCCCTTCTAAGTATGATCTGAACCATTTGAGTGCCATCCCAGAAAGCCCGACCCAGTTTTCCAGTCTCTCTAAAAGTATGTTATGATCGACAGTGTCAAACGCAGCACTAAGATCTAGTAGTACCAGCACTGATATTTTGCCAGAATCAGAATTGACGCGAATATCATTTATTATCTTAACGAGTGCTGTCTCTGTGCTGTGATGTGCTCGGAAACCAGATTGAAAATTGTCCAGGTATCTATTTGACTTTAAGTAGTTGTTCAGCTGATTAGAAACTACCTTTTCAATTATCTTACCTATGAAAGGAAGATTTGATATGGGTCTATAGTTGCTCAACATGGTGTTATCAAGATTGCGCTTTTTCAGAAGGGGCTTAACAACTGCAGTTTTAAGGGAGTTTGGAAAAGTCCCAGAAAGAAGTGAGGCGTTCACCACTTCTAAGAGATCAGCTTCTAAACAGTTAAGCACATTTTTGAAAAAGGATGTGGGAAGTGTGTCAAGATAGCAGGTTGAAGATTTAAGGTGCTGTACTATTTCTTCCAAAATTTTGTTATCAATTTCTTTAAAAACACACATAGTCACTTCTTTTTGAAATTGCGGTCGAATCTGTGTGACCTCTGCATAACTTGAGGATGTGCCAATCTCCTTTCTGATATTATTGATCTTCTCAGAAAAGAAGGAAGCAAACTCATTGCATTTGCTGTCGGAGAGCATTTCACTGGGAATCTGACTTGGGGGGTTTGTCAGTCTCTCAACAGTCGCAAAAAGAGTGCGGGTGTTGTTTAAGTTACTGTTTATAAGGTTTGAAAAGAAAGTCTGTCTAGCTGTGGCTAGTTCCACATTGAAAGCATGAAGGCTGTCTTTATAGATGCTATAGTGAATTTCGAGTTTCGTCTTCCGCCACATCCGCTCAGCTTTTCTGCATTGTCTTTTCATGCTCTGAACTGCTGTTGATTTTCTCCAAATTGATTTCTGTTTCCCCGTCTTCTTGCTGACCTTTATCGGGGCAATATCATCAATAACATTCTTAATTTTTGAGTTAAATGACTCCAGGAGAAGATCAACAGAGTCTGCAGAAATGCTTGGTGTTAATGATATTGCCTCCATAAATAGCGCACTAGTGTTCTCGTTAATGCATCTCTTTCTGATAGAGACAGATCTAGATTCAGTGGTGGCCGAGATCAATATATCAAAGAAAATACAGAAGTGATCAGATAGTGCTACATCCTTAATTACAATGGATGAGATGTTTAGACCTCTACTGATGAGTAAATCTAGAGTGTGTCCACGATTGTGTGTGGGTCCGTGCACATGCTGACTCGGGTCAAAAGTGTTTAAAACAGTTATAATTTCTTTTGTAGTTTTGATTTCTGCATTATCTATGTGAATATTAAAATCCCCTGCAATAGCAAAACAGTCAAACTCTGAGGAAATCATTGATAACAGTTCAGTGAAATCATCAACAAAGGCTGGAGAATATTTTGGAGGCCTGTAAATAATGATAAACAGTGTGCGTGGAGCACCTTTCAGCACAATACCTAGGTATTCAAAAGATGAATATTGACCAAATGACATTTGCTTGCACTGATAAACATCTTTAAACAGAGCAGCTACACCTCCACCTCTCCTAACAGTCCTGCAGACACTTATAAAATTAAAGTTAGGAGGGGCTGTTTCAGTGAGGACTGTTGAACTGCAGCTGTCTTCTAACCATGTTTCATTTAAAAACATAAAATCCAGGTTGTTTGTGGTTATTAAATCGTTGATCAGAAATGATTTATTTTTAAGTGAGCGAATGTTTAAAAATGCTAACTTGATGGAATTACATTTTGTCTCTACAGCAATCTTAGATTGATGCATTATAGGCCGCAGGTTAGATGGGTCAGCCGTACGGCTTGAGAAGGCCTTAGACTTTCTATTGCTTAATAAAACAGAAATAGAGGAGGCTACAGGCACACTGGGTTCCCGCTTGTTCTGTAAACATTTGTGAATGTTGCTGCTAATATAGCGGGGACCCGACACACATCACTGAGAGCTGTTATCAGTTGTTTTTGGTTCACCTACACCAGATGGAGAGGGGTTTGGGCCCTGACGTTGTGGCAGCGGCCGGAGAGCTCTCGCAGGAGGAGGAGGGTGAGCTGGGCCTGCAGTCTTTGGTGGTTGTGGGGCCCGCCGTTTTTTAGTTGATATCTGGGGACTTGAAGCGAAAGAGTGGGAGAGTTTGGTCCCAGCATACACCAGTTCCTCCATTTTCTGTGAGAAGCTTAGAAGTGGAGATTCTGGGGAGAGTGATAGTGTATCTGGTGAGCAGGGCTCTGGCTCTGGTGTTTCCGCTGGCTGTGAGATGTCGTTCTGGCTTCCCTGGCTGTTTTCCAGAAAGTCGTCCTTGGGTGCTGAGTCTTGGAGCTGTTGTAGTATGTCACAGTCTGCATGTGATGAGCTCTGTGGGCAGGGCTCAGCTGGGATGTCCATGAGCAGTGCTTGTTGTGGCTGCGTGGTGTTATCAGTGTCCTTGTGGGATGTGTCAACCACATGTTGACTCAGAAGCTGACATGAAGTCCTGTGGTCACTCATATACTGTCCAGGTGTGTGTGTGCCATTCAGGCCGAGTAGATTGGCACACACCGCTGAAGGATGACGGAGGGAGAAATAGATATTGTCCTTAAGCACTCTTGCACCGAGTCTGTTTGGGTGGAGGCCATCTAGTTTAAACAGTTGTCTGTGGCCCCAGAAAAGATTGAAGTTGTCGATGAAGTTGACTCCTTTTATACTGCAGGTTCTTTGTAGCCATGTATTCAGCCCAAGCAACCGTGAAAACATGTTAGTTCCCCTTGCTGGGAGTGGTCCACTGATGAATGACTGAACTTCAAGACTTTGAAGCGTTTCAAAGAGTTCACTGAAATCCTTCTTAAGGAGTTCTGACTGCTCCTTCCGAATATCATTCTTCCCCACATGGATGATGACTCGATTTGCAGTCTTGTGCTTCATCAGAATGTTCCGAAGTTCTTTGTTCACATCAGAGACATTTGCTTGAGGACGGCAGTATGTAGTTGTAGTCCTGTAACTGATGTTTCTGATAATAGAGTCGCCCACTATCAGAGTCCTGGGCTCGGCTGCGCTCTGAGCTGAAAGCCACTGTCTGCTCGACCTTGAGCGCCTGTTAGTAGCGATGTTAGCTGCTGGCTGATTCGATCCGTGTTTAGTCACATTTGCGGATTCCTCACCCACATTCATTAATGGTTCAAATCTGTTCTCAAGATGTATTGGGGGTGGTAGAATGCCAGTGTTTACAAGTCTTTTCATAGCCGTATCTGGGGTAGAGGATGCTACGGCAGCAATACGAGATACTCGTGATAATCTGATGTCTCGATTGCCTTTGGGTCTCGCTCCCTGTTTGTGCCATTGATTTGTCTGTCGATCTGTTTCGGCTTTTTCCTCTACACTTTGTATAAACTTTTGAGATTCAGAGGACTCACCAGCTGTATGCTGAGGGGGTCCGTGATGACCGTCTGCTGTGTGTTCCGCCTGTTTTGGAAGTCCAGTAAGTAACTTTGTTTCAAGAACCGCAATCCTTTGTAGAAGTTTGTGGCAGTTCATGCAGCAGGTAGATTCCATGAGAGGCATTTTCTCTAGTCTGTTTGAATGTAGACAGCTGTATTTTTCCGTCTTTGGAATGTAAACTGCTGGGAGAAAGTCTTAAGTTTCCCCCCCAAAAAATGTGTTGTCTGAGCACTGTGCTGATCTGCTGAAGTTAAAATCTTGGAGAGATATGAGAAAAATGCAAAAATAGGGAGCAAAGCGGAGAGCAATAGGCAAGAGCGTACGAACAGTAGCAAAGCCGGAAGAGGAATGAACATTTCATGTTGAACATTTGATTGGATTTCGAGATGCAAGCATTGGAGAAGTACACATTACAAGGTCAAGTATGTTTTTTAAAAAATAAAACAGATAAACTATCCACAATAAGATCTAACATGCATTTAGAAAATAGACAGAATTAATTCAAATTTTTGACATGACAAACTGCACATAAGCACTTTTTCACTTCTTAAGGCAATTCATACAATATGACAAACTGCTTGTGATGTTCCTCAATTATAAGCCAATTTGAACAAATTAATAAATGTAAATGTACACACAAAAAAATGGTGATGAAACAATTTTCACTCAAAAATTGTTAACAAATCAATCACAAAAAAATAATAAGAATAATCGCTCACAATGAACGCATGAGTCATCCACGAACGCAGCTTCAGCGTGTTGGATGCCCAGACACTGAAGACAATGATCGACAGAGAACAGGTAACCACCGCAGCCAAGAGAATATTGACGGAACAGGCATCTTTAAAAAGACGCAAGCTGTCCATGATTAGAAACTGCTCTTTTAGTTGAAGCACCCAGGGAAATAGCTGATTCAACAGGGACACCGCTGTTTGTGCCGTTACGCCAACCAGGAACAGCTTCTTTCTTCCAGTGAGAACAAAAAGGCTTTGTGGAGAAGAAATCATTTCACCCACTCGGCTCCGAAGCAAAAATTTTAATGAGTGGATGCACCTGTCACCTATTTATACTCGTATGCATGGGGAGTGGCTCAGGCATGCAAAATCCACTAGCCAAATTTAATTCAATTCATTCTCTTAAAGTCAGAACAGATTGGGGGTAAACCCCCTATGTCGTCACGACATTACATGAAGTGACCGACAGATAGGGAACTCATATTCACCATTAATTATGAGTTTTCCCCTCAATAAACTCCCAATTTGCTGCTTATTAATAGTTAGTAATGTAGTTGTTAAGTTTAATTATGAGGTAGGATTAAGGGATGTAAAATAAGGTCATGCAGAATAAGGCATTACTATGTACTTTAGAAGTCCTAAAATACATTTTGTTCATACCAAGTACAGTTCAAATATATTTACATATTGACATGTCGCTTGAGACTTGCTGATATAAAAATTATAATTAAACTTTATTTGGAGAACTACTTAACATTAAGCCTAAAATGTGTTTTAATGTTACTATCACAGCCATATCACCCTGCAGCCCAAGACTGGTTGCCCATTGAAGCTAAGCAGGGTTGAGCCTGGTCAGTACCTGGATGAAAGACCTACTGGGAAAACTAGGTTGCTGTTGGAAGAGGTGTTAGTGAGGCCAGCAGGGGGTGCTCACCCTGTGGTCTGTGTGGGTCCTAACGCCCCAGTATAGTGACGGGGACACTATATTGTAAAAAGCACCGTCTTTCGGATGAGACGTTAAACCGAGGTCCTGACACTCTGTGGTCACTAAAAATCCCATGGCACTTCTCGTAAAGAGTAGGGGTATAACCCTGGTGTCCTGGCCAAATTCCCTCCACTGGCCCTTATCAATCATGGCCTCCTAGTAATCCCCATCCACTTGATTGGCTCTATCACACTCTGCTCTCCACCTGTAGCTGGTGTGTGGTGAGTGTACTGGCGCTGTTGTACTGTGGCTGCCGTCGCATCATCCAAGTGGATGCTGCACACTGGTGGTGGTTGAGGAGAGACCCCCACATGATTGTAAAGCGCTTTGGGTGTACGGCCATACACAATAAAAGCGCTATATAAATGCATCATTCATTCATTCATACTATCGAGTAGGATTTTTAAATGCAATTTATTAAAAATATAACAAAAGTACTTTCACTAGTTCCACTTCTTCCAGCACAATCAAATATAATTCGGCAAATCTTTAGTTGGACTTCAGAACAACTTCCACACAATTAAAGCGCATTAACCTCCTGAGACCCTGCATCCTCATATGAGGACATTATATTTTAGTGAATTTCTCTGAAACATGTCCTTGGTCTTCAAAATGGCTGACATTAATTTAGTGATCAAATGTAACACTCTTATGGAAATAAGATAATATTTTGTAATTAGTTTGGAGCACCATGAAACCCCTCGCTCAGAATGGCCGGCCATTGGTGAACTTTGTGTTGGAGTTCCTGGAGCTGGCAAAAAACTCGATTTTGAGCTGAAAGTTTGGTTTCTTGCAGGCCTAGACCATTGGTGGTACTCCAGAATGCCCAAGACGTACCTTCTCACAAGCTCCCTCACTGAGTGCATGTATTATGCCCTGCAGTCATGCTGGAGTCGATCCAGAACAAGCCCGCCACCGTTCGCGACACCATCAACCCCGCCATCTGCAGGGAAATTAACGCCGCTGTCCGCGGGGAACTCTACGCCGCCGTCCATGGGGAACTCACGCTTCCAGCGCTTCCAGAGTGCCCCCAGAGGTTGGGGCTGCGGCCTCAGAGGCGGACCCACCATGGCCTCCCGAATCCCCGGATTCGCCATGGCCGCCCAAACTCACTGCTCCGCCATGGCCTCCCGAGTCCCCGGATCCGCCCTGGAGGTGTTCCCCATACTCCAGTCCTGCACCAGCCTCCAGGGCGCCTACGCCCCCTTCCCGGTGGAATTGTTACGAATTGTGACAATTATATATGAAAATCTTGTCAATTATTTCTCCCATTATTATGCTTATTTTTTTCATTACATGTTGCCCCAAAAACACATTAATATGCAAATTAGATACAATTTATAAAAACTTTGTATATAATGGGAAAACCTGTTTATGGCCATTTTTCACACATTTTGCATAAATAAAAATGGTACAGTCGTGGTCAGAATTATTGGCACCCTTGGTAAATATGATCAAAGAAGGCTGTGAAAATTAATCTGCATTGTTAATCCTTTTGATCTTTTATTTAAAAAATTCAAAAATATAACCTTTCATTGGATAATAAGAATTTAAAAAATATCATTATGAAATGTTTTTTCTCTAATACGCATTGGCCACAATTAACGGCACCCTTTTATTTAATAGTTTTTGAAACCTTCATTTGTCAGTTTAACAGCTCTAAATTTTCTCTTATAATGCCTGATGAGGTTAGAGAACACCTGACAAGATATCAGAGACCATTCCTTCATCCAGAATCTCTCCAGATCCTTCTGATTCACAGCTCCATGACGGTGCTTCTTCTCTTCAGTTCACCTCACTCATTTTTTACAGGGTTCAGGTTAGAGGACTGAAATGGCCATAGCAGAAGCTTGGTTTTGTGTTCAGTGACCCATTTTTGTGTTGTTTTTGAGGTTTGTGTTTGGATTATTGTCCGGTTGGAAGAGCCAAACATGGCCCATTATAAGATTTCTAACAGAGTCAGTCATTTATTGTTTTTTTTATCTGTTGGTATTCGATAGATATAATATAGGCCCACAACATCAAAAATATAGCAGTATATTTAATTGTACACATGGGGTATTTATTTATTTTTTTATTATTTTTGTTATCCCTGTGTGCACCAAACCCATCTTGAGTGTTTGCTTCTAAAAAGCTCTTTTTTTTTATCTCATCTGACCATAGAAGCCAGTCCCATTTGAAGTTCCAGTCGTGTCTGATAACTGAATATGCTGGAGATTGTTTTTGGATGAGCTAGGAGATTTTTTCTTGAAACCCTCCCAAACAACATGTGGTGATGTAGGTGCTGTTTGACAATTTTTTTTAAGGTTTTCTGACCCCGAAACTCTACCTTTCTCTACAATTCTCCAGCTGTGGTCCTTGGAGAGTCTTTAGCCACTCAAATTCTCCTCCACACCGTGGATTAGGACAACATAGACACGTGTCCTCTTCCAGGCAGTTTCGTAACATTTTCTGTTGATTGGAAATTCTTAATTATTGCCCTGATGGTGGAAATGGAAATTTTCACTGCTCTAGCTCTTTTCTTAAAGCCACTTCACTAATTTGTGAAGCTCAATTATCTTTTGCTGCACATCAGAAATATATTCTTTGGTTTTTCTTATTGTGATGGATGATAAAGTTTGGACTTTGTTTTCCCTCCTATTTAAATTTCTGTGAAACAGGAAGCCATGGCTGGATAATTTCATGTTCATAATCCCCCTGGAGTGCTCAAAATTGTAAATATGAATGGGAATATAGATATTTTACTCATAAGAATTTTTAGGGGTGCCAATAATTGTGGCCAATGTGTATTAGAGAAAAACATTTATTGTTATTTCCTCCAATTTTAGATTCTTATTCTCCAATGAATGGTTAGATTTTTGTGATTTAAAAAAAATAAAAGCTCAAAATGATTAACAATGCAGATTAATTTTCACAGCCTTCTTTGGTCATATTTACCAAGGGTGCCAATAATTCTGACCTCGACTGTATATCAAATCATTCATTTATAACAGTTGAGAATCATCTTTATACAAAGTTTGGCAAAAAAAAAAATATATATATAAATCCTGAAACCTTAAAATGTATTGGTGATTTTAAAAAATCAATTGTTTTTGCCTATGCATGTTCATTCATGTCTTTTTATTCTTTTATTTTTATTGAGTCCCGGTGTCCTCTACCAAGGACATAGCATAACATATGAATGAAATATAATTTTCAAATGTTTTCCCCCTAATGCTCTAAACAATGTAATGACATGGAAAAAATACTTAATTCTTCCTATTTTTTTTTTCTTCTTTTTTTCTGGGTCTTAAGAGGTTAAGTACAAAATTAGTGGTTCCAATTTAACAGACTTTTAAGTATAACAGTTTAGTGTACTTTAGTGTACAATTGCATGGCATTTTTTATTAAGTATATACATATCTAAATGTATACTTAGCACAATAATTTTAAATACATTTTAGTATATTTATTCTTAACTAGGGTATAGTTATTAATTGTGAGAATTGGTTCAAATAAACCATAAGTAAATAAAACCTTAAAATAAACCATAAGTAAATATTCATTGTTTTTTTTTTTTAAGTGCAGCTTCTAAATCAAAACCTTGTTATGTATACTGTGTGTACAACTTCAGACTTTATTTTAATTATTATATCTTTATGATTTTCATTGAATATAATGAATTCAAATATTGTTTAAATTGTAAATTTGTGAATATGCATAAAGATTTATTTTTTAAAACCCATCCATAGTGATACTGTAAGTATGTGTGATAGAAACACATTATGAACACTAATGAGATTATCTTGAAATGCCTTGTCATCGTACAATGCCATTGTCACTGCTGGTTAGGATAACAACTCAAGATTAAGGATTTACCGCTTGTTGCTGTAGTGCGTCACACTTGGTTTGGCGTAATGTTAAACTCTTCTGATTACATTTGATGCCAAACCACAGTCTTAAACCCATTCTTCAGCACTTTGCCACCCTGATTCCTCTTATCTCTGGAAATAACATATGAATATATGTCTATTTTAAATGGCAAAGCTGTCATTACTTTAGTCTTCAGTGTCACGTGTTCCTTCAGAATTTTTATTATATTTTGTGATGAATATACATTTTCTGTTTCCTGGTGCATTGATTATACGGTGCTGTAGTTGGCTGCCAAGGCATTGCTAAGTAGCTGCTATGGGGTTCTGGGTGGTTTCTAGAGCATGCTAAGTGGTTGCTAAGGTGCTGTGGGTGGATACTTACTGGTTCAGGTCAAAAAGTCTATGGTTCTATTCTATTCATCATACAGACTGTTCCAAAAAGTTGGCATGTTAGTCCATGCATGCTGCAAATAAATCCTAGATGACGACATGAGAAAAATGCTTATGACAAATAAGCAAAATCGTAATTTTTTTACTATACTGTAGCTCTACGGAAGTTCTAAGCGGCCATGCATTATTATAATTTTTCTGTCTTGTTTTCTCGTGATCACGACTTAATTTTCTCGTGATCTCGACATAACGAAAGTTGTTTTGTCGTTATCACGACTTAATTTTCTCGTGATCTCGACATAACGAAAGTTGTTTTGTCGTTATCACGACTTAATTTTCTTGTGATCTCGACATAACGAAAGTTGTTTTGTCGTTATCACGACTTAATTTTCTCTGTGTATTCGTCATGAGAATAGAAGCAGTATCATCGCAGCATCATGGATGATCGTATTCGCCATCCCGAAATATTATATATATACCATCCCAAATATTGAAGGTGTTGTGTGTGTGACCGACTACATTGATCCATGATAGAATACTTTTCATGCATATTCATACTTGGCCAGTTTAGCTCTGTGTCTGTCAGTGATTGATGACTTACACATAAGTGTTCGACACTTGAGAAGGAGGCTGTCGGGTCTGCAACTTTATCGTCGAAGACAATTATAGCAACCCTGATTTTCTCACGATAGCTTCAATTACGTCGTGAGAAAACGGTTTTTAGGTTGAGATCAACAACTTTCGTTATGTCCAGATAACGACAAAACAACTTTCGTTATGTCGAGATCACGAGAAAATTAAGTCGTGATAACGACAAAACAACTTTCGTTATGTCGAGATCACGAGAAAATTAAGTCGTGATCACGAGAATACAAGACAGAAAAATTATAATAATGCATGGCCGCTTAGAACTTCCTTAGTAGCTCAGTGTAATCAAAATGAATTATTTTACTCCAGCATTTCTGCATGCTAAGCATTTTTGTTCTTATCATACCACACATGCTAATGTAAAATTGCAATGAAGGCAATAGCGGGTCGGCTCTCCCATGGGGTGTGCTATTTGTGTGGCCCACAGAGTTACTTCCTATGTAGAATGTTCCATATCTGTCACTTATGAGGTTCATAAGAAGTGTATCACTTAGAACGCTCCCTTTGAACGCAGCTAACTGTGATGTATCTCACTAGATTTTGGAACAGAGCTTACAGTATGATATTCCACATTAATTTGATTGATTAACCCTCCTGTTGTGCTGAGTTATGACTTTTGTACTGCGGGCCAAATTGATCCTAATTAGTTCATGCACTTCGCCAAAAATCAACACTAAAGATAACTAACGATTGACGTAAAAACAAAAAAACTGTATTGTAGCTTGTCAGAGACTAATATATATATATGTGTGTGAGAGACATTATAAGCTCCCATTGTATTAAAAAATTGTTTCTCTATAAAAGAAAAAAAAACATCCTTTCATATGACTAAAGGTTAGACCTTAGACAGGGTAGACAGCATTTAGAAATTTTTCTTGGATAAATATTTTATGAGGGATAAACCTAGTCTTTAAAATGGCACACACTGTGTATAAAAGCCCTACATGTATTTTCGATAACACAGCCAACTCACAACTGTTTTATTTTAGATGCATTTATAGTTAATACATTACACTACGTAAGGAATAATTGACGACGGGCCACCCAAGGTGGTTTTGGACCCATAAAAAATAAATAAAATTACACAAAGATGTTAGAATTTTTTTTTAAGCTAGAAGCTACCACGATGTTTAAAAATAATAATAATTTCAAAACAACAGCAAAAACTAATAATAAACTACTTTAAGTAAAGAGTCAAGCAAACAGACTAATTATTGATAAATAAATATATTAATCAAAATACAACATACACATTCATAACAAAATTTCATGACATGACAAAAGAAACAAATAGTTTAATCGATGTTTTTAGTAGTTTAAAAATCAAGTGTGGGCCGCAACTGAAGTCATTGCATTTGGAGTTCTCAAGCTGAATGCATACCTTGACTCTAGCAGTCAAACAACTAAAAATCAAGTCAAAAATCTTGGGGTGATTCTGGAGACAGACCTTAGTTTTTGTAGTCATGTCAAAGCAGTAACTAAATCAGCATACTATCATCTCAAAAACATTGCAAGAATTAGATGTTTTGTTTCCAGTCAAGACTTGGAGAAACTTGTTCATGCCTTTATCGCCAGCAGGGTGGATTACTGTAATGGTATCCTCACCAGCCTTTCAAAGAAGACCATTAGACAGCTGCAGCTCATCCAAAATGCTGCTGCCAAGATTCTGACAAGAACCAGAAAATCTGAGCATATCACACCAGTCCTCAGGTCCTTACACTGGCTTCCAGTTACATTTAGGATTGATTTTAAATTACTTTTACCCGTTTATAAATCACTCAATGGCCTAGGACCTAAATTGCAGATATGCTCACTGAATATAAACCTAACAGACCACTCAGATCATTAGGATCTAGTCAGTTAGAAATATCAAGGGCCCTATTCAACGATCTAAGCGCATGGTCTAAAGCGCAAGTGCACTCAGGACATGTCTGAATCCACTTTTGCTAGTTTAACGACGGGAAAACGGTCGGCGTGCCTGGGCGCATGGTCTAAACCCTATTCTCTTAATGAGCAATGGGTGTTTTTAGGCCGTAACGTGCAATAAACGTGCGCCGTATTGTGCCGGGTGTATGATAGGGCCCCAAGGGTTCACACAAAACAAGGGAAGTCGGCTTTTAGCTATTATGCCACCCTCAGTTGGAACCAGATTCCAGAAGAGATCAGATGTGCTAAAACATTAGCCACATTTAAATCCAGACTTAAAACTCATCTGTTTAGCTGTGCATTTGTTGAATGAGTACTGCGCTACATCCGAACTGACTGCACTGTATTTTATGTATAATCATTTTCCCCATGGGGGGACAAAACGCATGTTCTAAGGCACTAAGAGCCAAATAGTGCATTTGAAGGTATAGGAAATACAGAGAGAATGTGTGACGCTAAGGGGGGTTCTAGTCGTAAATCGCTCTACCAATTCTTAATTCCTACCATTACAGACAGGGGCGCACCCCGAGTTTTAGCGAATAGGTCAGGTATGATGGTCAAAGTAAGTAGGGGGTGAAGTAGTGGAATAGTTAAGTGTTTTGGAAGGTTTTTTCACTTAGCGCGGAAGAGTTTGAACAAAGCTTGAGGATATTTGTTTTTAACTTCCTTGTTTTTATTATAATTTTTTATAATTTTTTTTAATTCCTTATTTTTATTGTTGTAATTACTATTTTTTTAATGACTATTTTATTCCTTTTATGTAAAGCACTTTGCATTACCACTGTGTATGAAATGTGTTATATAAATAAACTTGCTTTACCTTGCAACAAGAGTAAATTGAAGGAATAGTTTACTCAAAAAAGAAAATTTGCTGAAAATGTACTTACCTTTAGGCCATCCAAGATGTTAATGAGTTTGTTTCTTCATTTGAAAAGATTTGGAGACATTTACATTTCATCAATTTCTCACCAATGGATCCTCTGCAGTGAATGAGTGCATGAGTGTAAGAAAAAGTGAAGAAAAAAAAATGGACTTTTGGCCAAAATACAACTCCATAATTCATAATATTGCTTCCATAGTGAAAAAGTCCATCCTTTGTTGTCCTCTCAAATCAAAATACACAGACATATTTGTTTAAAACTGTGCTTGATCTGTGCATATTTCTCTCCTGATTCAGACAAGTCGACTGAGTGAGTCAATGGAGAAAGCAATGTTATGCATTATGGATTCATGAAAGCAGCAGTTTAAGTTAAGTTAAAAACAGCTTAATGATTCATTTGTTTATAACAAGCACACAGCTTTTCACCTCACAAGATAATATTGTGGACTGGAGTGGTGTGGATTCCTTGTGGATTAGTGTGATGTAATATATCAGCTGTTTGGACTCTTATTCTGACGGCACCCATTCACTGTAGAGGATCCATTGCTGAGTGATATAATCTCCAAATCTGTACCCATGGAAAAAACAAACTCATAAAATGCATGATGAATAACTTGAGGGTGAGTAAAGTTTCAGCAAATTTTCATTTTTAGATGAACTGTTCCTTTAAATAGAGTTACGCACAGAGTTTTAATGCTTTTGATGCTATAGGTTTCAAGTTTGTTGGAATCTCTAACCTCTTTGAGCACCTGTAATAGTGATGCCTGCCTTAGCAAACACCACAGAAGAACGGGCTCAAACATAAAACCTCAAAATAAGTGTTCTGCCATTTATCTGACACTTTTATCTGACACATTTATCGAATTGGCAGAAACATGTTCTCCTCTGGTTTCTTTCTGCTCATTAGCACTCCAGATCTTTAGATGTGTCCTCTCTTAGCACACTCTTTTCTCATTTTCCTCTCTCTCTCTCTCTTGGTCTCGGCCTGTAGGCACGGGTTCTGTCTCCTGCTCTGTGCTGGTAATAAATGAAGGGGCCATTCGGGCCGCTGGCACTCGCAGGGGGGCTAAATTACCACCATTGATTGTCCGCCTTCGACAACCTGACAAAAGACTTGATCACTCATCTTGTTAAAAGAGGATTACTGTGATGTTTGCATCTTGTTACGCCCATAAAGATCTCTTATTCTCTCTCTGCACTATCATTCTTGTTCTTTCACTCATTTAAAGCATTAAATGGTTTCTCTAAACCGTAATTATTCTAATCACGCTGTTTAGAACAACTCTTCCGTAGACGGCGCTGTCAGAAGTATCTCGCGGGTGATGAAGGATCGAACATCTGCATAGGGAGGATTGTTCTTTTCTAGCGGCTGTCACACTGAATGTTTCTCAGACTAAATAAAGCTCTGACTGCATTGCAGTTTTGACACTCTTATGGTGGTAGGGAATGATTTGAGGTGCAACTACATCATCACCGTCAACTCTGGAGTATTTGTGCGTTGGTCTTTTCAACACAACTTCTATAAACAATATTTCATAACGTTTGAGGAAGAGGAGCAGTGACTGATGTGCTGCATCGTAGCGTAGTGTTTTTGTGATGTTATGCGTGTGCAGATTTGTAAATTAGTGAACCTGTTTGTTTAGACTATTCCTTTAAATGAAGTGATGCGCAGATAGAAAAAAAAAATATATATATTATTAAGTTATTGCTCATATGTTTACTCTGTATTATTTTTAAAATGTATTTAAATAATACAAAAAAACATAAATTATGAAAATGTAAATAGTATGAACAATGAATATATGAAAAAAAAACTATTCTTATTTTTTGAGTTTGTCATTGTTCATGAGTTCTCAAATATGACAAATATTTGACAAATCTTTTTTAAAGAAAATATAAAAATATATATAATAATATGTATATATTTTTTTATATATATATAATATAAAATATATATAAAAAATATTATAATATATTAATTTATTTAAAAATAAGACAATGGTTTGACAACATTTTGAGAACAATCAAAATTTGAGAAAAATGTATAAAGAAAATTATATAAATAAATCTAATATATATATATATATATATATATATATATATATATATATATATATATATATATATACATATATAATTCAAATACATATTTATTATTTAAAAGATAAATATTTTTATTTAAAAAGAATTCAATTTTTTTGTATATGTATATATTATAATATTACTAAAATAAAAATGTATTATTTGAGTCAACTTGTGAGACTTTTGAGAACTTGTGAGGAATGACTTTAATAGTTCAGGGGTTTTTTGCATCTGTGAATATATATTGTATATTTACGATATATATTTATATATTGTATATTTATATAACAGTATATACCATGATGTGTTTATTTATACATTTTAAATACTTTACTTAAACATCGTCAATTTTGTTTTTTAATGATTATTAGCTTTTGGAAATCTCAATTTTAAATAATTTATGAAAGTAAATCAGAGCCAGTTTAATCACTGAAACTGAATTTAAATGCCTGTCTCTGAGCATCTTTTCTGAGCGAGCCATAGTTTTCTGCTTGGTGTAATATATATATATATATATATATATATTTAATTGCACCCCCAGAGCTGCCCAAAATGTAAATTATAGCTTGTATCCTGGCTCTCTTTCACAATTCAAACCATCATAACTTTACTTATCCCATAAACACACGTAAACAAAAGCAAAGCAGAGCAGCTCCGCGCAATCCCCTTCCATTGTAACGAACAGAGACTATGACTGCTTCATCTAATTACAAATTAAACTCGGGATAATCTGGATTCTCAGTAAATAATCGAGACGCCATCAGTCGCATCATCTGATGAGCCAAAACTGAGGATATCTGGAGCACCTCTCCCATGCATTCTCTCCAACTCTAATCCCCGGACATCCCGTTAGCTTTCAGCGTGTGTCGTAAACAAATACCGTTGTCTCTGAATGTCCATGAGAGAGGCTCGAAATGGAAAGGATTAATACATAACAGGCATTATGGAGGGCAGACACCTCATATTGTAGTGCAGTAATGCTATCTCTGTCTCCACAGAGGTTAGGCAGGCCTCAGTGGGCTCTCAATAGCTGTTTTTAGCTGATTCAGGATGTGCCTGCATTCAAACAGTGCTGTTGTTATTTATATTTTTTATTGTCATGTGTTTATCCATTGTGAATCTCATATAATTGGCACTTTTTGCCGCAGTGAAATTCAGCAGTATATTACATATTCTTAAAAAAACAAACATTTGCATAATCGCTTGCTGCGGTTGTCCTAAATTTCCACTTTATGTAGGCATACATAAAATCAAGGGTTGTATTATAGATATCACAAATACTAATATAATATGAAAATTTGTATTGGTAGCTATTAAAAAGTTTGGGGTCAGTAATACTGTTTTTGAAAGAAGTCTCTTATGCCCACCAAGCATTAATCAATTCATGAAATTAAAAATACAGTAATATTCTTAAATATTATTACAAAAAAAAAAATTGACTTGAAATAACTCTTGACTTAACTTGATTTTGTTGTGAAAGGCATAATTTTAACATGGAATATGCCTAAATTGCTAATTATTAAACCTCTGTTTTTGTTTAGCATATATTAGGAACAACTACAGAGCGTAATTAATCTTTTAACAACTTTTAATTTGAAAAAAAAGTAAGTGCATTATTCTCTATATTTTGCTTTCATGCTGAAGCTTAATTAATGCAGTCATTTTCATGCTAAATAAATAATAAAATCATAAGAAAAAAAACACACTTTGGATCAATACTTTAATGTGAGGATTGATTCTCTTGATTCATTATCAAAGGAATCAGTACTTGAAGATCAATCTGTCCATCACTTGTCATTATTACTATGGGATTTGACTAAATCCCTATCCCTAATTATGAAACTCATCCGGCACGCTCTGTGCTACAAACATGAATGACACCGTACATTCGTTGAGGAGAGTTGTGCTTTTTCCAAGGAATCGGATGAAGTATAAAATTGGCGTATTTGTACATTTTCTAGATAAAAATATTACATAATGTCCAAACCAAAGGGAACATTAAACACTTCAAGCCATAAAAGCTCTCTCTTAATCAGCCACAATGCTACATTTTATCATTTGCCAGGGTTCGATTTCTGTGATGTCATGCCAAGTAGCCCCGCCCACATCGGAAACTCATTGGATCAAATTCAGCTTCAAATGAGTATGTTTTTTTTTAATGACAGAAAATCCCCATTGAACTCATGTAAGTTATGCTGTTCAGCTGCAGTGGGTTGTGAGTGATTGGCTGTGATTTTGTGGCACGTCATGTTACTCTTTTAGTGTAGACAGACAAATTGCTTTTCGCATCAAGTCTGGTGAGGACACGGTGCTATGAGTCCATGCTCACGGTTTGATATTAGCATGTTCTTCAACCACACTCGGAGATGTTTTGATCCTTTCTCTGCTTTCTAATGAATTTTACTGGCTGTCTCAGGAACAGTGGGGTGCTACACTGGTTCAGGATAATATCATTTACTGAGAGGAAGAGACGAGAGATTGTCTGTGCTGCCCACACAATATATGAAAAACCTGTAATTGCTGCCTTCCTGACCAACGGAGAGATAAAAGGGGACAAACACATCCTGATTTTAACACGTCTCCAAGCCTCTACTGGAAACATGTAGGATGATTTACCTGAAATTGAAAAAGAAGACAATAATGTTAACAAAAGGGAAAAGAAAAGATCTAGTAACAACAAGCTCATTTCAGTATGCTGATTATGAAACTTAAAGCTCATTTTAGCAATTATTGACATAATATCCTCCAGACTGACTCTGAAGAACAACACAGGGAAAATGTTTCATGGATGGACAAATGGTGGATGTATATATGGACAGAATGAGGGACAGACGGACCAAAAAATAGATAGACGTCAGCTAGAATGATAGAAAAATATATAGATGGATGGATGGAATGATAGAACAATAGATAAATAGAATGACAAAAGACAGAAAGAATGATAGAGTGACAGAATAATAGATATAATTATGAAACAATACATAAAAATAATATATAAAACAAAGAAATAGATACAGCGGGTAAAATAATTATTGAACTATTAAATTTTCACCAGATATTGCAACAACCCAAGTAATCCATCCACACAAAGAAAACAAAACAAATAATTTCAGAAATTAAGTTATGTGCAATAAAATGGAATGACAGGGGGAAAGTATTGAACACATGAAGAAAAGGAGGTGCAAAAGGCAGGGAAAGCCAAGACACCAGCTGAAATCTATCAGAATTAGAAAGAATCCTTCGCCTAGTCAGTGGAAATTAATATTAGCTGATTCAGTCCCAACACCTACAGTACCAGGATGATGAAGATGAAACAAGCAAGACAATAATCCCAAACACAGCCAAGGACACTCTCAATTGGTTTTAGAAAAGGAAATAAAGCTGCTAGGATGGCCCAGCCATTCATGAATCAATGACTTGACTTGAATCCAATAGAAAATAAGAATTAAAGATCAGAGTTCATAGAAGAGGCCCACAGAACCTTCAAGATTTGAAGACTCTGTGGAAGAATGGGCCAAAATCACACCTGAGCAATGCATGAGACTAGTTTCTCCATACAGGAGGAGTCTTGAAGCTGTCATTACCAACAAAGGTTTATACAAAGTATTTCATAAATGTCAGTAGTTCAATACTTTTTCCCTGTGTCGTTCCATTTTATTACACATAACTTAATTTATGAAAATGAAACATTTTATGTCAACAACACCTTTAGAAATATATTTACTGGGAAAAATGGAGACATGTTCAATACTTATTTTATCCGCTGTGAAATGACAGATAAAACAATAGACAGAGTGATAGAATGACAGATAGAAAGAATGATCGATAGAACGAACGAAGATCGATAGGCAGACAGACAGACAAATGGATGGAATGATGAATAGAACAAAAGATAGAATGACAGAAAGAATGATAGAGTGGCAGAACAATAGATAGAATGATAAAACAATACATAAAAATAATAAATAAGACAAAGAAATAGATAAAACAACAAATAAAAACAGGCTGAGTGATAGAACGACAGACAGAAAGAACGATTGATAGAACAGATGCACGATTGACAGACAGACGGACGGGCGGACGGACGGACGGACGGACGGACGGACGGACGGATGGACGGACGGACGGATGGACGGATGGATGGATGGACAGATGGATGGATGGATGGATGGATGGATGGATGGATGGATGGATAGATAAAGATTGGAAAAAACGGTGGTTTGAACAGCTACTGTAACAGAATAAGAAAACTACTCAAGTTTGTGGACAGAAATTGCAACAAATTGGAATGTTATCTGGTTTCAGAGAGCAACCTAGATCTGAAACATCCTGACTCAGTGAGTGCGGCCTTGCCACAGCCGTACAGACCCGGATAAAGCCGGACATGCTGTACTCTTAATGCACAAGAGATGAGGCAGAAACAGAATTACAGTCTTAACCTCATTCTTTTCCCATTTTGCAAACCACAACAAAGAAGCCCAGTGGAAATGTAATACAAACTCCTATATTTGCTCGGTGAAACCTTGGGAAGGTTTATGGTATTCCACTAAAGAATGAAAAAATGTGTAACACAAAACCAAGGTGAAAGTGACCTGTACTCACATTTACTTCCAAACCTCTTTTCTGCAGGCATTTGTTTAAACCAGGGGTGGACGGCCTGCTTGACAAAAAGTGTTATTTTCTTGTTAATCACTGAGCCATATGCCCCAATTCACACAGATTACCACTGCATGAATTAATTATGCAATTAACTGTCTTTTTGTTTACTCTTTCTCACTTTTTACTATTTATTTGAACTGGCGTTGCTGTTCCCTTCGAGTCATGTATCATGCATTGCTGACTTACAGTGCATATTTGACTTTATTGAGTTTTGAGAGTCATCGCCAGTGGCTAGCACCACTCTCACTTTTTCATAAAGAGTAACTATCTAATATCTAATATAATGTAATATCATTTAATATGACTTTATATTGTGCAAAGTGATCTTTTTTTCTTATTTGGACAAGCTATCAAGTAATAGTATTCACATGAAATTGAAACAGCAGCAATTTAAGGGGTAAGGGAAGGATGGATGGACAGATAGATGATAGAATGACAGATTTAACGATAGATTTAACAAGGGAACAATTTATGGATAGCACGATAGAAGATGGATGGATGGATGGATGGATGGATGGACGGACGGACGGACAGACAGACAGCTCACCGGTTGTCCCATTCTTGGTCACTTTTTTTCTCATCACCAACCCACATCCTTAACCATCAGACTAGCACCGCCCACCACGCCTGTGGAACAAGCAAACAAGCATCTGAAAAGGTCAACATGTCTGGGAACACCATCGTAGATGGGGTGTGCTAAGCATCTGAAATCATAGCTGACTGAACAAACAAGCGGTTTGGTGACAATTTTGCTGGCAGTTATGAAAGCTCTGACATGAGTGACATAGCACACTTAATGGAGGGGGAAAACCAAACTGTCAGCCAGGAAGGAAGTTTTAGGATGTTTCCGAGCAAGATAGGAGGTGCTTCAATAAAAAGAATTTAGCCTGAGACGAGTGTAAACAACAACATATGAGATGTGTGTGGCAAGAGAAGTAGCTAGAGATGTGAAAAAGAGGAAAACAGTTCTGTATAGATGGTGTGGTGGTACTGCTGCTGATAATTCATCCGAGAAAAAAAAAAAAAAAAAACCTTAAGAAATGAAAATGCACTAAACAGAAATAATAATATTATCTCCAACCAAAGCTGGATTTAAGATGCTAAATATTAAACTGACCCTCCACAAATATGACTAATAATAATACTACACACAAACTTTAAAACTGCATGCATATTGGTACAATATTGTTTTTATGGTTGATAAGCTTGTTTTTTTATGTTTTTGAAAGAAGTATCTTATGTTTGCCAAGGCTGCATTTATTTTAACAAAATTGCAGCAAAAACAGTAATATTATGAAATATTATCACAATTCAAAATAGCAGTTTTCTATTTGAATATATTTTAAAATGTAATTTATTCCTGTGATGCAACGCTGAATTTTCAGCATCATTACTCCAGTCTTCAGTGCCACATGATCCTTAAGAAATCATTCTAATATGCTGATTTGATGATCAAGATTATTATTATTATTATTATTATTATTACTAATGTTGAAAACAGTTTTGCTGCCTAATATTCTTATGGAAATTGTGATAATTGTTTTTTATTTCAGGATTATTTAATGAACAGACAACATTATTTATTTGAAATAGAAATCATTTGTTACATTATAAATGTCTTTACTGATCAATTTAATAAATGTCCATCCTTACTGAAAAAATTTATTAATAAAAGTGTATTATTATTATTATTATTTTTAATCTTATGTCATTTATTCTTTTTTAATGTATGTATATGCATGCAACAGAAAAATCTTACTCTTCACAAACTTCTGAATGGCAGTAGAAATCAAACAGTTCACCAAGGGTCCTACAAAACATTGAAGACCCATGATCTAAAATGTTTAAGTGGTTGCTCACTGACCCAAATCAACAGCCCATCCTCATGTCTCATTCTAGTTTCTAAATCTGATTCCTCCTTCAATGTAAGTTTAAGGGATTTTTTGTTTGTTTTATCATCCACCAGGCACAAAATGTAAGTCTGATTGCTTAGTAAAGTATTAGCAATAGTAATCTCAATGTTTCCCTTAGGATGCTCCACTAATCGTTCACCAAGAGGCGTTACATGTATAAGCAGGATTTTGCATTCGGATGGGTCTATAGGCAAAGTGAAAATTGACTTCTGTTTGCTTCAATTTCATATTATATAAAATTGAACACTGTAAGACACAGACCACCCGTGGTGAGCATCATAATGTCATTAGAAGTGCTACCAAAAAAACTCAAATTCTGAGGCTACAGGGAAACGTCTCTGGAATTGGTGATTCCAAGAAACTCAGAATTGATTTTGATGTGCACTGCCTGTGAGTATTCAAGAAAATCAGAGTTGGTGTGGTGGGATATTGGTAAGTTCTTTCAGATGATAACCCTCTTTATGATTACATGTTTGTGTTATGTAACTAAGCACCCTTGCAGTCTGGTCATTACGAGGCACAAGCACTTAATAAAACAGATGTGTGGCTCTTTTAAAGGCAGTTAATTGAAACAGGAGCCTCAGCAACAACAGGAGAACCGTATGCATTTCCCTGTTTACCAAACGATCAATGATGCTCTCTCAGACGTCCTTTCAGGTGCTGATTGTGCTGCTAAATTGAATCTCGCTCATTTCAAAGCACAACGGTCCACCTTTGACATTTTCAGTGACCCTTTTACTGCCACTGTAGACAGTGTGCCGGTGCACATTAAAACAACTGCCAGATCTGCTGTACAACAGTCTGAAAGCAAAGTTTCAAGCCGCTTTAATACTCACAATTCGCTGCTAGCACTGACTTTAGACAGCCTCTGTCTGAGACTAATACGTTTTTTCCATTAAGAATTTCAGTAATCACAGATTGCATCAAAGTAAAGAAAACCTCTGCCATGTTTTATAAAGTGCCACGGGACACAAAATCAAGCTGAATATTGACAATGATTTGGCATAAACAGTCTTGAGCTTCTGGATGAAACCCCATCGAAATGACAGGATTTCAAGAATTACATGTCAAATTAACTTCACTGCTGTTTGAATTTATGAAATATAAAGTCATGATGTCTTTGTAGGTACAAAAGCTGCAATTTTGTCTTACTGACCTAGTAATTTAGTGAATTGATTCTACTGTCAATCATCGTGATGGAAAGGGAATCTAGTCAATGACCAATAGCCAATAATGCATTATTTTATTTTTGTTACATGCAATTAGACATTGAAAAATCTGGTGTTAATCATGTTGTAGTTTCTGGTCTCGCCTTTAAACTTTCTCACTTGATCAGTTAATATTTAATATATTCTGAACAGAACAAAATCTGATTCTTATTGTCATTAATCTTATACATAAATGACACAATCAACTCCTTATATGGTTGGACAATAAAGTTTAGGAATGATCAATAATCTCAATATTTTCCAGCCTTTTAATCTTGATATTATATGTACTCAGTAATCGCTTGAGATTGTTTTCCCAAATAATCATAGGAAACATAGTTTGGTCCAAACTAAAACACATTTAAAATAATCTAGTTGTAATGATTTTCCACATGACTCTTCACTAAATGAACATTTGGAATGATATTGAAAAATCTCATTAAATTACTTGTCAAGCACAATTTTCTTTGCTATGCATTCCACTTTGAAGAGGACATTTAAATGAAAGTCTATATCTGAAAAATGAAATTTGTCAATTTGTACACTAGCTAGAATATTGATGACCTTAAAGCTTACAGACATGAACTCCAATGTTGATTTCATAGTGTCTTAAAGGTCATATATATATATGGGTAACCATACTTGGCCACATGTCATGTCAAGACTAAAAAAATATTGATACACTTATAAAATAATTTTGAAGTTATAGAAAATTATGAAAATAAAACTTTCATTTAAAAAAATGTCATTGCATTGTACAGTGAAATACCTTTTCAGTCTTTCTACTTCTACTTTGCCATTTCTTTATAATTATTAGTGAAAAATATAAGCAATTTCTGAGTGAAAATGTAAATCCTATTACAAATTTTGTTCAGTGTAGATTGTGATTATAGACTACATCACAAAATACTGTTAAACTCATAGCTTTTAATAGTGGCCAATTTTTAGTATCAAATCAGAGAAGCATACAGTAGATTATCTTTAGTTGTTTCAGTATGTATAAAAACAATATACCGCATAAATGTTTTGTCATCCTTATTAGATTCATGCATGCTGATGGTTGCACTGCCATCTATCTCCATGTTGTCCTTGATGGAGGAGACCATATGCGCTGGAGATTAAAACCAGATTAAATCACACAGCGGTCGTGCTCTTAATGAAAGACCGCCCTGAGCTTATCTTTTTAAAAGGAAAAAAGTGATTCCCCCCTTGAGCTATCCTTTTAACTTTACACACTGACATCACGCTATGTTTAAGGCCATTCACTGCCCTATATCCATCTCATTGTCTTTGTGTTGATGATACCATATTCCGTAATCCCTATCCCGGAAAACATCTAGCTAATCTGTTCTGGAAAACGTCTAACTGACCCAATAGTTAGTAGCGTATTGATGGATCACAGTCAGTTTAACTTGTGAGATCGACCGGTTTGTCCTTAAGTGCTTTCTGGGTTGATGTTCGTTTATCAAATCGGCCTCTTTGTTTGGATGATTCCGGAGGATTATCCGTATAATCCGTAACATTGTGAACTTTCCTTGAAGCTGCTTTTACCTTCAGTCACCCTGCGTGATCTGGTGCCAAGCCAGTCAAAATTGTGCCTCTCTCTCCGGACAGGGAGGGTGAAATACACTTAAACTGTTTGGAAAACAATGTACGCTAAGAATAATCCAAGCAAATAATTACTGTTTGCCAAGCATGCAAATGTTCCGGTGGTTTATATGAGTAAGATTCTTCCTCAGTGGGTAGGGAGAACAAGCCTGCCAATTTTGCAAACAATACAAATGTTGTACACGGCTGTGTAAGTCATTCTAATCACCTTTGATAGAAAGGTTCCTGAAAATCTGCATTTTCTTCATATTTAGGCATAAACAAAAAAAAAAATCCTGCTTCCACGGGGCTCCATGAAAACATATAATCCAGTTACTGCAGGGATCTGTCTTTTTCTTTTTCTTTTTATTTTCTTATGAGGTAAACTGATTTAAAATCTGCGTACCTCATCAAGCATTCTCAAAACATTCATTTTCAATTAGCTCTTGACACATTTGGGTCAACTGCAAAACAACGAGAGTAATACACAGCAAGACAAGAAAGCCTATAGAAAAGATTAAAAGTATCACTATATGCAGAGATACTGTAAATCTATCAATAAAGAAAAAGAGAATCTAATTTAATGATGCAATTTTAATAATAAAAAAAGTTTGGGATAATTTTGGAATATATATTTATATATAATTGTTTTTGGTCTCCTATGCTCAATTGATTGATCAAAAGTATAGTACATATTTAACAGCAATATTGTCAAAATATTATTACAAAATAAAATAACTATTTTCTGTTTTATTTTTATATTTGAAAATCTAATTTATTCCTCCAGTGTTCAGTGTCGCAGGCTCCTTCGGAAATCATTCTAATGATTTGGTTGAGCTAATTTTCTCATTTTTATCAATTATTATTGGTGCTCAATTATTAATAATGGTTCTAATTATTATATTTTTTTTATTTATTTTGAATTTTTTTGGAAACTGATACTTTTTCCCCAAAAATTATATAATAAATAGAAAATTCCATGAACACCATTTCTGGAAAAAAAAAAAAAAAAAAAAAAAAAAATATATATATATATATATATATATATAATTTATAATAAGTTACCATAGGAATAAGTTACATTTTAAAATATTTAAAAATATTTAAATAATGTTTGACAATTTTACTGTTTTTTTTTTATTGTATGTTTGATCAAATAAAAGCTCTGGTGAGAAGAAACAAGACTTCTTTCAAAAACATGAATACATCTTAATTATTACTTTTGACCTGCATAGTGCATCATGAGTAACAATTTGAGTGATTTATTTATTTAGTGTATACTTATTCGGTATCATATTATATATTAATAGTGTAGTATCTGATATATTATCCATCAACTTAATAATTTTTTTTTTTTTTTTTTTTTTTTTTTTTACAAATTCTAAATCTTCCGGTCTAAATTATTATTTGGTTTAAATCAGGTTTTGAATCCCAGATTTTCAACTTTTGAACTTTCAGCGTTCATAACGACACTAAACCAACAACTGTTTCCAAACATAAAGAAGCACACAGAAGTCACGTATTACTTGTTTAGCAACTTATAAGCAAGTTTGACTATAAAAATAGTGTAGTTTCTGTTCTTTGATACAGTAACACATAACGTCTGCCCAGTGTCAGGATTTTCTTCTGTTTCAGTGTTTGTTTGTTTTTTGTTTGGTTGGTTGTTTTTTTCTCCCCCAGAGCCTAGAAGCTTCTAGAAAAGGCATGCAAACAGCAATAAAACCAACACTAATGTGTCACAATGATTTCTTTTCCACTTAAACCTTTCTTCTTCCTCTATTTTTAAAATGGGATCTTTACAGTCCATTGCTCAAAGTCAATGCCAGAACAGCAAACTCAAACAAGTGCTCGCTGGAAAAGAAAGCATTGATAAAATGCTAGTTAGAAAGCACTCAGGTCTGACCAGCGGTTGTATCTGTCCCTTAGAAACAGGCTTCAGGCCCCCACGGTGCACTGCGATTATTATTCTGCACGCAACTCATTTGCTTAGCCAAATCAATGCATTATTTGATGCATTAAACACTATCATCAATGAAAGAAATGCAAATGCAGCGCTTCAACAATATAAGATAAATGCAGCAGTGAAATTCTAGTAAACATGCCTTTTGAACATTAAAATGTCATTGTTTAAACGTTCATGTTTAATTCATGGCTTTCACTGATTGATTTCATTGTATTTATGATAAATGACATTAATGAAATATGTTAACACTACTTAATTTATTGAATGACTTAACTGTCCGAGAGTCACCACAGTCTCCACCAACGACACTCACCAGATCCCAATCCCCTGATTTCTGATCACCGCCACCTGTCAGCACTAATCAGCAGCACTATATCCCTGCACTCCTCCCGTTCACTCACTGCTGGTCTCAAACTGTTGACTAACCTGACCCACTTACCTTTTGTCTACTTACCAGTTGCTCCAGTGTTCCTATCCCTGTTCTCCATCGTCCCCATCCCTGTTCTCCATCGTCCCCACGCTCCGCTGTTACCTCCGGAAACCCTGGAAAAAGGACATTCACACTCAGATAAGCCCCTAGAGACATTCCCATCCCCCGCCTGCTTACCTGGACATTCTGCTCATCTCATTCCCCTATGCTACTACTCAATAAACCTGTTGATTGTATTGCACTTACCTCTGTGTCCTGTGTCTATCTGCTGACATTAACACATTTACTCAGTGTAAACTTCCATTAGAAGTCTGGGTTTTATTTATTAATGCATTTGTCATCAAAACGTTGCTCTCCATCATTTAACACCATATGTTTATGAATATGAATTTGAAAACTTTAAGCAGTTGTAAACTTGTGCAGATTTGGAAAGCTACAGAAATGCAGGCCACGTTCATACAGCAGCAGAATACAGATATCATTGTATTCCAGTGTTTAATAAAGTTACGTGCATCCACAGTGCTTTTTTTTTTCTTTACTATAGCGACAACCACTACAACTGAACTCACGCCGTATTTTTCCGTAATCACAAGCACATTTTCAGCAAATCCTGCTGTTGGAACTGAACTGTATTGGACAAATAGTTTGACAACTAGTGCGTCACATGCATCAAATTGTTTTTGCGTTTTCATGTGTTATTTCATTGTCATGTGAAAATTTTAGATCCAGTCACTGGCTTTAACCAGAGCTGCTCCCGAGGTATAAAAGCCAAGACGACTGTCGCATAAACTGTCATAAGTTTTACAGATGCCATATTTGATGTTTACTTTAGTCACTGTCACTAAAGTAAACATGTTTACAGACAGTATTTCAAGGCCTTCACTAAAACAGAAAAATGGATTGACATTGGTCATTCATTCTACAGTACACTTGCAACGACCAGAATACTATATGAAAGCTGTTGTATGAACAGGTCATAGAGACTGTGTAGCTATGTAATTTAGCTCACTGTAAAAAATCCAACTTTTAAAAAGTTCTACTGACCAATGTAAAAAAGTAGCCTGATCAAATAATTTTTAGTAGGAGAAAATCTTTGGTTGCTCTGACAGATCTTTTAACACTCAGTAGACTGACTTTTATTCATTAGATGAACTGAGTTTTTTTAGTTTTCGGTTGCTTGTTGAGTTCATTTAACAAGTTGATTGTGATAGGTTGCCTTCTTTTTTTGAGTTAGGTCAGGGGTGTCAAACTCAGTTCCTGGAGGGCCGCAGCCCTGCAGAGTTTTGTTCCATCCCCGCTCCAACACACAAACCATCTAGTTTCCAAATAAGCCTGAAGGAATTGATTAGCTAGATCAGGTGTGTTTAATTAGGGTTGCATCTAAACTCTGCAGGGCTCCGGCCCTCCAGGAACTGAGTTCGACACCCCTGAGTTATAGGTCAACTTTTTTTTTTTTTTTACAGTGCTGTAATAATGTAACAATTCATGTTAGGGCTGTACAATTAATAAAAATCAATTACAAAGTAAGAATCTGTCTCGGCATGTTCAAAAGAAGACTGAAAACGCACTCTTTGGTGATGATGCCTCTCATCATCATATTGTGTGGAGAGAGGAGAACTGGTCAAAAGTTCACTTTAAGAGATGAGAGTAAGTTTAATTTATTTGGGTCAGATGGGACACATTATGTTATGTACGGTGTCAAACTGAGGAAAGACTGAACTCCGAGTGCATAAAGAAGTCAGTGAAAGGTGGAGGAGAAAGTGTCATGTTTTCTACTGGAGGTCTGTTCATGCCACTGTGTGCTTATGTTAGCGGTGGCACATAAAAGAAGAAAGAAAATAATACACTCAAAAAAGCAGTCTCAGGAACAAAGGGAAAAGCACCATTAGTAATTTGGAATTATTTTGGATTCATTAGATGGCACAGCGTTGGCCTCCAGAATAAAGCAAACGAGTTCTGCAAGCAAGCGCCACATCCAAACAGCAACTCTCCCATTATAATCAACAAAGAGCAGGCATGGTGTAAATAAGTGACGTGTCGAGCAGTAACAGCTTTGTTGATTACATGTAGATCGTTTGCAGAAGTTCACAACTCTTCTCACATTTAGTCAGAGATCTTGCACTGAACTGCAGACCTCAAACGGTTGCGTGTGTAAAATCACAGTGACAGCTTCAGTGATTATAATGGGATGGAAGCATCGCTGGATTTGTGTATGAAACTTATTCGGAATCAGAATCACAGTTTCGTTTTACATGCGGCTAAGTTTTTCATGTTGTGAAGTTTAACCCCTGTCTTGATTTGCTGATGTATAAAACAGCAATAAATTAATTTAGGAACACAGTTGTCAGCTTGTATAAAAGAAGGCACACAGATGCAAAAAAAAACCTAAAAAAAAACTGCACTACAACATCAAGAAATCCAGTCTGATTTGTCAAAATCGTGCAGCCCAAATCCAAATCCTAATTTTTATTCAAAATGATTGTTTTAAGTCTTTTTAAAAGTAAAGTCTTTTTAAGTTGAGTTCTCATTCAAACATTGCACAAAAGTACACGGTTTATAGAAATTGTCTTTTATCAAAAGTTCTGCTCAACTTACTGAGACTTTACCCTAGTTGATTTATGCAAATGAAGAAAAAAGAGTCTTATCTAGATCACTGCCATAGAAACCAGGGGTGTAGCAACCAGTCTTTTAGGAATAACTAAGATCATTTCTCCATTTTTGAATAATAATTATTATTAGAACTTTGCATGTGGCTACATAAATTGTTTTATTTGGCAACCACTTGCATTGATAGCTGAACACACAAATTGGTGTAGTATCACTCTTCAACAGCCTTAAAGGAATAGTTCACCCAAAAATTTGCTGAAAATTTACCTTCAGGACATCCAAGATGTAGATGAGTTGGTTTCTTCATGAGAACAGATTTGGAGAAATGTTGCATTGCATCAATTACTCACCAATGGATCCTCTGCAGTGAATGGGTGCCGTCAGAATGAGAGTCCAAACAGCTCATAAAAACATCACAATAATCCAAGTAATTGTGAAAAGTGAAAAAGTGAAAAGCTGCATGTTTGTAATTCAAAAAGACAATTTAACTTCATATAATTGCTTCTAAAATATAAATCATCTATCCATAATATTGCTTTATCCAATGAAAAGGTCAAAATCTGTGCATTTTTATCTCCTGAATCAGGAGAGAAATATGCACACTGTTTGCCACTGAAAACAGTTCTAAACGAATACGTTGGTGGATTTTGATGTGAGAGAACAACAGGGGATGAACTTGAAGTATTATTATGGATTATGCACTTGTATTTTGTCCAAAAGCAACCATTTTAATTTAAAACACCATCATGATTTTGTTTCTTACAAACACGCAGCTTTTTGCTTCACAAGATATTAATCGATGGACTGGGTTACTTGTGGACTATTGTGGTGGTTTTTATCAGTAATATTTACATTTATGCATTTATCAGACGCTTTTATCCAAAGCGACTTACAGTGCATTCAAGTTACAGTTTTTACATTTTATCAGCTCTTGCTTTCCCTGGGAATCGAACCCATGACCTTGGCGTTGCTAGCGCCATGCTCTACTATTTGAACTACAGGAAAGGTTGTCCTATATGGACTCTCATTCTGACAGCACCCATTCACTACAGAGGATCTGTTGATGAGCAAGTGATGTAATGCAATCTGTTCCCATGAAAAAAAAAACAATTTTCAACAAATTAAGTAAATTTTCAACAAATTATATTTTTTTGTGTAACTATTCTGCAATAAGTATAACAGTAATAAGATCTTCACATGGAAAATGCCTCCAAAACTGCATGACAGTCTCTGTTGACCTGAAGCTAACTGGAGGAGAATAAGTGCATGCGTGTGTACCAGGCCTGCTGGCAGATTATGGATTTGCCACAAGCAAATATCCATGTTTATGTAGTCATACATAACAATCAATGAACTAGAGGGTTCACCAAGTAAATTGCAAACATTCATATGGGTTCAGTTAGTGTAATATAAGAAAGGATTGAACTAGTATGTGGGAAAAATTATTTTCAACTTAATATCTATGGACAGCAGCTGTAGCATTCTGTTGATTACCACAGACAATACGGTGTACAATTAAACCCTCTGTTTGCAAAGTATAAACAGGAAACACTTTTACAGTAATGTACTTGCAATGGTAGATAATTGAGGTATAGAGTTGTGTCCATATCTGTGGAAGTCAACAGCCACGGACTGTCAATAGACATTAAAGGGTTAGTTTATACAGAGCCACTAAGGGACAGGGTGATGAGGAAAAAATGCTTTGCGCAGTGTTTGTCTTCCTCCAAGAAACTTTGCATTCATTCATAAAAATTTTATTTTGTCATAAAATGCATGAGTTTCTACCATATTAACTTTGTGTTTGCTTGTTTAAGTATTAAACGTAGTTTCTCTTCTATCTTATTTCATTTTCAAAAGTTTTGTTTCAGAGAAGTGTTTCAGAGAAACAAAATAGTTTTGCTAGAGTACACAAACGCATTGAAACATTGTGTTGTGATGTAAAACTTGTGGGCTTTGTCAAGAAACTTTGCATTTACTCGCAGTATATAAAAATATAGTTTTTCCTTCTACCTCTTATTGTTTACATCACAAAAGTTTTGTAAGCAAATGCAAAAGTATTGAAATATAATTTCCCCTCCACATTAAATAGACAGGGTGATGGGGGGAAAAAAACTTTACATTTCAATACTTTTGTGTTCCACTGATACAATTTTGATAATTTATAAAACTTTTGCGTTCTCTTGCAAAAATCTTTGTGTTCCCCCAAGAAATAATATGTTCGCTTGCAAAACATTTGTGATTTAAATAATATGAGGTGGGAGGAAAAACTGTTTTAATATATTATATATTAAAAATTCTTGGGAACACAGTGTTTTGTAGAGAAAATGCAAAGCACTGAAATATAACCATCATCTCATATGTTTTCCATCACTTTGTGTTAGATGCTCTGTAAGTTCAAACCATAGACTGTAAAAAAAGATGGACGACGCGTCTCCGCTTCCTAACCATTATAGAAAAGTGAAGCCAAAATAACTCAGTATGGTCGCTGCCATCGTGAGTAAATGACGTCATTTGGAGCCAGAGTCTGCGCAGTAGAGTCGTGAGGTGGAGACCCACAGATAACAACTACCTTAAATGACCAAAATCATATTTTGGAAAATTGTATTGGAAGTGTAATTATTTTTTTTGTTATGACTCAAGTCCCATTCGTTTACATGGAGAGGGCGGGGTTTATGACCTGTACTGCAGCCAGCCACCAGGGGGCGATCAAAGAGCCCGCAGCTTCACTTTCCAGTACGAGTGAGACACACCCGGTTCAAACTAGTGCAGTCAAATGATTAATCGCAATTAATCGCATCCAAATCTAAACGTTTTTGTTTACATATGCAAGCTAACTGTGTATATTTATTATGTATGTATAAATACACACACATGCATGCATATATTTCAGAAAAATATGTTATGTTTATATATTAAATATATTTATTTAAAATATAAATTATAGTTATATAAATATAGACATGTAAACACATGTAAATATTTTCAAATATATATATATATATATTGTATGTGTGTATTTATATATACATAATAAATATACACAGAACACACACATATATTAACAAAAACTTTTATTTTGTATGTGATTAAGCACGATTAATCGTTTGACAGCACTAGTTCAGACATATGCTGACCCATCACAATCCACAGTGTACATATACATTTACTACAAACAATCTCCCCTTGCATCATCTATAGATATACGTTTGATGTTCATTGTTCATTGATCTGTCTTAAAAAGATGTTTTACATGGAAATAACAGCACAATTAATAGAGTAGACAAAAATGCAGTTCTAAATGCCACATTCTGGATATATGTATTACATTGCATTGGCATGGTATATTCAAGTTATAGCACGTCAAGACATGATGACCCAGGTTTTATGTCATAAATGACTTACATTGTTGTCTTGAGTTATATAAATGTTATATAATGTTTTTCAGTGCTTTTTGGAGCTACATGCCTTTATTACATGAAAAACAGTTGTCTCTTTATGGGTTTGGAACGACGTGAGGGTGAGTAAACGATGACAATGACTTTCATTTTTGGGTAAACCATTTAAAAATCTATAAATATTCCTTTAAATCATCAAGTCATGAAAGAAACATGGTGTTAGAAAATCAGTGAAGCAGTTTGACTTCAGCACACATAGTAAACAATGAAATACTGCCAAGCAGAAACCGTGTCTCTACATCCCTGTTCTTATGCTGTATATCTCTCTATATAACCAGTGATCCCTCACTGGATCTCAACGTGAGGGATTTGCCATAGACCAGAGACAGATGTGCCGTGCCCTGTCCTCTCTTCCTCTCACGCTCTTCCCAGAGTCTGTTTGTTTAGCAGGATAACAGCCTGTCATCTCTGGGGACGACGGTCACGGCGCAAAGCGCTCAGCTCTTAAAGGGCCGGCGCGCAGCCAAGGGGGCCTGTTCACGTAACCAGTGTGTCTCTGATGGACTCCCACCGTGTTCGACTCCACGGGACCCCAATTCTCTCCCAGCCAGAGTGTTTCTCAACAGGCCTGAATGGAAAATGGATGTTGATTTGATCCAGAGTGTGCGATGACACCTCTGACACAGTCCTTGTGGGCTCTGCGATAAATATTTAAAGAGCGAGAGAAAGAAATGTTTGATTGGAAAGAAAAAGAATTATGTGGAAAAAATGCTCACTGACTAAAAACAGAGGGGGATTGTGAGTGGGTGTGCATTCGGAGGAAAGATGGAGGGCAAATGGCAGTCTACACGCTGTGCTGATAAGATATTCCTTTTGAAGGTAGGTGTGGTGTCAGGTTTGCTTTGAGAGGCTTTTCTACTCTTGATGTTTCTGGGGTAACAAAGACGTGTCGAAGAAGCATTCGCTGATGTGAAGACTTTGTTACTCGCTTTCCTTTGGCACTTTGCAGGCAGCTGGCTGCTAATTTATTGAGCGTTGATGTTTGGCATCTTGTGGGCAGACATGTTTGACTAACATTATCTGCTGAGAAAGGTTCACAACATCTTTATTTTCGCATGTCACATGCACGTGCATGTTTGATGAGAATATGTAAGAGAATATGCAAGAACAACAAACTGAAATCTGTCAAAAAAATTAAAACGTACAACAAAAAATGTTCATACTGAATGTCTTCCATCCTGCAATAAGGAAAAATAAAAACACACTATAAGCTAAAGACTGAAGACATATGCTTTATGCGACTCACTGACCCAAATGTAAGTCATTATTATGTATGTGTCCTGAACACCAATCCTAAAATGTCATTGTTATTCCAATATCATAGCTAAAAAAACATGCTAATTTGAATATGCAAAATGAAAAATAAAAATTGAGAGTTGCCACAGAGGGAAAGATATTTACAGTTCAATTCTGCTCACCAATGCTGCATCTATCTGATCAACAACACAGCAAATATGAAATATTTTTACAATTTAAAATAATTGTTTTCTATTGTAATATATTTAAAAATATAATTTATTCCTGTGATGCAACTGTACGCCAGCCTTTAATGTCACATGAGCCTTCAGAAATCATTCTAATATTCTGATTTGCTAACATTTATAATAATTTCAAATGTTGAAATCAGTTGTGCTAATATTTTTTGTGGAAACCATATTTTTTTTTCTGGATTCTTTGATGAATATAAAGTTCAAAAGAATGTAATTTATTTAATATATATATATATATATATATATATATATATATATATATATATATATATATATATATATATATATATATATTGTTTTATATGCATAACATAATATTAATTAATGTTATTACCGTCACTTTTAATTAGTTAATGCATCCTTGCTGAATAAAATTATGACATTGCAGTCAAGAAAGTTAATTTTTGAGCTGTTTTCTCAAACACACACACAAATTGTAGGACAAGACTTGATTTTGTCCATTGGGAATTGACTGGATCATTGTTCTTTGCTAATTGTTGCAATCTCATGTGAGTGACAGGTTGCTGGAGGGGAGGGATTATTGCTCTTATCTATAGGACATAGAAGGAACATAATGAAGACAGACTGCTGGATTCAAACAGGTCATCTATACATAGGCTGTCAGCATCATCGCTCAATATGTCAGAGCACATAACATTCATATCAGTTTCCAACATATCTGTGTTGGTCTGATTAAAGTCTCTTTATAATTAAACTAATTTTCAACATAATTATTCATGTAGTCCCAATGCTAATGGATTAATTAAATTTACACGGATTGCATGCATTAAAATGAACTTTAAAGAATTGTGTCGAATTAGCTCATTTTAATTAACCAAACCGCCCAAGCAGCAAAAATCCATTTTTCGAGTCAATGTGGATAGAAGCATCTTTACATCATGTGACCCTGCTCTAACTTCCTGTCTTTGCTCTTCATTGACATTGTTTAGGCTGTGTGATTTGCAGAAATCAGGGAGAGAACTGACCACATAACCATCTGCCCGTGGAGCACTTTGCTGCTTGTTTTGGCCCATCTGCACTCACAACACTTTGAGATCACACGACGTCTCTCATAATAGACTGCATCTTCATATCCCTTAACACCCATAATTTTCCATAATGTGCCCACAGTTGGAGTCATATTTGTGTCCATGCATACCTATTAGAATGCATGCGTCTATATGTCTTAAAGCCATTTCCTCATTATTTGTCAGTCTGTACAAAACTAAATTGTGAGTTTGCATGCAAAACTAGTAAAATCATAATAAATAGTATTATTGGAATATTATTTTTATTTATTTAGTCATTTAGCAGACGCTTTTATCCAAAGCGACTTACAAATGAGGACATAAGAAGCAATCAAAACCAACAAAAGAGCAACAACGTGCAAGTGCTATTACAAGTCTTGGTTAGCCTAACGCAGTACAGATAATTATTATTATTATTGTTATTTTTTAATAAAAAGACATAGATAAAATACAATTAGAATAGATAGTGCTAGAGTTAGAGGGTCAAGTAAAGATGGAACAGATGAGTTTTTAGCCGTTTCTTGAAGATGGGTAAGGATTCGGCTGCTCGGATCGAGTTGGGCAGGTCATTCCACCAGATGGGAACAGTTAATGAAAAAGTCCTTGAAAGTGTTTTTCTGTGTTTTTGGGATGGTACAATAATTTGTTGTTCACTTGAAGAACGCAAGCTTCTAGAGGGCACATAAGTCTGAAGTAAAGAATTTAGGTAAAGGGGTGCAGAGCCAGTGGTGGTTCTGTAGGCAAACATTAATGCCTTGAATTTAATGCGAGCAGCTATTGGTAGCCAGTGCAAATTGATGAACAGAGGCGTGACGTGCGTTCTTTTCGGCTCATTAAAGATTAATCTTGCAGCGGCATTTTGGATTAATTGTAGAGGTTTAATAGAATTGGCTGGAAGACCTGCCAAGAGAGCATTGCAATAGTCAAGTCTGGACAGAACAAGAGCCTGAACAAGGAGTTGCGTTGCATGTTCCGAGAGAAAGGGCCTGATCTTCTTAATATTATATAATGCAAATCTGCAGGACCGGGCAGTTTTAACAATGTGGTCTGAGAAATTCAGCTTATCATCAATCACAACTCCAAGGTTTCTGGCTGTTTTTGAAGGAGTTATGGTAGATGAGCCTAACTGGAAGCTGAGATTGTGATGAAGCGATGGGTTAGCTGAAATTACAAGCAGTTCTGTCTTAGCTAGGTTGAGTTGAAGGTGATGGTCCATCATCCAGCAAGAAATGTCTGATAGACACGCTGAGATGCGAGCAGCTATCGTCGGATCATCAGGATGGAATGAGAGGTAGAGTTGAGTGTCATCAGCATAGCAGTGATATGAAAAGCCATGTTTCTGAATGACAGAACCTAGTGATGCCATGTAGACAGAAAAGAGAAGTGGTCCAAGAACTGAGCCCTGAGGCACCCCAGTAGCTAGATGTTGCGACTTGGATACCTCACCTCTCCAAGATACTTTGAAGGACCTATCAGAGAGGTAAGACTCAAACCACTGGAGTGCGGTTCCTGAGAAGCCCTTTCTCAATAGGGTTGACAAGAGGATCTGATGGTTGACTGTATCAAAAGCAGCGGACAAATCTAGCAAGATGAGTAATGAAGATTTGTCAGCCGCTCTTGCAAGTCTTAGGGCTTCAACAACAGAAAGCAAGGCAGTTTCGGTCGAATGTCCACTTCTGAAGCCAGATTGGTTACTGTCCAGGAGGTTGTTCTGTGTGAGAAAGACAGAGACTTGGTTGAACACAACTCGTTCAAGTGTTTTTGCAATGAAAGGAAGAAGGGAAACCGGTCTATAGTTCCCAAAAAGAGTTGGGTTAAGAGTGGGTTTTTTAAGAAGTGGAGTTATACGAGCCTGTTTAAATGCAGAGGGAAAAATTCCAGTGTGAAGGGATGTGTTAACGATGTGAGTGAGTGCAGGTACGACTGCAGGTGAAATGGCTTGAAGGAGATGAGATGGAATAGGATCAAGCGGACAGGTAGTAGGATGACTGGAAAGGATGAGTTTAGAGACTTCTGCCTCAGAGAGTGGAGAGAAGGATGTGAACGAGTGTATGTTTGCTGGTAAGATATGTTTGATAGATTGTGGTGTGGAAAATTGTGCAGTGAGGTTTGTAATTTTATTAATGAAGAATGTGGCAAAGTCATCAGCTGTTAGAGATGATGAAGGAGGGGGAGGAGGAGGACAAAGGAGGGAGGAAAATGTTTTAAATAGCATGCGAGAGTTAGGTGAGTTGTTAATTTTGTCATGATAGTATGTCCTTTTAGCAGTGGAAACATTAGCAGAGAAGTCAGAGAGGAGTGATCGATATAAATTAAGGTCAGTAGGATTTTGTGATTTGCGCCATACCCTTTCTGCAGCCCTGAGTTTAGAACGATGTTTTTGGAGAACATCAGATAGCCAAGGGGCAGAAGGGGTACTACGGGCTGGCTTGGATGAAAAGGGGCAGAAAGTATCTAAACAAGACGTCAGAGTGGAACAGAAAGTATCAGTAGCACTGTTAGCATCAAGAGAGGATAACTGTTTATGGGGAGGAAGCGAAGATGAAACCATAGCAGATAGCCGGGAGGGTGAGAGTGAACGCAAGTTACGTCGAAAATTGACATGTGGAGGGATATGTGATGTGTCAGGAATCATGTTGAGGTTAAGAGTAAGGAGGAAGTGATCTGAGGTGTGCAGTGGAGTAACCAGCACATTATCAGTGGAGCAGTGCCGTGTGTAAATAAGGTCCAGTTGGTTCCCTGATTTGTGAGTAGCCGTAGTTAGCACTCTCTTGAGATCAAAAGACGCAAGCAGAGTGTGGAAGTCTGCAGCCTGAGGTTTATCTAGGTGGATGTTGAAGTCTCCAAGTAAGACAAAGGGAGTACCATCCTGAGGAAAGGTTGAGAGCAATAAATCTAATTCTTCCACAAAATTACCTAGTGATCCTGGAGGACGATAAACAACTACAAAATGGATTTTTAGAGGGTAGGTAATAGTAACCGAATGTGATTCAAAAGAGTTGTTGATACTCAGAGATGGTAAAGGAGTAAATGTCCAATTATTAGAGATGAGCAGACCAGTACCTCCACCTCTTCCAGTCAAACGGGGGGTGTGGGAAAAGGAGAAATTATTGGAGAGTGCTGCAGGTGTAACATTGTCCTCTGGTTTGATCCAGGTCTCTGTCAGGGCCAAGAGGTTTAACGTTGAATGACTAGTAATGGAAGTAATGAAATCAGCTTTGTTGACAGCAGACTGACAATTCCAGAGACCAATAGAAAAAGAAAATAATGTATTAGCAGACATAGGCAAAGTGCGCAGGTTGATAGGATTGCGCCGTCTACAGTGTGTGATGCGTGGTTTGCGAGTGGTAGTGATGGTAGTGATCTGGAAACACATAGTAAGAATAGGCTATATAAACTGAAACAGAAGTGAAACAAGTAGTAGGAATGATGATAATTAAAAATCGATACTTATGTCCTCTTCCGATGTCCCTGTCCGGTGGAGTCGCACGGTAGAGTCGATGGTCTTTACACTCTTCGGTCTTCACACGAGGGCTGCCGCGACCGCTGCCGCGGTATAATAACCTTTTTTTTTTATACCCGTCAAACAAATCACTATTACAATTCAGCTGGACCCACTTTCCTGTTTATCACTAAAAATGGTTAAGCAAGTGCAGACACTGACAAGATATGCGATACAATACGAGACCAAACGCGATTTCAGCAACTCTCAACACAGTAAACAAAGCGTTTCCTAGCAACGGCAAATGCGCTATACACTAAGACAAGTAAATACACTTACGAACTGTTTTTAACTTCCGCTGATAGACTGCTTCTCTTAAAGATTATTTCTTTACACTGTCTTCAGCTGGCGCTTGGACCCACTTTCCTGTTTATCACTAAAAATGGCCAAGCAAGTGCAGACACTGACAAGATATGCGATACAATACGAGACCAAACGCGATTTCAGCAACTCTCAACACAGTAAACAAAGCGTTTCCTAGCAACGGCAAATGCGCTATACACTAAGACAAGTAAATACACTTACGAACTGTTTTTAACTTCCGCTGATAGACTGCTTCTCTTAAAGATTATTTCTTTACACTGTCTTCAGCTGGCGCTTGGACCCACTTTCCTGTTTATCACTAAAAATGGCCAAGCAAGTGCAGACACTGACAAGATATGCGATACAATACGAGACCAAACGCGATTTCAGCAACTCTCAACACAGTAAACAAAGCGTTTCCTAGCAACGGCAAATGCGCTATACACTAAGACAAGTAAATACACTTACGAACTGTTTTTAACTTCCGCTGATAGACTGCTTCTCTTAAAGATTATTTCTTTACACTGTCTTCAGCTGGCGCTTGGACCCACTTTCCTGTTTATCACTAAAAATGGCCAAGCAAGTGCAGACACTGACAAGATATGCGATACAATGTTAAAGTAACAATAAATCATGGTTGCATGATCTTACAAAGTATGAACTGAGCATGTATGCAGATGTGTGCTGTTTACAGTATGTGTTTTATGGAATCAATGCTTGTGGTGTAAGTACCAGTAATCACTGTGGGTGACTGTAAATGCTTCATATATTTTCTGCCTGGATCACCCGAGGCAGAAAATAGTAGGTCATGCATGCATTCTCTCTCTCTCTCTCTCTCTCTCTCTCTCTCTCTCTCTCTCTCTCTCTCTCTCTCTCTCTCTCTCTCTTCTCTATCTCTCTCTGATGCACACACTCCAAAACCGAAAGGCACATTGTAAATGTCAGTACACTAAGTTGGAAAAGCCCCAAGCTTTACATCCACTGATTTTTGTTTAAAAATCTTCCAGAAATAGCCTATTTGTGAAATCAGTTAAATTACTATATACCAAATTAGCCAGTGCTATCGCCATTCTGCTCAGTTTATACTAGTAAATGTTGTGAGCAAAAGTGTGATACAGGTGCAGCCAGTACATCAGATTTATCATAAAACGCTGACCGCAAGCAATTTACTTTCATAATGTCCTGTAATTTACAAATAAAACTCATAAGACCACCAAAAAATTGTAATTGTCCCAAAAATGAGAAAATGCAGAATGTTTGGGATGCTAATGGTGTAGAACGGTATACTTAATTTTCCCTCATATTAGCAAAGCATGGTATGTCAGATATGAAAGATTTGTCTGATTTTTATTGTATTGGTGTCGTATATGTGTGTGTGTGTATATATAACAAATCTGCACATTATAATATTGTGATGCTTACATTTTAAACTATATAGTTTCAAATGTAAGCATCACAATATTATAATGTGCAGGATGAAAAATAAATTTTGAGATTTGTTACAGATTACATTTAGCTGTACTTAAATGTTATCCTTAACAAATCTCAAAACCCATTTTTCATACTGCACATTATAATATTGTGATGCTTAAATTCACCTCTAAATTCAGCATGTAAAATATATAATTTTTAGTGTTTCATTTTAAAGGTTAATTTATCTGGACAACTTGTAAAACAGCCCTCATCATCCCTGACTCCATCGCCTCCCAATCCTTTGATCCCACAACCTGCATACAGTATGTGAAGTGAACACCTACAATCCCCCCGTTTACTGCTCTGCACGGACACTACAGGGCCCTTTTCCTGTTCACATGTCTGTGCATGTTTGTTTAATACATCCCTATGAGTCTGCCTCCTTTTAAACCCCATGCATCTCCTTTGTGCACCTCGTCGCTCATGCCAGCTGCTCTCTGAAAGCCACAGGAGTTCCCGTAGTTTCCACGCTTTAATTAGCCTCGGTGGGTCAACACACCTTCAGGTGCTATAGTGCACTCACACATACTCGTGCACTTTTCTTCTCACCGAAATCAGCTGTAATTCAGCTTTATATGGAATCCCAGCAGGCTCTATTTTCATACTTAAATGAATTAAGGTCAGGGGAATAATGAAGGGAAATAATGATCAAATGTGGCTTCCTCCGTATAGTACATGTGCATTTGGGTTTATTGAAAGCAATGGTGCAGACAAAGGCGACATTATAGTGTCTATTTTTAATAGTGAGCTTGTGCCTCCCGTCTCTCAACATCTCAAGATTTCAAACATCAGCAAAACACCTTGTCTGCACCCACTCCCACACATACTCTAGCTGGAGAACATGATAATTGGCATTTTGGTGTGTGTGTGAGGGGGGTGTGAAAGGGCTTGCACAAATACTCATTTTTACTAGTCAACTACTTTTCTACAAAAGTAGTTGACTAGTCAGTGTTTGCCTCATAAATGGCTCGCAAACTCTGTGAAGCATCAGCTGCCTTCGCTGTTTCTGGTCCAACGCTGTGCTGATGGAGAGTATGTGCGTGAAAGTGCGTTTATGTCTATTATTAGAATCAAACTGGGGAAAAAAAAAAGAAGCAAAACTTACTTAACTTAAGACTATTTGTCTTGTTTTCCAGTAAATCGATTTAAACATCCTCAAAACACATTGGCACTGACTAAAACATTAATAAAAAGTAAATTACTTCAAACAATGGAATTTATAATACCTGTAGAAACTAACGTTAGCATTCCCATTCATCTCAAGGGTAGTTAGCAACTGGTTGGTACAGGATCCTCATAAGTAGACAATTTGACATGTGCCATGTCTTTGCTCATAAAACCACAGAACCAGAGCCATTCACCTAGAATAAATAAATAAATAAATAAATAAATGTTAACATATAAATGGCATTTTAAAATATAAAAAAAAATATGACTATTTTTAATAATTAACAAAAAATACAAAGATATAAATGTCCTAACATAATAAAAAACAATTTGTATAATATAATATATTCTACAATATATTTAATATTACAAAAAAAAAAAAAAAAAAAAAAAAAAAATCTAAAAATGTTTAATATTATATATTTTACAATTCAGTAAAATATAATCTAATAATAAAAAATATATATATTATGATTTATAATAAAATATAATATATTACAATAAAATATAACATATGGCTAATTTTGAATGGTAATCAATGGAGAAAGATGCAAAATATGAAAAGTCTTTCGTCATTTACTGATTGTCATGTCTTTTGAACCCATGACTTTCTTCCGTGAGACACAAATTTAGTTTATTTATCATTTATAATTGTATGTTGTATGTACATGTATAAGCTTTTTTTTTCAATTTAATGAAAGTGAATGGTGACCATGTTTGACTTTTCTGTGAACAGTGATTTAAATTGTTTACACAAGCTACTGTATGACTTCTGAAGACTTGGAATATAGTGTGTGAGTCATAAGGACTACTTTTATGATGCTATTTTGTCCTTTTTGGATCCACTTTCACTGTATGGATGACAGATTCTGATTCGTTTCATAGAAGAAAGGAAGTTATACAGTGTGAATGTATGATGATGAAATTGTCATTTTTAGGTGAACTATCCCTTTAAAGATAAAACGTGACAAATTCCTTCCCTAATGGCCCTCGTTCTGAAACGAATAAATCAACGGCGTCAAACACGTTGCCAAAGTATGATTTATGCATTTCTCTCTCCCTGAGCATCCTCCACGCCATCCATCATATTCTGCAAATTCCCAGAGAACACGGGTTAAATCATCTTCACCTCATCTCTCCTTACACATCTGGAGTGTGTTGGGGGGGTGGGACATCTCTGAAGTTGAATAATAATTGAAATGTCTTTAATCATTAGTCCACACTGCGTCTCTTCCTCTGGGTGTCTCTCTCAGAAACTCTAGAAAGGTGCATCCTGTCTGTCTGGCGTGGATGTCGCTCTCCGTCATTTCCCAGTACACCCACATGTTTATTGTTGACTGGCTGTGTGTCTCCATTCGTGGCGGGAGCCTTGGTGACTGTGCACATGAGCGCTTTCTTGCACGTCACACGGAAATATCCATCCTCCCCAAGGCCTTCAGGAGCTTGAGGGTTTGACACCGAGATGTATGGGATGTTCATGGTCCGCTTGGCCCGCTGTTCCCAAACTGTACAGCATGCGAGAAGTCAGTCGCTGAAGGCGTTAGATTCCATGTAGCTTCTGGTTGATGGCTCCGCTCTGGATTCTCATTGGATGAGCCAAATTGCACACACATCTACGAATGCAAAATTCTGAATAAATATGGGAAAAAATGTTAACAATTCCATCACAATTACTATTTACAGTTTTTCATTTTTTGTTTATTTTAAATATTTTAATATATTTATTAGCATATTCAAGTACACTATATAATATGTTTTTCTAATTGTGACCCTGCACCACAAAACTAGTCTTAAGTTGCTGGAATATACTTGTAACAATAGCCACAAATATATTGTATGGGTCAAAATTATAGATTTTTTTTATGCCAAAAATCATTAGGACATTAAGTAAAGATCATGTTCCATGGAGATATTTTACTGAAAATATATCAAAACTTTTTTTTATTTTTTGATTAATAATATGCATTGCTAAGAACTTAATTTGGACAACTTTAAAGGCCATTTTCTCAGTATTTTTTTTTTTTTTTTGCACCCAGATTTTCAAATAGTTGTATCTCAGCCAAATATTGTCCTATCCTAACAAACCTATACATCAATCAATAAATACATCAATGGAAAGCGTATTATTCAGCTTTCAGATGATGTATTAATCTCAATTTTGAAAAATTTACCCTTATGACTGGTTTTGTGGTCCATGGTCACAATTAATAATAGTGTCTATTATCTTACAAGAAGACGTTTTCTCACCTCTACACATGAAAATGCGGACAGGGCATCAATGAGGATTTTATAGGAATTTATAGAAGAATTACATCATGTTTTTGATCATATTGCTTAACAAAAAACAATTAGTAATGCTCTGACCTAGAAATATATGATTCTAATTATACAGTGCCCTCCAAAAGTATTGGAACAGTAAGACCAATTCCTTTATTTTTGCTGTAGACTGAAAACATTTGGGTTTGACATCAAAAGATGAATATGAGCTGAGAGATTAACATTTCAGCTTTTATTTAGAGGTATCAACTGGAACTGATACACAACTTAGAAGATAGCACCTTTTGTTTGAACCCACACATTTTTCATGTTACCAAAAGTATTGGAACATGTGACTGACAGGTGTGTTTTGTTGCCCTGGTGTGTCCTAATAATTGATTATTCAAACAATAAATAGTCTATACTCTTACTTTTTATATTTACAGGATATTTAAATGAGAAATGCTTTAGCCTTTAGCATCTTATAAAAATCTACAGATAATGTGAATATATGAATCTGATTGAATATGTAAATATTATCAAAAATAGGTGTTTAAATGCTTCTTGGGGTTTTGAAGGATGTTTGGGCAGAAAATATTACATTTGTGTAAGCTTATGTGAAGCTAAAATGCTATTTACTGCTGTGATTATATTTTATGATGAACAAAAAGCTACAACAACTACATTCTTAATGAGTATTTTTGCATTGTGCTTTAGAAATAAAAAAAAGAGAGAAGAAGAAGCTAAAATAAGCAACACTGGATAAGTCATTCTGGCTAGTTTTCATTCATGTAAGAGTATTTTGTTGCGATGTCAGATTTTTATTCACTTGTATAGGCTATACTAAAATAAATAAATAAAACATAATAAAAAAAAATCTAGAAGTAATCGAAAGTATTAAAATAGTAATATACATAAAGATACAGAGTGCTGCAGGGATGACATATTTTTGGAGACCAAAACCCATAAATAAGTTAGCATTTTAGCACTTCCATTGCCATCATCTTGAAGTCAGTGGGTTTTTTCAAGGTTTTTTAGTTGGTAAAAGTGGCTAAAAGGGTCTGTGTAATACAAGCTCAAGATATTTTTATGTATTATTGCATCAGTTATATCTTGTAATTTTTTCTCAAACCTCTGACTTGTCTTGAAAAAGGTGGCTAAATGGGACTACAGGGACATTAAACATCACTCCGAACAGGTCATCGACAAACTAATGGGCTTTTACAGCCTAATTGTGTTTATAATTGTGTTCTTGCAAACTATTCTAACTCAAACTTTCAGGGAAGATGTGTTTCTGTTGTTTCAACTAAAAGTTCTCAGAAGTGCACCTATTATGGATTTTTGAAAATGACCTTTCATGCAGTGTGTAACACAGTGAATGGAAACATCCTACACAGTTTTAAATCTGGAAGTGCACAGTGTATAAAGTTATTGTCTCCCAAAAGAAAGAGTCGACTCTGAATCACTGAAACGAGTCGTTTTTAAAACGAATCCCAGGTATTTCATGTTGACGTCAACATGAAACATTAGCATATTTCCCGCCCACTTATTGGTCTTTTTCGCATTGGTCTGAATGAAAATGCAAATTCATTATTTGCCACTAGGTGCCGCTTTTGAAGCAAATAGCGGTTTCCCCGGTAACGCCAAACACAAAGCAGCATGTGCTCAAAAAAGCTGCTTTATCAGGCATTACAGGCATGATGAAATTAAAAAGAGACCAATCGGACCAATCGCCACAGATTAGCGTCACGTAAAGGAGGGGTTTGGAAAAATGAATCGTTTAGCGAATCATTTGGGAGTCGTTGAGCAAGTAAGGTAAAAATAAATGCATATTATAAGACAATGAAAGTGTATTTTGACTTTGCAGGCATGTCAACCTGTTGTTAGGGACTCCATAAACCAAAATATGAACATTTGTTTACCTATAATAGGGGCACTTTAATATTGGTGATGCTGAAGTCATGCGACTGTGGTTTATTTCATTCAAGCCTACAGTATGTTTAGCTTTTGCTTCTGATGATTGTATTTTGACTTCTGAACTTAGAAAAGTTGTGTTCACTGGTGACATTTTGTGAACAAAAGAGAATAATTTGTTGGCCACTATGTTTATTTTCAGCAGTAATCCAAAAGCCATTGGAAAAATCCTATTAATTTTTTGACTAGGGAACTAGGATGGCCTACAAAAATGCACCATAATGCAGCACTCTATTTACCGATTGCTCCGCTTCAGAGTGTCGTGACTCCTGCCACCCATCACGTTCTCCAGTAAGTGCTCTGTGAATATGTGAGGATCATTAGTTCAAAAGAGAATTCAGTAACAGGTGTGCCCGAGTTAAAAAGAGTGACCTTGAATTTACATTTGAAAGATTGAAAACAACCTTAGAAGGTTTTAAGCCGGACTCTTCAGAGAGTCTCTTCAGAGTGGCATTGCCTTGTGATGACACAGTGCTGTGTTTAGCAGTCATCCAACCCCTTTTTTAGTTAAAGAAACCCAGGTGTGTGAAATTTAGCCCCAGTCCAGAACTGCTAATACTGGAAACTACTGTGGTGCACAGCATAAAGGAGCTTGTTTAGGGAAACCCAAAACTGCAAGCTGCTCCTGTTGTTCCTATGCAGAATATTTACTGTAATAAGTTTAGTGCATGCAACCTTTTTCGACAAAGTGCAATTTTTAATTGCCATATCCACGATGATAATATGCACAGCCCCCATAAAGACATAAAATAAAAATAAAAAATACAATTCTGTCATTTACAAAGTACTGGTTACATTACATTATTACTGTAAGTGGGTCTCAATCGTGATCTCTAGGATATTAATGACATCACACATGCAATAAACATGAAATAAAATGTTATACCATTTCATAAAATATTATAACATTTTAAAACATTGGCGTTATTAAACACTGTTATTAAAATAACATTTTATTTATTTTAAATGAGTTTAGGATTAAATGTTAGTATTTAGTTATTGCTGAACCTAAAATATTTATTTTTCTTACAATATCTTTATTAAGAGGGTTGAATGGCTGAGCTTTATGACTGCATTTAACACTACAATTTATGGAAAAATCAAGAAAATTAAATTATATTACTTGTGGGAGGTTCCCTCCCATTTCTGTTTTGTTTCTGTGGTCATTGAACGAGCAATGCCAGGTGGTCCAAATCATAACCAGGACATAGTTCCTTTCCAGAACCTTCAATCTCGCTGATCCTCTGTGGTGGAATGAGCTCTGACCTTTATCTGATGTACTGAAAGCATCACAAGACATTTGACATGTTTAAAACTACTTTTCATAGTATAGGTTAATTATATGTTAGATTCATTGAACATATCTAATAGCTCTCTCACAACAACAAAAAAGTGACTGCCAAGGTGGAATAAGAGCAATTCATCAAGGAGGCAACAGTATTTGTTATATGTAGGTTTAACAACTAGATTAGGGAGCAAGCTAGAGAAGAGGAGAAATGCACAAGAAAAAAAACAATCTTCCCCAAAAATATGGCATCTGTTCCACTAAATGTATTCATGCAACATACCTGTTAATGCAGTGTTTAATTAAGCTAAACTACTTGTTATTCACTGACAATGACTGCATGTCATCATGATTTCAGCCACAAAAGCTGAGTCTTTATTAAGCATTTTCACGGCTTCTCTACCTACTCTGGAAATGTAAGTCTTGTTCAGTCATGTAAAACATGTTTTAGATATGAACTATAGATTGTCACGGGCTCATTCCGACACATGAAGCGCAACAGAACATAATATTATTATGTCAGTCTTTTTCTCAGTAGTATTAGAGATATGGCAGAAGATGCACCCAAACATGATTAGAAAATATCAAAGGAACTTGTTACACCATCTTAACATGAAGGAACACAAATAAATGTATTTTTGGGCTAAAGCATATCAGAACACAATTTAAAATGAAGTGTTGTCACGGCATTTCCTTTGCCAGACAAATTGAACAGGGACTTTGTGCCAGCACATTGGGCTTTGCCATTTTCACAGGCGGAATATTAGTGCCGTTTGCAAAGGCAAACATCACTAGTACTTTTACTCATAACCAAATAACGTTGTCACTGTACCAAATGAACACTCCTTTTAATCGTTTAAAAAGTTTAGTATTAGTGCAAATTATTATAATCATTTAAAAAGTTTAATATTAATGCAAGTGAATAATTATGAGTATTACTTAAACATTAAACATTGCTTGATTTATAAAATGTTAGTGCTCAATTAATCGTGATTAATCGCATCCAAAATACAATTTTACATAATATATGAGTGTATAATGTGTATATTTATTATGTATATATAAATACAAACACATGCATGTATATATTTAAGAAAAATATGTTGTTTATATATAATATAAAATATAAGAATATAAATATATACAAGTAAATACATGTAAATATTTTCAATATATTTACTGTGTGTGTGTGTGTATTTATATATACATAATAAATATTAACAGCACACGTACCTATTATATGCAAACAAAAACTTTTATTTTGGATGTGATTAATCGCGATTATTCGTTTGACAGCACTGTTAAATTTATTCAAGGCGAGTTAACCATTTATAACAATATAAATTGTTAACTCGTGCTGACCAAACCTATTTAATACATTAAAAAGAGTCAATATTGTGAATTATTGTTATACACTCTTAAAAATAAAGGTGCTTAAAGGGTTCTTCACAGCGATGCCATATATTAACCATTTTTAGTTCCACAAAGAACCATTCAGTCAAAGGTTCTCTTTCTTACTTTTTTCATAATCTGAAGAACCTTCTTTCACCACAAAGAACCTTTTGTGAAACAGAAAGGTTCTTCAGATGTTCAAGGTTCTTTATGGAACCATTTAGCCAAAAAGGTTCTTCTATGGCATCGTGAAGCACCTTTATTTTTAAGAGTGTAAGTTCAAATAACTGTTGTCTTTTTTAATATACTTTAAAGTATAATTTCTTCCTGTGGTGCAAAGCTGAACTTTCCGCATCATTACTCCAGTCTTCAGTGTCACATGATCCTTCAGAAACCATTCTAATATGCTGATTTGCTGCTCAAGAAAAATTTGAAATATAAACGTCATAAATGTCTATCCTGTCACTTTTGATCACTTTAATGCATCCTTGCAAAAAAAAAAAAAAAAAAAAAGGTACTGATGTACAGTTCTATTGCACTTACATCATTGTGGTCTGGGCTGTTTGTAAATGACGTCAGGCCTATTTGTTTACAGCACTGTCTTCACAAACTTCCCAGTAATGGAAGCATAAGGAGAAAAGTACAGTTAATTCAGCTTCTGTCGAAATACAACAGAAGGAAGTCAACCTAGGAGGAAATTAGACTGATAAAAGGGGCATGACACTTTTTTGTTCCTACTTTCTTTATGATTCATTTCCATGTGCAGCATCTGTTCCTCCTTCTATCTTTCCCGCTTGTGTGTGTGTGTGTGTGTGTGTGTGTGTGTGTGTGTGCGTACATGTTTAACACCACCTGATTTTAGCACATGTAAATAAATTCACTCGCTCGCTCTCTCCAGCATTTATTCACATCACTTCTACATCTCCAACTGCTGTTGTGTCTTAACAGAGATAATTTTAGCACTGCAACCAATGACAGGAAGAGGAAAAAAAGCTCTGCCAAGCTATGTTTACATATCTTTGTCAAGAATTTGAACATTTCCGGTTGCCAAATTGCTCTCAACTTCACTGCTGTGCATTCTAACAGATGGAATTATGTGCTCTACTATGCCAGCTCTCTCATTCTCTCTCTTTCATCTTATCTGTGTGAGAGGAAGTTTCTTTCAGAAATCTTTTGAAAAAGGAGCCCACACATGCAATCGCAAGGCTGAATAACTCTCCTCTGTTTTTTAAAGTTTTACTGCCAGCAATCCGATGCATCTCTCCTCCCCCAGTAAACAGCCTGTGTGTGTTCTTACCCCATCAATAACTTTGCCAATGCTGTGAAATATGATTATGAACACAGAGACTTTGTTGACACTCTCAGCGATTTTTTGCAGTTCCCACAGCTTTCCTCTAATTTTGTCTGTTCGTTCATCGCTCCTCCTGTTCTGAGAGGAAGGAGAGAGAGAGACGTCCTGAAATAAAAAAGTTCCGCCCACCCTCAGGCTTCAGGCCCTCAGTAGTGTCTGCGTGTACTTTGCTAAACGCTTGTGTTTAACAGTGAAAAGCAAACAAAAAAACAAAAAGCGTAGGTTTGGGAGACACATTTTAAGAGCTGCCAAACCGACCACACGGAAGTGCCCACTTATAACACAGAGCCATCCAAAAACGCCCAAATATAAACTGCACAACAGAATGAGCGCACATACACGCATACAAGTGATAATGTAAGACTGTGAGAGGAACAGTCTTATGTCATTTATATTTTAGAGAGAAGTCTCCCATAAATAAAACAAAATTTTTTTTTATAAGTAGTAAATAAAACAAAGATTATTGGATTACCTTTTGCAAGAAAATATTTCAAACTTTCTACTTCAAAATTTCACATTTGATGCAATGTGTTACTTACGGAAGTTTGTTTTTGCCACAAGAAAAAAATAAAAATGAAGTTTACATATCACACAATTCAGTGTTTTTTTCAGTGTTTCAGAATTGTGAGTTATAAACTATAAACTACCTTTTCATTTTTTATTTCATGGTGAGAAAAAATGTCTGAATTGTGAGATTAAAAAGTCACAATTAACCTTTTTTTTATCCTGTGGTAGAAATGGGTTGACATTGAGTCTTCATAACTTGTTGTGAAATTTAATAGCAATTTCGGAGTGAAAATTGTTTCTACACTAAAGTTTTTCAGCGTGCAGAATACGTTTGTTTTTGTTTTGTTTTTTTGGCAACAGTAAATAAGAAAGATAAATGGCAACAATTTAAAGGTGTGCATACACTAGAGAGAATACTGCAAATGTATTCAGTTCAATAGGGATCATGCGACCAAAGGGTGAGAAAATACTGCTGCAACACACACTGATGTAAACTCCTGGAAAACAAATTAGCTACATCCCCTACTTGATTTCAAACTGATTCCAGTCTTCAAAGGCATCTTACACTTATCCAGATATCTATCTCTTTTTTTTTTTTTTTATGTCTGTAAGCACCCCAACCAATTAAATTTTAAAGCAATATTAGCAATGTGAAACGTTTATGTTCAGCAGTTTTCATCAAAGGCGGCATCATATATCCGTGTTATGCTTCTGCTTTTTTAAACTTCTAGGAACATTTCTGCATCTGTACAGCAACTTAAAAGTTAAAACTACTTCTAAGTTTATATCTCACAATGTGACATTATTATAATTTGCATCTCATAATTGTCACATTATTTCTTGTAAAGTTACCCTATATGTCAAAATTATAACTTTGTAAATATACAGTCTCCTCCAAAAGTTTGTGGTCCGTTTCTTATACTCACCGATTCTACCTTTATTTAGGAAGCAACAATATAACAATAACAACAGAATAGTAATATTGTTAAATATTATGATTTAAAATAACTGTCGTCTATATGAATATATTTTAAAATGTCATTTATTCCTGTGAGTCAAAGCTGAATTTTCAATATCATTACGTTCAGCTTTCTTCTTTTTTTTTTTCTGTAGCTTTTAAACACTCTGTACTCTCAAGAATGTTACAGTTACTCGACGACCACAGGGCTGGTGGGAACAACTAAAGAAGTCAAGACACATACTTCCATCTGTCCATTAAAGACTAGTTGTTCAGATTGATTTCTTGACTTCTTCTGGGAGAGTTTTCTTGCAGTACTCCTGTAGATAGATAAACAAAGTCAGTTTAGATAGAACAGGATTAAAGTCAAGAGTGACACATTTACAGTAACTGCAGTCTGAACATTACCTGAAATTAAATAAATGTGCAGTATAAAGCTAAATAATAGCAGACAAACCCTTCATTTTCTATTAATAGTAAGAGAGGTGAGAAAAACTTCTGTACAAAAAAAAGTTAAGCTGAAATATCTGTTATAGAACATTATGCAACACCACATTAATTGACATATTTTACATGCACATGTGGATACTGAAGAGCTGGATCGCCACAGTTAGATCTCCTGTGTGACAGTTATTTGCCGCTGCTGTACTTTTCCATTTGTCCGTCACATATTCTCAGTATCGATCAGCTGCCCGCTGTCAGACGCTGGAGGCGTTTTTTTATCAATTCATCAATAACATGAACTGATCGAAGAGACAGAGCCTCCATCACTATTCTGCCGTCCCTGAGCAGCAGTCCGACTGGGCTTTTTCTCGTGCCGTGTTCAACGGGAGAGGTCACACAGGGCTTGTGGGATATGTTAAAACACAGACCAGCTTCAATATTAACACACTCCAGCAGGTCAGCAGCATCTGCCCTGCTGAAATAAAACAGCATGAATTCACATTCATTAGTGCTAGTTTGGTGTTGGTCTAGTCTGTTTGTTTCAAATAGTATTGTCTTGCTGGTGAAGCTGATAATGACCAAGCCTTGCTGATTTAGTTACACAACCAACTTTTGACTTTTCAGCAGTGGATGGTCTACCAATGTTCATCAAACCACCAAAATATCACTCTGCTAATATTTGCAACTTGTTTCAGAGGATTCTGGGAATCCATGGATAAGATATCTGTAATTCCATAAGCCTTTGCCAGCTGTGGCTTTCATGGCTATTATAGTAACTTTCAGAAATGTTACTTAAAATAACCATTAACTGAAATATAATATAATATATATATCAAAATAAGATTTTTTTAAACAAATAAAATGTCAAAAAAGTCAATGAAATTATAATATAAAAATAAAAACTAATTCTAAACATTAATAGAACTATAATGACACTAAAATAACACTGGTGGATTTCAACATTATTTGGTTGTGGATATATTTGTATTAAAGTAAATTATTATTGCTTGTTATTGCATGTGACTTATGTTGCAGATGAGCATGCTGAATTATGTCTGTTTGCATACTATATTTGACAATGCGGTGCATAAAACGATCACAGAGGCTTACATAATAGCTGTTATGTAATTCATACAGTACTGTTATGAAAATAGTGTGACATATTTCAATATACTTCCATACTCTGGGTCAATAAAACATGTCAGAACATATGAAGACTTAATTTGCAAAAGCAGGCAACTCTGTTTTTAGCAATTTTCAGAAATCATGTTTTTTCTTTGTGCATTTCAATGAATCTAAATCAAACTGCAGCTGGGTTATTTTAATTATGTTAAAAAACAACTAAAAATACAGCTAACTAACATAATAAAACATAATAAAAAACATGATTTTTGAAAATGTAAAAAAAAAATGGAGTTATCTGTTTTTGCAAATAAACTCTTCATATATAATCAAAACTTTTTGCAGAGTCATCTAAAGTTTGCAAAGCAACTTTTTAGTGGAAACGTTTTGGTGCAACACAAGCAATTTCCAGTTATTTTAACAAACAACAAGAATTTATGAATCCAAGAAAGAGATGACTGTGCCAGAGAACTCATACGGCGCAAACGACCATCTGTAGCTGTTAGTTCATATAGGAGAAAAATGAATTGCAGTCTTCTTTAATTAGGCATCAGTCTGCAGGTTTTGGAGTCTGCTGTTGTGGCTTGTTACCGTCTGGAAATTTAGGCCCAAATCATATATACAGGTCTGTAAACAACAAATTCTTCTAGCTATGCAAGCTCGGTTTCATGCATCATTTAACTTCAAATTGAATCAAAAGGTAATGTTTAATAACTCTATAATAAACATTGCTGCAAAGTCTACCTTAGCAGAGATTAGCATAAACTACATCTTATTTTAAACTACTACTATTATACAGATCTTACAAACAAGTTTTTAAACACAATAGCTGTTGAAATCTGTATATTTAGCAACCTAAATATCCCAAAGTATAGCTCATTAAGCCTTCATTTAATAGTGCACTAAAAAGATTCATGCTTGTCCAGTGTCTGCGCTTTTTTTTTCTATTACCGTTTTTTGATTACTAGAGTAATTTTAGTCCCCTCACAAGAATCACTCGTCAATGCAGGCGTTTATTGTTTTTGCAGTTTTAGTTTGTTGTTGTTTCATTCCCTTTTCACCATTTATTTTCCAACTACGGCCCAGGTCAGTGTTGCCACCTTGTGGACAACTTAATTAGTGCAAAAAATTCAAAGCGCACATACGAGCTGCGCATAATTGGGACATGTTTGTACAATATGCATGCACTGTGCTGATGAAAATAATTCACTCACATGCGCTGTACGCATACCGTACGCGTAAAACCACATAGCATGTACAACATGACAGAACGGGACTATTGAAGAGAAATATCTACTCTTCTACATTATTGAACTGTGATTTACTCATTTCATTCACCTTTTCAGGTGGGCCATTTTGAGATAGCACAAATCAAGCTTACATCTAAACCAAAATACAGTACCTCTATTTACATCATGAGGTGCAGGTTATAAATATTTCAAGTCTCTCTTGAACCCATCTGACAAAACAAACCAGCTAGGTTATATATTTTATTGATCAGTAAGGCTAGCTGAAGAGCTGCATAAGCTGCCTGGAGATGCTATCAGGAATACAGTTAAGTCACAGAATGATAAAGCTGTGTTGTGAGGTCAGAGCAGCGTTTCGTAGCTCATGGATGGATGGTGCTCTTCAACCCCTGGACTGAAAGCTCAGTGCAGGCACACAGATGAACTTTACCATGTGGCCAACTGAGCTCTTGTCCACAAGTCAGCCATACAAAAGCAGCTCTCCACATCTGCACTGAAAGCAAGAAAGAGATGCAGTGAGACAAAAAGTTACAGACAGAAGACTAAAATCAATAACTGATAAAAGATACAGACAGAAGGCTAAAATCAATAACTGATAAAATCACACACACATATACATATGTATTGAAATAAACCTGAAATAAAATTACATAACTATAAAACTTCAAAAATAAAATGTTAAATGTTACTTTAACAACGCTAAAACTGAAATAAAAATAAAAGAAATAAATATAAATATTTATAAAATAAACAGAAATAGCTAAATAGAAATATTAAAAATTAATAAGAATTACAAAAGCATATTTAAAGATTAGTAAAACTTAAAGTACAATTAAAGTAAAAATTTAAAATATAAAAAAGTCATTAATACTATAATAGCAAATTAATAATAAAGAGCAATGTACCACAAATTGTTGCATGACTATACTTTATCAGAAACTGTACCATATTCAATAATAGCATGAAAGTGTAAGTCCAAAGTTGTATTTGTCAAATAAATTCATAACTCATAGCTGAACACTATGAGTACAGTACTAGCACAGTACTTGTGGACAGTGAAATGGACCATAAATGTGCCACTGCTGCTAGATTTAGCAGTAAACTTTAGTTGGCATCCCTTTAGCTTCTCCGGGGCATTTATGATTCATCCGCATGGACCGGATCTACTCAGATCGTGTGTCAGGTGACCCATAGCAGAGAACAGCAAGTCCCTGGATATGCCAAAGATTTTGAAGTTCATGGGACGGAATCTAAAATATATTCAAGAGGTTTGTTTGTGGCATATGCATATATTAACATTATAAACGGTGATTCAGGCAGAATATTTTCAGCAATGCCAACGGAGATATAACTCTTGATACTCTTGAATTTAATTAATGTAGTAGATTGTCAAATTGTTATGGAACCTTGACATTAAATTGACTTAAATGAATGCTCTAGATCAAAGAAATAGTTCATCCAAAAATGAAAATTTGCTATAAATGTACTCACCCTCAGGCCATCCAAGATGATGATGAGTTTGTTTCTTCATTGGAGCATATTTGGAGAAATATATCATTACATCAATCGTTCAACCGTGGATCATATGCAGTGAATGGGTGCCGTCAGAATGAGAGTCCAAACAGCTGATAAAAACATCACAATAATTCACAAGTAGTCCACACAACTCTTTAACGTCTAACATCTTCTGAAGCAAAACACTACATGTTTGTAATAAACAAATCCATTTAATTTCTAAACATTGCTTCTGGCTAAAATAATATAGTCTGTAATCCATGATACTGCTTTCTTCAGTTCAAGTCTACTATATTTTCAAAACCACTATGTTTCATGTACATGCTAAAACGCTGTGTATTTTAACACTTATTCTAGTGCAGTGCCATGCTTCATAGACTCCCATTAAAAGTGCATTACTACAAATATCATTTTTGTTTGTTTTCATAAACTGATGGATGAGCCAAAATTATTTTCTGCGGCAGATAAAGCTTCACTTGTATTAAACCTGGAACTGTCTTTTAACTTTGATTCAGGCAGAAAGACGTAATGTGTAGCTATAAGTCACCGTTTTAACCAGTAAACAACTGAATTTATCTTATCTGTGTTAAACATCTGTGCATCTGAATCAAGTCTATACCATTTTCAAAGGGAGAAGAGAGTGACAGATGGAAAGAGAGTTGAGGTGAGGTACATATGCATCATATCATCCTCACATTGATACCTTATGAAAACCTTTCACACTGTGTCTAAACTTGAATGTTCCCGTTATAATCACACTTTTGCAGTGAAGACAGTTTTGTTGATTATAACCAAAGTGTTCTAGTCTGGACACGTCATGTGCTCGCAATGCAGACGGGATGTTACTCTGTGCACATAGACCTGTTCAGATGTGACGTCAGTTTGTAGGCCAACACAGAAGGCTAGTTCACCACACGTTCCCTCAGGAACTTCTAATGGATTTTTAAAGTAGTGGTTTTGGATTTGTGAGTAAAAAACAGTTTGTGGTTAACATGACTTTAAAAGACTTTCCCATTTAATTCTAGAACATCAATTACACTCAGACCTCAAGATGTGGTTCTCAAAACCACGGTGTGCTTTAAAACAGAAGTTCTTAATAAGTAGCTTATGCTATATAGGCTACTTGACGAATCCATTTGTTGCATCTTGTTACATTGCTATCAAGATATGGTATGACTGGTATATATATATATATAGGGAAAGGGAAGTGGTGTGCGGCCAAGTATGGTGACCCATACTCAGAATTTGTGCTCTGCATTTAACCCATCCAAGTGTACACACAGTAGTGAACATACACCCGGAGACTATGTTAGGAGCCAATGCTGCGGCGCCCGGGGAGCAGTTGGGGGTTCAGTCCCTTGCTCAAGGGTCTCACCTCAGTCGTGGTATTGAGGGTGTAGAGAGTGTTGGTTATTCACTCCCCCCACCTACAATCCCTGCCGGACCCGAGACTCGAACCCATGACCTTCGGGTTACAAGTCCAACTGCCCCTATGTGTGTGTGTGTGTGTACATTCTGAATATTTCTATAGTATAAGATTATATATTATATTTATTATTTGATCAAAATGATAGACAAGCTGTTCATTTGTCCATATGTGACTAAACCATTAGACAGATTTTGTAGATTTTTTACATGATAATCAGCAGCTTTGCACATAACACCCAAACACACACACACACACACACACTTCATAGTATACTTCACACAGTTATAAATAAATATATTATGGTGCATTGTTAATACATTGGTATATATATATTATGAATGAATATATATATGTAGTTATATATATATAACTACAACCAGCAACAAAGTTAGTGTGATCAGGCATTAAAAGGCACGTTCTAGCTTTATTGCATTACGTCATTCAAATATAGATGGGTATTAGTGATCCTTTCATATATTCTATTTATCTCCGGTGTTTATATCTAAGCACAATCTTTATTTACTAATAAAGACAATTCCCTCAATTCATTTTGTATGAGCCAATGAAGGATTAAGCCGTACATCTGTCCCATTAAGCAGCATAACATGCACTCCATAATATTATCTTCATAACATTTTCTCAGAAAGCTTGATTAGCTAGATGAGAAAACACTTTATTGCACATGCGCAAACGAGTGATGGAGCTCATGTGCAGAGCAGAGAGAGAGAGAGAGAGCTGCAGCACAATGACAGGTCATTCACGTGCCCCCGCAGATTTCTGAGCCAAGTGGATTCTGAATGCAGCTTCCAAAGGACCAAAATAGCCGAGTAATATTTTCTGTATTTCATACAATCACACCGGCGTGAGTAAGTTCGCTGGCTGGCGCTGAGCCAGAGACAGCCGCGTTTTTACAGCACTGTGCATTATAACCAATCACACACGACGCTGTTGAGTTTATGGATGCAATGACCAATCAGAGGTGTCATCGCTAAAATACCAGTGTTTTCTTCACTTGCTCGCTGACCGAATACCTCATTCTGGCGAACTCTCTCGTTAAAAACAGCAAAGTGCAGATGTGTGTATGAATCTGTAAGTAAGACATTCATTTCACAGTGTAAACCGCTTCAGTGATTTTAATGGGAGTTTTTGAGAGTGCTTGTTTGAACTCTAGACTGCCAGTGAAAATCTTCTTTGGTAATAATGTATGTTCTTTGCTCTTTTTCTGTACAATGAAAGTGTTATGATAATTAACATAACTTACGATGTTTTTATTCACATTAACTTTCAATGTTAAATTCACATTAAATATAAAGTCAGTCGAATTAAAAATATGTGATGGCATCCCAGATAGCAAAATGACTCCGGAGCGGATCCGCCCCGGAGGTACCAGAAGATCCAGAACGGATCCGCAAAATGGGTCCGTAACGGCGGATCCGGAACAGGTAAGGATTATGGATCCGGTCCAGACCCTATCTGTATCCAGTAATAAAGCGGTTCATCCGGCCCGGATCCGAACTGGATCCGTTCATTAAGTGGGTTTATACCTTATTTAAAATGGGTAATCTGGCCAAAACTAGCTATGGACATACCTAAAATAGAGCTCACAAACATTGTAGACTAGATTGCTCTATAAAAGCTTAAATATTCCATATGTCTCCCTTTATTAATATTAATAAACTAGAAAATCGTTCAAAACATGGAAAAAAAATCTAAACTTTTCTTGGCCAATAACAATGAAACGCTGTATACAATGTAGGTATTACATGAAGATAAATAAAAAATAAAATGCAACCACAAATTGTACAAAAACATTGTTTTATTTAATGAAAAACTTCAGAAAATTCAGTTCGATAACTTGGTAAAGTTAATCTTTACGAATGAATTAGCTCAATTCAGCTATAAAGAATTTTATAGCATACAAAAGTTTAATTAATCACTTTGTGTCATCTTGATGTTGATTTAATAAAACTCATGTAAGTAAAAATTAATACATTATGAAACAAAGGCGATTCTGCAATAAAGCAGCTCTGGAGAAAACAGTGATATCATAATCCAACAATTCAGTTCAAGTTTTGTCATTATGCAATACAATGAAATCAGTATTATTCCTGAATATTCAGTGTCTTTTAAACCCCAGCTAAGCAATCCAGAGGTGACAGTGGAACCCAAACTTCAGCAGGTGACTGAAATGAAGAAAAAACACCTTGAGAGAAACCAGGAGCAGTCAGCTCAGCTCTCCTCTGGCTAAATGAACACAGATGGTGTGATTATGATCGTGGTCTTTGCTGACATTCAGGGCTGCGTTTTGGTCATCTCCGGGTGCAGGTCCATCATCTGGTCTGGATACGGACTGCATTATATATTATATCTGAGTATGATAACCTTAGGACAAGAGTGAGACAGAAACACTGAAATAAGTATCAGTGTTGACTTTATCTGACAGCACCTGTAATCACACAAGCACATTTTCATACAAATTTCATGACATCTCATAGCAAAGATTACTGTTAAATGTAGGATGTAAAAGTAGAAAAATAAATGAATAAGCTTAATACGTACAAACAAGTGGCCAGGTATCAACAAGCTGCTGCAGATAGCTTTTCCAAATATGATTTGTTTCTTTATTTGTGGTGTGAGCGCTCACAGTTTAATGCAAAACACTGTATCTATAATATAAATCTCCAGATATCAATTATAAGGCAACATTTTATTTTAGTTGTTTACCATACGGAATTTCAGTTTAATTCAGAATTCAGAGTTCTGTAGTGAATGTAGACATTTTTATAATAATTTATGTTTATATGACTCAACAAATCGCGTTGGACTGATTAACTCTTACTGTATCATTAATTTCCATAGCTCTTGACTATCTCTGCATGAAATTCCTCTGCTCTTTCAGCTTTCTATCACGGAAAAAGCTTTTTTTTTCCACTTGGCTGTGAGAAGGGCTATGGCAATTGATGATACAGTAAGCCTTAACCACTCCAACGCGATTTTAATTAAAATAACATACAACGTCTACATTCAATACAATCCAGTCTCTGCTGTAGCCCCTGTGTCCTAAATTCCCAGAATGCATTGCCATTGTGACAACCACATTCCTATTCTCTATTGAATCTTTTGACATTGCACATGTATTCCATGTAAAAGCTGTAGTGTGGATCATTATCAGTATTTGACTAAATAGTTGGCTAAATCAAGTTCAAAACTCTTACTTTTAATCTTACTTTTAAAGATGAAGCAGAACATTGGAGGATATAGTAGAATCAAAAACCAGTCTGGAGCACTTGAATGAGCTGTAAAGAGCACACACGCACACACACACACACACACACACACACACAGTATCTTAGCATTTTTTATTATTTATTTATTTTTTCAATTTCATATAAATTATTTGAAACCACATTACAAGAAGTGGGGAATATATTTGTCAATATATATATATATAAACAAAAATATACTTGAGCTAATATTCTAAACGGATCCGCCCCGGAGTCTGTTGTTATCAGGGATGACACCCATCTGTTACTTAAGTAAACCGACAGGTTTTTATGCATAGTTAATGGACTACATTAGGCTACTTTGACCATCGCCCACTATAGATCAACTAACATTATCTATAAAGGTGAGAATCAAGATATTTCATGATATAGGCCTAGTTAATGCATTTGGGAATGTTTAGAATAAAAAGTAAAAAAATGAACAATGTAAGTGCTATTGTGGCTGCTGTGTGTCACACGACACGACTTTTTGCAAGTCTTCTCCTTTAAAGAGTTTCTATGTCATTTTCAGGTTTCTCTGTGATCATAATATGGCAAAATTTAAAAAACTGGCATATCTGTATGAACAAAATGGTAAACTTGAATTAAATGTGATTTTAAAGGTTATAACACTCATAACACTCAAGCACTTTCTCCCAGACCTAAGAGATCACCATGTGTTGGTGCGCACCGACAGCACAGCGTAGGTCTCTTACATCAACCACCAGGGAGGTCTGCGTTCGCACCCCTTATACAGCTGGTGCACCAGATCCTCGTGTGGTCCCAGGCTAACTTCGCTCGCTGAGAGCCGTACGATATCCCTGGGTATTTCAGGGAGCAGACATCCTGTCGAGGCAGGGTCCGAGGCCCGGGGAATGGATGCTTCACCCGTGGTGGTTCATATTTGTGAATTTCTACATACAGATTTTTTTTTTTAATCATTCTATGCAGACCGATGTTCTAATAGGTGCGTTGTTCTAAAGGTGATTTTTTTTCCATTCTTGAGTTACTGATGGCATTGTATATAATGTGCTATTTCTGATTATCCTATATTAACTGAGTAGCATTCGTCTGGTCATGTGATCTCAGCATGACTGTTCCCACATTGCGACCTGCTCAAATAAAACAGCTTTTTACTAGGCTAACTAAATGACTGTAGTATATACATCATGTTCAAAAGCACTATTCATTTATTTATGAATAAAACTTTGTAATGAGGGAAAAACTGACTTAAGCCTACGTACTATAAACATTTGAAAGATTTTGGATTTGTTGGGGATCAAGGCTGTCAGTAGGTTAATAGGAAGCGTGAACCCGCTGACATGTGTCGCAGCTCCAGGTGTTTCTTTGATTCATGTTCGACGTATCAAATGCGCTGTTTGTTTTTGCAGGCATCATGATTCGGATTGTTGCTGGTCTGCGGCGCGTGAAATGCAGGAGTGCCACCTAATGGTTGCCGGAGGTAGAGCGCACTGCTTCTGTCACCTCTTTATTGTGTGTGTGTGTGTGTGTGTGTGTGGGGGGGCTCGGCTATATGAATCACTCTCTCAGCCGGTGAGGGGGTGGTGTGTGTACTGACAGAGAAAGCAGATGTTCGCTGCTTTTGGAAGACACACAAAGTACTCGGATAGAGAGAGAGAGAGAGATGGGTAGAGACAGAGGGAGACGAATCAATGAAGATGTTATAAAAACAGTAGAACCTTTTTATGATGGATTTCCGTTAAGCCGCAGGTGAAAATGAGAAAGTACGCCACTGATACACAGTCTCTTTACATCTGCACAGACTCATCACAACCCTGAATGGAAGAAAAGAAATACAGAAACAAAACAAGAGGGGAAAAGACAAAGATATCATAGGAAATTCATTATTTGATCCCCTGCTTTTTTTGTACATTTGCCCACTGACAAAGAAATGATCAGTCTATAATTTTAATGGTAGGTTTATTTGAACAGTGAGAGACAGAATAACAACAACAAAAAACACATTTCAAAAAAGTTATAAATTGATTTGCATTTTAATGAGTCAAATAAGTATTTCATCCCCTATCAATCAGGAAGATTTCTGGCTCCCAGGTGTCTTTTATACAGGTAAGGAGCTGAGATTACACTACTCTCTTAAAGGCAGTGCTCCTAATCTCAGTTTGTTACCTGTAGAAAAGACATCTGTCCACAGAAGCAATCAATCAATCAGATTCCAAACTCTCCACCATGGCCATGACCAAAGAGCTGTCCAAGGATGTCAGGGACAAGACTGTAGACCTAAACAAGGCTGGAATGGGCTACAAGACCATCGCCATGCAGCTTGGTGAGAAGGTGACAACAGTTGGTGCGATTATTCGCAAATGGAAGAAACACAAAATAACTGTCAATCTCCCTCGGTCTGGGGCTCCATGCAAGATCTCACCTCGTGGAGTTTCAATGGTCATGAGAATGGTGAGGAATCAGACCAGAACTACACGGGAGGATCTTGTCAATTATCTCAAGGCAGCTGGGACCATAGTCACCAAGAAAATAATTGACCTATCGGTAAGCCACTCCCCTTGAACGAAGACTAGCCAATGGCAGTCGAGTATCAGTTGCACGGGGAGCGCAACTCGGACATCTTTAGGTTTCAGCGCCATAGAGAAACATTGGAAGATCCGAAGCTTGCATCGGTTTCATGGGGTTTATGCTTTAAAAATGGAAAAACGATGTGCCCGGGGTACTTGTAAGACTGATTCCAGGTATCCTGAGACGATAGGCAATATAATTTATTTTATTACATTTCCTGAATCCAAACAAAACAGAGCAAAATATCCCTAAGTATTCAACCCAAATACAAATGGATCCATTTTCTGGATGTCATACACTCATTAAGTTACACTTTTCATCTGCTCAAGCAGAACGTTAATGTTATCTTGTGCTTTAGCAAGATATCACTGGCTAAAACTAGCTAACGTTAAAGTTAGTGAGTCCATGCTAACGTACAAACCTAAATAGCGGACTGTTCTCGTGTCTTGTACAGTAGGTAAAAAAAACATAAATGTAGGTCTACATTTCAGTGTCTCTCCATATTAAACTGGTTAAATGCACATTAATTCAATCGTACCCTGCGATACATGAACAATGTTGCTCCTGCATGTTGTCTTCCACGATCGTGATGAAAGTGTTGTGGTCAGATGAGATCAAAATCAAGCTCTTTGGCATCAACTTAACTCGCCGTGTTTGGAGGAGGAGGAATGCTGCCTAAGACCCCAAGAACACCCTCCCCACCGTCAAACATGGAGGTGGAAACATTATGCTTTGGGGGTGTTTTTCTGCTAAGGGGACAGGACAACCGCACTGCATCAAAGGGATGATGGACGGGGCCATGTACCGTCAGGGCCAGGGCATTGAAAATGGGTCGTGGATGGGTAGCATGACAATGACCCAAAACACACGGCCAAGGCAACAAAGGAGTGGCTCAAGAAGAAGCACATTAAGGTCCTGAAGTGGCCTAGCCAGTCTCCAAACCTTAATCCCATAGAAAATCTGTGGAGGGAGCTGAAGGTTCGATTTGCCAAACGTCAGCCTCGAACTTAATGACTTGGAGATCTGCAAAGAGGAGTGGGACAAAATCCCTCATGAGATGTGTGCAAACCTGGTGGCCAACTACAAGAAACATCTGACCTCCGTGATTGCCAACAAGAGTTTTGCCACCAAGTACTAAGTCATGTTTTGCAAAGGGGTCAAATACCTATTTGACGCATTAAAATGCAAGTCAATTTATAACTTTTTTTAAATGCATTTTTCTGGATTTTTTGTTGTTATTCTGTCTATCACTGTTAAAATAAACATATCGTTAAAATTATAGATTGATAATTTCTTTGTCCGTTTGCAAACGTACAAAATCAGCAGGGAATCAAAAAAAAAATCCCCGACTGTATAAAGTAATATTGACTTATCACCTCTCACACCTCTATATACACTTTTAGGCAATATACAGCTCAATTATAAAACAGAAACTTCTTGTCCTGGATGCGGTTTTTCATCTTTACTAATGGGGAATGGTACGGAAGTCCTAATGATCATATATATAGGCTGAGTGCACATAAACGCCACTATAAAGGCATAATTACTAGTGGGAAACTCGTTACTTTCTTTAAAGTCATGAAATAGAATAATCTTGCAATAAAGTTGCAATAATATTTTCTTCGTTATTGTGATGGATATCTGAGTGAAATGGCTTCTTGAATGAGAAAAAAAAAAGTTGGACAAGAATGATTTTTTGTCCATTGGATTGTTGACAATTGCTAATTGTAAATAAACACTACAATATTCTATAAACCACCCCAATGAGTTGGGAGTATGTTGAATGTTGACTGTGCAATTTAGTTTGTACACATTTTGTGTGGTGGTAATGAAAATCAGTGACTGCTAAAATACAACTCATTTATGTTGACAAAGAAGTTGCAACAAAACTTCATTTATTTTTGGCCTTGACTGTTTCTGAGTGTCTATCCTCTCCAATTAACTCTGACTGCTGATCAGCAAGAGAAAATCCACACTGCTTTTTACGTTCCAGGGCTTCCACGAAAAACAATGTGGTGCACCCACATTATACAGACTCACTCACAGTGACACACATGCGCACGTGCTCTTCCTCACGCTTTCTTGTTATCCTTCTTTATCAGGGAGCTGGATCCATCACGTTCAAAGTGAAAGAGGGCACCTATCAAATTATGGAGACGAATGCCCTGTTTGCAATGCATTATACATGCAGAAAGAAAGAGAGACTGTGTGAGAGATAGAAAAACAGGCTGAGAAAGGAAAGACATGCTGTCCTTTATGAAAACACACACCTTTGTTTCAGTATTCCAGGAATCCCTCCATGTACCTGCTGGTAAAATCAAATTAAGAGAAAACTGCAAGGCCCCTGTAAAAGCACAAGAAGGTAATTAATTCCAAAGTTAAAGCTCAAACTCAGATTCAAAGTCTTCTGTCAATGTTACGCCCGCGGCCCACGATAATTGTCGCCAAAGTCAGCTACTACCTTTACTTACATCCAATATTTACTGCCAATCAGCATTTCAAAAAGTACTTAAAAAAACTAAAAGTAGGTGAAGAATCTAGTAAGATTACTGAAGGAAGGACATTTCAAACACATTTCAAACACCATCTGCCTTTTGTCGTTTCAACAGACAGTCCCACTCCCAAACTAACAGTTTGGTTAAGCCAATGTTGCTTTACAACACAATCACCGTGTTCGAATATGTCTACCTTCATACTATATAGTATACTATGCGAAAAACAGTATGGCAAAAAAGTAGTATGTCCGATAGGCTGCAACTGAAATAGCACACTTCCCTACTATATAATATGTGAAAAACAGTATGTGACAAAAGTAGTATGTCCAAATTCCTGTACTCATAAAAGAGTAGGCAAAAGTACGCAGATGACCTCTTCCAGCAAGATTCTGAAGTGTGCACATGATGGACACTTTACCATCCCTGGAGGTCACGGGAGAGGATTTTTTTAATGGCAGTGAAGTGACACAACTCACATGATAAAGACAACATAGTGAATGTATTACAATCACATTACATTCATACTACATAGAACATACTTTTTAGTGGTCGCAAAGTAATTATCTATTCAAAATAAGTACCTACTGAAGAGAGTATGCAATTAGCTTATATATGCCTATATATTAGTTTATATATGCCTATTTCCATACTATATAATATGTGAAAAACAGTATGGCAAAATAATAGTATGTCTGAATTCATAAGGTGTATCGAAAATCGAATACTTCGTCCCTGGATAACCTACAACAGTATTCTGGTTTCTGAAGCATGTATCACATTTATACTACACTACACAGAATGTTATGAATACATTTTTGGAGTGTGCATTCGACTGACTTTTAACAGTCAAGATTCATACCAAACGTAGTACCAACTAGACAGTATACAATTTCAGATGCAGCTAAAGTTTTGATAGCAACTTACAGTACACTTATCATGGGAATCAATGTATAAATTGCTTACTAATGAATGTCTCCAAAAGTGTTGCAACAGTAGCACAACAAAACATAATTTATTATGGTCACATAATGAATATTAAAATTCTTCATTTTTTACATTTGTGAGATTTTGTCAAAATTTTGCTAGCAAAAGAGGGTCAATGTCAATAATCAATACTGTAGTGATGTATTGTAAGTAGCACAGTCACTTTCAAACCAAATAAGTTACCACATGAGCTTTTAAGTTGAACCCATTGCGAAATCTGCATGTGGAAATCTTGAAGTGAAGTTTGAAGTGAAGTGAAGTGACATACTGCCAAGTATGGTGACCCATACTCGGAATTCGTGCTCTGCATTTAACCCATCCAATGTGTGCACACACACAGCAGTGAACACACACACACCGTGAACACACACCCGGAGCAGTGGGCAGCCATTTATGCTGCGGCACCCGGGGAGCAGTTGGGGGTTCGGGGGTTCAAGGGCACCTCAGTCGAGGTATTGAGGGGTGGAGAGAGCGCTGGACATTCACTCCCCCCACCTACAATCCCTGCCGGCCCGAGACTCGAACCCGCAACCTTTGGATTACGAGTCCGACTCTCTAACCATTAGGCCACGACTTCCACGATCTTTCGGCTTCATGCAAAATTCCCATTCCTAGACGGGATTTTGCTGTGAAAATTCAACCATGCAATATTAAATGTGACAACACCTATATGTCACTTGGTTAGTACTTGCAGATAACCATATTGTAGCATCTTCCTGAACAATAACACATGGTTTAATGATGCTGATGTATCACTAGTGCCCCCTTGCACACTGAGGTTATATGTAGTATTTATGTAGTTGTTTGTTGTGTGCAACAGGACCATGTGTTGCAATACATTTACCAAGCGTTTGCTTCTGCATACTTGTGACAAATTAATAAATATCAATTTAATTTTGGTTCAAAAAACTTTTTTTCTTCCTCTACATTTCAGAGAAAAAAAAAACTGATAAATGATGTGGTACATGACAATGTTTTAGACCCAGTTATAAAAGTAAATGTTTTTCTAAGTTGCATTAATTGTATTTAGTGTAAATTTATACATACTGCAAGTTAAATGCTTTCGAATGCAAGACTTTTCATTCTATTTTGTTTTTCAAATCAGTATTTTAACTGAAGTTTAACTCCTCGACAACTCCCAGACTGAGTGTGATCTTGCTTCTATATGCTGAGACATTCTTGAATTATATTTCACATCATTGTCAACAAACAATCAACATTGTCATATATGTGATAGCAGCATGGGACAGCTGCACACATGATTGATTCAAACCAACATGGGGTTTTTGAATACGACCAATAACACACACCTCCAGCCCTCAAAATATGAATAAGTGAAGAAATATTGCCTCAGATAGGGTGTGTACACAAAAACCAAACAATTTTATCTCACTTTCCTTCTTTATGCTGTGTGCATCTGTACACTGTAATCTACATATAAAGTGAGTCCCATATTTATTGCTTCCCCTTTTTTTTTCTGTGAAAAAACATGATTTTGCTCATTCTGAATTCAGAAGCTAGTGTTTTATTTTTATTGTTTTTGAGTTCATAAATTACAGTGTACTGGACTGTGTTTAAAGGCCCTATGTATGACTTCTTCACCTTAGAACAGAAATGTCCACACAATGAAAATGCAGTTAAATGAAACTAAATTATTGGGACATGCTGTCCTGGAGGGCCGGTGTCCTGCAGAGTTTAGCTCCAACCCTAATTAAACACACCTGAAGCAGCCAATCAAGCTCTTACTAGGCATACTAGAAACTTCAATGCAGGTGTGTTGAGGCAAGTTGGAGCTAAATTCTGCAGGACACCGGCCCTCCAGGACCGAGTTTGGACAGCCCTGCTACATATCATAAAATTATATGATGCCTATTGATGTTACAATATCCATTTGTCAAAGGGATGACAAATAGCATCTAGCTAAATTCATTATATTTGGAATTAATTTCTCCTATTTACCTTTTTGCTTTGTTTTTCAGGTGAATACATATAATACTAGTAGGAAGCAACAAACTATAATATACTCCTAATTCCAATGTAGTTAAACTGTCGAGCTAGCTTTTGCTACTAATCAGCAGTAACTACACAGAAGCTAATTAAGAGGGCAATATCTTTTTAAGCATATACCAAGCACAAAAACAATGAGGATCCCATTATACACATATTATACATATCTCATCCCTAGAGAAGGTTGACATTACATAGAAAATTAAATAAAGTCAACTTTTATACCCCACAGCTTTTGTAATTCTCAATATCACCACATAACGAATGAATAACTCAAATTAATAACGAATTACACAACTACTGTAAGTAAATACAATCTTACTGGATAGAGTTATACAATATGTAGCCTACTAAATAGCAAATCTCTGCATGATGGTTACATCGTCAAAAATGTAACAATATTATCGACCAGGTCTAATCTGCTAATTGTAATTATATGGCATTAAGATACAGTGCCCTCCATAAGTATTGGAACAGTAAAGACAAAATTGCTCTGTTGGCTGTGGAGTCAAAACATTTGCAAATATGATTAAAAGATGAATATGAGACAAAACTAGAGAATGTCACATTTTATTATTAGCCGTTTCAACACATACATGTTTTACCAAATAAAAAGAACAGCAATTTTAGAGTTCATTGATGTGACTCATTGATGTGAGCATAAGTATTGGGACAGTTGAACATAAGGCAGATATAAAAGATTAAAAGCTATTATTTAGTTGCAGATCCCTTGCGCACAATCACAGCAGTGAGTCTGTGACCCATAGACAACACCAGACTCTTGGTCTCATCCTTTGAAATACTTTCCCAGCCTTTAATGCAGCCAATTCCAATTGTTGCTTGTTTTGGGGAGTTTCTGCCTTTACTCTCCTCTCCAGCTGGTGAAATTCATGTTCAATCGGATTTAAATCTGGAGATTGATTTGGGCAATCTAAGACTTTCCATTTCTTTGCCCTTATAAATTCCTTGACTGAACTGGCAGGGTGTTTTGGGTCATTGTCCTGATGCAATATGAAGCACTTCCCAATGAATCTGGTGGCATTTTCTTGAATATTGGTAGGCAAGATGGTTTTGTACCCTTCCAAATTCATTCTGCTACTGTCATCATACATTAAGTCATCAGTAAAGTTGAGAGGGCCTGTTCCAGAGGCAGCCATGCATGCCCATGCCATGACACCACCTCCACCATGCTTTACAGATGAGGCTGTATGCTTGGGATCATTGCAGTTCACTTTTTTTTCTCCACATTTTTGCTTTCCCATCACTTAGATAAAGGTCAATCTTTGTCTCATCGGTCCATAAACACAGTTCCAAAACTCTTTTGGCTCACCTTTGTGCTTTTTTGCAAACTCTAATCTTGCCTTTCTATTTTTGGTGCTGGTCAGAGGTTTGCATCTTGCTGTGTAGCATCTGTAATTCTGTGTCAAAGTCTCCTGAGGACAGTAGATTGTCAGATCATCACCCCAGCTTTCTGGAAGTTGTTGGTGATTTTACAGACACGTCTTTTAGGGTTCATTTTCACAGCTTTTTTGATTTGTCTGTCATCAACTACTGTTGTTTTCTCAGCTGATCAGGTCGTTGTTGGTTGGACGCTGGTGGTTTCCAAACTCTTGATTTCTCCATGCCCTTTGTTTTTGCTAGAGCTCTAACTGACTTCCTCTTTTCTTTTAGCATCCAAATTGCTTGCTTTTCTCTCAAAGTCAGCTCCCTCGTCTTCATCCTGGTTTGTGTGTGTCATCATCGAATGCAAGATTCAGAATACAGAAGTAATGGATATAACTGATACGACACATTCCCTGCTTTTAATATCTGAGGTATTAATGCAACAGGACACAGCTGATCACTTAGAAAGACCTGTGAGGCAACTGTTCCAATATTATGCTCACATCAGATACGGGGATGAAACTATAAAAGTGCTGAATCACCCAATAATAAAATGTGACATTCTGTAGTTTTGTCTCATATTCATCTTTTAATCATATTTGTAAATGTCTCGACTCCACAGCCAACAGAGCAATTTTGTCTTCACTGTTCCAATACTTTTTGAGGGCACTGTATATTAAAAACACTAACATCATGATTTTCTGTCAAGCTGCTTTGAAACAATTTGTACTGTGAAAAGTTCTCATTTGACTTCACAAGGTCATGATGCATTAATTTGTGTGTTTTGGTCAAGACATCAGGACTTATGATGAAAATATGTGTTATTCAAAATGAATACATGTTTTAGGTCTGTGTTGTGTTTTGGGTTATATTTTGTTGTAAAAAATAATGTCACCATTGGGGTGATTAGTGTAATTTTTCCTTTCCAACAAGTTTATACAACTTTAGAGGTATAGACACATCTTGATTTAACCTTTTAAAGGGGCTTCTCACACCACAGTAGTGTTTTCATTCTTGGCTTATAAGTAAAAGCTGGAAATACCTTTGCAACAAAGTAATGTTAATGAACATCTAGACCCCGTCCACACTGCTAGGAGCGGCGGTATTGATGAAAATAATGCTTCATTTTAAGGACCAATTCTCAATTAACCAGTTAGTTGCTTTTTAGCATACATATCACTAAGATATTGACTGCTTATTAGTAATTTATAAAGCACATATTAATGCCTTATCCTGCTTGACCATATTTTAGATCCCTTAATCTTTAAAGCCCATACCTTAACAAGTGCATTATTACATTCATAAACAGCAAATTAGGAGTTTATTGAGGCAAAAGTCATAGTTAATAATTTGTAAATAGTAAAGGTCTCTGCAAACTGAGGCAGACATTTTTATGTTTTTTCGTATTCATTATCCTAAAAATTTGTCTGATGCGTATTAATTAATCCGTTGTGAAAAATTAGCAAAACCGTAGCCTACTAAATGGAGTCTTCAAGCATTGAGGATGTTTTTGTTGTCCTCTCGCTTCTTAAAAAAGGAAAAAAGACAGGAAATATTGGGTCCATCCAATCCTGAGAATATATAGAGAGGACGGAGAGTTCCCCCTCCTTATTAAGGAGCAGCGGGATTATCACGGGCAATTCAAAGTTTACTTCAGTATGTCAGTGGCTCAGTTTGATGCTTTGCTAGCTATACTAGAGCCACATATTAAAAAGAAGACCACCGATTTCTGTGAACTCAGTGTGGAAGGATCTATATATAGTGCTTTGTGCTGCGAGACGTAGTGGATGAACTTGACAATAGCCATTCTGGATTTTGGCGTTCGCTTGTAAGGTGGCTCTGAACTGTCAAAACACCTCTTAAAATACTTGCTACGGATGCGAAAAACATAAACTTTTATGACGGACGAAAATTTCGGAGGCAGTGTGTAAATATGATTTACAACGTGTGGTCATATTTATTTTTTTAACGTACGAAAATTTCGGATTCAGTGTGCAATGACCTTAAGAATTGGTCTGTGTGACTGAAAATTCTTACATATTCCCTTTAGGTTTTCTCACCTACCTAATACACAAGTTTGACAAATTTGGTGGAAAGAATCTGTCAAACTCAGAAAGGTCTACATCACTATTAGTTCATGATATAGTTTCCTCATCTTAACTTAAAATAAAATCATATTTAGCTTGGATCCACAAGTAAAACAAACATTATTAGTTTTGAGTCGACAGAAATTATGTTTGCTGAAAGCACAGACCAACTTTAATTGTTAACATATTTTCCACCAGTTCCACCAATACTAATTTTGCATACTAAATAGTATGGATAATACGCAAATTAGGATTCAGCCATAACCTCAACAGAACACTGGGATGTGGGCTGTATTATGGTCGGTCCTGTTATTCCTGAAGGTAAAAGGCCCAAAGGGTTGTTAATTCATCATGGATTTAAAACGGGATATAAATGGATGAGGAATTGTGCCATTTACTTAAGAGCAATTGTCTAGAAATCATTAACTTTGGCTCAATTAATTAAAGCTTGTTATTCATCTTCCCCAAATACTCCACAGAGGGAAAGAAAATATTAACCGAGCGAGAGAAAACGTTGGTTAAGCATAAAAGGCTTCATCACACAGATAATAAAAGAGTAGATTTAATTCTCGCTCTGTATATGCTAAACACCAGAATCATTATGCTGAAAACCCAACTTAAATTCATCTCATCAGAACTTCTAAAGTTCATTGAGCACGTCTGAGCACATGAGAGATATCAAGAGCAGCGAGAGCGCAAACAATAAAGTTCAGTTCTTGCCATAAAACAATGTTTTTTATATATATATTTTTCTCAATGAAATCCACAGTGCAAATTACAAGATTTGGCTTGAGCACAAACAAACCACTCGCTTGGAATATATTACATCTAAAATATAATGAAATATAATCTGTTTACAGTTTTATGGGGTTATGGAAATATTGATGACGGGTTGTTGCCTGCACTTCACCCACAATTCCTCACAATAAGGCATGAAATGTCGCATACATAAAATATAGTTCTCCAACTTCAGGCGTTGTTATCCTTGAATTCACGCCGTCATTATCAGAAAGTGATACAGATGTGTTTGTTTATTACTGTTTAAATCATGCTTATATTTTTATTATTGGTGTTCCACTTGAGGAATAAAGGTGGGATATAAAACAGCAGAGCACACTCAGGCATCTGACATTTTAGGGAGCCCTTTCAGAGTCATAAAGGTGCCGGAGAGATGGATGAGAGAAGAGAAAGAGTGCAAAGCCAGACCATCAGTGGAATAAAGAGAAGGGAGCAGTGGAAACGCAGAGGAAAGTGAATTAGAGAAAGATTATATGGAAAGGGAAGAATATAACCTCTCTTTCTTGACCCTTACCAAAATGCACCAAGGTAACAGCAGTCTGCTCTAAAATACCATTGTTACTACAGTTACTGCTACTGGAATAAAAACTGTTGTTACTTGGTATTATCCACCAGACACAAGATTCTGAAAGGTTATTTTGTCAGTTAAAGATGATCCTTTGATAGTGTTATGGTGTTCAAGTGATTTTTTTAGGACATTTTTGCATTGTGATATTGTCATGACAGTTAAGCACATTTCCCCCAAATTTTCATTACTATACACTCTTAAAAATAAAGGTGCTTCACGATGTATGTATTCATGATTTTAAGGTAAAATATGATTTGAAGATTCAGCCATTGATACTTGATGAATATGTTTGACCAGCTGTGCTTTGTTTTCATGGTTGACAAAACAAAACATTATAATTGGGAGGCAAAATGTGCTTAATTTTCATGAAAATAATGCTGCAATGCAGAAACTCTAAAACAGACTTAATTTTCTTTGTCTAAATACACGTTTGTGATTTTCAGGTTAAGTATGATTTGCATTTTGTGAGCTTCACCCAACTGTGGTATTTGACTGAAATGGATCCCATGTGTGTTATATCATGAACAGCCTGGGTGAGAGTGGAAAAAAAAAGATTTATGGATGGGTGAACAGGCAAACAAACAAGCGCAATGAGTCTCTGGTGAGGAGCCGAGTGTGTTTTATACAGCAGGTGTGTAGAAGACCTCTCCACTGGTCAGTCGGCGCATCAGCTCCTTCCATAGAAGCGCTCTCTCCATCTGCACTCCTTTCATAATGCCGCGGTTCTCCTGTGCCCGACGGGACAAATACAGAATCACCTCGTTCACCGGACCATAAGGAACATACTTGTACACAGGGAATCCTGCCTGAGCTAGAGATATGAGCAGACAAGAAAAGAATGCCAATTTTAAAGTGTTTTACTGCATTTCTTTGGTCATGTTTCCATTTGATTGACATGCATTTTATAACTGTACTCTCGTTCTGTCTCGCGTATCTTGCAGTGTCGGCGCTTGCTTGGACATTTGTTGTGGAAAAATAAGGAAAGTGTGTTCAGCTAAATTCAATTAGTATTTTGTTAGATGGGTATAAAAAAGCTCAGTTTACCGCGGCAGCGGTCATGTGAAGGCCTCCTTGTGTGATGACCGAAGAGTGTAAAGACCATCGACTCCACCGGGCTGGGACACCGGCAAAGGATATCACTTTTTATTTCTCCTCTTTTCTACTACTTGTTTCACTTCTGTTTCAGTTTTTATAACCGTTATTATGTGTAATTAAGTTGTTGTTTTTAGCATGTGTGTTTGGTAATGTTATTTCTTAGGATTACTGATAAACTATACTGTCGTGATTTGTATTTGTTATCTATTTTAATTTGAGTTAATGTCTTTTTTATGTCATTTATTATGTATAGGTCTGTTATTAAGTTTTAGTTTTATTTAATTTGAGTTATTTTAATACTTCAACAAATTAAATGGAAATGAAATGATATATACAGGGTATATATTGAATTTATAAATGTGTATGTATATATATTTCTGCATGTATGTATGTGTGTGTGTGTGGTTGTACATATACATATATATATAGTTGTTGTTTTTTTTGGTGTTTGGCTTAGTGTTATGTTAGAATCATTATTATACTCATACCTTTTGCTCTTTTAGCTTTGTTTGTCCATTTAAATGTTAAGTTTTTAAATTTTGTTGTATGCATTTGTCATTTTTATTTAATTTCTTTATTTTTTAAATGTGTATAGGTAGTATTTATAACGTTTTAGCTTTTAGTTTTGGATCTGTTTTTAATTGTTTTAAAACTACAATTGATTTCTTCTGTTGTCCTCATTTGTAAGTCGCTTTGGATAAAAGTGTCTGTTAAATGACTAAATAATAATAATAAATAATACTCTTGGTAATACTTTACATCTTATACTCTCATATAAAACTTTAATACATGGTAATACTTTATGCTGTATATAATAGTGTAATATAAGATATTGTTCCAAATATATAACTTAAATATTACAACATATACATATAAAAACTATATAAATAAAATGCATGTACATTTTTTGTATATTTTTATGACAGTTCACACACACACACACACACACACACACATACATATATATATATATATATATACATATATACATACATATATATATATATATACATATATACATATAGTGTGTGCGTGTAATTTGTATATATATTTTAAAAAAATTCTATTATTATCATTTTAATAATTTGTCATTTTAATGTGTATAAACCAACCAGCAAAATAAAACAATTGCGTGTAATTTCTTGACAATTACTGCAGGTTATAACAGGATTTATTCTTAAAATAAAACATATCAGTTTAATTAAAATATATATTTAAAAAAAAAAAAAAAAAAAAAAAAAATATATATATATATATATATAATTTTTTTTTAATTCCTTGGGAACTAGCTGAAATAAAACTTAACATAACCTAAATCAAACCAAAACATGACACAAAAAATACTAATAAAATAATAAAAGTACTGTACTATAAAATAGTTACAAATATTAAGAAAAACTACAATAGTATCTCAGGAATACTAAAATAAGAGAAAATTATATCCAAATGTATAGTTATTATTAGTTATTCTAAAATTTTACTGTAATTTTACTAACATGGTCCCTATTGAAGTGATTTTATAAAAACTGCTAGCATGTGTGTGTGAGTGTGTGTGCGTGTGTGTGTGTGTGTGTGGGCATGTGTGTGTGTGTGTGTGGGCGTGTGTGTGTGTGTTCACCTAACGGAAAGCTGATTTGGTCGCACATTCCCAGGAGCTGGCCGGAGTACACCTTCTTATCTGTGGGTGCCAGACCCATTTCATTCATCCTGCTAGAGCATAAACACACAGAGTGCCGTCACAGAAAGTGAAAAATGAGAGAGGCACCTTTGGCAAGGTCATTTAATACTGGATACATTCTGGCGATTGCTCACTCAAAGTTTTACACCCTCTTATCGGTTACAGCCATTACACGCACGAACAAGACACATTCTGAGACACTTAAGGTGATATTAAGTGTGAATGATGTTAAAGGAGGGTAACTAGTGTGGACCTCCATATGAATCAAGCCCTGGTGACACTCTTTGACATTATGACAGAGAATGTTAATGACAGCGGTCACTGGCGCACCTTTGTCAAATGAGGTCATACCCCTAAGGAGCGATTACAAAAAAATTAATGATCGCATATTTCATTATTAATTTACACAAATGATTTTACTCCCAGAGGGATCTAAATGTTCCAGGTGATGCAGTGAAGGACCTGATATCAAAGAACAGCACTGTAAAGGTAAATGTGAGTTTTTCTTTGCTCAACATCTCTTCACTTTATGTCCAAAGGTTGATTATTATTCAAAATAACAAAGTTGAACAAAGGTGTGTGATTTTTTCAATGCATAATATGCATATAGTTTATTGATCTACACTACCGTTCAAAAGTTTGTAACTTTTTAAAATAAATTAGTTTATTTAGCAAAAATGCATTAAAATTGATCAAATGTTGTTTGTATGTTAAGATTTTTTTCTACATCTTTGCTTTGTCACACTATAGGACACAGTCCAATTTTTCTTTGTCAACTACCCATATATACAGTATAATTACATTTTAAAAATGATAATCTAAACAAAGCGTGTACTTAAGAACTTTTAGTGTACTTAAAAGTTAGTGCGCACTGGAGATGATCGTGTCAGTGAAGAGAATGCTCAACGTGAAATATGAGTGATTTGATAAAATAAGGAAAATCAAGATACATATCACATATTTTGAGACATTTCCAATCAAGCTGTAATTTTAAATTTTTTTAAAAATATTATGTATTGCATGTTTGGGATACATACAATTCTAGCTGTGAAATTAGCTGTGGTGAGATTCAGAAATTTTATTCCAAGAAAAAAAAAATTATTATATTTTTAAGATATTTACATTTTTAATATATATATACGTTGTGGTGGAAATTCCATTTGTTTATGATGGTTCATATACTGTATATAATAGAAAGACAGAAGGAGAGAAAATCAGTCTTACCTTCTGAGTGTATATGTTCAACAGTGTCTACATTGTGTTATGCCACCATGACATTTGCTTTCTTATTCCGTTCGATCTCCTCCAGCACGTAATCCAGACATCTGAAAGACACCAGCTTCTCATAAATCATCCTGCTTTTGGTCCGCACGTTCAGCCAACATGACTGTTGACTGCCAAACACAAAAGCTTTTGAAAAGATCTGATTTATTTTGAAAGCTGTCAGAATGTGCCTTAATCATAAGAGGCTTACCTACGGTGAGATAAGCCAAGACTCTAGATAAATCTCTCCTGCTTGTGAAACATTCTGTTAGCACAGAGACCGTCTGAATGAAGCACAGTTCAGGAGAAGTATGATGTTCTGATAAGGACCTATATGTGACAAGTATCATAGGACTGCTTATCTGGACTCAGAACCTACTTGTCATCCTGCTCCTTAAAAACAGGCAAAGTGAACCTGACCCCAGACTTCCTCTTCCTGAATTAAAACATTCTTATTAAATGAAGAATTTTTTTCATAATTCTCTGTTCCAGAACAGCATGTTGGCCACCTTGATGGTTTCAGTAAACGGAACGGCAAAAAATGAATAAATAAAATAAGACCAAACAAGCTTTAAAATAGTTAAATGGCTAAAAAATAAGAAAATGATAATAATAAAAAAATTAATAATTTAACATTTTAATTAGTATTCTTCAACAAATTTCATTTTTGCAGAATTACTTTTATATATATATAAAGTGTGGTTTAAAATATATATATAAAAAAAACAATAATAATAATAATAATACAATATAAGTATTTAATTGTATAATGGATATACATTTATCTAGTTAATTCGGTCTCTAAAATAAAATAAAAACCTTCCAAAAAAACTTTTTTTTTTGTAATCACAAATGACTTTTGTGATTTTAAGAGTTTAAGAGTCAGAAGCCAAAGACTGATGGGTAATTATATAATTATATGGATAAGACTGACCTCATGAATATTAAATTAGCTCATGATGATGCTCATGCTTTTCTAGACCGTCCAGTCATGTTACTTAATCAGTTAGGTAACATAACTGGACATGATATAAAACAAAAATGTACATTTAAAATGTGAAAAATAAAATAAAATATCTATAATGAATGTACATTTCTCTACTTAATCCAGTGTCTAAAAAAATACTTTTAAAAATCCTAATCCAGTAGTCAAAACATGACTGAAAAAGTTACATAAACGCAATGGTTGAGTTCTGGTAAGAATTTAAGAGTCAGAAGCCAAAGACTGGTGTTTAATGATGTCATTATTTGGATAAAACTGAGCTAATGAATATTAAATCAGCTCACGGTGACTGTGCTTTGCTAGACTGTCCAGTCATGTTAGTTCATTAATATTCATTAGCCAAAGTTGTTCTTTGCTGTCATGCCATTGAAATATCAAGCCAGCACTGTTTGCTTATACATAATCTAATACTGATCCAGAGATACAGTACTATATGTAGATATCAAACAAATGTAATATTATAAAATAATTAGACATAACACGTATAAAATAAACTGATAAAATCCTAAAGGTATAGCAAAATAAAGCCTATATCTTAAATTTGGTTTTAACGTGAGCTGAGAGACAAATAGGACATGTTTTAATATCAGACGATGGGGATGTGGGCTGAAAGAGGGAGTCCATGGCCACACTGCATTAGACTCTATTGGAATCAGCTGTGAGGGTGAAGTCTCGTGTGTGTTTTTTGTGAGTAGCTCTATTTGTTTTGCGTGGGTGAGTGACCGTTAATGGAGCTGCTGCCCAGGAAGAGCTGTCAGATGAGTCACTTATGAGGCTCTATTTCAGTTCAGATGCTGCTTAGAAAGTAGCAGCCTTTGTAGACAACAAGGCCGCTCACTATGTTTTGGAACAGATTTCAAGCGTGAAATTTGCAAGGAAGAATTTGGAACATTTCTTGCCTGTGGTACATTCTGTTAGTGGATTCATAGTCAGGGTTGATGGGGTCTTCGTATCCAATCTCCGCAGCTCGGCTTCTCTCCTGGTACATGTATGCCCCCCTTACCAACTTGGCACTGAAACACCAGCCCTCCCTTCTTGATAGCTCCACATCCATGGACACATTATCAAATGCCTCCTGAGCACAGAGAATTCATACATGACATCAAATTGATTTTTTATGAATTTGATGTCATGTAAACAAACATTTGCAATGCGGACCTCCCTCAGAAACCAAATGGCAAAAATTGGTTATTCATAAAAACTGTCATGGTATTGAAATTAATGCTGTGGGGACTTGTATAATATGTAAAGAGGTTAGACAACTTTAAAGGAATAGTTTATTAAAAAATGAAAATTTCCTGAAAATGTCCTTATCGCCATCCGAGATGTAGATGAACTTGTTGCTTTATCAGAACAGATGTGAAGAAATTTAGCATTACATCACTTGTTCACCAATGGATCCTCTTCAGTGAATGGGTGCCGTCAGAATGAGAGTCTAAACAGCTGATAAAAACATCACAATAATCCACACCACTCCAGTCCATCAGTTAACATCTTGTGAAACGAAAGGGAAAAAAAGCTGCATGTTTATAATAAATGAATCATTAAGATTTTCCTTTTTTGTATCATTGCTTCCAGCTAAAATACAAGTCCTCTATACATAGTTGCTTTCTCCACTGAAGAGGTTGTCTTGACTCAATCAGGAGAGAAATATACACAGATCAAGCACCATATACAAGTGTCGAAAGCAGCCTAAAACTGTTCTAAACAAATATGTTTTTGGATTTTGATGTGAGAGGACAACAGGGGATGAACGTCACTGGAGGATGCAGCTTTTCACTACACAAGACATTGATGGACTGGAGTTGTGTGGATTATTGTGATGTTTTTAAGCAGCTGTTTGGACTCATTCTGACGGCACCCATTCACTGCAGAGGATCCATTGGTGAGCAAGTGATGGAATGGGAATGATACATTTCTTTAAATCTGTTCCAAAGAAGAAATAAACTCATTTATGCCTTGGATGGAAGGGTGAGTGAATTTTAATCAAATTGACATTTTAGGGTGAACTATTCCTTTAAGAAACATCATCTACTGTATTTTCTGGAAAACGAGTATAGCAACAGATTAGACTGTTTAGAGAAAAAATACAGATAGGTTCAAAATATAAATCTGTGAATAAGCAATATTACATTCAGAAATAATGTAAAATACCAATAAATAAAAACTGAAATGTTTACAAACATTATAAATAGATATGTTAGTTTCCCTCGTTCTACTAAGTATAAAACAAACATGAATTATAGTGACATTATAAACAATATTTATTATAAACTCATAAATTATAAAATAATATAGTGAAACTGAAACTACCTGGATTTGGCAAATGCACTATATAAATATTTTTGGTCTCATCCATCTCTCTCATTTGGCACAAATCCAAATCCTGATAGTTTTGGAATATACGTTTCAGCATATTTTGGATGATTAAAAAGCAAAATTTATATTCTGGAAAATACGGTATACATGTCTTAAGGGTTAATGGTAGCAAAAGCAGCATAATTATTCATAAATGCTAAAGAAAACGTCATGAAAAAACTGATTATTACCATTTTTGGTGCAAGAAATCATGACCAACATTATAAGCAGACCCTAAAGTATATGGAGACTACATGTCTATGGAGTGTTATATATGCAGTATATGGGGTGTTGTCATGAGTTTGCGTACACTGTATGTGTTGTCATCATCATTTATTACATTTCAGGATTAATTGCAATACAAAGACAGATTCCAAGCACCACAGTGTTAAATGTCAGTTTTGATGCTACATTGCCTTAAATCTTATCCTGCTATAATAACATGTTTTCTGCACAGCATCTAACTGTAGATAAATCCCAGAATATCATCATGTGATACACGTTAACACCATTCAAAGGTGTCAGACGTGTGTGTGCATGTGTGCGGCTCACTTTGAGGTAGCACTGATAGGTGTTGAAAACGACAGCTTTGTCTCTGCTGAAGATTCTCTTCATTTCCACAGTGAGTCTGCTGATGGCAGGCTGGAAATACGTCTGTTCGGCGTCCACCATCAGCCTGACGCCATTTTCCACCGCATGCTGTTCAGCACATGAGAAGCAGGCGGCGAGTTAAAAACACATTAATCAGCTGACTAAAAAAAGATATCAGCACAGACAGCGGCATTTTAATTGATGTGGCAACTGTCATTCCTGATACAACCAAGGATTTGTCAACAAATAATGATGCTATAAACACCGCTATAATAATGACAGTGATACAGTGGTGCTAAAAAGTATTTGGACATTTAAAAATGTCTGAATGTCATTGCATTAATTAACAAAATAACAAACCAAGTGGCATTCATTTTAAAGAAAGATTTTACTTAATATAATTTACAACTTAATATTTTTTGTGGAAAGCGTGGTACATTTTTTCAGTATTTATATGATGAATACAGCTTGTAGCGCTTGTACCAGCGGCCTTTCACAGTGCGTCGTAAACCCGATACATGTTCCTTGCATCAAGTCGACGGGGCAGAACAGCTCTCTAACCTCCACACTCTGCTGAAGGCTTTCTCAAAATCGATCTCTGTTACATTCTTCATCCATGACTGCCTGTTAGACCATGATCTTCTGCCACTCCGCATGAATACCACAGGAGAAATATAAGAGGAACACAGCCAATGAACGCACCTTAGCCAAGATGTCCAGCCGCTGAAGCATCCTTTCCTCTTCCTCTGTGAACTTGGACAGAAGAGGCTCCAACTCACCAGTCTGTTAAAATAACAAATAAAAAAATGGAAAGAAATTCAGCATTTAAACAGAAATTCAGAATATGGGTGCATTTTCATTTTAATTTTAAACCTATGCTTTTGGATTATTGGACAGATATATTTCAGCTAGAGGGTACAGTTTTTGTTTTATATTACCTCCTCCTATTCCATTTTCTTATGCAATAAGAAAGGCATTCATAGGTTGACATCCTAAAGACTATAAACATTGTGTCCAATTCTCAGCAAACGCATGAGTTTGAAGAGAACTTCCTGTCTGACCGAACAATAGAAGAGAAGTATTTTGGAAACCTGATTGGAAACAATATTTATTATTGTTCAGATCAAAACGTAAACAACGTATCTGCGTACATACGTTGTTTACGTATGTGATACTCTAGAAAAATGGCGCAATAGGGTGGAGATGAATTTTTGAATAAAGTCGTTATTTTTGTTTTCTTTGCGCACAAAAACTATTCTCGTAGCTTCGTAAAATTCCCTTTGAACCACTGATGTCACGTGGATTATTTTACGATGTCCTTGCTACGTTTCTGGACCTTGATCGTGTTAGGATCCTTGCGGTCTATGGGAAGGTCAGAGTGCTCTCGGTATTCATTAAAACAATCTTAATTTGTGTTCCGAAGATAAACAAAGGTCTTACAGGTTTGGAACAAAATGAGGGTGAGTAATTAATGGCAGAATTTTCATTTTTGGGTGAACTATCCCTTTAAGCTATGCAAATAAATGAAGTAAATGTACTTGTGATGGAAGCCTCTTGCTTCTCTTGCAGGCAAAATTCCAGACATATCTTCATAATCTAATTACCTAGGAAAACTCAAAACTGCGAAGGGGCATTTGCAGTGTTTATAGAACCAATTAGACCATGATAATTCGATATCCCTCTTAATTTATGCTGTGGTTAAGGTATACATTTCTTTCTGTCTGCCTACCTGCAGGTTTGGGACAACCAGTAGATCAGATATCTTCTTTCTCTCGTCGATCAGACAGTTCCAGTCCAGCATGTCCACCATGCTTTGGGGAACAAATAAAATATAGCATTCATGTTTCAGCAGCTTGTCACAAATGTTTCTTAAACATCAAAGGATTTGCATGCATCGTTATGGAACTGGTCGATTCTGCAGCACAAAGTGCTCTTAGTTTAGTTATTCAGGGGTTTAGTTGACTCGAGGGGGTCAAGCAGAGTAATGGAGCACCCGTGGAATAGTCCTTGAGTAGCTCTCCTCAGTTCATAAGATAACTTCATTGTCTGCCATTGATTGGGAAGATTTACAAGTCTGAGTGTCAGAACAGCTACGGGAAACTGGTGTTTCTCACCCCGATGAGTGCAGTCGTCCATCAGAGAAGCAGCTCTGAATGTTGCCTTGAGCTCCCAGTCTAGCTAGACATGTCTGCAAAGAAAACACACACATATCCATTTATCAGACCAAACGCTCCAAAAAGACTGCATGATTAAAGGGAGAGTTCACTCAAAATTAACCCATTGGGTTTTTGTGTCCCAAGGACCACAAAGTAATACATTCTGAGGAATCAAGGGACAATTCATGTAGTATCACTATTGTTCACCCAAAAATGAGAATTTGCTGATTTGTGTTTGATCTGTGCATATTTCTTTCTTGAGAAGAGAAAGGAGAAAGTAAAAATATAGACAGAGAACTCTTTATAATGGATATGTTTATTACAAACATGCAGCTTTTTGCTTTACAATATATTAATTGATGGACTGGAGTGGTGTGGATTACTTGTGGATTATTGTGATGTTTTTATCAGCTGTTTGGGCTCTCATTCTGACGGCACCCATTCACCACAGAGGACCCACTGGTGAGCAAGCGAAGTAATGCTACGTTTCTCCAAATCTGTTCTGATGAAGAAACAAACTCCTCTACATCTTGGATGGCCTGAGGGTGAATAAATGTTCAGCAGATTTTCATTTTTGGGTGAACTATTCCTTTAAGCAAAACCTACTTAGGTTTCTCTAAAGAAAATAACCACGTATAAATGGTCCGTGTAAGTGTCTGCTAAAAGACTACTTAATTATTTATTGTCATGTTAATTAGATTTTCCATTAAAATGAATGCAGCTCATACTATACAGTCGTTACAACATAGCCTCCAGTTGCTTGCTGTAGGTCAGATTTGTTACAGCCGCCTTACAGTCTATTGCAGTATTAAACATGCTTTAGTGTTGGTTGATCGGTGTGTTTGGCCGCAGTTTGAACCCAATTCATACCTGCAATTGCTCTAGATCCAGTTTCTGCTCCAGCACCTCCACGCCATCTTTCCCCTGTTTGGCAGCCAGGAAACTGAAAAAGCGTCTCCATTTCACCAGCACCTCGGAGAACTGAAGCTCCAGATGCCCGAGGGAAGGATGAGGAGCCTGTTTAGTTCACCAAGGTGACAGATTTTAACCCGTGTTTTCTGATGAATGAACCCTGCCTGAACCTCAGTCTTACCAGGAATTGTGGTTGCCCCAAGGCAGTCATCTTAATAGCCGAGAAACCGTCTTCAGTACTTCCACCTGAGCAGGCAGGTGATTTTCTTTTAGAGTTATTTTAGAGGTAACTGCAGCAATGGAACTGAAACTGCCTTTTTTAAGGACCTATTTTCCAGGAACGCTGAATGAATTCTATGCAGTTATACTATAGTGTTGCCTGTGCATTACAATGGGTGTTTCTCCAATAGTGCTGGCATAATGGAAAACTCGAGCTGCATGCACACTCACAAATATAAATGCTTTCAAAAATTGGTCAGCTTCCATGCTTTCTTGGCACTCTTACACATACACTAAAAATACATACAAATAATCTGCATAGCACACAACAAAGAAATAACAGGATAAAGCTTTGCACCACTTTCCACAAATAGAGTACATTTTAGTGTCCCATACTTTTTTGTAAAAGAGACATTGAGAGGTTTGATAGAAGCTAGAACAAAATGTTACAGAAAAATCTGAAAAACTTATTGCAAGACACTGCTGTTTACTTGAGAGTAGAAGTGTTTTAAATCTTGCTCTGCATTTGAAAAAGTCATCATTATATATGCCATCAAAATAAACGCAAGTTGATGTGTCATAATCTATGTTAGTATTGTCTATGAATATGTGCTATATTGAATGATGTAAACTCATATAATATGGCACAATTTGTCATTCAGTTATGAATGGATTCTGGAAATCCTGACACTATCAAATAAATGGTATTATCTCACAATACGTGGTTTGTGTATTTAGCTATATTTCCTGGCAAACCTGGGGTGTGTTCCAGAAGGGAGGTTCAACAAACTCTGAGTGAAAACTTGAACTCTGGGTTAACAAACCCCAAAATAGGAAACTCTGAGTTTTTGGTTTCAGAACAGCTGAACAGAGTTAGTTCAATCCACTCGGAGTATGTTGACTCTGAGTTTAGCACGTGCACAACAACTTTGAAAAGCCATGATCAATGGAGCTCCGAAATTACGATTCACCATGGCAACAGCACCGGACTAAAAGACTTCAGCATACTACGCAATACGTAACTTTAAGTCTTAATCACTGTTATAATGGTGAAAACTGGCAGAACGGTAAGTTATTGAAGTAATGTTCATTTTTATGGTACCCCACGGGCAAAAAAAAACAACAACGCTAATACTACACTCATAGTCACGCAATGCTGATGTTGTTAACATTAATAATTTGAGAACAAAGTATAACAATGATAATACTTTGCACAGTTAGATATGATATGAACTAACTGATCTTTACATTTAATCACCATTGGTAGCGCGATTTATTGTAATGTTTTTTTTTCCTCAGTTGGTCAGAACAAACGTGGCAGACTTGTTACTTACTTGTTCAGATGACAATATATCATGAAAATTCTGATTTGGGTCATATATTCCAAGACATAGGCTAGAATCTGTGATTGCGAAGTACAGTAAAAATCCACACCTGTTCAGTGACTGATAGCTACAGATTCACCTCAAAACATTAGATTCATCTGCGCTGGAGCCGTGCCGGAACACCGGATCACAACCCCGCGCACGAAAAGATAATTCCGCAAGAAACTGCAATTCCAGGTTTTCAAACATAGAGGGCAACAAAGAGGTAAAAGTTACGGACTGCAGCTTTAATTAGGGTAATGAAATAAACATTTGACTCCTATTCAGTCAACAGCAAAAAGGCAGAGACTCGTAAAATGGGGGGAGAACCTGCACCAGCACTACTGAGAGATGAAGAGGAGTTTACCAATATTAAAATCCAACTGGGAAAACAATAACTGTTGCTTTTGTATTTGTAGGAAATAAAGATGACCAACTAAATTGTGAATAATCTGTGTTTGTTTAACAGCTGTGGTGGTGGTTACGGCATCTTGGGCTACCCTTCCATGTGGCATCCTTCTTTTCCATACAGTAATAATTAGGGATGCTCCGATCAGGATTTTTGCAGCCGATACCGAGTACCGATTTCTTGTCATGGTGATCGGCCGATACCGATGCCGATTCTAATGCTTCAAGCTTTATATAACATATGTAATAATATTATATAAATAATCATAAAAATTATTCCTTATACAGTGAACATTTTAAAATTCCTTTAAAATGGTGTTTATGCATAACATTATATATATCAGGGATACTTAATATAAGACCAAAATAAATGCAAACAAAATGTCTGATGCAAAAAAACAAAAAAGAGATGGGCTAGGACTCCAGTCTGATTTTTATAGCCTTCAGATTTGACTTGACCTGAAATGACTCCAGACTTTATTTGATTCGAGGAAAAGGACTTGTGAATATTTTAAAAGCAACTCAAGTCTTTTATCCTTAAATACTTCTATAAGTGCATCCGCACCCCGGCATCCATCCAGACTCCGAGCCGTAACAGCAGCACCATTTTAAGTGAGCGCATCAAAACAGCGGAGCGGATCACATTACAAGCGCTCCGGGTTGTTTATGGTAAATATCTTTCAGTGCAACACGCTTTATTCAAGCCCTTTCAGCTCCGTGCGCTTTCTCTCTCCGGATGCACACCGGTGCCAAGTTCAAGAGCTGCCGTGGTTATTTTAACAACAACAGAAACACCGTGAGAGGCAATATTATAGATTACTTTCACTAAAATACAGCAGAAAAAACAATGCTGCAAATACAGTTATTTTTCTTAATATCTATTTATCTATCTATAACTTATGACTCAAACCAGATGTAACAAGACGTTTCTGAGCTACATTTAGCAATATCCCAGACAGCAACCAGTGTCGGCCCAGATCCGGCCCACATCTGGCCTGCATGGATTTCACACGGGCCAGATGTGGGCCAAAACTATGTTGCCCTCTGGGATTAATCTGTATGCTAATATATATACACACACACACATATATATATATATATATATATATATATATATATATATATATATATATAATTGTTAGATGGCTAGGTTGGAATTTAAAATTTGAAACTGTTATTCTTTTCTGCTCAAGATGAGAACGTTTTGATTATCCAATGTTAGAGAGAGGACAAAACAAATAGAAACATGTAAACTTCAATATGGCGAAGTCTGATGTAACTCATAAGGTTTTATGCTGTCCAATATAAGACTGAAGAGGAAAAATTGAAACATTTAAACTACTGAAAGAACAAAACAGAGTAGTTTCATTAGATTAGATTAGATTACATTAGATTCAACTTTATTGTCACTGTGCAGAGTACAAGTACAGAGCCAATGAAATGCAGTTAGCATCTAACCAGAAGTGCAAATAACAAGGTTTATAAATAGATATAAAAAATGTGTATATACATTGTTTTATGACATATAGTGCAAGTTATGAGGTAGATGGGGAGAGACTAGCTCAGTGCAAATGACTGTACATACGATTTAGGTTGCAAGGAAATATAAACAGAAGGTGCATTATAAAGAGAGGTATATAAGTAGCATATGTATGGCCAATGACCTTCACGGCATCCGGAGGTAGAAATGTGCAAGGGAATGTGCAAATATCAGAAATGTGCAAAATAGCAGGAAATAAAAGAACATTGTGAGTGAGGAGTGCAGACAGGTTGTTGAACAGTGCAGTTTTTTTTTTTTTCATGGTTATCCACGGGCGCTGCGGATAATCCGCGGGTCGGGTAATAAAAAAATGCATTCATAAAAACATAATAAAAAACAAAATAATTCATAAATGATGCAATATTAACTACATTTTTTCAGTAGGCAGACAATTTCATTTGTGTGTGTGTGTGTTCACCTGATCAGGAAGTTGCAGTGACAGAAACGGTGACATTCCAGATAAAGTTTAAAAGGAGTAAAGCCTCTGTTAATGCTGTTGAGTAGGCTAATATGGCCAAAGAAAATATTTTGTTTTATTAATAAAGGTTCATAGAGCGGCTGCGATCAGCTCCGGTGCCCGTGCCAAAGCCTGCGCTCCGCAGACGCGTGCAGTGATCTCTAACATCACTGAATCTGCTGTTAAAAATTAACCATACATTCATAGTATCATAATGCAAAACATACATGACATATTGCAAATTTTTCATTGTTTCTTGAAATGTCATAGGATTTCCACAATGGTGATGACTGCAGCATATGTCCCCAAGCATCATATACGCCGCCACGCGTTGACGTCATCAAGTTGTGATCGGTACATGAGATCGGCCAAATGTATGAGTACCGATCGAGTCATAAAATGTGAATATCGGCCGATACCGATCTCCGGCCGATCGATCGGAGCATCCCTAGTAATAATCAGTTTCATTTTTGAGAGGTGCGATTATAGGAATTTGCGTGTCATCGGTGCAACCAACCACACAGGAAATCCTGAAGGAAATTCTAATTATTAGGTTACTTCAAGAGGTCGCAGCAAGATGTTATCAAGTGAACTTCATTTAAAAGTGGTACCGCTCATATAAATATTCATGTGGATATGACAAAATAAAAATAAAATGAAATAAAATTGAATCCTCTCCTGATGTAAATGTAACTCCCCGCAGGATCCTCTACAGGATCCCGTGTTAAAAGACATGCCATTTTTGTCACATTTACAGTGTCTGCATGATGAAAATGAAAGTGGTGCGGTGAGAAAAACAATATTGTTTCCATTTGCATTACGATTATTTTTCTTACCCCACTGGCAGATAATTTAACTTTTTTTCCCCCAGGAAACAAGACTAAATATTGTATTTTATTTTATTTTGTATATAGACTGCGTCTTGATTTAATAATTTTTAGATGTTTGTACTTGAAATAAGGACTTTTTGCAGCATTAATGAATGAATGAGGTATTTAAACATCGCTTACGCTTAAAAAAGGGGGAGGAGACCTAAAGAAACTCTGCTCCCAACCAGGTTAGGTTCACTGATTAAGTTACTATGGTAACTTAGTCTTTTATTGGAACCGAAAACCCTGAGTTTCCTTTTTCTGGGGTTAACAAACCCGAGTTTGCAACAAAACCCGCTTTCTGGAATACACCCCTGATCTTGCAGAATATTTGGGCGTACACACCTCATAACCTCTCCTTCTGGACTCTAAAATATATTATTGACATCATTTAGACCCTGTCTACATATTAATGTGATTTAATTTTCCTTTTTTTCCTTTTCTGCCCAATAACACCAGGCAAAAGTGATTGAAAATTAGCCTTTTGACTTAACCTGTGTACATTTACATTTATTTGGATGTTTATCAATGTATATTGTCGCTTTTCTTAAAATAACTAAATACCATTCAAATTAACAATAAAATGTATTAACTTGGAATATGTTGTACTTAAACGGTAAAAAAATTAAACAAATAATTATTTTGAATCAAATTAATATTAATGATATTAATAAATTAAAATAATCTACCTTAATTAAAATGCAAAGTAATTCTATTTATGTAATTATTTATTTTTATTTATATTGTTTATGTTTGTTGTTCAGTTCTGGAAAAAAAAAGAGATTAAAACCAAGCAGATGAATTGTGCTGGATAATTGGGGGGCCTTCAAGGCAAAAAGGTTAAGAAACACTGTTTTAAACAATTCAGACAGACATCCAAAAAATGCAGTAAGCTCTTGCAAGATGAAATGAAAAATAAACAGATCGTATAATATTTAGCTGTTGCCGGTTAACATTATATGAAGGTCAAAAAATAAAATTGACTTTATCTTTCATTTAAAGTCATACTACATAGCCCTACTTTGTATCCTATTCGTGGAAAGTGCCCAGTTTACTTTCTCTGTTTTGGTCATTGCATTTGTAGCTCCTGGCTTTTGTTTTGGTTGTAAACTGACTCCAATTCCAAAGTTAACAACTAATCAGCTTTAATAGATGGTCTGTTACCCGAGGCTTTGATGCATTTTAGGAAAGTCTCCTGTTGGTCGATTTTCGCCTCATCGGCATAGAAATAAGTATGAGCGCTCGTCACGCCTTCACGGCGATCGCCAAGCTTCTGATGGGCTGTAAACTTCTTCTCCCGATGGTCAGCTCCTGAAAACAATGTCCAAAAGGGAAAGTTTGACCTTTTACTTCAATATTAAAAAAGAATTGACCTGTTAAAACGGTGCACATACTCACCAGATCTTTCTTTCTCTGATGTAGACATGCAAGATCTATCAACAAAGAGAGAGACATTGACATTTTTAATAAAACAGGGGACTAATGAAACCAACTACTTGTTCTTTAGGTCTTTTTAGAGACCTTTAGCCAAGAAAATGAAGAAACAGCAGTTTCTGTAGAGAGGAATCAATAATAACTGCAGAGGCTGCTATGAAGTCACTTTACTGTGGTGCACTTCTGCTATTTGTTTCCCTTCTATATTTCCGGGTCAGCACATAGAGTCACACTCTGACTCCCGCCTGATTTATATGCTTATACCCACATGCATTTAAACTCTCTGCTGTACAACACTGACGCTCAGGCCAGGCATTCAAACCAACTCAAAGGTTACGCAGCCACACGGGGCAGTGATTTGTTTAGATTGAGCTCCTGTGATCTCCACATCCTTTGAACGGCACTCACACCAACGCCTCCCCTCTTCCCCATCCACCCCCACAGCCACGGATACGCTGCATGGGGGCGGCTCAGTGGAGACAATGTTTTGACGTCTGTAATGTTCCAACAGGAAGGAATGTTGAGCTGTTGATGGGGTCATTAGCGGACGGACTCAAGGACGGACTTCCAGACTTAAAGTGCTCAGTTAATGCCTCAGCCTGCATCTAAACAAAAACATGCAGCATATGAGAATGATAGATCTTACTCCAAAATCGCTCCATTGTTTGCAAGAGAAAATCTAAAGTAGGGCTGGGCGATAATTCGATAACGATAATCATCGCAATATAATTTTCCTCGATAAAACGATATGAAGAGTTTGATAAATGTTCGATATAATGTTTATGCCAAAAGCGGAACGAAACAGCGGACCGTTTATCCGCTCGGATCAAAGTTCGAACTCACTAGCAGATGGTATGGCGTTATTTTAATGACAAATGTCGAGAGCGCATTACTGTAACGCTAAAGCACATTAATATAATGCGCTATATAATTAATATAACTGTCCTGTGCACTCGCAAATCTCTCTGTGCTCATGAACTCTCACACCTGAACTAAACGTTGCGTTTACTCGGTCACGCGAGCTCTAAACACAACACTGCTGTGAGATCCAGTGTGAAACGATTGAATTCAGCGATGAACACAAATGACTCTATGATTTAATCTAGTTTAAAGTCAAACAGGAGAAACACTAAGTGCAACGAGACAGTCAGAAGGCTTTTCAATCTACACATGGCCATCATCTACCATGGATTTACTGTAGTAACACTCACTGCACTAATATGTGGCAGAAATGTGGGATATTCACATTGAATTGTATTACAGGAGTAATGGTATATAATTCTAGTATGTATTTGTGATTAAGCTATAGCATGTGTGCATTTATACTGAATGTTGTTAGACTTCTGTTTTTCATACAAATGGGCTACCTAAAATATAGTTATATAGTTTTATTTTTCCCATGGTATTGAGGTGCTATATGTATGGTTTTAACTGTGTTTATCATGATTTAAACGTACTACGGGAGACTAATGCTTAATAAAAAAATAAAAAAACATATAAAACTAAGGTTGCTGCAATTTTTACTGATGTTAGTGATTTTGATAATAAACAAAAATTTACCTCTGCATCCTAACTCAAGCTACTATCAAATGTGCATTTCTAAAAGACAAAAAGTGATGATATTATTAATATTATCAGGCAACCCAATCCTGTTTCTTGATTTGAAACAACATCACTCATTAGAACATGCAGAAACTAAGAATTTTTTTTTTCTATTTAGATATGTATTTTGTTAAGGAAAATTAATGGTCTGGTTTCTACAACTTTCACTTTAGAGCAAATATCTGGCTTTAAACTTGAAAGAAATAAAGATTTGACATTTATCGTGATAATTATCGTTATCGACTGATATGAAAAAAAATATTGTGATATAGTACGATATCACGAGATGGTCCTCACTGCAGAACACAAGATCCAGGGGGTGAGGTTGGATCCAGTTCCAACTCCTCCCACCTAACATAGACCTAAACCTACCCGTCTCCACCCCCTGATCCCTAAACCTAGATGTGGATCCACCTGGATCTTTGTTCTGCAGTGAGGGGCTACTGCATATCGTCCAGCCCTAATCTGAAGTGATGGGTCTATTTATCTACATATAGCAACTGAATACGTATAAATGCAAAAGAAAAGATATATATTTTCAATGAAAAACTTTAGATTTTACCACAAAGATACAGGGTAAAAAAAAAAAAAAAGGATGCATAAAGAAAAAATATTTAGACCAGTTTTGCATTTAAACCCCTTTTCATTGTTTGCTAGGGAAATTTTCATGAAAATAGATGTATTTCTATATCTTGATTATCTCTATACATCAATAAAAAAAGATTTTACTTCAAAGTCACAAGAAAAAACAATGTTTTGCATGTGAACCTTTCTGCTCTAAATGTAAAAAAAAAGAACTATTCTCTGCTGCAATTACCTTTATGCTGTTTTTAATAATGTTTACAATTATATATTCACTTATATGTATATATGTGTATATATATGTATCAGTTTACAGTTTTTTACTTTTAAAAGTTTTTTACTTTTAAAAACTGTACAATTAACAGCATTTTACTGTAAAATTACATGAAATGTCTGGTTAGATCTTTTACTGTTTTTCCCTGTATATAGTACGGGAACTTACTGTTAACTTATTAACTTTTTTTTTCGTAGCGTTTTTACAAAATTTTACAGTTAAAAATACACTTGTTTTTTACAGTATATATATATATATATATATATATATATATATATATATATATATATATATATATATATATGTGTGTGTGTGTGTGTTGTTGAATTTACTGGTTTACATTCAAATTACCTTGTTTGAAAATTACAGTTTTATACTGTAAATTGTACGGATTGAGCTGTAAATGTGTTTACAGTTTTTCTATATTTTGTTTACAAAATCATTCTGGCAACTACAGCTGCCAAAATTATTTAGTAAAATACAAAAAAAAAGTTAAGAATTTTTTTTAAAGTTTTTAAGTATATATATACTCTCTCAGTATACATATCATACACACGGCATATATGTGATAAATGGAACATTTATTTATTTAATTATTTTGTTATGTTTTGATTCAAGCACAGAGATTTTGTGGAATTGTCTTGGAAATACAACTGAATGTTATATAGCAGACAATTCATAAAATCAATACATGTAAGTCAATTACGGAGAACCAATGGTTGTTATTATAATAATGGCTGTCTGCACCAAACCAAGACTTAACAATAACAGCTTTTTTATACAAAATGATACATGGCAGGAACGGCGTCTGAGAACTCACAGAATGATCAGCCCTGGGTTCCTGCATATTAGATGGCAGCCTACTCAAATGCCACATCCTCCAGCATTCTCCCTCTATCACACCCTTGATAATGCAGAAAAGCCAAGCTGAGCACTCTATTCTGTATAACAGCATTACAGGATCCATTGGGGTGGATGTTAATGCAATATTGATAGAGGCTCTAAAACACACATCACGAACATAAATTAGCTTTTATTAGCCAGTGACCAGCCAGGGTCCTCTGTGGTTGTAAAGAGCATTTCCAATAAACGCTCCATTTCAGCTCATTTCGTCTGTGAGGCGAGCAATCGCGGTGATCTAGCGTCTCTCTCAGGCGACAGAGAGAACTGTGCTTTATAGCCACAGAGTAATCTGAGGAGGGACACCTATAAAATTGCTCAGACCTCTGACAGCTGCGTTCAGAAATGAGAGCAGTGATGTGGAGGAGAAGTCCATTTATTGGATCGCACACTGTATCACTGGCTTTTCATCATAATCCAAATGGCATATCATCTATATCTCCGTCTCTTTCTCTCTCACTCTCTCTCTCTCTCTCTCTCTCAGTACTCAGGCAATACATTTCATTTATATTTCCAGCAGGAGACCCTCTGGGATGGCTCTGACTCTCTGTAATTTCCAAAAGGTCAATGACAAGAACAAATGAAGACATTTTTTAATCAAATGTCATAACGTTGACACAGCTGTTCAAATGTAGGTGAGGCTAATGGTTAAGGACCTGGGCTGACAACAGAAAAGTCCCGGGTTCAGTTCTAGGTCAGGATGAATGACAAAAAGTTACCTTCAGAATTATTAAGAACAAACCTCCAAGTAGACATACAGGCCGCAGACTGCATTTCTAACTAGCCCAGACTGCAATTAGTATAAAAGTTGCATGAAAATTAAAGAGCTACTAATCTATTATTTGCCAAATAATTTGTGTAAATGTTTCAGTAATGCTGATAAACAGGAAACAAATTACATTTGAGAGCATATTTTTCGGAAAGTTGAATATGCATCGGGTGGTTTCTAGGGCATCACAAGAAGTCAAGATCAGGATTTGCGAGCAGGATTATTATAGTGAATTATTGCTACTTATATTATTGCTAAAACTGAAACAAAAACTATTTATTCATTCATTCATTAGAGAAGAGATGTTTTGCATCAGATTTAGCTACTAGCTATTTTGTTAAACTTTGTTTTTTTAATGCAAAATAAATAAATAAAAATTAAATAAAGCTTAAATAACACAACAAAAATAAAAATGCACAAAATGCACTCAAATTCATAAATGGCAATAAATAAAAACAAAGACAGAATGAAATCCAAATGTATATATTTAACATTAATTTTAAACTTTTATTATTCTTTTTTATTATTAAAACTCAAACGAAAATAAAAACTGAAAATATAAATATATTTGGGACGATCTCCATGCTTTGACCAATAACAAAATATCCAATATTTTTCAGACACCCCCTCTCCCCAATAATTCATTCCCCAGATAGAGATTTGTTCAAATCACTAACCCTAAATACGTGCAATTATAATAGTGATGCAGGTTTAAAGCAAAAAATTAAAAAATTAAAATTAACCCACTGATATCACAACACAGCATAAACGACTATAAAACATTTGCTGTAGTGGAAACGGAGAGCAGCTCTCTATCTGTATATGTGTACCACAAGACGAGATTCCTGAACAGTGAGCATGTTGATACCCTCAACATAAGCCAATCAGAAACAATGGGCCTTGACCGAAACAACCAATAGCATATCGGCTCTTTGTTTACATCTTTGACAACAGATCAAATCTCAGTCTATTTCTGTAAGCTCTCCACATGAGCACAAATCACAGCATGGCCATTAACCTCTAGGCCCTCTACCGAAAAGAAGTTACTGTGATGCAAAGCAGGTCTTAAAGACTAATTCAGGCCGAAAATTTTTGGAATCATGCTGCCAAGCTAGGAGGGTCTGAAAGGGAGAAAGTTTTCGAAACACTTAAGGATTCAACTAAACTAATTGCCCAAAACAGCAGGTTGATATTAGGAGAGCAAAAGTTCTTAATTAGCTGCTTTAAATTAAGCAAATTAACCACTATAGCTCTATGGAGCAAAATAATTGCGCTCATTTATATTCTGTTCTTATACTTGGTGTGATCTATATCACTGATTTATTTATTTTGCTCTTAATTGGTTAGGTCTGGCTCATGTATTCTGCAAATAAATGCCTGCAGACTAGTTAAATGTTCAGCTGAATGTAAAATTTACCTATCTATCCATCCATCCATCTATCTATCTATCAAGACGACAGACTTTGCATTTTGTTAAATTGCACACAAATCTTACGAGTCACCTTGGTACCTATGATCAATTGAAGCAGTAGTAAACATGGTAGTTTGTGGATGTAGGGAGCAGAACTACAAGAGAGCACTTACTCCATCTCTTTCCTCTCAGCCTCCTCCTGTGAGAGATCCTCTTCTACACTATAGTCCAGCACAGCCCTGAATCGATACGCTTGGTTCTTCTGCACTACTGGCCTGATGGACTGATGGTCCTCGCCTGCCACAAACTGACCATAGAACATCATCTTCATTAACTGCTCAAACATCTTCTGTCCCAACAACTTTCTGCTGAGGTCCATTATCTGTATGAGACAGAGAAAGTTTTGTCAAGGCATGTAGATATTACAGTATCATCTGACGTCATCTTAAGCTGAGAGCCCTATATTCTTTTAGGTATGGCACTCAATGCATACTGATATATGAATGATTAAACTGTTCCACCTAAACACTATTTGTTAATTAATGCAATGACATGCAAACATATATTTAAGTGTGGCTTACTGCAGGTGCCTTGAAGTTTGGGGCCACTGTGTATACTGTATATGTGCAGGGACTAGAGAGCACCGGGACCATGGCAATCAGAACACACTCTCTTCTAACGAGCTGGTGATTTGAATCAAGTGTGTTGCACAAGAAGGACATGCAAAATATGCAGGATTAAGAACCGCTGCTGTAAATGTTGCCTAAAGGTCAAAGAGACTTGCATATGTCTGAGGTACATTGTAATTCCGAGATGTACATAAATGTACAAATTAGTTTAGTTAAACTTTCAAGTTACACATGCAATTTGTGGGTTTAGATAATGCAGAAAAACAAAAGACAAAACAAAAAAACTATTCACCGAGGATTTTATTTAAATATCCTGTTGTTGCTCTCTTTGTCGTTTAGTCTTGAGAATGTTTAGTTTTGCTCTTGCAGTTGTTTGTGACGTAAAAGTTTGTTGTGTATGGTCCATGAAGTTAACAGAGGGGGGAGCCGTTGCATTGTTAAAGTAATTCACTTCACAAGACAGAGACAAAAAACTACTTAGCTAAGCTGACAAAACTTCTGGAGATGTCCAAAGGTTATTCATAAACAATAATTAATTAAAATAAAAAAAAATAAACAAATATTAACTAACCCTAATTAAACAAACCTGAAGCAGCTAATCAAGCTCTTACTAGGAATACTGGAAACTTCCATGCAGGTGTGTTGAGGCAAGCTGGAGCTAAACTCTGCAGGACACCGGCCCTCCAGGACCGAGTTTGGACAGCCCTGGTCTATATCCTCATAAATGAGGGGAGGAATCTGCAAAGGGGATAGATCGAGCTTAATGTAACTATACAAATAGGCATGCATTTGTTAGGCTATTTGTAAAAATGACCAAATAAATAATATGAAAGAGGTCAAAAAACAACTCATCTGCTTAAAAAAAAAAAGTCAATCTGGCATGCTGACTGCTTTTAAGTAGAAATCTTAGCTGTAAAAATATTTAAACCCAATGACCACATGCACATACTGTAGGCCTATAACCCACTAGTATTTATATATAGGCCTATATTGGGTCGTTTTTAGGTGGTTAACAAAAAGACTAGGCTTAATCTATTTATCAGTTTACTTCTATGCGTGTATTTGCTTTTAAAATTCCAATATTTCTATTTTAGTGGTTATAATTATGGGTAGGCCAGTTATTATATTATATTATATTAAACAACTAAAGTCTATTGCATGGGTAAACTTGTGCGCGCGTGCGCATTAATGAGGAGACGGAACTGCCAGCGAGTTTGACGGGGCAGTAAGGGATGTGGGTCCTAAGCATATACACTATAGTCACACCCACTCGATGAGGAGCTGCTCGGGTGGTTTCGTTCAGAATTTGGGAAACCGCTGCACGCCAAAGAGAGCAGGCGCACCGAATTCCCAAGAGCCAGAGCCAGAGATAGGATCACTAATTAGGAATTTCCTTTCTGAAACGAGAACAACGATCCGTTTTAAAGTTCCCGTTTCTTTTCCAAAATGGACGCACATGAAGTTTTGCTGAGCCTTTTTTTATAATTATTATTATTCTTGACACGATCTGAAGCAGCACATCCTCTCTGAGAATCTGCATTTTGGAATTAATAGCGGACTATTGGGAATAGCAGGGTGTCCGACGTTTCCAACTATGCACCAGTTACATCCAGCAGTGTTTGGAGCGCATTATAAAAGCAGAAGTTCTCCTCAGGAACTGGGGCTGGACGGAGGGAATAACTGTTTGGTTTTATAACTTCTGTGCGCCCTCTCCTCCTCTTTTCTCTTCTCTGCCTCAGCCTTTGGAGTCTGAAAGCGAGTGGATAAGCGATTTATGCGGATAAAATAACTTTCAAACGACGGTTTTGAGACTTAGAAGATACAGAATAACCCATCTGAACTTCTAGAGATTGTAAAGAAAAGGAATGCTGAGCAGAAGAGGCGCATGGAGAGATGCTGTTTCTTCTACCATGGATCTAAAGGGCACTTTAGCTGTTTTAGTGCTTTTGCTTCTTTGCTTGTACCCTGTTTTCAGTCAAGAACTCAATCCAAAGGGTAGGAACGTGTGCAAAGTTCCAGGGTAAGTCGGATGAATAACTTCTAGGGGGTAAAAGAAGTAAAAGAAAGCAGTAATGTCTTCTGATCATAAGGTAGACGCGATGCATGATATCAAGCAAGTACAAAGGCCTTATGTATAGGTAGACTATGAAAATCAAATGATAGTAAATTAAAGTTTATTGAAAGCAGCAATTAAACACTAAGCCCATTTCTTTGAGCTCCAAGAATACAGTCATGAGCATAAAGGTATTTAAATTAAGAGTTAAAGTTAAAAATGACATATCTTTTATATTAATCTTTGTTTTTAAAGTTAAAGATAAGCACAGGTTGTTTGTTATTTCACTATATGTTTGTTATAACATCATTTCATTACCATATATATGAAAGTGCACAGAAATAAGTGACTTTCAAACATTAGTGACTTTTAAAACTGTACTAACGTTGTTTGTGATTTTGTTCCAAATACAACTGATTTGTGTCAGTCATCCTGTTTCACATCTGGGTCCCTGACACACATTGAGGGATAGGGGGCGATACCAAAAACTCAAGCACTGAAGTCGTGGCATAGTTTAGAAATTGTGCAAAAGAACAATTAAAGGAATTGGCATTAAAATCCTTATTACTTATCAGTGCAAACAAATGCTTTATATTACTTTAAAAGGTGAAAAACAAGCATCATTCTTTATCAAAGATTTTGTAATAATCTTTCAGTTTACTATATAAAAATGACCTGTACAGTTCCACAGTCAGTATAGTTTGTAAACTCTTCCCTGACCTATAAGGGTGCAACATGTACCCACAACAAACTCCATCTATGACCTACATTTTATTAAAGGGATAGCTCACCCCTAAATGAAAATGATGTCATCATTTACTCACCCTCGTGTTCTTCCAAATTTTGTCTGTTGAATGCAAAAGAAGATATTTTGAAGAATGGGGATAACCAAATAGTTGCCACTGACTTGAAGTCAATGGCTACCAGCAACTTTTTGGTTACAAACAGTGTTTTTTCTAAGTTCAACAGGAGGAGGAAATTCACACAGGTTTAGAACAATATCAGGGCGAGTAAATGATTTTCATTTTTGGTGAACTATCCCTTTAAGAATGAATGTAGAAGGCTCATCGCAGTCTCAATAGTAGTATTGATGTCCAAATCTATCAAATTACAAATAAAAACATTTATAAATAAATATTGCACAGACATCAGATGGAACAAAACCAGTGATTGACCTTTTATAATAACTAATGCTTATCTAGTGAGCAGGATGGACTATAAATTATCTAACAGTTATCAGAAGCATTTCTGCATTGAATTTCAAACTGAGATAATTTTTTTTGCCTTTTCTCATGCATCTTCAAAAAAATTGTTTATACATATTATAATTAAGGTTTACAATAATGGGGGGGGGGGGGGGGGGGGTTGGGCTGTCTTACATGCTATAGCAGAAATCCATGTGTCTAAATGTGATTGGTCAAAACTTCTGCAGATCATCTGCTTTAAACTACATAAACTATGTCAGAACTATGTTCTCCCCCTGTGGAACACAAAAGAAATGATCAACATGTTAAAGCTGCTCTTTTCCATCAAGTGAGCCAGGACTGAGAATAGTGCAAAGAAGTGACCTACATACTTTTGATACTACACACTACCTTTCAGAAATTTGGGCTCATTTAAAAAAACAACAACAAAAAAACCCCGTAATATTGTGAAATATTTTTTACAAGTAAAATAATTGTTTCTGTTTTAATATATATATATATATATATATATATATATATATATATATATTTTTTTTTTTTTTTTTTTTTTTTTTTTATAATTTATTCCTGTGATGCAAAGCTGAATTTTCAGCAATATTACTCCAGTCTTTAGTGTCACATGATCCTTCAGAAATCATTCGAATATGCTGATTTGCTGCTCAAGAAACATTTCTTATTTTTTGTCAATGTCAACATGTGCTGCTTTATATATTTGTGGTAACTGGAATACAGGATTCTTTGATGAACTGAAAGTTCAAAAGAACAACATTTATTTGAAATAGAAATATTTTGCGACATTATAAAGGTCTTTGTTGTCACTTTTGATCAATTTAATGTTTTCTTGCCAATTAAAAGTATTAGTTTAAAACACACACACACACACACACACACACACACACACACACACACTTCTACTTACCCCAAACTTTTGGACTGCACTTCTAATGGTAGATTTGCTGCTATTAAATAAGTTTTTTTTTTTTTTTTTTTTACACAATATTTACAATAATACATAACAAAAGTAGTTGGGCATGGTGAACCTGGAAATAATCTCTAAAGAGTCGATTAATTGGCATGGCTGAGATTGGCTTTTTTAGGGGAATTCTACTGGAATTCTTACTCTATCAGTGTTAAGCACTGAATGGTTTACTCTGTTGTTTAAAAGTTTGTTTACTTTGCGATTACTGGCTCCAGATGGCTATCGCTGTACTTGAGATCAGAATGGATACGATCTAATTGTGAATTCTCACAAACAGAGATTCTCTCCCACCACAGATGTTGACAGGAAGTTCACGTTCGTTTCGCAAAATTGCTAAGAATTTCCACACTGGACTTTATTGTTGCTGAATCAAGTTTGGCCCCCCAGCTGTTGACTGATGCTCAATTTCCATTTGTTTAAGCTGCCATCCGCGGTCCTAGCTTCGCGTTCTGGCTGCGGTGTGTATGTTGGGTTTGACACAGAGCAGAGAAGTCAGGGCTGTGGTGTAGATCATGTCTGGCTAAGATACACACACATAGGCTAAACAAACTCTGACTGGAGGCAGAGAGCGGCCCCCACGCTTCAGAGGAAGCCAAAGTGTGGACAAGGCCTCTCTGGGGTCACATGTGGAGGAATATGAGGGCCGGCATATGTCTTATATCCAAGGAGCACTTAGAGAGTATTAAAATTTAAGGGGAAGCCACTTGAAGTAGAGATAGCAGGGATAATTTGAAAGGTTTAAAGAAGAGTAGGAAGATCATTTTGTTTTTCATGCATGGAATGTTACAGAGAAACTGCACTTACACATATTTTCCATTGAATCGCTTGATATGCACTCAGTTCAAAAATTTGGGGTTGGTAAAAAGTGTCTTACGCTCACCAAGGCTGCATTTATTTGATCAAAAATACAGTAAAAACAGTACTATTGTAAAATATTATTATAATTTAAAATAGCAGTTTTCTATTTTAATATATTTTAAAATATAATTTATTAACGTGATGTAAAAGCAGACATTTTAGCATCATTATTCCAGTCTTCAGTGTCACATGATCCTTCACAATTCATTCTAATACATAATACTTGTTATTATTATAAATGTTGAAAACAGTTGATCAAAACTGGCACATATTTTTCTGTATTCTTTGATGAACAGAAAGCTCAAAAGAACAACATAATTTCAAATACATTTTTGTAACATTATAAATGTATTTACTGACATTTTTATCAATTTAATGCATCCTTGCCAAATAAAAACATCCATTTTTCTCCAGGAAAGAAAGAAAGGAATTTGAAAAAAAAGAAAGAAAAATCTTACTGAGCACAAAGTTTTGAATGGTCGTGTACACAATTAAAATTCCTAAAAAGTTTTCTTTTTTTTTTTATAAAATTTTCTGTAACATTATAAATGTCTTTACTGTCACCTTTGATCATGTCTGCTTGCTGAAAAAAGTATTCATTTTCTTTCAAAAAACTAACCTAAACCTAGTAGTATATATTAATCTACAAACATGCATGTTGAAACCTATATATGCATGCTGTGGTGCTCATATGGAAGAAATGGGTTCAATTCCAGTCCTTATTGTGTCCCAAAGCCATTCCTCCCTCTTCCTCCCATCATTTTCTGTCAAAGAAATGCACGTAAGTTGCTGCAGCATGCCTGTTTTGAGATGCTTTGAATAAAACAATCCACCGCAGACACGTGCAAAAATTCCAATGGGATCATATGTGATAGATTAAAAGAGTAATTTGAGCAAAAAATTAAAATTCTGTCATCATTTACTCTCATGTCTTTCCAAACCCGTATGACTTACTTTCTTCTGTGGAATACAAAGGAGATGCATATGACTCATGCACTATATTTCAATTCTTCTGAAGCCTTACGATGGTTTCATTTGAGGAAAGTGAACCAAATTTATGTCATTAGTCACTGAATATGTATTCAGAATTGGTGCATGAAGAATTGCGAATGAGATTGAGAGTTCTTTGGGGGTTTTTAACAAATTCAGAAATACAGGATTTAAAAGACCACACTGTCAATGTCAATGTCACTTTATTTATAAAGCACTATTTAAAACATCAATTGTTGACCAATGTGCTATACAATTAATCAATTAATTTAAATTAAAGTAAACTAATAAATTAAAACACCACACAACGGTATAGACACCAAATAAAACATGGCTATATTTGTTGAAAGCTATTTCAAACAAGTAAGACTTCAGTTTTGATTTAAAATGACCTACAGTTCTAGCAGTCCTGATACTAGCCGGCAGGCTATTCCACAATTTTGGCACGGCTACTGCAAATGCTCGGTCTGAGTTTTAGTTTTGTTCTTGGCTCCACTAATATTCCTTGATTTGATGATCTCAAGGCCTTCCCTGGGTCCTATTCAGACAAAAGATCAGTAAGGTAAGCAGGTGCCAAGCCGTTTAGAGCTTTATAAACCATTAAAAGAACCTTAAAATCGATTCTATAGCGGACCGGCAACCAATGTAAAGACATTAGCATCGGTGTGATGTGTTCATACTTTTAACCCGAGTCAGTAGTCTAGCCGCTGTATTCTGGACCATTTGAAGTCTAGAGAGTGAACCTTGGCTTATCCCTATATAAAGTGTGCTGCAATAATATAACCTTGAAGTAATGAGGGCATGAATAGCCCTCTCAAAGTTCTTAAAGGACAGAAAAGACTTTATCATTTCCAGTGCTCTTAGATGAAAAAAAAACTAGATTTGACCACAGAGCTAATCTGAATGTCAAACTTCAAAGCACTATCCAAATAGTGCTACATTGTGAATGTTTTACATATGAAGAGAGCGGGCCGAAGTTAAAATTAGGGGGTTTTTTTGGATTCAGTGTGTCCAAATACAATAATCTCTGTCTTATTGTCATTAAGATTTAAAATGTTTACAGCCATCCAAGCCTTTAGATCATTAAGGCAGGATAGTAGAGCATCTAAGTAGTTTTTATCTTGTTTTAAAGGGAGATAAATTTGAGTGTCGTCTGCGTAACAGTGAAAGGAAATGTCATATTTCTTAAAGATTGAACCTAAAGGCAGCATATAGATGGAAAATAGCATTGGAGCCAGGATGGAACCCTGGGGGATTCCACTCGTAAGTGAAGCTGTACTAGATACAGAGTCCCCAATATTCACTGAAAAAGTTATATTTTCAAGAAAAGACCGAAACCAATTTAAAGCTTTCCCTTTGATGCCAGCGCACTTCTCCAAACGGGACAGCAGGACAGTATGGTCGACTGTGTAAAAAGCAGCACTTTAAATCCAAGAGCACAAGCACGACAGAGCTACCAGTATCCACAGTTCTCAATACATCATTCATCACTTTAACGAGTGATACTGCATTTGAACAAGCTCAATTTAATATTCGGAAAGGCTATTTCAAAGCTTTCTATTTATATGTAGTCCAGACTGTTTATTAGACTAACTTACTAGCCTAATGAAGGACATTTGCATTTATAATCAAATCAGGCCTTATTTGGGATCCAAAGTTATTGCTTCAAACGGCTCTCCTTGTTTGCATTACTGCTGTCGGCGAGAGGGTGGAGAATGGAATGAATGCTTACGCTTGTGTTTGTACGACTGGATGCGAGTCAGTGTATGTTCGCTATCTGAAACATCTGCGCTTGTGAAGCTCAGGAGAAGCTACAGATGGCATCCAGACATTTGCAATATTCCTCAAGAGCCACATGTTTAAATCTCTCATGGACGGTTGAAACTTTGGTCAAGGCATTTGCAAAATACGCTGACACAAATGTTTAACGATCAGCTGTCCTTCCAGATAGCAGCTTAATGTAATATAGATTGTATATTCCTTAACCAATAAGAGAGTGCACTTAATTTGACCTTGATTTGTCATCTTATCTTCAGGTCACCAGGGTTTACATGTTGCAGTGGATGGGCGCAGCAAGGCGAGGAGTGTTTAACGCGTAAGTGACATTTCCTGTATGTTAGATCACTTCCTGAGTGTCACTTGATTTCTATCTTGATTATGTCCTTCTCCCCTCAGCTCTCTGCGAAGGTAACTTCACTTGTAATGAGAACGAGGTGTGTGTCCGACCAAACGAATGCCGCTGTCGTCATGGATATTTTGGGGCAAGTTGTGACACAAGTGAGTTCATCAAGCTAATTTTAATTGTTAAAATATATTTTTGCTTTTTACTCCACATCAGTTAGCTTTGAGGTAATCTACAATTTACAAAGATATGCACTGAAAAATTACATTATTTATTTTCCAAGTAAGTGGACTAAAAATACTTTATCCAAATTTTTGTCCAATAAGTTGCTCTTAAAAAAATGTCCCAAAATCAGCAAATCATAAAGTTGCTAAACTATGATCAAAACTAAAGACAAAACTTTCATTGTTTCACTCCAAATACTTCTTGTGAAGGCTTGTACTTGTTAATTGTAAGAAAATTGTGTGAAAAAATATATTATTGAATAAATTATATTTTAAGACAGAAATGTAATAATAGTTCACAATATTACTGTTTTTACTGTATTCTGAGCAATTAAATACACCTTGGTGAGCATGGTAGTTTATATACAGTATAACACACTTATTATAAGCATTTGATGTACAAAAGAGACATTTTATGCAGTGGTGAAATAACAATTTTCCCTGAGTAAAATATACTTTTACAACAAGCTGAAAAAATTATTTCAGCTTCCCAGTTGCACAGTAAACATGTTTATTTTCCTTAGACACTGTGCTTTTTCTGACTCCTCTAGAGTGTCCCGCTCAGTTCTGGGGTCCAGACTGCAAGGGCATGTGCACGTGTCACCCTTACGGTAAATGCGACGACGTGACCGGGAAGTGCACGTGCTACCCAAACCGCTGGGGTGAGAACTGCGAGAAGCCCTGCAATTGTCAGAAAGGGAAATGTGACCAGGAGACGGGCAAATGCACCTGCCATGCCGGTTACTGGGGGCCGCAGTGCAACAACAACTGCTACTGCAGCATCAACTCGGTTTGCGACCAGAACTCGGGCCGGTGCCTCTGCAACCCCGGCTGGTTCGGCCGGAACTGCGGCGCTCAGTGTGTATGTAACAACTCGCCTTGTGAGCAGTTTACGGGCCGATGTCAGTGCATGGAGAGGCTCTGGGGTCAGCGCTGTGAACGGCACTGTCAGTGCGCAAACGGGAAGTGTAACCCTGTGGATGGATCATGTACCTGTAAACCCGGATACAGAGGAAAGCTATGCCGGGAGCCGTGTCCAGCTGGATTCTATGGACAGAACTGCAAAAACAAGTGAGGAAGAAGTCTCTTATGCTTACTGTGGCTGCATTTATTTCTTGAAAAATACAGTAAAACTGTAATGTTGTGAAATATTATTTCAATTTCAAATGACGTTTTTCTATTTTATTCTATTTTTATTTTTATGATGCAAAGCTGAATTTTCAGTATCATTACTCCAGTGTCTTAAGTGTCACACGATCCTTCAGAAGTGATTCTAATATGCTGATTTACTCCTCAATAAACATTCTGTATTATAAAATCTCAATGTTGAAAAAAGCTTAATATTGCTTCTTAATATTTTGTGGAAATTGTGATGTACTGCCATACTAAAGTTATACTCCTATATACAAAAGGGGAAAGTAAGATTTCAAAAAATACAAAATTTGTTTATTTTTTGATTGTTTGTTTTTTGTTTTTCCCAGCAAGGGTGCATTAAATTGATCAAAAGTCACAGTACAGACACTTATAATATTACAAAAGATTTATATTTCAAATAAATGCAGTTGTTTTGAACTTTCTATCATCTATTCATCAAATAATCTTGAAAAAAAAATATCAGAGTTACCACAAATATGTTAAGCAGCAAAAACTCATTATTGTTATATTAAGAACCCTTATTTACAACTGAGCACCAATAATAAAAGCATCAAATCAGCATATTTCACAATATTACTTTTCAAAACAGTTAAAAAATTAAAAAATTGCAATACAAATGTCAAAAAATTCTTAAATCAAGATATATTTACTTGAAAAGCAAAATGACAAAAGGTATTGTTTTCTGGATAAAATATCAAAATTAAGTAAGTTTAAAAAAATATATATATATCTTGTTTTCCTTTTGAATTAAGTTGATTTTTATGACATTATTGGAAGATATTTGTCCTTGTTTTAAACATAAACTCACTTCATTTTGATTTGAAAACAAGACTTAATATCTAAAGTATTTTTTTCTTGATTTAAGAACGTTTAGATATTTGACAAAAGTACTGAGAACCAAAAAATATTTTTGGTATATTCTGGTTTTGACTGTACCTGAACCATCCGGTCTTCTCTTGTTTCTGTTGCTCCAGGTGTGGCCACTGTAAAGGTCAGCAACCCTGTAAGGTGACGGAGGGTCACTGTGAAACGTGTGCGAGCGGCTGGAATGGGACAAAATGTGATCAGATGTGTGCAGAGGGTTACTTTGGAGAGAACTGTAAGGATCAGTGTCCTCCGTGCAAAGATGGCCACTTCTGCAACCGGATCAATGGGAAGTGTTCCCACTGCAATCCCGGCTGGATTGGAGATCGGTACGCAATATTGGCCATTGCACCCAACTGTTATTAAAAACAATACTGTTAATGAATCAAGAACAAAACAAAAATACAAAGTTGACAAGTGAGGGGGGAATTCACTAAAAAAAGAATTATGTCAGCGCTGTTTATTTACAATTACTATCTGCATTTTTTTAGTGAAACACCCACTTCAATTATGCAAATCAAATTATAATAAAAACATTAATTGAAGTACATAAAACCACTTATACATCAATACATTACCATTCAAACATTTGTGATTAGTAAGATGTTTTAATGTTTATGAAAGAAGTCTCTTGTGCTCATCAAGGCTGCATTTATTTAAGAACTGTAAAATATTACTTCAATTTAAAATAACTGTTTTCTATTTTAATATATTTTAAAATGTCATTTATTCCTGTGATGTAAAGCTGAATTTTCAGCATCATTGCTCCAGTCTTCAGTGTCACACGACCCTTCAGAAATCATTATAATATCCTGATTATAATGAAAAAATCATTCTAGTCAGCTGATATGCTGATCAAACATCAATAGCATCAGGCAAATAATGCTGATTTTTATGAATAAAGCACAATCTACAATACTGATACTACAGTGGTGCTTTAATAATATAGTGGAAGTGTAGCAAGCGTTTAAATTAATTAATCTCTGATGTTTTCATATGTTGCTGATCCTTAAGTATTTTCTTGGAGATTGTTTTGATGAAAACTGACATAACATTTGAAATGGACTATTTGTATAACCTCCACCTCTTTCTCTCTCTGTATTCAGCTGTGAGGTGCGCTGTCCCAACGGCACCTATGGAGAAAACTGTGAAAAAGACTGCAGCCATTGTTTTAATGGAGACTGCCATTTTGCCACAGGAGAGTGTCTCTGTGACCCTGGATTCTATGGGACATAGTAAGTCACATCTGAGTCATGCACAAGTTAAGGTCATTTTGATTTTCATTAACCAATGAATCATCCTAAGAGTCATCCTAAATGGCTTAAAGATGAGTAAACCTTTAAACAGATTACAGTCTGCAAAACAGGACACCAAAAAATGATTAAATGTGCATTGATTCATTGTAAACAGAGGCACTAAACACATCCATCAGAGAAAGACACAATGATCCTCAGGGGAGCATCACATAAACACATAATTGTATGTCTTGTAAGGAAAAGCTTATATTTGCCCTTATTACAGAAGGAAAGCATTTTTGATACTCTGTTGACTATAATTACGATTGCAAGATTTATTAATATTACAGAGTTCGAATCACTTAAATGTTTAGATTTCACTTAAACTTTGTACAGAAGATCATTTTAGTCTGTTTTTTGGTTTATCAACATTTTATTTAAAAATATTTCTGTAATAGCAAATCTGAATTTTCAGTGTCCTTTACAAATCATACTAATATGCTGATGTGCTGGTTAAGAAAAAATTATTACTTATTATAATCAATGTTGTACATAGCTGAGCTGCTTAATATTTTTGTGGAAACCTTTATAGTTTTTTATAAAAACTGCATTTATTTGAAATCGACATCTTTATAGATTTAGATTTCTGTTTATTTAATAATAATAATGATAAAAAACCATTTTAAATGTCTTTACTGACACTTTTGATCAATTTAATGCATCCTTGCGGCATACAAGTATTAAGTTCATTTAAATAAAAATCCTACTGACCTCAAACTTTTGAATGATTGTGAAAAATGAAATAAACAAATATAAATTGTTAGAATATTAAGCTTTTACATCTAAAATGTCCAACAGTGATATCCTTGTAATATCTGCATTCTGAACTGCAAATTAGTTTATTTCACTTGATCACTTATCTGTTGAGTAAGACAGGTATTAAATAATTATTACATATGATTAAAGAGACTAAATATTAAATACTATTGACAATTATTCTAATATTTAGTACAAACTACACTTGAATCATATCACACCTTTATTTTCGGTTGATGAAACAAGATCAGAGATCACATTGAAATAGAATTCATAGTTACTTTTTTTTTTTTTCTCAGAAAGACACTTTAAAATGTTTTGTCCGTTTCAGTTCAGAGTCTTTAAATGAGAATATCTGTTCTTGTTTCATTCGTTGCAAATGCTAAATTCCTCTTCCCTATTCTTGCGTTTCCAATATGAACATAATTGCCTTTAATTCCCCAAAATGCCTTGTTCCATTTTCACTGGAAACTCCTGTTGCTATGTGCACACAATGCTTGTATTGATTTTTATTCCCATCAGTGTTGTTTATGTGCTCTTTATATTCCTCTTCATTTTAGCTGCAACCTGACCTGTGAGTTGGGTCAGTTTGGAGTGAACTGTGCCCAGGTCTGTCCATGTCACGACAAGAACTGCAACCCAGTATCAGGAGCCTGCAACCTATGTAAGAAACCCTTCCTGTCTCTCTTTAGGAAAAGCAAATGTAATTTCTCCAGCTTTCTGTTATGTCATTTGCTATGGAGACACAGAAGAACTCGTAAAGTGTTGAGACATGCTTGTGGGGTCCAGCATCAGTCATATTTTCCATTACGTTAAATGGGACAGCTGCCCAGTTGACGCCAAGGTCAATTTAAGATTAAACCTTTTGACTCTCAGCAGATCACTCATCGGTTACTAAAGGTGGAACGAGATGTTTTTAGATACAGATATATTGTATTACAGCCACCTTTGTTTACAAGAAGATTTATTTTCAGAGTATACATCTTTACCTAGAGCCTTTATATATAATGCGTTATAAAGGTATTCATAAAGTACATTCTAATGCATTATATCTTTTCATAAATAATTGTAAACAAATATATTATAATATTTGAAGGTTTGTTTGTCAGGTGTTTTATACTTTCTAAAATAACATAAAAAATAAGTTTTAGAATGTTTTTTTTTAATGTATTGTTGCATAATAAGGTTAATAAGGTCATAACTAATGCATAAAACTACTTTTGGAATGCATTTTATATAAAGTATTTAAGTAAAGTGTTACCATATTTGTCCTACCTCATTGACAAGTACGCTTTGTCTTGTTAAGCAACAGTTTTGTTAGGTTTATGCTTAGAATAACACAAAATATTTGCCTATGGGGTAAGAAAAATACATTTATTTCCAAGACATATTCTCTGAAAACAAGTCTGATTATCCTATACATTTATCTTATTTTATCAGTGTATATATTTTACAAAACCATGCCACAACATCTGAATAATCAAGAAAAGTAACACTTTCATAACCTAATAAAACCATTTCCCAAAACATAAAATTGTTAGCTAGAATGCTAATAAAAAGCATATATGTATTTGTTTGGCAGTACATAGGATTTGTGTGCTTTTTTCGAAGTTATCGAAGCTGTTTGATTGCTTTGCGTGAGACACAGTCCCAAAATTCAATTCATTACTCACTACTCTTCAAGCTAGGAGTGTATAAGGCTCATTAACTTCAATGCAGAATAATCTTTAATATCACTGGATTAAGGCTATTCCTGTATTAAAGAAAGATAAATTTTTCTTCAAAAATGTATGAGAAACTTGTTGTGCAGGCAAATAAAAACATAGTTGTTATTGGTAACATGCCTGCGTAGTCCTCACTATGTAGGTCACTGCTGTAGACAGAAGCAGTTTAACATGGCGGCCCTGATGTTGTTTCCAGAGTGGTGTCTTATTTCTACGGCTGTGTTTTTTGGCTCTTTTCCTGCCAGCTCGTCAAGTTAGTGAGAGCTGAGGTTGTTTCACACAGCTGAGAGAAATACTACAGGAAGAGAGCAAGAGAGACAGTAATGAGGAAAGGTGTGGGTCAGCAGAGGTTTCAAAGGGACCTGAGTGAAGGCAGTAAGGATGTCACCGTGGCCGACCTCAATGCCTTCCTCGAACGCAGCTGTGCTTTCAGGACATGTGTGGATGTGCCCACACCCGGACTGAGCTCCACACTTCTGTGACAGAATCTACAGCACAAATGGGTTGTCATCGGTTATTATGCTTTAACTGTTTTCAGTTGGTTTTTAGAAACAAATGTTTGCACAAGGAATATTAGAAGAGGAGTATTTGGGTTCAGCTGAAAAAAAGGAGTAGCTCGCTCCAAAATGAACATTTGCTGAAAATGTACTCTCCCTCAGGCCATCCAAAATGTAGATGAGTTTTTTTATTATTATTATTATTATTTTCAGAAAAGACTGAAGAAATTTAGCATTTGATCATTTGCTCACCAGTGAATCATCTGCAGTGAATGGGTGCCGTCAGAAATGATAGTCCAAACAGCTGATAAAAACATCACAATAATCCACACCACTCCAGCCCATCAATTAATGTCTTGTAAAGTGAAAACTGTGTGTCTGTAAGACACAAATCTATCAAGATGTTTTTAACTTCAAGCCTCTATATATCCACAATGTTGTTTTCTCCAGTGAAAAAAATAGTCTCATCTGAATCAGGAGAGAAATATGCACAGATCAAGAACCATTTACAAGTAAAACAGTCCAAAATAGTTCTAAACAAATACGTGGATGAATATTGATGTGAGAGGACAACAGGGGATGGACTTTTTCATTGAGGGGAACAATATTATGGATTATGGACTCGTATTTTGGTCAGAAGAGACAGTTTAAAGTTAAAACACCATAATGATGGATTTGTTTCTTATAACACTGCGCTTGATAGACTGGAGTGGTGTGGATTACTTGTGATGTTTTTATCAGCTGTTTGGACTTTCATTCTGACGGCACCCATTCACTGCTGAGGATCCATGGGTGAGCAAGTGATGTAATGCTAAATTTCCCCAAATCTGTTCTATGCACAAACTCATTCACATCTTGGATGAGCTGAGGTTTAATACATGTATTGCAGATTCAAATTTTTGGGTGAACTATTCCTTTACAATTGAAGTACAAATTTTATACGGCCTGCTGGATGTGTTTCACTTTTGGACATTTTTGAAGTTGTGAAAATATAAAAATTACATAACATGTTGGATGCGCCATATTTTTCTTCCGTATCATCCAAGGCCAGTAATTATTTCAGCGTGTATTATTGAGCTAATAGCGATAAAAATATACGGTGAATCCAACAGCTGAAATTCTTCATTCTCACATTGCCAAATTAAGCCTCCCAACATTGTCTTTGTTTATGAACGGAAGAGCCAAATGGCTACACTTTATGCTCCAGTGATAATGCCTGTTGGCAACAGATGCAAAGAAGCCACTGGCAGACGTTCTGAATCTCACAGGACACAACTGCTAGCTCTTAAACTCCTGAACTCGTGTAGTAATTGCGAAGACATTTAATTCATCTCTGTAGAATGTTCTTTAGCAGGCAAAATTCAAGGAAATTTAAAACCTGTTTAACAATACATTAGCAATGATGCAACATGAAAATATTTGAAATTACTACACGGCTCTTGATTTTGATTGGTCAATTGCAGCATTCTGCAGAGAACTTATAAGGATCGTTAACTTTCATGCTGTATAATCTTCAGCATTACTGCATTAAAAAGACTAAAAGTGTTTATTTCTCTTTAAAAATCCATAAAATTTGTTCTGCATTCGAACTAAACAGTTTTTTGCATTTTGCATTTTCCTTAGCAGGCAAAATTCAACCATTTAAAAGCTGTTTAATGTGAAATGCCATGTGCATTAATGTAACATGCAATTATTCTTAGTTTGAATCTTCAATTGCTTCTCAGACTTTGAGCATTTAGAAGAAGGTTTCACCTGTTGTTCTGCAATACTCAGTTGCATCTTGGTCTCCTACTACAGCCATTTTTTCACTGAACGGCCTTCATCTCTCCTGAAAAAGGCTGTGTTAAATGAATCAACTGAATACACAAGTGAGTTAAATTGGAAACTTTACACTCTCCTTCTGCCTGTCTTTCTCTCAGATCCTAATCAGCGGATGGGAGTAATAGCTGCGGGAACTCTGGTGACATTCCTGCTGGTGGTTCTTCTGTCTCTGCTGTGCTGCTGCTTCCTCTGTAGCAACAAAGACAACCGCAAGTAAGTGCAAATCACCACTAGTTTCACAATCCAGGTCATAGTAAGTCCCAGCCTTAACCTGAATGGTTAAAATACTTTCTCCAATTACAGTTTATTATCCAAAGACAACTATTAGAAGGTTATTCATAGATTTTAAGAAGAGTTTAAACATTAGGCCTCATTCATGAAATTTAAAATTTGCAAATTTGCACGTAAAATGGACTTTCACAACTGTTCTCTGAATTCGCAAATGCTTTGTTAACCTCAGATTTGACTCTTAAACATGTTAATGAATTCTAATCATTTATTGGATGCATTCATTCACTTTCATTATTTGAGTGGTTTGACATTCAAATTTGGCTAAACCAATAGTGTGAGTTTAAGGCAGAACTACTTTGGAAAAAAATAACTTACTTCACCTCTAAATTAAAAATAAATAAATAAATAAATAAAAAGTATTGAGAGTATCAGATATACCCCTTCCACAATTGTATAATCAGAAATACTAGTTTAAGCTCAAACGCATTACCATTTAAACGTTTGGAGTGTCTATTCACACTAAGTGCAAATAGCCCGCCTTGTTGGCAGAAGCTGTTTACACTAACTCCACCCATCAACGTGATTGAGCTGGTCAATATTACAAAACACTGTCAATTGTCATCAGCTCCAGTGGCGCAGATGGAAAAATATGTGTCGACCCGGGTTCGAATCTACTTTTTGGCAAACTTTTTTTTCTCCCTTTTCAAATTTAAAATCACATCAGAAAACATTTATTTATTTTCAATAAAGATGAAGGAAATAATCAAAAAGTTGAAAATAAAGTATCGGGTAGGGCTAGGGTAGGTGTAGGGATGGCTTTATTGTCCCAATATAAGGTGGCAGCCATTTAATTTGAATTCAAATTTCAATTTACACTCAATAAGTTATTATTGCGTACTGTTTTATAATGTATTACAAAACTGAGGTGCAGATAATTGCCACTATTTGCAATAAGTAGTATAAATAGCAGAAAATCCTGCTATTTTAACATAGTGTGAATAGAATCCACAGCTATTTGCACTTAGTGTAAATAGCATATCACAAAAAATCCGGCTATTTTCACTTTGTGTAAATAGCATCCATCGCTAAGAAAATATGCCATTTGCACTTAGTGTAAATAGCTGCTGCTTGGGTCTTATGCTCACCACGGCTGCATTTATTTGATCAAAAATACAGCAAAAATTACAAAAATTTTAAATATTATTACAATACAACATAAGTATTTTCTTTTGTAGTATATAACAAAATGTAATTTATTCCTGTGATGAAAAGCTGAATTTTCAGCATTATTACTCCTTAGAAATCAACAATGTGATGATTAGCTCAAAAAACATTTCTTGTTTTTAGCAAAATTGAAAACCGTTGTGCTGCTTAACATATTTGTGGAAACTATGATACATTTTGTTCAGGATTCTTTGATGATTCTTTGAAGATTCCTCATATTAAAACAGTTTTGAACAACTAGTCTAGAGCGGTTCTGCTCACACTGTACAAACTGTCTGTGAACACAACTGTATTTGGAGCTGTAAAACCAGACTGACAGCCATATTCTGCATCGATGGTGTGAACGTGGCCCTTCTGTCTCCCTGAAACACGCTCTGTTCTTACACCCCTAGCAAAAATCATCTTTTAACAAAACCTATCATCAGAATTGTTCACAGTTCGCTGAAGTGAAAGCCTCTTCTGTTCTCCGCAGTCAGTCGGGAAAACTCAAGACTCTCGTGTTCTAGTAATCACAGTCGGCTGTTTTCTTAAACTTTCCACCTTTTCTAAGTGGCTGGAAAATTAAAGAACGTAAGACAAACTGAGCCTAGATTTCCAAATGAGGCAAATTAATCCCTCCACTTCTTCTTCATTTGAACATAATATCTACAATCTCTATGCAGTTAATGCGAGAAGGCAATCGATCTACAATAACACACATCTACAATATGCAATCCATTTCTTGTCAGTGTAATGTTGGTCTAACATCACCCTTCCTCCTTTTAGCCCTGACCAGGAAAACTCCACCAACAGCAAAAAGGCCAAAATAATCCTCTGCGGCGGATTCAGTCGAATCAGCACCAAACTCCCCAGAATCCCTCTGAGGAGACAGAAACTACCCAAAGTTGTTGGTATGACTTCATTTTCCATAATCTAAAATTACATATGGTTTAGGTCAGTGTGTCATGAGTAAACAGGATTCATGCAACAGATGAAAGATGCAATATGACGTGCCTTATGTTTAGTCTTCAATGATTTAACAAAAACAGCATATTTAGCAAGTATATTAGTAACATGCTTTTCATGTTAGAGTGTATTTTGATGCACATCTCCATCAGCCTAAACAGACAGTGTCATTTTTACATGTTGGCAAAATAAACCTTTGATTAAACCTTTATTTTTTTTAATGTAAAACTTTTCAAATTTAGTTTAATAGCAGAAACAACTGTAAGATACATTCTGGTTCAGCTAAAGGGAGTGTAACTGAAGGATGCAAACCTCAAGTGACATTTATAAGAGTTTAACACTTTTTAAAAACAACACATCTTAAAAACAATTGGGCCACTGATAAAACCATTGAGCTGCCATGCAATGTCAGGACACACTGCAAGTCTCCTTGTGCTCTATGCCATAAAGAGAAATTTTAAGAAATGTCCCCGTTCATGCTCATTCATGTGAAGGCATCAATCAGCATCAAGCTTTTTTTTTTTAATACAATCACAACGTGAAATATTGCCTAGAAATCCCAAAAAAGTATGTGCATACTTTGTCCACTGTTGAATATCTTTGCTTGTCTGATGACAGAATGATAGTTTTTTACGCATACGCTAGCATATACATGTAGTAACATATACACGCGTAGCCTTCCCAAGTATACTCCATTTGATAGCGTACATGAATGCAGACTAGAAGGCGTCATCTTAGTTTAATGTCTGCTTTATTTTACTTATGACTGATAAAAATGTCTCTGTACTGTTTTAAACTGAAGTAGCTGCTGTCTCGAACCTCTCACACAAGTGCTTGTCATTGCAGGCGTCTGTTGTTGTTCCGTCGCCTACTGTAAAACAATGGCTTGGGTCAGTGTTGCCACCTTGTGGAACAACTGATTAATGCAAAACCAAGTCAATACTCATGTGCGACCTACACGTACGCTTCATCACACAGTAAATGCTTTTGGACTCTCAAGATGTTTTTGTTTTGTTCTTTGAGGGGCGTGTATGTCATTAATACAACATTTATGATATTTTCATAGATTTTCATATTTTCATTTGTTGGTTGACCACTCTGTGGTTCTTCCAAATCATCGCTGTGTTTGATCTGTCAAATCAACTTCTGACTCAACCAATGGCATGAGTTTGGGGCGGGGCTTTTTGTTTGTCTGACCACTGGCAGAAAGAGGAGTTTTTGGGAACCTGTTTGGAAGGAATCCTAATTCAAGCAATTATTTTTGGTGCTGCTACTGGTTGAGAGCTTCAGATGGATTGAAAAGTACTCTACGTTGACCCAAACAAAGTCTTTAGGGTTTCATCTGAATGGAATGCTTTGGGTGCACGTTTTATTTCCCTTGGCACTCTGTGAAGCTTTGAGTCCTTATTAATCTGTACCCAAACAGACATTAGTTTTCTTATTCCCCGCATTTCTTTCCTCATTTCCCTATTTCTTGTTAAAACAGACGGCTGGGAGCTGACTGTTCCCCAATCAAAGACTCCTCTGTTTTTGCCAGGATGGAACCCCTGTGTGGAGTTCTTGTGGTTGGGTAACTGTATTGGCTGCGGCTGCTAGGAGTCAGTTTTGGGGAGAATATTAAAGTGGCCATGAAAGCATATTATACTTTTTCGAGGCAGTTTTGTTTGTGATATTCATTTTGGACTTGAATTCGTCTCAGAGAGCAAATTGCAAAAGGCAAGGCGTATTTGAGTTAGCACCGCTGAACATTAAAGAAAGTGAGTTGGGACTTTTTAAATATAGAAAAATGTGGGTTCGTTTTGCTGTGGAGTTTTACAACTGTTTTGCTTTAGCATGCACAAATAAAAGAGGTCAAATAACTAAACCAACTCACATGCTTTCCACAACTGAATGATTCACTTTTAGGGGAAAGCTCACACAAAAATAAAAACTCTGTCATCATTTGCTCACCATCATCTTGTTCCAAACCTATGGAAAACAACACACATTTTTAACAAAATGCAGAAGCTGCTCTTTTTCATACTGGGGCTGTCAAGTTCCCAAAACTAAAAAAGAAAAAGGACCATAACATTTTCTCTGGAACGCATGTATTTCTATTTCAAGCCTTCTGAAGTCACACATTGCATTTGTGGGGAACAAACCATTTATTTCAAGTACTCAAATATCATTTACACATGTGCATACAAAGTACAACGTTGACACATTGCAATCAGATACTAATTAACTTGGTTGATATCAAAATAAATGAAATCAAATTAGGTGCCATATTTAAAGAAGAATAGACACAAGAATGAGATTTGAGAGCTATAGTTGAGATTACAGCCCCTGTTTTATGAAAAAAAAAAACAGTCTGAATATTAAGATACTATAAAATTTGGCTGCGGAGTGGGTAAATGATGACAATTTTATTTTCAGTTGACTACTTATATTTAGCTTGCACTTGAATTTGTTTGAAATATCATTGCATATATACAAACTTGTACTGTATATAAATTAAAAAACTAACAAATACAGAAAACTGAAAAAAAATCTGTTTAGCTCGCAAGATTTAAGTTAACATTTGTCAATGTAAGATGTGAAAAACAAAGAAAGAGACTGCACAAGTACAGTTTTAAAGCAAAACATTTGACAAAAAGAAGCTTGTTAGGTTTTAAACGATAAAAGAATAGATAATCATTTGAAAATTAAAGATATTTTAATGTGTAAATGTGTAAAATGTTCATACTTAATGTGATTCTCTACACTTCTCTACACTCTACAGATACAGAACTGACTTCATAGATCCACTATAAAACACCAAAACACCAGCTGACCAAAAGGCTTTGAGCAAAAATAAAGAAAAAAGTTTTGAGGAAACCTCTAGTATTCATCACAATGTGACATTTTATGTGACCGAAGTCTCCAAAAGAGTCACGTGGATCATCTCCAAACAAAAATCAAAGCTCACACTCAAGTAAATAAGAGCTGAATTCTGATTTTACGAAGAACATGGATGGCACAGTTCTAATTAAAACATACAATACCCCAGTGTATGGGTAACAGGCGGTCACGGGTGAGCACTATTTAGTTATTTAATGACTGAGAGAAAGCCCAGAGCCATGCTGTCCTCCAAGAGACACATGCTTCCATGCTATTTTACCACATTACATAAATTGAGAGTCACTGCCATCAGAAGAGAGTAAAGAAAATAATCTGTAAAACAATACAGATTGTTTTGCAGATTGTTTCAATAAAACCCCTCAAGCTGTCAAACCCTGGACAGACAACAAAGAACAAGCTAGTAGTCAAATGAGAATAAGAAGATTGCACTTTAGCTGAAGAGATATGCTCTCAAACACAAACTGGCCCTTTCATCTTCAGATTTGATGAGACAATTGAGTGAGAATGCATGTAAAGCGTCTCCTTCATCTGACAAATCAAAAAGCGTTAAATGACTTCAGGGACTGCCAAAATCAAAGAAAACGCAGCTGTAACGTTGACCCCGTTCTCTTCCCAACCCCCTCCAACTCTTTAGGTTGGGAGGAGCTGGATGAAAATAGTGCTCTCTGTTTCCCTCTTTTTTCTCTTCCTCCTTTTCCTGTGTTGCAAGCCAGTGGTTCTGCTATCCTCATTGGCTGACTGCAAGTCTGCTATTTTTCCCTTTCTTTTCTTCCCCCACTTTTTTTTTGTAACTCTACCCTCATAGGAGAGCAAGCGGGGGGCTGGGGGTTCTTCAGACAGGAAGTGACCAAATTTACCACAGTGTGCTTTCAGAGCCCTTTGTACTACAGCTGGTAATGACAAATTTAGAAAGAAAAAAAAAGAATGAAAATGTTTACCCCTTCATCTCCCTGTGACCTACATTCTGTCTTTCCATAATTCAGATGAGTAGTTTAGGAAAAACATTTCTACAGTCAATCTGTTTTGAATCAAGCAGCTGTATTTGGATGATTCTCACAATACCTGTCAAGAACATGTCCAAGAACAAAATTAAATTTTGCTCAAAATAAACATAGCCTAATTTAGGACCGTCACAATAAAGCACAAATTTCCCCCAATTTTCCTACCATATTGTCAGATATTTAGATTATATTTAATAAAATAAACATGTGATTATAATAAATATGATATATATATATATATATATAATATATATATATATATATATATATATATATATATATATAGATATAGATATTAGTGTATAATAATGTATATATTAATGTATATTATTTATAAACATTTTATATGCAACAATTTTCTAAACTAATATATATTATACTTGTACATTTATTTTTATTCAGTCTAAAATGATATAAATACACATGTATTTTAAACCCCATACTGTATATATATATATATATATATATATATATATATATATGTGTTTGTGTGTGTGTGTTTGTGTGCATAACTAATACTAATTTAATTAAAATTACAGTAATATGATATACTGCACATACTATAGTTGTATCACTCCAAAAATCACTATTGAGAAAAGGGGAATTTAAAAAAAAAAGTAAATGTAAAACATCTGGATGCATTACATATTAAGAATTTGGGTAGGGGCTTAAACTTCATGAAAATAATGTCACAATGCAAAAAAAAACATGAGTACTTTTTTTTTATTATTTGAGGTGACATGCAACATGTAACTGCATATTTTTGTGAGATTCATCCATTTACATTTTACTTCTATATCATACTAGCCTAATTTTTGTTCATGTTCTCACACATTTAACCAAGACAAGTGAAACACTGTAAAGAATGATCCATGGGCAATGTTCCTGTGCACAGCTTTTTAGCTCTTGATGTGCATTTATCTTAGTCCAAGTCTATAAACATGTTTCTGGAGAGGCGTCAGAGAGACAGGCCACCTGCTGCCCTACACCAGAGTAGTTTCTGCAGCTGCGGGGACTTGTGCAGCTGGGACGTCCCAGTAATGGACTTTTGTTCAAGGCCTGTAGAGCACAGGGTGGGCACCCAGACTAGCTAAGTCTCTGTCCCCGAGAAGACAACAGTTGTCCGATGTCAGTAAATCGCTCAGTAACAGCACTGAGTCTGTTTGCATGTATTCCTAACATGTATGGCATGCCATTTCACGGTCCCACAGGGGCATCATGAATCTGCATGATCAGAATACTGGTGACATGAACAGCAGTACACAAAGAGGAGATATTCCTTTGACATTTCGGGAAAGTTCTTCCAGCATCTACAGCTGTTTGGAAAAAGTATAAAGTATGGAATGTAAATTGTTTCATTGAAGGCAAAACTCCAAAAATTCAGTTTTATTTCTCTGTGGTTTTCACTGCTATGTGCTGTTGAAATGTTTATTTTTGCAAATTTACTTTTAAAGCTTTTTTCCACCCTGGGAGAACGTTGGAAGAAGCCCTTTGTGAGCCGATTTCAAAAGATCGAGTCTTTCAAGATCTAAAACACATATGCAAAAGCTCAATAACTCAAGACTGAAACAAAGTGAACTTTAATGTTGTGTTATTCACTTTATGAGTAAACTAAACTAAACAGCCCATAGTTTGTCAAGTGCAGAAAAATCAATCTTTCATTGTGTACAGTAAATCTTGTTGCTGGTAGTCTTAAATGTAAAAGCTACTATTAACTGAAACCATATGATGAAAGAGCATTTAAAAACCATTTTAATTTTACTACTTACGCAACTGATGTATTTCAGAATGAAACAAGACATGTAATAAGCAAGAATGCGGATTAAAATGTCTGATCCATCATGAATTAATTTGATTGTGGAAAATGGTGTTATGAGCCATAACGGAGACAGATGGTTGGAGGGGGAGGGGCTTAACAACAAGGGCTTAATGATGTCACCTGAAAAGGAAAGTTGTTTCAGAGACAGATTAAGTTGAAAAATCATGCATAATAAGACCAAGGACATGTATAAAATGCAAATGAATTCAATTTTAAATGCATGCTGACTTGAAAGAGATCCTCTGATCTTGCCTGGAAGGCTTTGCACGGCCAAATAGCCAAAAGAGCAGTGTGAGAGAGGCGTAACCAGGCCAAGAAAGTGTGGTTAGCATCTACTCTAGTTCATCCTGAAAGGAGATGTGAGCAGCAGACCACAGGAATCCTGAGTTGACCATCTTTTCTAAGTCAGCATGAATGCATCATCACATATAAGTGGGCGGAAGGAAGCGGCCTCTTGATAACCACCGTGGCCTTCATTAGGACCAAAGTCACATGCAGGAGAACAGGGCAAAAAGTTACCACTGTATACTTGTAAACTTTTGTGATTAGACAGCATTTTTTACTTCCTGATGAGCCATTGTTAGAAGAAACAAAAACCAACATCAGTTGAAAAGACTATCTATCAAATGTATTGTGTGTGTGTGTGTGTGTATACTGTATATACACAGAATTGTTGGTACCCTTGGTAAATAAGAAAGCTGTGGAAGTAAATCTACTATTGTTAATCCTTTTTATCTATTATTTAAAAAAATCACAAAAATCTAACCAGTTCATTGGAGAATAAGAATGGGGGGAAATATCTATTATGAAATAAATGTGTTTCTCTAATACACATTGGACACAATTAACGGCACCCTTTTATTCAAAACTTTTTGAAACCTCCATTTGCCAAAATAGTATAGGAGTTTTCTCCTATAATGCCTGATGAGGTTAGAGAACACCTGACAAGAGATCAGAGACCATTCCTTCATCCAGAATCTCTCCAGATCCTTCAGATTCACAGCTCCATGTTGGTGCTTCTTCTCTTTGGTTCACCTCACTCATTTTCTATAGGGTTCAGGTCAGAGGACTGGAATGGCCATAGAAGAAGTTTGGTTTTGTGCTCAGTGACCCATTTTTGTGTTGGTTTTAAGGTTTGTTTTTGGATCATTGTCCAGTTGGAAGATCCAAACATGGCTCATTATAAGATTTCTAACAGTCAGTCACTTTCCAGTCCAGCAGAAATATAGGCCCACAACATCAAAAATACAGCAGTATATTTAATTGTACACATGGGGTACTTTTTATCCCTGTATTCACCAAACGCATCTTGAGTGTTTGCTGCTAAAAAGCAAAATTTTTAGTTGCATCTGACCATAGAAGCCAGTGCCATTTGAAGTTCCAGTCGTGTCTGATACCTGAATATGCTCATAAGAATTTCTAGGAGTACCGGTAATTGTGTTCAACGTGTATTTTAGAAAAAAAACATTTATTATTTATTATTTATTATTATGATATTTCCCCCCATTTTAAATTCTCATTCTCCAATGAAAGCTTAGATTTTTGTGATTTAAACAAAATAAAAGATCAAAAGGATTAACAATGCACATTTATTTTCACAGCCTTCTTTGATCATATTTACCAAGGGTACCAACAATTCTGACCACGTGTGTGTATATATACACATATATATACCGGCGGTATGTATGTGTGTGTGTGTGTGTGTATATATACACAAAAAGCACATTTCCCCCACAAATTGTATATATATATATATATATATATATATATACACACACACACATATTAAAATTTCTGGGGGAAATGTGCTTTGTTGACACATTTGTTGAAATATGTTATGTTGGTCCACCAACACCAAATTCCTAGCTCTTCAGATGATCTCCAATCATTCCATTAGTGTGCTTTGAAGTCTAGCGTTTCACTCATGTGCTGTCAATGCTGGCTTTCATACAGATTATCCACGCTCCACTATTTGCCCTTGTCGGTCACTAATGCAGACTGTAGAGCCTAACATCATCACATATGTTGTCAAAGAGCCTTTGTGTGTTGTGGAACCCAGGGAGCCTTCTTCAACTGATCTGACCTGACCTCTCTATTTGTTTTCCCCTTGTTCAAACCCTTAGTCACCCACCACGACCATGAGAACACCTTCAACAGTATTATCGAGCCTCCCTCCGTGGTGGACCAGCCTTCTCCATCATGGTCATCCCAGGAGTCCTTCTCTTCCTTCGAGACGAGCGAAGATGGGCCCGTTTACTGCGTACCCCACGAAGGTGAGCAAGAACTAGTGCAGATAAGCCATCTGTTTGTGCAACATGGAAAACAGATGAGGGAGTTAAGAAATCTCCAGACAATTTTATTAAATGACCCCATTCTGTGGTAAACGGTTGCCCTCTGGGTGCGTATATCATGTGCATTGAGATAACACAAACAGTAAATGCTATAAATGGCCAAGTCAGCAGATGCAGTGCTTTCAGGATGTAACTCTGCATAAACTGTTGTGTGGGAGATTGCTGGAGAACTGATATAAAAACATTTTAATGAAAACTGTTTAATCTTAATGTGCAGTTTTGGTGTTTCATAAAGTATACAATATTCTTTAGTTGTCCTTATTTTATACATGTGTCTATAATAATGTAGAATTCTTGCTTGGTTAGTTGATTTTAAAAACTTTTCAGTACAGTGAAATGTTACTATCTTAAGACTTATGTATAATGCACACTATATATTTGATCCTTTTACTGCAATAAAACTATGTTCAGAAATGACCAGGCAATTAGGTTTAAAATACTAACAAAACAGTTTTGTTATTGTTAACAAAAACTAAAAAAAAAAAAAATGTTGATTGAAATGAAGCTAATGAATCTTATCTGTTTATCTATAACAGTAGAAATGTTGCCAGAAATGTGGTAACTAATTGATATAAAATGTGTTGAAGTACTAAAATTATTAAAATAAAAACTGACATGAAAATAAATTAAAGATAAATTGATATATAAAAAATAATAAGATAAAAGCAGATAAATGTATTAAAATTAAATTGAAAATTTTTATAAAATAAAAGATAATTCTAAATATTAATAAATCAAAAATAAAACAGCAAAATCACCAAAAAATACCTTATTGCATAGTTTGCACTTGAAAAAAAATTATTTTAAAAGTAAAACAGACTAAGAATTTAGAATTGAGTAAGTTGTTGAATGATTGTTTTAAATAATCACTCATAAAAGGTCACCTGTTTGTTTATTGAATTCACTTATATACACAGTCACTTGTTCTGTTTATGAATCAATCAATGTTTTTAAATCAATCAGTTCAATGAACGACTCAATGAGTGACTCACTCATAAAAACTTATCGGCACCTATATACTGGTGTATCAATGTTACATGAAAAATACACAATGTACAGATTGGAATTTGGAACAAAACCATTTAAATTACAATTATAAACAAAGACGTGTTAAAAAAGTGCAGCTGATGTTCTTTCCAGTTAATTTATCACACAGAAAATGGCCATACAGTTTTTATTTGAATTTTATGAAGGTTTTTGAAATGTTTAACAAGCAGAACTAAGACTTTATTAGTCAAAAATATGTTTTCTCTTCTACTTACCCTTTTCATTTACTCGCTTGCATTTTTCAGAGACTACGAATGAGAGCTGTGACAAACGAAATTCTAGCACTGCTCAAGAAATACCACCGACGCCCAATGATGAGGATGCAGGAGAGTACACGTCCCTCAAAGACACAAGAGAAACTACAAAGCAATATGTTAGCGATGGGAGCGAGCAGCCTCTCCTGAAGTCTTCAGACAGCGAGGGCTCCACCAGTGGTTCTGAGTCAACCATAGGAGCTGTTTACGCCCATGTTGCCCGCCTTTCCAAACACTCCAAAGAGGAGGAGAACAATGCCTCACCAGAGAAGACAAAAGAGAAGACAAAACCTCGTCCTCCAGACCCTTCCACCAAACCGAAGGTGTCCTGGATCCACGGAACATCTGGAACCAACCCAACAGAGCAAAGCCAAACGCCGTCACCACAAAAAGAGAAGAGGAGGAACAACTCAGAAACTTCTGGAAATGTTGATGAGAAGCAGCGGTCAAAGGAGAACAAAAAGAACCGTGAAAAGCATCAGGATGGTAAGAAAGCAGATGGACCTGAATCACCAAGCAAAAGCAAATCTCACAAAGCTTCGGATACCATTGAGCACCTCAATGGAACATTCCAGAACGCCCTGAAGAAGATCGGAAACTTCCACTCGGACAAGAAAACAAACGACACCAACAAAGATCCACCCAAAAGCCCAAAGATCATGCATCCTCACATGAACTCTGAGGCTGCCACACTACTCGCAGCTCAGCTGAAGGAAAAGACCCAAAGCCTCAATCGGAACGAGGGTCTCACGGTGGGCATCAAGCCCAACGGGGTGTCAACACCTCAAGCCAACCGAGAGAAACCCACCCCACCTCAAAAGACCAAGCGCTCTGCAACTGGGACCAACAAGCCCCTTCTTCCCACCTCCAGCAACCTCCAGAAGATGGTGCCTCCTATTTCAGACTCTACTCCTGAACCTAAAAGCCCAGAAAAGCTAGGGCTTAATGGGACCAGAGTTGAAGGAGATGTCACACCAAAGAAAACGCCCATCAAAAAACCACCGAGGAAGAAAGGAAAGGAGGGAACACAGCAGACGGAAGGCAAAACCACTCCAAAGACGGCCATTATGCCACCTCAGACTGTCAAGTAGATCTTTGATCACATTGGTGCGTCCATTTTTGAGAATATAAACGTACAGTTTTTCTTTCGTTAAACATTATATAGGAATTGGATGGATTTTTTATTTTTTTTTAAATGGACGAGCTGCTTATAGGATTTAATAGTTTTGAAGGATTGTGGTTCTCGTTAACTCTTTGAAGACCAGGAATTGGCAACAACGCCGTGGCTTGTGTACAGTATTAAAAAAGGAAGAGTAAATCAATTTAATGTATTAAGCTCATTTTGTATGCTCTTAGTTTTACATATGCATCACTTCACGTCCAAAGAGAGATTATCCAATGCTATCGTAATTGTGTGATCAGCAGGTTTTTGTGTCTGAAAGGTTGTATTTAGCACTGTATTCATAGGTGTAAAGAATGAACCAAAGGTACTTTAAAGGTACAAACAGAATGATTCCAATATTAATTTTCTCTCAGGCTATATCAGTATATTCAATACCTTGTAAATGATGTCATTAAGGAAATTCTCTGCTTGGGTTCTAAGACATATCATGTGATTCATGTTCATCAGTACTTCACCTTGCATCATGCTTTTTAAGCTTAAAGTAATATTTCTTGCAAATCCACAGTGATATACACTGTGCCCAAGCTTTTCCTTTTCCCATAAAGTACCCCCAATCGGTAATGCATTTTTTTTCAGGCCAGATAAAGTTTAGTGGGGTTTTTTTGGCTTTTAGACTGTGCATGGTTGGCATTCATGCTGTTTATATGATATTATAGTTCTAAAAGTTCAGAAAATAAGTACAGTTATACAACCTTTCTCCTCTGGGATGGATCTTGTACACCGGGGAATATTCAAATTCTCATCCAATAAAATTCAGTCTTTGCTGAACTTCCTGATGAAATAGGACAACACGCAGGAAAATAATTACAATGTTTCAATCAGTTTTGAACTTAGTAGATATTTGCATTAAAAATCAGCACTTAAATGATTATTAAACTCAGTATTTTTTTATGCCTTGCAAATCTCACATGCTTTTCTGTACATGACTAAAAGTTTCTATTGTATAACGACAGCATTACTATAGTGTTCACTGGCATTTTATGAAAAACAATTGCCATTATTTATATATACACATACATACAGCAGTTGCAACCTACAAACTTTCACCATCAAATATTTTTTGTCCTGCTGTAGAAACAATGTAATGCTTTAAAGATGCCAGTATAAAGCAGCCTACGAGTCCGATTGAAGGGTATTACCTCAATTATTCATTCCTCAGAGTTTGCCTTGACTATACAGTTGCAGGAAGTTCAAGGCAACCAACAAAAAATATTTTGTCTGTGGGTAAAATGAACACAATAATGGCTCAAGACTGCAGTGTGTTTATTTTTTTAAGCTTACTATCTGAAACACCCTATAGCACTTGCAAATACTTTTTTAGGATGACACCAACAGAAAGAATTCATAACAAAATGGATGGTTATATTTTAACAAAGAACCTAGGGTTAAATGTTCAATCACAAAAAGCTTTTCGATTGTGGTGTACAGTAACTGCTATTCCCTCATATGGTACCTTATATTTTTCTACATGCTAAGATATTTTGTAACAATATTTTTACCCTCATTTGTAAGCTGTGCTTATACAACTTATATCTTGCTTTTCTATTTTATGTGTGTCAAATGAACTGGTTTTCAATTTTGATAACATTGTTTTTTTTTTTTTTTTTTTATGTGCAAGCATCAGGTACATTTGGATTTAATGTTTAA